>NC_140595.1:177719209-178319209 GCF_964204655.1 Triturus cristatus
GGTGGTTATCTCTTTCGTCAAAAATCGGGCGTTTTCGCTTGAACAATAAAGGCCTACAAATGTTATTTAAGTCACTTCCCGTGGAGGAGAAACACTTTTTAAGGCCTCAGAGTGAGTAAATTGGCCATTTTCATTCACTTTTACCCATTTCTCAAATCTTGTGTTTAGGGCCCCTGGAAGCTTGAAAATCACTTTAAACATCTAATTTTATCTCTAAAAGTGATTATCCACGTACAAATGTGAATTGTCGTTCAAAGACGCAACATTTGAAAATGGACCATTTTTTTCGTTTCTGAAGCATGTCGTAAGTGGGTGTGGTTATCTCTTTCACCAAAAAACAGGCAATTTTGATTGAACAATAAAGGCCTCGAAATATTATTTTATTCACTTCCCGTGGAGGAGAAACACTTTTTAAGGCCTCAGAATGAGTAAATTGGCCATTTTCATTCACTTTTAGCCATTCCTCAAATCTCGTGTTTAAGGCCCCTGGAAGCATGAAAATCACTTTAAACATCTCAATTTATCTTTAAAAGTGATTTTCCACGTACAAATGTGAATTGTGGTTCAAAGAGGCGACATTTGAAAACAGACCATTTTTTTCCGTTTCTGACGCATGTCGTAAGGGGGGGTGGTTATCTCTTTCACCAAAAAACGGGCATTTTTGATTGAACAATAAAGGCCTCCAAATGTTATTTTATTCACTTCCCGTGGAGGAGAAACACTTTTTAAGGCCGCAGAGAGAGTAAATTGGCCATTTTCATTCACGTTTACCCATTTCTCAAATCTTGTGTTTAGGGCCCCTGGAAGCTTGAAAATCACTTTAAACATCTCATTTTATCTCTAAAAGTGATTATCAACGTACAATGTTAATTGTAATTCAAAGAGGCAAAATTTGAAAACGGACCATTTTTTTAGTTTCTGAAGCATGTCGTAAGGGGGGTGGTTATCTCTTTCGTCAAAAATCGGGCATTTTGCTTGAACAATAAAGGCCTACAAATGTTATTTTATTCACTTCCCGTGGAGGAGAAACACTTTTTATGGCCTCAGAGTGAGTAAATTGGCCATTTTCATTCACTTTTAGCCATTCCTCAAATCTCGTGTTTCAGGCCCCTGGAAGCATGAAAATCACTTTAAACATCTCAATGTATCTTTAAACATGATTTTCCATGTACAAATGTGAATTGTAGTTCAAAGAGGCAACATTTGAAAACGGACCATTTTTTTAGTTTCTGAAGCATGTCGTAAGGGGGGGTGGTTATCTCTTTCGTCAAAAATCGGGCGTTTTCGCTTGAACAATAATGGCCTACAAATGTTATTTATTTCACTTCCCGTGGAGGAGAAACACTTTTTAAGGCCTCAGAGTGAGTAAATTGGCCATTTTCATTCACTTTTACCCATTTCTCAAATCTTGTGTTTAGGGCCCCTGGAAGCTTGAAAATCACTTTAAACATCTAATTTTATCTCTAACAGTGATTATCCACGTACAAATGTGAATTGTCGTTCAAAGACGCAACATTTGAAAATGGACCATTTTTTTCGTTTCTGAAGCATGTCGTAAGGGGGGGTGGTTATCTCTTTCACCAAAAAACAGGCATTTTTGATTGAACAATAAAGGCCTCGAAATATTATTTTATTCACTTCCCGTGGAGGAGAAACACTTTTTAAGGCCGCAGAGTGAGTAAATTGGCCACTTTCATTCACGCTTACCCATTTCTCAAATCTTGTGTTTAGGGCCCCTGGAAGCTTGAAAATCACTTTAAACATCTCATTTTATCTCTAAAAGTGATTATCCACGTACAATGTTAATTGGAGTTCAAAGATGCAACATTTGAAAATGAACCATTTTTTTAGTTTCAGAAGCATGTCGTAAGGGGGGGTGGTTATCTCTTTCATCAAAAATCGGGCGTTTTTGATTGGACAATAAAGGCCTACAAATGTTATTTTATTCACTTTCTGGGGTGGAGAAAAACTTTTTAAGGCCACAGAGAGAATAAATTGGCCATTTTCATTCACATTTACCCATTTCACAAATCTTGTGTTTAGGGCCCCTGGAAGCTTGAAAATCACTTTAAACATCTAATTTTATCTCTAAAAGTGATTATCCATGTACAAATGTAAATTGTAGTTCAAAGACGCAACATTTGAAAACTGACCATTTTTTTCGTTTCTGAAGCATGTCGTAAGGGGGGGTGGTTATCTCTTTCGTCAAAAATCGTGCGTTTTCGCTTGAACAATAAAGGCCTCCAAATGTTATTTAATTCACTTCCCGTGGAGGAGAAACACTTTTTAAGGCCTCAGAGTGAATAAATTGGCCATTTTCATTCACATTTACCCATTCCTCAAATCTTGTGTTTAGGGCCCCTGGAAGCTTGAAAATCACTTTAAACATCTAATTTCATCTCTAAAAGTGATTATCCACGTACAAATGTGAATTGTAGTTCAAAGACGCAACATTTGAAAATGGACCATTTTTTTTCGTTTCTGACGCATGTCGTAAGGAGGGGTGGTTATCACTTTCACCAAAAAACGGGCATTTTTGATTGAACAATAAAGGCCTCCAAATGTTATTTTATTAACTTCCCGTGGAGGAGAAACACTTTTTAAGGCCGCAGAGAGAGTAAATTGGCCATTTTCATTCACGTTTACCCATTTCTCAAATCTTGTGTTTAGGGCCCCTGGAAGCTCGAAAATCACTTTAAACATCTCATTTTATCTCTAAAAGTGATTATCCACGTACAATGTTAATTGTAGTTCAAAGAGGCAAAATTTGAAAACGGACCATTTTTTTAGTTTCTGAAGCATGTCGTAAGGGGGGTGGTTATCTCTTTCGTCAAAAATCGGGCGTTTCGCTTGAACAATAAAGGCCTACAAATGTTATTTTATTCACTTCCCGTGGAGGAGAAACACTTTTTATGGCCTCATAGTGAGTAAATTGGCCATTTTCATTCACTTTTACCCATTTCTCAAATCTTGTGTTTAGGGCCCCTGGAAGCTTGAAAATCACTTTAAACATCTAATTTTATCTCTAAAAGTGATTATCCACGTACAAATGTGAATTGTCGTTCAAAGACACAACATTTGAAAATGGACCATTTTTTTCGTTTCTGAAGCATGTCGTAAGGGGGGGTGGTTATCTCTTTCACCAAAAAACAGGCGTTTTTGATTGAACAATAAAGGCCTCGAAATAATATTTTATTCACTTCCCGTGGAGGAGAAACACTTTTTAAGGCCGCAGAGTGAGTAAATTGGCCATTTTCATTCACTTTTACCCATTCCTCAAATCTCGTGTTTCAGGCCCCTGGAAGCATGAAAATCCCTTTAAACATCTCAATTTATCTTTAAACATGATTTTCCATGTACAAATGTGAATTGTAGTTCAAAGACGCAACATTTGAAAATGGACTATTTTTTTCGTTTCTGAAGCATGTCGTAAGGGGGGGTGGTTATCTCTTTCACCAAAAACAGGCGTTTTTGATTGAACAATAAAGGCCTCCAAATGTTATTTAATTCACTTCCCGTGGAGGAGAAACACTTTTTAAGGCCTCAGAGTGAGTAAATTGGCCATTTTCATTCACTTTTACCCATTTCTCAAATCTTGTGTTTAGGGCCCCTGGAAGCTTGAAAATCACTTTAAACATCAAATTTTATCTCTAAAAGTGATTATCCACGTACAAATGTGAATTGTCGTTCAAAGACGCAACATTTGAAAATGGACCATTTTTTTAGTTTCTGAAGCATGTCGTAAGGGGGGGTGGTTATCTCTTTCACCAAAAAACAGGCGTTTTTGATTGAACAATAAAGGCCTCGAAATATTATTTTATTCACTTCCTGTGGAGGAGAAACACTTTTTAAGGCCTCAGAATGAGTAAATTGGCCATTTTCATTCACTTTTAGCCTTTCCTCAAATCTCGTGTTTAAGGCCCCTGGAAGCATGAAAATCACTTTAAACATCTCAATTTATCTTTAAAAGTGATTTTCCACGTACAAATGTGAATTGTAGTTCAAAGAGGCGACATTTGAAAACGGACCATTTTTTTAGTTTCTGAAGCATGTCGTAAGGGGGGGTGGTTATCTCTTTCATCAAAAATCGGGCGTTTTTGATTGAACAATAAAGGCCTACAAATGTTATTTAATTCACTTTCTGGGGTGGAGAAAAACTTTTTAAGGCCTCAGAGTGAATAAATTGGCCATTTTCATTCACATTTACCCATTCCTCAAATCTTGTGTTTAGGGCCCCTTTAAGCTTGAAAATCACTTTAAACATCTAATTTCATCTCTAAAAGTGATTATCCACGTACAAATGTGAATTGTAGTTCAAAGACGCAACATTTGAAAATGGACCATTTTTTTCCGTTTCTGACGCATGTCGTAAGGGGGGTTGGTTATCTCTTGCACCAAAAAACGGGCATTTTTGATTGAACAATAAAGGCCTCCAAATGTTATTTTATTCACTTCCCGTGGAGGAGAAACACTTTTTAAGGCCGCAGAGAGAGTAAATTGGCCAATTTCATTCACGTTTACCCATTTCTCAAATCTTGTGTTTAGGGCCCCTGGAAGCTTGAAAATCACTTTAAACATCTCAATTTATCTTTAAACATGATTTTCCATGTACAAATGTGAATTGTAGTTCAAAGAGGCAACATTTGAAATCGGACCATTTTTTTAGTTTCTGAAGCATGTCGTAAGGGGGGGTGGTTATCTCTTTCGTCAAAAATCGGGCGTTTTCGCTTGAACAATAAAGGCCTACAAATGTTATTTAATTCACTTCCCGTGGAGGAGAAACACTTTTTAAGGCCTCAGAGTGCGTAAATTGGCCATTTTCATTCACTTTTACCCATTTCTCAAAACTTGTGTTTAGGGCCCCTGGAAGCTTGAAAATCACTTTAAACATCTAATTTTATCTCTAAAAGTGATTATCCACGTACAAATGTGAATTGTCGTTCAAAGACGCAACATTTGAAAATGGACCATTTTTTTCGTTTCTGAAGCATGTCATAAGTGGGGGTGGTTATCTCTTTCACCAAAAAACAGGCGTTTTTGATTGAACAATAAAGGCCTCGAAATATTATTTTATTCACTTCCCGTGGAGGAGAAACACTTTTTAAGGCCTCAGAATGAGTAAATTGGCCATTTTCATTCACTTTTAGCCATTCCTCAAATCTCGTGTTTAAGGCCCCTGGAAGCATGAAAATCACTTTAAACATCTCAATTTATCTTTAAACATGATTTTCCATGTACAAATGTGAATTGTAGTTCAAAGAGGCAACATTTGAAAACGGACCATTTTTTTAGTTTCTGAAGCATGTCGTAAGGGGGGGTGGTTATCTCTTTCGTCAAAAATCGGGCGTTTTCGCTTAAACAATAAAGGACTACAAATGTTATTTAATTCACTTCCCGTGGAGGAGAAACACTTTTTAAGGCCTCAGAGTGAGAAAATTGGCCATTTTTATTCACTTTTACCCATTTCTGAAATCTTGTGTTTAGGGCCCCTGGAAGCTTGAAAATCACTTTAAACATCTCAATTTATCTTTAAACATGATTTTCCATGTACAAATGTGAATTGTAGTTCAGAGAGGCAACATTTGAAAACGGATCATTTTTTTAGTTTCTGAAGCATGTCGTAAGGGGGGGTGGTTATCTCTTTCGTCAAAAATCGGGTGTTTTCGCTTGAACAATAAAGACCTCCAAATGTTATTTAATTCACTTCCCGTGGAGGAGAAACACTTTTTATGGCCTCAGAGTGAGTAAATTGGCCATTTTCATTCACTTTTATCCATTTCTCAAAACTTGTGTTGAGGGCCCCTGGAAGCTTGAAAATCACTTTAAACATCTCAATTTATCTTTAAACATGATTTTCCATGTACAAATGTGAATTGTAGTTCAAAGAGGCAACATTTGAAAACGGACAATTTGTTTAGTTTCTGAAGCATGTCGTAAGGGGGGGTGGTTATCTCCTTCGTCAAAAATCGGGCGTTTTCGCTTGAACAATAAAGGCCTACAAATGTTATTTAATTCACTTCCGGTGGAGGAGAAACACTTTTTAAGGCCTCAGAGTGAGTAAATTGCCCATTCTCATTCACTTTTACCCATTTCTCAAATCTTGTGTTTAGGGCCCCTGGAAGCTTGAAAATCACTTTAAACATCTAATTTTATCTCTAAAAGTGATTATCCACATACAAATGTGAATTGTCGTTCAAAGACGCAACATTTGAAAATGGACCATTTTTATCGTTTCTGAAGCATGTCGTAAGGGGGGGTGGTTATCTCTTTCGTCAAAAATCGGGCGTTTTCGCTTGAACAATAAAGGCCTACAAATGTTATTTAAGTCACTTCCCGTGGAGGAGAAACACTTTTTAAGGCCTCAGAGTGAGTAAATTGGCCATTTTCATTCACTTTTACCCATTTCTCAAATCTTGTGTTTAGGGCCCCTGGAAGCTTGAAAATCACTTTAAACATCTAATTTTATCTCTAAAAGTGATTATCCACGTACAAATGTGAATTGTCGTTCAAAGACGCAACATTTAAAAATGGACCATTTTTTTCGTTTCTGAAGCATGTCGTAAGGGGGGGTGGTTATCTCTTTCACCAAAAAACAGGCGTTTTTGATTGAACAATAAAGGCCTCGAAATATTATTTTATTCACTTCCCGTGGAGGAGAAACACTTTTTAAGGCCTCAGAATGAGTAAATTGGCCATTTTCATTCACTTTTAGCCATTCCTCAAATCTCGTGTTTAAGGCCCCTGGAAGCATGAAAATCACTTTAAACATCTCAATTTATCTTTAAAAGTGATTTTCCACGTACAAATGTGAATTGTAGTTCAAAGAGGCGACATTTGAAAACAGACCATTTTTTTCCGTTTCTGACGCATGTCGTAAGGGGGGGTGGTTATCCCTTTCACCAAAAAACGGGCATTTTTGATTGAACAATAAAGGCCTCCAAATGTTATTTTATTCACTTCCCGTGGAGGAGAAACACTTTTTAAGGCCGCAGAGAGAGTAAATTGGCCATTTTCATTCACGTTTACCCATTTCTCAAATCTTGTGTTTAGGGCCCCTGGAAGCTTGAAAATCACTTTAAACATCTCATTTTATCTCTAAAAGTGATTATCAACGTACAATGTTAATTGTAATTCAAAGAGGCAAAATTTGAAAACGGACCATTTTTTTAGTTTCTGAAGCATGTCGTAAGGGGGGTGGTTATCTCTTTCGTCAAAAATCGGGCATTTTGCTTGAACAATAAAGGCCTACAAATGTTATTTTATTCACTTCCCGTGGAGGAGAAACACTTTTTATGGCCTCAGAGTGAGTAAATTGGCCATTTTCATTCACTTTTAGCCATTCCTCAAATCTCGTGTTTCAGGCCCCTGGAAGCATGAAAATCACTTTAAACATCTCAATGTATCTTTAAACATGATTTTCCATGTACAAATGTGAATTGTAGTTCAAAGAGGCAACATTTGAAAACGGACCATTTTTTTAGTTTCTGAAGCATGTCGTAAGGGGGGGTGGTTATCTCTTTCGTCAAAAATCGGGCGTTTTCGCTTGAACAATAATGGCCTACAAATGTTATTTATTTCACTTCCCGTGGAGGAGAAACACTTTTTAAGGCCTCAGAGTGAGTAAATTGGCCATTTTCATTCACTTTTACCCATTTCTCAAATCTTGTGTTTAGGGCCCCTGGAAGCTTGAAAATCACTTTAAACATCTAATTTTATCTCTATCAGTGATTATCCACGTACAAATGTGAATTGTCGTTCAAAGACGCAACATTTGAAAATGGACCATTTTTTTCGTTTCTGAAGCATGTCGTAAGGGGGGGTGGTTATCTCTTTCACCAAAAAACAGGCATTTTTGATTGAACAATAAAGGCCTCGAAATATTATTTTATTCACTTCCCGTGGAGGAGAAACACTTTTTAAGGCCGCAGAGTGAGTAAATTGGCCACTTTCATTCACGCTTACCCATTTCTCAAATCTTGTGTTTAGGGCCCCTGGAAGCTTGAAAATCACTTTAAACATCTCATTTTATCTCTAAAAGTGATTATCCACGTACAATGTTAATTGGAGTTCAAAGATGCAACATTTGAAAATGAACCATTTTTTTAGTTTCAGAAGCATGTCGTAAGGGGGGGTGGTTATCTCTTTCATCAAAAATCGGGCGTTTTTGATTGGACAATAAAGGCCTACAAATGTTATTTTATTCACTTTCTGGGGTGGAGAAAAACTTTTTAAGGCCACAGAGAGAATAAATTGGCCATTTTCATTCACATTTACCCATTTCACAAATCTTGTGTTTAGGGCCCCTGGAAGCTTGAAAATCACTTTAAACATCTAATTTTATCTCTAAAAGTGATTATCCATGTACAAATGTAAATTGTAGTTCAAAGACGCAACATTTGAAAACTGACCATTTTTTTCGTTTCTGAAGCATGTCGTAAGGGGGGGTGGTTATCTCTTACGTCAAAAATCGTGCGTTTTCGCTTGAACAATAAAGGCCTCCAAATGTTATTTAATTCACTTCCCGTGGAGGAGAAACACTTTTTAAGGCCTCAGAGTGAATAAATTGGCCATTTTCATTCACATTTACCCATTCCTCAAATCTTGTGTTTAGGGCCCCTGGAAGCTTGAAAATCACTTTAAACATCTAATTTCATCTCTAAAAGTGATTATCCACGTACAAATGTGAATTGTAGTTCAAAGACGCAACATTTGAAAATGGACCATTTTTTTTCGTTTCTGACGCATGTCGTAAGGAGGGGTGGTTATCACTTTCACCAAAAAACGGGCATTTTTGATTGAACAATAAAGGCCTCCAAATGTTATTTTATTAACTTCCCGTGGAGGAGAAACACTTTTTAAGGCCGCAGAGAGAGTAAATTGGCCATTTTCATTCACGTTTACCCATTCCTCAAATCTCGTGTTTAAGGCCCCTGGAAGCATGAAAATCACTTTAAACATCTCAATTTATCTTTA
Source organism: Triturus cristatus (assembly GCF_964204655.1). NCBI lineage: Eukaryota > Metazoa > Chordata > Amphibia > Caudata > Salamandridae > Triturus > Triturus cristatus. The sequence goes on from NC_140595.1 coordinate 177,728,183, forward strand.
AACATGATTTTCCATGTACAAATGTGAATTGTAGTTCAAAGAGGCAACATTTGAAAACGGACCATTTTTTTAGTTTCTGAAGCATGTCGTAAGGGGGGTGGTTATCTCTTTCGTCAAAAATCGGGCGTTTTCGCTTAAACAATAAAGGACTACAAATGTTATTTAATTCACTTCCCGTGGAGGAGAAACACTTTTTAAGGCCTCAGAGTGAGAAAATTGGCCATTTTTATTCACTTTTACCCATTTCTGAAATCTTGTGTTTAGGGCCCCTGGAAGCTTGAAAATCACTTTAAACATCTCAATTTATCTTTAAACATGATTTTCCATGTACAAATGTGAATTGTAGTTCAGAGAGGCAACATTTGAAAACGGATCATTTTTTTAGTTTCTGAAGCATGTCGTAAGGGGGGGTGGTTATCTCTTTCACCAAAAAACAGGCATTTTTGATTGAACAATAAAGGCCTCGAAATATTATTTTATTCACTTCCCGTGGAGGAGAAACACTTTTTAAGGCCGCAGAGTGAGTAAATTGGCCACTTTCATTCACGCTTACCCATTTCTCAAATCTTGTGTTTAGGGCCCCTGGAAGCTTGAAAATCACTTTAAACATCTCATTTTATCTCTAAAAGTGATTATCCACGTACAAATGTGAATTGTCGTTCAAAGACGCAACATTTGAAAATGGACCATTTTTTTCGTTTCTGAAGCATGTCGTAAGGGGGGGTGGTTATCTCTTGCACCAAAAAACGGGCATTTTTGATTGAACAATAAAGGCCTCCAAATGTTATTTTATTCACTACCCGTGGAGGAGAAACACTTTTTAAGGCCGCAGAGAGAGTAAATTGGCCAATTTCATTCACGTTTACCCATTTCTCAAATCTTGTGTTTAGGGCCCCTGGAAGCTTGAAAATCACTTTAAACATCTCAATTTATCTTTAAACATGATTTTCCATGTACAAATGTGAATTGTAGTTCAAAGAGGCAACATTTGAAATCGGACCATTTTTTTAGTTTCTGAAGCATGTCGTAAGGGGGGGTGGTTATCTCTTTCGTCAAAAATCGGGCGTTTTCGCTTGAACAATAAAGGCCTACAAATGTTATTTAATTCACTTCCCGTGGAGGAGAAACACTTTTTAAGGCCTCAGAGTGCGTAAATTGGCCATTTTCATTCACTTTTACCCATTTCTCAAAACTTGTGTTTAGGGCCCCTGGAAGCTTGAAAATCACTTTAAACATCTAATTTTATCTCTAAAAGTGATTATCCACGTACAAATGTGAATTGTCGTTCAAAGACGCAACATTTGAAAATGGACCATTTTTTTCGTTTCTGAAGCATGTCATAAGTGGGGGTGGTTATCTCTTTCACCAAAAAACAGGCGTTTTTGATTGAACAATAAAGGCCTCGAAATATTATTTTATTCACTTCCCGTGGAGGAGAAACACTTTTTAAGGCCTCAGAATGAGTAAATTGGCCATTTTCATTCACTTTTAGCCATTCCTCAAATCTCGTGTTTAAGGCCCCTGGAAGCATGAAAATCACTTTAAACATCTCAATTTATCTTTAAACATGATTTTCCATGTACAAATGTGAATTGTAGTTCAAAGAGGCAACATTTGAAAATGGACCATTTTTTTAGTTTCTGAAGCATGTCGTAAGGGGGGGTGGTTATCTCTTTCGTCAAAAATCGGGCGTTTTCGCTTAAACAATAAAGGACTACAAATGTTATTTAATTCACTTCCCGTGGAGGAGAAACACTTTTTAAGGCCTCAGAGTGAGAAAATTGGCCATTTTTTTTCACTTTTACCCATTTCTGAAATCTTGTGTTTAGGGCCCCTGGAAGCTTGAAAATCACTTTAAACATCTCAATTTATCTTTAAACATGATTTTCCATGTACAAATGTGAATTGTAGTTCAGAGAGGCAACATTTGAAAACGGATCATTTTTTTAGTTTCTGAAGCATGTCGTAAGGGGGGGTGGTTATCTCTTTCGTCAAAAATCGGGCGTTTTCGCTTGAACAATAAAGACCTCCAAATGTTATTTAATTCACTTCCCGTGGAGGAGAAACACTTTTTATGGCCTCAGAGTGAGTAAATTGGCCATTTTCATTCACTTTTATCCATTTCTCAAAACTTGTGTTTAGGGCCCCTGGAAGCTTGAAAATCACTTTAAACATCTCAATTTATCTTTAAACATGATTTTCCATGTACAAATGTGAATTGTAGTTCAAAGAGGCAACATTTGAAAACGGACAATTTTTTTAGTTTCTGAAGCATGTCGTAAGGGGGGGTGGTTATCTCCTTCGTCAAAAATCGGGCGTTTTCGCTTGAACAATAAAGGCCTACAAATGTTATTTAATTCACTTCCGGTGGAGGAGAAACACTTTTTAAGGCCTCAGAGTGAGTAAATTGGCCATTTTCATTCACTTTTACCCATTTCTCAAATCTTGTGTTTAGGGCCCCTGGAAGCTTGAAAATCACTTTAAACATCTAATTTTATCTCTAAAAGTGATTATCCACATACAAATGTGAATTGTCGTTCAAAGACGCAACATTTGAAAATGGACCATTTTTATCGTTTCTGAAGCATGTCGTAAGGGGGGGTGGTTATCTCTTTCGTCAAAAATCGGGCGTTTTCGCTTGAACAATAAAGGCCTACAAATGTTATTTAAGTCACTTCCCGTGGAGGAGAAACACTTTTTAAGGCCTCAGAGTGAGTAAATTGGCCATTTTCATTCACTTTTACCCATTTCTCAAATCTTGTGTTTAGGGCCCCTGGAAGCTTGAAAATCACTTTAAACATCTAATTTTATCTCTAAAAGTGATTATCCACGTACAAATGTGAATTGTCGTTCAAAGACGCAACATTTGAAAATGGACCATTTTTTTCGTTTCTGAAGCATGTCGTAAGGGGGGGTGGTTATCTCTTTCACCAAAAAACAGGCGTTTTTGATTGAACAATAAAGGCCTCGAAATATTATTTTATTCACTTCCCGTGGAGGAGAAACACTTTTTAAGGCCTCAGAATGAGTAAATTGGCCATTTTCATTCACTTTTAGCCATTCCTCAAATCTCGTGTTTAAGGCCCCTGGAAGCATGAAAATCACTTTAAACATCTCAATTTATCTTTAAAAGTGATTTTCCACGTACAAATGTGAATTGTAGTTCAAAGAGGCGACATTTGAAAACGGACCATTTTTTTAGTTTCTGAAGCATGTCGTAAGGGGGGGTGGTTATCTCTTTCGTCAAAAATCGGGCGTTTTCGCTTGAACAATAAAGGCCTACAAATGTTATTTAAGTCACTTCCCGTGGAGGAGAAACACTTTTTAAGGCCTCAGAGTGAGTAAATTGGCCATTTTCATTCACTTTTACCCATTTCTCAAATCTTGTGTTTAGGGCCCCTGGAAGCTTGAAAATCACTTTAAACATCTAATTTTATCTCTAAAAGTGATTATCCACGTACAAATGTGAATTGTCGTTCAAAGACGCAACATTTGAAAATGGACCATTTTTTTCGTTTCTGAAGCATGTCGTAAGGGGGGGTGGTTATCTCTTTCACCAAAAAACAGGCGTTTTTGATTGAACAATAAAGGCCTCGAAATATTATTTTATTCACTTCCCGTGGAGGAGAAACACTTTTTAAGGCCTCAGAATGAGTAAATTGGCCATTTTCATTCACTTTTAGCCATTCCTCAAATCTCGTGTTTAAGGCCCCTGGAAGCATGAAAATCACTTTAAACATCTCAATTTATCTTTAAAAGTGATTTTCCACGTACAAATGTGAATTGTAGTTCAAAGAGGCGACATTTGAAAACAGACCATTTTTTTCCGTTTCTGACGCATGTCGTAAGGGGGGGTGGTTATCTCTTTCACCAAAAAACGGGCATTTTTGATTGAACAATAAAGGCCTCCAAATGTTATTTTATTCACTTCCCGTGGAGGAGAAACACTTTTTAAGGCCGCAGAGAGAGTAAATTGGCCATTTTCATTCACGTTTACCCATTTCTCAAATCTTGTGTTTAGGGCCCCTGGAAGCTTGAAAATCACTTTAAACATCTCATTTTATCTCTAAAAGTGATTATAAACGTACAATGTTAATTGTAATTCAAAGAGGCAAAATTTGAAAACGGACCATTTTTTTAGTTTCTGAAGCATGTCGTAAGGGGGGTGGTTATCTCTTTCGTCAAAAATCGGGCATTTTGCTTGAACAATAAAGGCCTACAAATGTTATTTTATTCACTTCCCGTGGAGGAGAAACACTTTTTATGGCCTCAGAGTGAGTAAATTGGCCATTTTCATTCACTTTTAGCCATTCCTCAAATCTCGTGTTTCAGGCCCCTGGAAGCATGAAAATCACTTTAAACATCTCAATGTATCTTTAAACATGATTTTCCATGTACAAATGTGAATTGTAGTTCAAAGAGGCAACATTTGAAAACGGACCATTTTTTTAGTTTCTGAAGCATGTCGTAAGGGGGGGTGGTTATCTCTTTCGTCAAAAATCGGGCGTTTTCGCTTGAACAATAATGGCCTACAAATGTTATTTATTTCACTTCCCGTGGAGGAGAAACACTTTTTAAGGCCTCAGAGTGAGTAAATTGGCCATTTTCATTCACTTTTACCCATTTCTCAAATCTTGTGTTTAGGGCCCCTGGAAGCTTGAAAATCACTTTAAACATCTAATTTTATCTCTAACAGTGATTATCCACGTACAAATGTGAATTGTCGTTCAAAGACGCAACATTTGAAAATGGACCATTTTTTTCGTTTCTGAAGCATGTCGTAAGGGGGGGTGGTTATCTCTTTCACCAAAAAACAGGCATTTTTGATTGAACAATAAAGGCCTCGAAATATTATTTTATTCACTTCCCGTGGAGGAGAAACACTTTTTAAGGCCGCAGAGTGAGTAAATTGGCCACTTTCATTCACGCTTACCCATTTCTCAAATCTTGTGTTTAGGGCCCCTGGAAGCTTGAAAATCACTTTAAACATCTCATTTTATCTCTAAAAGTGATTATCCATGTACAAATGTAAATTGTAGTTCAAAGACGCAACATTTGAACACTGACCATTTTTTTCGTTTCTGAAGCATGTCGTAAGGGGGGGTGGTTATCTCTTTCGTCAAAAATCGTGCGTTTTCGCTTGAACAATAAAGGCCTCCAAATGTTATTTAATTCACTTCCCGTGGAGGAGAAACACTTTTTAAGGCCTCAGAGTGAATAAATTGGCCATTTTCATTCACATTTACCCATTCCTCAAATCTTGTGTTTAGGGCCCCTGGAAGCTTGAAAATCACTTTAAACATCTAATTTCATCTCTAAAAGTGATTATCCACGTACAAATGTGAATTGTAGTTCAAAGACGCAACATTTGAAAATGGACCATTTTTTTTCGTTTCTGACGCATGTCGTAAGGAGGGGTGGTTATCACTTTCACCAAAAAACGGGCATTTTTGATTGAACAATAAAGGCCTCCAAATGTTATTTTATTAACTTCCCGTGGAGGAGAAACACTTTTTAAGGCCGCAGAGAGAGTAAATTGGCCATTTTCATTCACGTTTACCCATTTCTCAAATCTTGTGTTTAGGGCCCCTGGAAGCTCGAAAATCACTTTAAACATCTCATTTTATCTCTAAAAGTGATTATCCACGTACAATGTTAATTGTAGTTCAAAGAGGCAAAATTTGAAAACGGACCATTTTTTTAGTTTCTGAAGCATGTCGTAAGGGGGGTGGTTATCTCTTTCGTCAAAAATCGGGCGTTTCGCTTGAACAATAAAGGCCTACAAATGTTATTTTATTCACTTCCCGTGGAGGAGAAACACTTTTTATGGCCTCATAGTGAGTAAATTGGCCATTTTCATTCACTTTTACCCATTTCTCAAATCTTGTGTTTAGGGCCCCTGGAAGCTTGAAAATCACTTTAAACATCTAATTTTATCTCTAAAAGTGATTATCCACGTACAAATGTGAATTGTCGTTCAAAGACACAACATTTGAAAATGGACCATTTTTTTCGTTTCTGAAGCATGTCGTAAGGGGGGGTGGTTATCTCTTTCACCAAAAAACAGGCGTTTTTGATTGAACAATAAAGGCCTCGAAATAATATTTTATTCACTTCCCGTGGAGGAGAAACACTTTTTAAGGCCGCAGAGTGAGTAAATTGGCCATTTTCATTCACTTTTACCCATTCCTCAAATCTCGTGTTTCAGGCCCCTGGAAGCATGAAAATCCCTTTAAACATCTCAATTTATCTTTAAACATGATTTTCCATGTACAAATGTGAATTGTAGTTCAAAGACGCAACATTTGAAAATGGACTATTTTTTTCGTTTCTGAAGCATGTCGTAAGGGGGGGTGGTTATCTCTTTCACCAAAAAACAGGCGTTTTTGATTGAACAATAAAGGCGTCCAAATGTTATTTAATTCACTTCCCGTGGAGGAGAAACACTTTTTAAGGCCTCAGAGTGAGTAAATTGGCCATTTTCATTCACTTTTACCCATTTCTCAAATCTTGTGTTTAGGGCCCCTGGAAGCTTGAAAATCACTTTAAACATCAAATTTTATCTCTAAAAGTGATTATCCACGTACAAATGTGAATTGTCGTTCAAAGACGCAACATTTGAAAATGGACCATTTTTTTAGTTTCTGAAGCATGTCGTAAGGGGGGGTGGTTATCTCTTTCACCAAAAAACAGGCGTTTTTGATTGAACAATAAAGGCCTCGAAATATTATTTTATTCACTTCCTGTGGAGGAGAAACACTTTTTAAGGCCTCAGAATGAGTAAATTGGCCATTTTCATTCACTTTTAGCCTTTCCTCAAATCTCGTGTTTAAGGCCCCTGGAAGCATGAAAATCACATTAAACATCTCAATTTATCTTTAAAAGTGATTTTCCACGTACAAACGTGAATTGTAGTTCAAAGAGGCGACATTTGAAAACGGACCATTTTTTTAGTTTCTGAAGCATGTCGTAAGGGGGGGTGGTTATCTCTTTCATCAAAAATCGGGCGTTTTTGATTGAACAATAAAGGCCTACAAATGTTATTTAATTCACTTTCTGGGGTGGAGAAAAACTTTTTAAGGCCTCAGAGTGAATAAATTGGCCATTTTCATTCACATTTACCCATTCCTCAAATCTTGTGTTTAGGGCCCCTTTAAGCTTGAAAATCACTTTAAACATCTAATTTTATCTCTAAAAGTGATTATCCACGTACAAATGTGAATTGTAGTTCAAAGACGCAACATTTGAAAATGGACCATTTTTTTCCGTTTCTGACGCATGTCGTAAGGGGGGGTGGTTATCTCTTGCACCAAAAAACGGGCATTTTTGATTGAACAATAAAGGCCTCCAAATGTTATTTTATTCACTTCCCGTGGAGGAGAAACACTTTTTAAGGCCGCAGAGAGAGTAAATTGGCCAATTTCATTCACGTTTACCCATTTCTCAAATCTTGTGTTTAGGGCCCCTGGAAGCTTGAAAATCACTTTAAACATCTCAATTTATCTTTAAACATGATTTTCCATGTACAAATGTGAATTGTAGTTCAAAGAGGCAACATTTGAAAACGGACCATTTTTTTAGTTTCTGAAGCATGTCGTAAGGGGGGGTGGTTATCTCTTTCGTCAAAAATCGGGCGTTTTCGCTTAAACAATAAAGGACTACAAATGTTATTTAATTCACTTCCCGTGGAGGAGAGACACTTTTTAAGGCCTCAGAGTGAGATAATTGGCCATTTTCATTCACTTTTACCCATTTCTCAAATCTTGTGTTTAGGGCCCCTGGAAGCTTGAAAATCACTTTAAACATCTCAATTTATCTTTAAACATGATTTTCCATGTACAAATGTGCATTGTAGTTCAGAGAGGCAACATTTGAAAACAGACCATTTTTTTAGTTTCTGAAGCATGTCGTAAGGGGGGGTGGTTATCTCTTTCGTCAAAAATCGGGCGTTTTCGCTTGAACAATAAAGACCTCCAAACACTTTTTAAGGCCGCAGAGAGAGTAAATTGGCCATTTTCATTCACGTTTACCCATTTCTCAAATCTTGTGTTTAGGGCCCCTGGAAGCTTGAAAATCACTTTAAACATCTCATTTTATCTCTAAAAGTGATTATCCACGTACAATGTTAATTGTAATTCAAAGAGGCAAAATTTGAAAACGGACCATTTTTTTAGTTTCTGAAGCATGTCGTAAGGGGGGTGGTTATCTCTTTCGTCAAAAATCGGGCGTTTTGCTTGAACAATAAAGGCCTACAAATGTTATTTTATTCACTTCCCGTGGAGGAGAAACACTTTTTATGGCCTCAGAGTGAGTAAATTGGCCATTTTCATTCACTTTTACCCATTTCAAAAATCTTGTGTTTAGGGCCCCTGGAAGCTTGAAAATCACTTTAAAGATCTCATTTTATCTCTAAAAGTGATTATCCACGTACAATGTTAATTGGAGTTCAAAGAGGCAAAATTTGAAAACGGACCATTTTTTTTAGTTTCTGAAGCATGTCGTAAGGGGGGTGGTTATCTCTTTCACCAAAAACCAGGCGTTTTTGATTGAACAATAAAGGCCTCGAAATATTATTTTATTCACTTCCCGTGGAGGAGAAACACTTTTTAAGGCCGCAGAGTGAGTAAATTGGCCATTTTCATTCACTTTTACCCATTCCTCAAATCTCGTGTTTCAGGCCCCTGGAAGCATGAAAATCCCTTTAAACATCTCAATTTATCTTTAAACATGAGTTTCCATGTACAAATGTGAATTGTAGTTCAAAGAGGCAACATTTGAAAACGGACCATTTTTTTAGTTTCTGAAGCATGTCGTAAGGGGGGGTGGTTATCTCTTTCGTCAAAAATCGGGCGTTTTCGCTTGAACAATAAAGGCCTACAAATGTTATTTAATTCACTTCCCGTGGAGAAGAACCACTTTTTAAGGCCTCAGAGTGAGTAAATTGGCCATTTTCATTCACGTTTACCCATTTCTCAAATCTTGTTTTTAGGGCCCCTGGAAGCTTGAAAATCACTTTAAACATCTCATTTTATCTCTAAAAGTGATTATCCACGTACAATGTTAATTGTAATTCAAAGAGGCAAAATTTGAAAACGGACCATTTTTTTAGTTTCTGAAGCATGTCGTAAGGGGGGTGGTTATCTCTTTCGTCAAAAATCGGGCGTTTTGCTTGAACAATAAAGGCCTACAAATGTTATTTTATTCACTTCCCGTGGAGGAGAAACACTTTTTATGGCCTCAGAGTGAGTAAATTGGCCATTTTCATTCACTTTTACCCATTTCTCAAATCTTGTGTTTAGGGCCCCTGGAAGCTTGAAAATCACTTTAAAGATTAATTTTATCTCTAAAAGTGATTATCCACGTACAAATGTGAATTGTCGTTCAAAGACGCAACATTTGAAAATGGACCATTTTTTTCGTTTCTGAAGCATGTCGTAAGGGGGGGTGGTTATCTCTTTCACAAAAAAACAGGCGTTTTTGATTGAACAATAAAGGCCTACAAATGTTATTTAATTCACTTTCTGGGGTGGAGAAAAACTTATGGCCTCAGAGTGAATAAATTGGCCATTTTCATTCACATTTACCCATTCCTCAAATCTTGTGTTTAGGGCCCCTGGAAGCTTGAAAATCACTTTAAACATCTAATTTCATCTCTAAAAGTGATTATCCACGTACAAATGTGAATTGTAGTTCAAAGACGCAACATTTGAAAATGGACCATTTTTTTTCGTTTCTGACGCATGTCGTAAGGGGGGGTGGTTATCTCTTTCACCAAAAAACGGGCATTTTTGATTGAACAATAAAGGCCTCCAAATGTTATTTTATTCACTTCCCGTGGAGGAGAAACACTTTTTAAGGCCGCAGAGAGAGTAAATTGGCCATTTTCATTCACGTTTACCCATTTCTCAAATCTTGTGTTTAGGGCCCCTGGAAGCTTGAAAATCACTTTAAACATCTCATTTTATCTCTAAAAGTGATTATCCATGTACAAATGTAAATTGTAGTTCAAAGACGCAACATTTGAACACTGACCATTTTTTTCGTTTCTGAAGCATGTCGTAAGGGGGGGTGGTTATCTCTTTCGTCAAAAATCGTGCGTTTTCGCTTGAACAATAAAGGCCTCCAAATGTTATTTAATTCACTTCCCGTGGAGGAGAAACACTTTTTAAGGCCTCAGAGTGAATAAATTGGCCATTTTCATTCACATTTACCCATTCCTCAAATCTTGTGTTTAGGGCCCCTGGAAGCTTGAAAATCACTTTAAACATCTAATTTCATCTCTAAAAGTGATTATCCACGTACAAATGTGAATTGTAGTTCAAAGACGCAACATTTGAAAATGGACCATTTTTTTTCGTTTCTGACGCATGTCGTAAGGAGGGGTGGTTATCACTTTCACCAAAAAACGGGCATTTTTGATTGAACAATAAAGGCCTCCAAATGTTATTTTATTAACTTCCCGTGGAGGAGAAACACTTTTTAAGGCCGCAGAGAGAGTAAATTGGCCATTTTCATTCACGTTTACCCATTTCTCAAATCTTGTGTTTAGGGCCCCTGGAAGCTCGAAAATCACTTTAAACATCTCATTTTATCTCTAAAAGTGATTATCCACGTACAATGTTAATTGTAGTTCAAAGAGGCAAAATTTGAAAACGGACCATTTTTTTAGTTTCTGAAGCATGTCGTAAGGGGGGTGGTTATCTCTTTCGTCAAAAATCGGGCGTTTCGCTTGAACAATAAAGGCCTACAAATGTTATTTTATTCACTTCCCGTGGAGGAGAAACACTTTTTATGGCCTCATAGTGAGTAAATTGGCCATTTTCATTCACTTTTACCCATTTCTCAAATCTTGTGTTTAGGGCCCCTGGAAGCTTGAAAATCACTTTAAACATCTAATTTTATCTCTAAAAGTGATTATCCACGTACAAATGTGAATTGTCGTTCAAAGACACAACATTTGAAAATGGACCATTTTTTTCGTTTCTGAAGCATGTCGTAAGGGGGGGTGGTTATCTCTTTCACCAAAAAACAGGCGTTTTTGATTGAACAATAAAGGCCTCGAAATAATATTTTATTCACTTCCCGTGGAGGAGAAACACTTTTTAAGGCCGCAGAGTGAGTAAATTGGCCATTTTCATTCACTTTTACCCATTCCTCAAATCTCGTGTTTCAGGCCCCTGGAAGCATGAAAATCCCTTTAAACATCTCAATTTATCTTTAAACATGATTTTCCATGTACAAATGTGAATTGTAGTTCAAAGACGCAACATTTGAAAATGGACTATTTTTTTCGTTTCTGAAGCATGTCGTAAGGGGGGGTGGTTATCTCTTTCACCAAAAAACAGGCGTTTTTGATTGAACAATAAAGGCGTCCAAATGTTATTTAATTCACTTCCCGTGGAGGAGAAACACTTTTTAAGGCCTCAGAGTGAGTAAATTGGCCATTTTCATTCACTTTTACCCATTTCTCAAATCTTGTGTTTAGGGCCCCTGGAAGCTTGAAAATCACTTTAAACATCAAATTTTATCTCTAAAAGTGATTATCCACGTACAAATGTGAATTGTCGTTCAAAGACGCAACATTTGAAAATGGACCATTTTTTTAGTTTCTGAAGCATGTCGTAAGGGGGGGTGGTTATCTCTTTCACCAAAAAACAGGCGTTTTTGATTGAACAATAAAGGCCTCGAAATATTATTTTATTCACTTCCTGTGGAGGAGAAACACTTTTTAAGGCCTCAGAATGAGTAAATTGGCCATTTTCATTCACTTTTAGCCTTTCCTCAAATCTCGTGTTTAAGGCCCCTGGAAGCATGAAAATCACATTAAACATCTCAATTTATCTTTAAAAGTGATTTTCCACGTACAAACGTGAATTGTAGTTCAAAGAGGCGACATTTGAAAACGGACCATTTTTTTAGTTTCTGAAGCATGTCGTAAGGGGGGGTGGTTATCTCTTTCATCAAAAATCGGGCGTTTTTGATTGAACAATAAAGGCCTACAAATGTTATTTAATTCACTTTCTGGGGTGGAGAAAAACTTTTTAAGGCCTCAGAGTGAATAAATTGGCCATTTTCATTCACATTTACCCATTCCTCAAATCTTGTGTTTAGGGCCCCTTTAAGCTTGAAAATCACTTTAAACATCTAATTTTATCTCTAAAAGTGATTATCCACGTACAAATGTGAATTGTAGTTCAAAGACGCAACATTTGAAAATGGACCATTTTTTTCCGTTTCTGACGCATGTCGTAAGGGGGGGTGGTTATCTCTTGCACCAAAAAACGGGCATTTTTGATTGAACAATAAAGGCCTCCAAATGTTATTTTATTCACTTCCCGTGGAGGAGAAACACTTTTTAAGGCCGCAGAGAGAGTAAATTGGCCAATTTCATTCACGTTTACCCATTTCTCAAATCTTGTGTTTAGGGCCCCTGGAAGCTTGAAAATCACTTTAAACATCTCAATTTATCTTTAAACATGATTTTCCATGTACAAATGTGAATTGTAGTTCAAAGAGGCAACATTTGAAAACGGACCATTTTTTTAGTTTCTGAAGCATGTCGTAAGGGGGGGTGGTTATCTCTTTCGTCAAAAATCGGGCGTTTTCGCTTAAACAATAAAGGACTACAAATGTTATTTAATTCACTTCCCGTGGAGGAGAGACACTTTTTAAGGCCTCAGAGTGAGATAATTGGCCATTTTCATTCACTTTTACCCATTTCTCAAATCTTGTGTTTAGGGCCCCTGGAAGCTTGAAAATCACTTTAAACATCTCAATTTATCTTTAAACATGATTTTCCATGTACAAATGTGCATTGTAGTTCAGAGAGGCAACATTTGAAAACAGACCATTTTTTTAGTTTCTGAAGCATGTCGTAAGGGGGGGTGGTTATCTCTTTCGTCAAAAATCGGGCGTTTTCGCTTGAACAATAAAGACCTCCAAACACTTTTTAAGGCCGCAGAGAGAGTAAATTGGCCATTTTCATTCACGTTTACCCATTTCTCAAATCTTGTGTTTAGGGCCCCTGGAAGCTTGAAAATCACTTTAAACATCTCATTTTATCTCTAAAAGTGATTATCCACGTACAATGTTAATTGTAATTCAAAGAGGCAAAATTTGAAAACGGACCATTTTTTTAGTTTCTGAAGCATGTCGTAAGGGGGGTGGTTATCTCTTTCGTCAAAAATCGGGCGTTTTGCTTGAACAATAAAGGCCTACAAATGTTATTTTATTCACTTCCCGTGGAGGAGAAACACTTTTTATGGCCTCAGAGTGAGTAAATTGGCCATTTTCATTCACTTTTACCCATTTCAAAAATCTTGTGTTTAGGGCCCCTGGAAGCTTGAAAATCACTTTAAAGATCTCATTTTATCTCTAAAAGTGATTATCCACGTACAATGTTAATTGGAGTTCAAAGAGGCAAAATTTGAAAACGGACCATTTTTTTTAGTTTCTGAAGCATGTCGTAAGGGGGGTGGTTATCTCTTTCACCAAAAACCAGGCGTTTTTGATTGAACAATAAAGGCCTCGAAATATTATTTTATTCACTTCCCGTGGAGGAGAAACACTTTTTAAGGCCGCAGAGTGAGTAAATTGGCCATTTTCATTCACTTTTACCCATTCCTCAAATCTCGTGTTTCAGGCCCCTGGAAGCATGAAAATCCCTTTAAACATCTCAATTTATCTTTAAACATGAGTTTCCATGTACAAATGTGAATTGTAGTTCAAAGAGGCAACATTTGAAAACGGACCATTTTTTTAGTTTCTGAAGCATGTCGTAAGGGGGGGTGGTTATCTCTTTCGTCAAAAATCGGGCGTTTTCGCTTGAACAATAAAGGCCTACAAATGTTATTTAATTCACTTCCCGTGGAGAAGAACCACTTTTTAAGGCCTCAGAGTGAGTAAATTGGCCATTTTCATTCACGTTTACCCATTTCTCAAATCTTGTTTTTAGGGCCCCTGGAAGCTTGAAAATCACTTTAAACATCTCATTTTATCTCTAAAAGTGATTATCCACGTACAATGTTAATTGTAATTCAAAGAGGCAAAATTTGAAAACGGACCATTTTTTTAGTTTCTGAAGCATGTCGTAAGGGGGGTGGTTATCTCTTTCGTCAAAAATCGGGCGTTTTGCTTGAACAATAAAGGCCTACAAATGTTATTTTATTCACTTCCCGTGGAGGAGAAACACTTTTTATGGCCTCAGAGTGAGTAAATTGGCCATTTTCATTCACTTTTACCCATTTCTCAAATCTTGTGTTTAGGGCCCCTGGAAGCTTGAAAATCACTTTAAAGATTAATTTTATCTCTAAAAGTGATTATCCACGTACAAATGTGAATTGTCGTTCAAAGACGCAACATTTGAAAATGGACCATTTTTTTCGTTTCTGAAGCATGTCGTAAGGGGGGGTGGTTATCTCTTTCACAAAAAAACAGGCGTTTTTGATTGAACAATAAAGGCCTACAAATGTTATTTAATTCACTTTCTGGGGTGGAGAAAAACTTATGGCCTCAGAGTGAATAAATTGGCCATTTTCATTCACATTTACCCATTCCTCAAATCTTGTGTTTAGGGCCCCTGGAAGCTTGAAAATCACTTTAAACATCTAATTTCATCTCTAAAAGTGATTATCCACGTACAAATGTGAATTGTAGTTCAAAGACGCAACATTTGAAAATGGACCATTTTTTTTCGTTTCTGACGCATGTCGTAAGGGGGGGTGGTTATCTCTTTCACCAAAAAACGGGCATTTTTGATTGAACAATAAAGGCCTCCAAATGTTATTTTATTCACTTCCCGTGGAGGAGAAACACTTTTTAAGGCCGCAGAGAGAGTAAATTGGCCATTTTCATTCACGTTTACCCATTTCTCAAATCTTGTTTTTAGGGCCCCTGGAAGCTTGAAAATCACTTTAAACATCTCATTTTATCTCTAAAAGTGATTATCCACGTACAATGTTAATTGTAATTCAAAGAGGCAAAATTTGAAAACGGACCATTTTTTTAGTTTCTGAAGCATGTCGTAAGGGGGGTGGTTATCTCTTTCGTCAAAAATCGGGCGTTTTGCTTGAACAATAAAGGCCTACAAATGTTATTTTATTCACTTCCCGTGGAGGAGAAACACTTTTTATGGCCTCAGAGTGAGTAAATTGGCCATTTTCATTCACTTTTACCCATTTCTCAAATCTTGTGTTTAGGGCCCCTGGAAGCTTGAAAATCACTTTAAAGATTAATTTTATCTCTAAAAGTGATTATCCACGTACAAATGTGAATTGTCGTTCAAAGACGCAACATTTGAAAATGGACCATTTTTTTCGTTTCTGAAGCATGTCGTAAGGGGGGGTGGTTATCTCTTTCACAAAAAAACAGGCGTTTTTGATTGAACAATAAAGGCCTCGAAATATTATTTTATTCACTTCCCGTGGAGGAGAAACACTTTTTAAGGCCGCAGAGTGAGTAAATTGGCCATTTTCATTCACTTTTACCCATTCCTCAAATCTCGTGTTTCAGGCCCCTGGAAGCATGAAAATCACTTTAAACATCTCAATTTATCTTTAAACATGATTTTCCATGTACAAATGTGAATTGTAGTTCAAAGAGGCAACATTTGAAAACGGACCATTTTTTTAGTTTCTGAAGCATGTCGTAAGGGGGGGTGGTTATCTCTTTCGTCAAAAATCGGGTGTTTTCGCTTGAACAATAAAGGCCTACAAATGTTATTTAAGTCACTTCCCGTGGAGGAGAAACACTTTTTAAGGCCTCAGAGTGAGTAAATTGGCCATTTTCACTCACTTTTACCCATTTCTCAAATCTTGTGTTTAGGGCCCCTGGAAGCTTGAAAATCACTTTAAACATCTAATTTTATCTCTAAAAGTGATTATCCACGTACAAATGTGAATTGTCGTTCACAGACGCAACATTTGAAAATGGACCATTTTTTTCGTTTCTGAAGCATGTCGTAAGGGGGGGTGGTTATCTCTTTCACCAAAAAACAGGCGTTTTTGATTGAACAATAAAGGCCTCGAAATATTATTTTATTCACTTCCCGTGGAGGAGAAAGACTTTTTAAGGCCTCAGAATGAGTAAATTGGCCATTTTCATTCACTTTTAGCCATTCCTCAAATCTCGTGTTTAAGGCCCCTGGAAGCATGAAAATCACTTTAAACATCTCAATTTATCTTTAAAAGTGATTTTCCACGTACAAATGTGAATTGTAGTTCAAAGAGGCGACATTTGAAAACGGACCATTTTTTTAGTTTCTGAAGCATGTCGTAAGGGGGGGGTGGTTATCTCTTTCATCAAAAATCGGGCGTTTTTGATTGAACAATAAAGGCCTACAAATGTTATTTAATTCACTTTCTAGGGTGGAGAAAAACTTTTTAAGGCCTCAGAGTGAATAAATTGGCCATTTTCATTCACATTTACCCATTCCTCAAATCTTGTGTTTAGGGCCCCTGAAAGCTTGAAAATCACTTTAAACATCTAATTTCATCTCTAAAAGTGATTATCCACGTACAAATGTGAATTGTAGTTCAAAGACGCAACATTTGAAAATGGACCATTTTTTTCGTTTCTGACGCATGTCGTAAGGGGGGGTGGTTATCTCTTTCACCAAAAAACGGGCATTTTTGATTGAACAATAAAGGCCTCCAAATGTTATTTTATTCACTTCCCGTTGAGGAGAAACACTTTTTAAGGCCGCAGAGAGAGTAAATTGGCCAATTTCATTCACGTTTACCCATTTCTCAAATCTTGTGTTTAGGGCCCCTGGAAGCTTGAAAATCACTTTAAACATCTCAATTTATCTTTAAACATGATTTTCCATGTACAAATGTGAATTGTAGTTCAAAGAGGCAACATTTGAAAACGGACCATTTTTTTATTTTCTGAAGCATGTCGTAAGGGGGGGTGGTTATCTCTTTCGTCAAAAATCGGGCGTTTTCGCTTAAACAATAAAGGACTACAAATGTTATTTAATTCACTTCCCGTGGAGGAGAAACACTGTTTAAGGCCTCAGAGTGAGTAAATTGGCCATTTTCATTCACTTTTACCCATTTCTCAAATCTCGTGTTTCAGGCCCCTGGAAGCATGAAAATCCCTTTAAACATCTCAATTCATCTTTAAACATGATTTTCCATGTACAAATGTGAATTGTAGTTCAAAGAGGCAACATTTGAAAACGGACCATTTTTTTAGTTTCTGAAGCATGTCGTAAGGGGGGGTGGTTATCTCTTTCGTCAAAAATCGGGCGTTTTCGCTTGAACAATAAAGGCCTACAAATGTTATTTAATTCACTTCCCGTGGAGGAGAAACACTTTTTAAGGCCTCAGAGTGAGTAAATTGGCCATTTTCATTCACTTTTACCCATTTCTCAAATCTTGTGTTTAGGGCCACTGGAAGCTTGAAAATCACTTTAAACATCTAATTTTTTGATTCCGTGGGATGGGCGTACTTGGGTGAGGTCCTGGAGCGTATGGGCTTCGGTCCCCGGTTCCGAGCTATGGTAATGGTACTCTATGCGCACCCGCGGGCCCGTGTGTTGGTCAATGGGGCACTTTCTCGCCCGTTTCCCATAGGCCGGGGGACGCGCCAGGGTTGTCCACTCTCGCCCCTCCTTTTCGCTCTGGCGATGGAACCCCTGGCGGTGCTGATTCGCGCGGATCCCGTTCTTCGAGGATGGGAATGGCCAGATGTAGCCCCCGACAAGATCGCCCTATACGCGGACGACGTCCTCCTCTATCTCTCGGACCCAGCGACCTCGGGACCCCGGGTCCGTCGGATCCTCCATCGATTTGGCCAAGCGTCGGGTCTTCACCTGAACCCCAAAAAATCCGTCCTAGTCCCGCTACACACGTCGCGGGAATGTTTCGACTGGCAGTCGGACATTCCCCTCCGGAGACTCTCCTTTAAATACCTGGGGATTTGGGTCACCCTCCTTCCGGAACTCTGCTGGGCCCTTAATGTGGCTCCGGTAGTCAACAAAACCAGGTCAGACATGCTCCGGTGGCAGTCCCTCCCATTGAATCCGCTAGGGAGAGTCGCTCTATACAAGATGATGATCCTCCCCAAATTTCTTTACATACTACAAAATACTCCATGCCCTTTTCCGCGCCCGTGGTTCCGAGACCTGGATAAAATGGTGACCAAATTCCTTTGGGGCGGCGGTAGGCCTCGGCTGGCCTTGGATCGATGCAGGGTCCCCTCCTATGATGGCGGCCTGAGCATGACCAATCTATATCTTTATTATCTGGCCACCCAGTTACTGGTGATCCATGACTGGTTCTTGGGAGGCTGGGGCGACCCGGCTTATCGTCTCGAGGTGCAAGGCCTTGGGTTCTCCTCCATCCAAAACATGCTCTATGGCACAACGGTCCCCCTATCACTCCCCGACGTCGTGCGGGCTCCCTTCCTCGCGTGGCGCGCGGCACTGCGGCACACTAGATGGTCGGGGACGTCCACACAACTCACCCCGCTTTGGCACGGGACCTGGCTGCGGGAGGTGGTGGGATTGGTGGGCTTTCGGCAGTGGGATCTTCTTGGTATCTCCTGTCTGGGCGATTTATGGCGTGGGAGCCGCATGTGTTCCTTCCAAGAGCTTCAGACCCGCTTCTCGCTGCGGCCCTCCCAATTCTACCGCTATCTTCAACTGCGCCACGCGGTCCGGGCTCACGTCCCTCTAGACTCCAGACTGCCTCCCCATAGCCCACCTGAAGCTCAGGTGATGCTGGGGTATCTGGGAAAGGGGGGTATATCCCGCATTTACAAATCCCTGATTAACAATTCCCCGGTGGACTGGAGCGGGCTCAAACAGCGATGGGAGGCCTGGGTGGGACCCCTGGATGAGGCGGACTGGAGGGACGCCCTTATGGGCCCTCGGTCACTTACCACCTCCGCTAGGCTGCGGCTCATCCAAATCTACTACCTCCACACCGCCTATTTGACTCCGGACCGCCTATACCGGGCGGGCCTCCGTGTGGACGCCTCCTGCACCCGTTGTGGGGTGGCTCCGGCAGATTTTTTCCACATGGTGTGGTCTTGTTCCCGTCTAGACGATTACTGGGCAGCGATTGAAACTGAGCTAGCGGAGGTCTTGGGTTGGGAGGTTCCCCATGAGCCTAGAATGGCCCTGCTGGGCATCATGGACGGGATCGACGGGTCCCGTAACGAAAAGTACTTCCTCACCACTGCCCTTATGGTGGCTAAGAGAGACATAGCGGCAGTATGGTCACAACCGGACCCGCCCAGAGTGGCTACCTGGAGTAGAGGGGTGGATTGGTGTGCGGCCCAGGAGCGGTCGTTGTGTGCTGCGCGGGGCTGCCCCAAAAAATTCCGCAAGATATGGGGGAAATGGCTGGGGGGCTTGATTTGAAAGGTGGGGGCGCAGGGGGTGGGGACGGAGGATGGGGGAGGGTGGGAGGGTCTTTGCAATGGTTTATTGATGCTTATCCGAATGCAGTTACTGATGCCTTGTTCAATGCACTGCTGTATCTCATTCTTGATACTGTTCTTTATGCCGCAAAACACAATAAAAATTTGTTTATCAAAAAAAAACATCTAATTTTATCTCTAAAAGTGATTATCCACGTACAAATGTGAATTGTCGTTCAAAGACGCAACATTTGAAAATGGACTATTTTTTTCGTTTCTGAAGCATGTCGTAAGGGGGGGTGGTTATCTCTTTCACCAAAAAACAGGCGTTTTTGATTGAACAATAAAGGCCTCCAAATGTTATTTAATTCACTTCCCGTGGAGGAGAAACACTTTTTAAGGCCTCAGAGTGAGTAAATTGGCCATTTTCATTCACTTTTACCCATTTCTCAAATCTTGTGTTTAGGGCCCCTGAGAGCTTGAAAATCACTTTAAACATCTAATTTTATCTCTAAAAGTGATTATCCACATACAAATGTGAATTGTCGTTCAAAGACGCAACATTTGAAAATGGACCATTTTTTTCGTTTCTGAAGCATGTCGTAAGGGGGGGTGGTTATCTCTTTCACCAAAAAACAGGCGTTTTTGATTGAACAATAAAGGCCTCGAAATATTATTTTATTCACTTCCCGTGGAGGAGAAACACTTTTTAAGGCCTCAGAATGAGTAAATTGGCCATTTTCATTCACTTTTAGCCATTCCTCAAATCTCGTGTTTAAGGCCCCTGGAAGCATGAAAATCACTTTAAACATCTCAATTTATCTTTAAAAGTGATTTTCCATGTACAAATGTGAATTGTAGTTCAAAGAGGCGACATTTGAAAACAGACCATTTTTTTAGTTTCTGAAGCATGTCGTAAGGGGGGGTGGTTATCTCTTTCATCAAAAATCGGGCGTTTTTGATTGAACAATAAAGGCCTACAAATGTTATTTTATTCACTTCCCGTGGAGGAGAAACACTTTTTAAGGCCTCAGAGAGAGTAAATTGGCCATTTTCATTCACGTTTACCCATTTCTCAAATCTTGTGTTTAGGGCCCCTGGAAGCTTGAAAATCACTTTAAACATCTCATTTTATCTCTAAAAGTGATTATCCACGTACAAATGTGAATTGTCGTTCAAAGACGCAACATTTGAAAATGGACCATTTTTTTCGTTTCTGAAGCATGTCGTAAGGGTGGGTGGTTATCTCTTTCACCAAAAAACAGGCGTTTTTGATTGAACAATAAAGGCCTCGAAATATTATTTTATTCACTTCCCGTGGAGGAGAAACACTTTTTAAGGCCTCAGAATGAGTAAATTGGCCATTTTCATTCACTTTTAGCCATTCCTCAAATCTCGTGTTTAAGGCCCCTGGAAGCATGAAAATCACTTTAAACATCTCAATTTATCTTTAAAAGTGATTTTCCACGTACAAATGTGAATTGTAGTTCAAAGAGGCGACATTTGAAAAGGGACCATTTTTTTAGTTTCTGAAGCATGTCGTAAGGGGGGGGTGGTTATCTCTTTCATCAAAAATCGGGCGTTTTTGATTGAACAATAAAGGCCTACAAATGTTATTTAATTCACTTTCTAGGGTGGAGAAAAACTTTTTAAGGCCTCAGAGTGAATAAATTGGCCATTTTCATTCACATTTACCCATTCCTCAAATCTTGTGTTTAGGGCCCCTGGAAGCTTGAAAATCACTTTAAACATCTAATTTCATCTCTAAAAGTGATTATCCACGTACAAATGTGAATTGTAGTTCAAAGACGCAACATTTGAAAATGGACCATTTTTTTTCGTTTCTGACGCATGTCGTAAGGGGGGGTGGTTATCTCTTTCACCAAAAAACGGGCATTTTTGATTGAACAATAAAGGCCTCCAAGTGTTATTTTATTCACTTCCCGTGGAGGAGAAACACTTTTTAAGGCCGCAGAGAGAGTAAATTGGCCATTTTCATTCACGTTTACCCATTTCTCAAATCTTGTTTTTAGGGCCCCTGGAAGCTTGAAAATCACTTTAAACATCTCATTTTATCTCTAAAAGTGATTATCCACGTACAATGTTAATTGTAATTCAAAGAGGCAAAATTTGAAAACGGACCATTTTTTTAGTTTCTGAAGCATGTCGTAAGGGGGGTGGTTATCTCTTTCGTCAAAAATCGGGCGTTTTGCTTGAACAATAAAGGCCTACAAATGTTATTTTATTCACTTCCCGTGGAGGAGAAACACTTTTTATGGCCTCAGAGTGAGTAAATTGGCCATTTTCATTCACTTTTACCCATTTCTCAAATCTTGTGTTTAGGGCCCCTGGAAGCTTGAAAATCACTTTAAAGATTAATTTTATCTCTAAAAGTGATTATCCACGTACAAATGTGAATTGTCGTTCAAAGACGCAACATTTGAAAATGGACCATTTTTTTCGTTTCTGAAGCATGTCGTAAGGGGGGGTGGTTATCTCTTTCACAAAAAAACAGGCGTTTTTGATTGAACAATAAAGGCCTCGAAATATTATTTTATTCACTTCCCGTGGAGGAGAAACACTTTTTAAGGCCGCAGAGTGAGTAAATTGGCCATTTTCATTCACTTTTACCCATTCCTCAAATCTCGTGTTTCAGGCCCCTGGAAGCATGAAAATCACTTTAAACATCTCAATTTATCTTTAAACATGATTTTCCATGTACAAATGTGAATTGTAGTTCAAAGAGGCAACATTTGAAAACGGACCATTTTTTTAGTTTCTGAAGCATGTCGTAAGGGGGGGTGGTTATCTCTTTCGTCAAAAATCGGGTGTTTTCGCTTGAACAATAAAGGCCTACAAATGTTATTTAAGTCACTTCCCGTGGAGGAGAAACACTTTTTAAGGCCTCAGAGTGAGTAAATTGGCCATTTTCACTCACTTTTACCCATTTCTCAAATCTTGTGTTTAGGGCCCCTGGAAGCTTGAAAATCACTTTAAACATCTAATTTTATCTCTAAAAGTGATTATCCACGTACAAATGTGAATTGTCGTTCAAAGACGCAACATTTGAAAATGGACCATTTTTTTCGTTTCTGAAGCATGTCGTAAGGGGGGGTGGTTATCTCTTTCACCAAAAAACAGGCGTTTTTGATTGAACAATAAAGGCCTCGAAATATTATTTTATTCACTTCCCGTGGAGGAGAAACACTTTTTAAGGCCTCAGAATGAGTAAATTGGCCATTTTCATTCACTTTTAGCCATTCCTCAAATCTCGTGTTTAAGGCCCCTGGAAGCATGAAAATCACTTTAAACATCTCAATTTATCTTTAAAAGTGATTTTCCACGTACAAATGTGAATTGTAGTTCAAAGAGGCGACATTTGAAAACGGACCATTTTTTTAGTTTCTGAAGCATGTCGTAAGGGGGGGGTGGTTATCTCTTTCATCAAAAATCGGGCGTTTTTGATTGAACAATAAAGGCCTACAAATGTTATTTAATTCACTTTCTAGGGTGGAGAAAAACTTTTTAAGGCCTCAGAGTGAATAAATTGGCCATTTTCATTCACATTTACCCATTCCTCAAATCTTGTGTTTAGGGCCCCTGAAAGCTTGAAAATCACTTTAAACATCTAATTTCATCTCTAAAAGTGATTATCCACGTACAAATGTGAATTGTAGTTCAAAGACGCAACATTTGAAAATGGACCATTTTTTTCGTTTCTGACGCATGTCGTAAGGGGGGGTGGTTATCTCTTTCACCAAAAAACGGGCATTTTTGATTGAACAATAAAGGCCTCCAAATGTTATTTTATTCACTTCCCGTTGAGGAGAAACACTTTTTAAGGCCGCAGAGAGAGTAAATTGGCCAATTTCATTCACGTTTACCCATTTCTCAAATCTTGTGTTTAGGGCCCCTGGAAGCTTGAAAATCACTTTAAACATCTCAATTTATCTTTAAACATGATTTTCCATGTAAAAATGTGAATTGTAGTTCAAAGAGGCAACATTTGAAAACGGACCATTTTTTTATTTTCTGAAGCATGTCGTAAGGGGGGGTGGTTATCTCTTTCGTCAAAAATCGGGCGTTTTCGCTTAAACAATAAAGGACTACAAATGTTATTTAATTCACTTCCCGTGGAGGAGAAACACTGTTTAAGGCCTCAGAGTGAGTAAATTGGCCATTTTCATTCACTTTTACCCATTTCTCAAATCTCGTGTTTCAGGCCCCTGGAAGCATGAAAATCCCTTTAAACATCTCAATTCATCTTTAAACATGATTTTCCATGTACAAATGTGAATTGTAGTTCAAAGAGGCAACATTTGAAAACGGACCATTTTTTTAGTTTCTGAAGCATGTCGTAAGGGGGGGTGGTTATCTCTTTCGTCAAAAATCGGGCGTTTTCGCTTGAACAATAAAGGCCTACAAATGTTATTTAATTCACTTCCCGTGGAGGAGAAACACTTTTTAAGGCCTCAGAGTGAGTAAATTGGCCATTTTCATTCACTTTTACCCATTTCTCAAATCTTGTGTTTAGGGCCACTGGAAGCTTGAAAATCACTTTAAACATCTAATTTTTTGATTCCGTGGGATGGGCGTACTTGGGTGAGGTCCTGGAGCGTATGGGCTTCGGTCCCCGGTTCCGAGCTATGGTAATGGTACTCTATGCGCACCCGCGGGCCCGTGTGTTGGTCAATGGGGCACTTTCTCGCCCGTTTCCCATAGGCCGGGGGACGCGCCAGGGTTGTCCACTCTCGCCCCTCCTTTTCGCTCTGGCGATGGAACCCCTGGCGGTGCTGATTCGCGCGGATCCCGTTCTTCGAGGATGGGAATGGCCAGATGTAGCCCCCGACAAGATCGCCCTATACGCGGACGACGTCCTCCTCTATCTCTCGGACCCAGCGACCTCGGGACCCCGGGTCCGTCGGATCCTCCATCGATTTGGCCAAGCGTCGGGTCTTCACCTGAACCCCAAAAAATCCGTCCTAGTCCCGCTACACCCGTCGCTGGAATGTTTCGACTGGCAGTCGGACATTCCCCTCCGGAGACTCTCCTTTAAATACCTGGGGATTTGGGTCACCCTCCTTCCGGAACTCTGCTGGGCCCTTAATGTGGCTCCGGTAGTCAACAAAACCAGGTCAGACATGCTCCGGTGGCAGTCCCTCCCATTGAATCCGCTAGGGAGAGTCGCTCTATACAAGATGATGATCCTCCCCAAATTTCTTTACATACTACAAAATACTCCATGCCCTTTTCCGCGCCCGTGGTTCCGAGACCTGGATAAAATGGTGACCAAATTCCTTTGGGGCGGCGGTAGGCCTCGGCTGGCCTTGGATCGATGCAGGGTCCCCTCCTATGATGGCGGCCTGAGCATGACCAATCTATATCTTTATTATCTGGCCACCCAGTTACTGGTGATCCATGACTGGTTCTCGGGAGGCTGGGGCGACCCGGCTTATCGTCTCGAGGTGCAAGGCCTTGGGTTCTCCTCCATCCAAAACATGCTCTATGGCACAACGGTCCCCCTATCACTCCCCGACGTCGTGCGGGCTCCCTTCCTCGCGTGGCGCGCGGCACTGCGGCACACTAGATGGTCGGGGACGTCCACACAACTCACCCCGCTTTGGCACGGGACCTGGCTGCGGGAGGTGGTGGGATTGGCGGGCTTTCGGCAGTGGGATCTTCTTGGTATCTCCTGTCTGGGCGATTTATGGCGTGGGAGCCGCATGTGTTCCTTCCAAGAGCTTCAGACCCGCTTCTCGCTGCGGCCCTCCCAATTCTACCGCTATCTTCAACTGTGCCACGCGGTCCGGGCTCACGTCCCTCTAGACTCCAGACTGCCTCCCCATAGCCCACCTGAAGCTCAGGTGATGCTGGGGTATCTGTGAAAGGGGGGTATATCCCGCATTTACAAATCCCTGATTAACAATTCCCCGGTGGACTGGAGCGGGCTCAAACAGCGATGGGAGGCCTGGGTGGGACCCCTGGATGAGGCGGACTGGAGGGACGCCCTTATGGGCCCTCGGTCACTTACCACCTCCGCTAGGCTGCGGCTCATCCAAATCTACTACCTCCACACCGCCTATCTGACTCCGGACCACCTATACCGGGCGGGCCTCCGTGTGGACGCCTCCTGCACCCGTTGTGGGGTGGCTCCGGCAGATTTTTTCCACATGGTGTGGTCTTGTTCCCGTCTAGACGATTACTGGGCAGCGATTGAAACTGAGCTAGCGGAGGTCTTGGGTTGGGAGGTTCCCCATGAGCCTAGAATGGCCCTGCTGGGCATCATGGACGGGATCGACGGGTCCCGTAACGAAAAGTACTTCCTCACCACTGCCCTTATGGTGGCTAAGAGAGACATAGCGGCAGTATGGTCACAACCGGACCCGCCCAGAGTGGCTACCTGGAGTAGAGGGGTGGATTGGTGTGCGGCCCAGGAGCGGTCGTTGTGTGCTGCGCGGGGCTGCCCCAAAAAATTCCGCAAGATATGGGGGAAATGGCTGGGGGGCTTGATTTGAAAGGTGGGGGCGCAGGGGGTGGGGACGGAGGATGGGGGAGGGTGGGAGGGTCTTTGCAATGGTTTATTGATGCTTATCCGAATGCAGTTACTGATGCCTTGTTCAATGCACTGCTGTATCTCATTCTTGATACTGTTCTTTATGCCGCAAAACACAATAAAAATTTGTTTATCAAAAAAAAACATCTAATTTTATCTCTAAAAGTGATTATCCACGTACAAATGTGAATTGTCGTTCAAAGACGCAACATTTGAAAATGGACTATTTTTTTCGTTTCTGAAGCATGTCGTAAGGGGGGGTGGTTATCTCTTTCACCAAAAAACAGGCGTTTTTGATTGAACAATAAAGGCCTCCAAATGTTATTTAATTCACTTCCCGTGGAGGAGAAACACTTTTTAAGGCCTCAGAATGAGTAAATTGGCCATTTTCATTCACTTTTAGCCATTCCTCAAATCTCGTGTTTAAGGCCCCTGGAAGCATGAAAATCACTTTAAACATCTCAATTTATCTTTAAAAGTGATTTTCCACGTACAAATGTGAATTGTAGTTCAAAGAGGCGACATTTGAAAACAGACCATTTTTTTAGTTTCTGAAGCATGTCGTAAGGGGGGGGTGGTTATCTCTTTCATCAAAAATCGGGCGTTTTTGATTGAACAATAAAGGCCTACAAATGTTATTTAATTCACTTTCTAGGGTGGAGAAAAACTTTTTAAGGCCTCAGAGTGAATAAATTGGCCATTTTCATTCACTTTTACCCATTTCTCAAATCTTGTGTTTAGGGCCCCTGGAAGCCTGAAAAACACTTTAAACATCTAATTGTATCTCTAAAAGTGATTATCCACGTACAAATGTGAATTGTAGTTCAAAGACGCAACATTTGAAAATGGACCATTTTTTTTCGTTTCTGACACATGTCGTAAGGGGGGGTGGTTATCTCTTTCACCAAAAAACGGGCATTTTTGATTGAACAATAAAGGCCTCCAAATGTTATTTTATTCACTTCCCGTGGAGGAGAAACACTTTTTAAGGCCGCAGAGAGAGTAAATTGGCCATTTACATTCACGTTTACCCATTTCTCAAATCTTGTGTTTAGGGCCTCTGGAAGCTTGAAAATCACTTTAAACATCTCATTTTATCTCTAAAAGTGATTATCCACATACAATGTTAATTGTAATTCAAAGAGGCAAAATTTGAAAACGGACCATTTTTTTAGTTTCTGAAGCATGTCATAAGGGGGGTGGTTATCTCTTTCGTCAAAAATCGGGCGTTTTGCTTGAACAATAAAGGCCTACAAATGTTATTTTATTCACTTCCCGTGGAGGAGAAACACTTTTTATTGCCTCAGAGTGAGTAAATTGGCCATTTTCATTCACTTTTACCCATTTCTCAAATCTTGTGTTTAGGGCCCCTGAAAGCTTGAAAATCACTTTAAACATCTAATTTTATCTCTAAAAGTGATTATCCACGTACAAATGTGAATTGTCGTTCAAAGACGCAACATTTGAAAATGGACCATTTTTTTCGTTTCTGAAGCATGTCGTAAGGGGGGGTGGTTATCTCTTTCACCAAAAAACAGGCGTTTTTGATTGAACAATAAAGGCCTCGAAATATTATTTTATTCACTTCCCGTGGAGGAGAAACACTTTTTAAGGCCTCAGAATGAGTAAATTGGCCATTTTCATTCACTTTTAGCCATTCCTCAAATCTCGTGTTTAAAGCCCCTGGAAGCATGAAAATCACTTTAAACATCTCAATTTATCTTTAAAAGTGATTTTCCACGTACAAATGTGAATTGTAGTTCAAAGAGGCGACATTTGAAAACAGACCATTTTTTTAGTTTCTGAAGCATGTCGTAAGGGGGGGTGGTTATCTCTTTCATCAAAAATCGGGCGTTTTTGATTGAACAATAAAGGCCTACAAATGTTATTTAATTCACTTTCTGGGGTGGAGAAAAACTTTTTAAGGCCTCAGAGTGAATAAATTGGCCATTTTCATTCACATTTACCCATTCATCAAATCTTGTGTTTAGGGCCCCTGGAAGCTTCAAAATCACTTTAAACAACTAATTTCATCTCTAAAAGTGATTATCCACGTACAAATGTGAATTGTAGTTCAAAGACGCAACATTTGAAAATGGACCATTTTTTTTCGTTTCTGACGCATGTCGTAAGGGGGGGTGGTTATCTCTTTCACCAAAAAACTGGCATTTTTGATTGAACAATAAAGGCCTCCAAATGTTATTTTATTCACTTCCCGTGGAGGAGAAACACTTTTTAAGGCCGCAGAGAGAATAAATTGGCCATTTTCATTCACGTTTACCCATTTCTCAAATCTTGTGTTTAGGGCCCCTGGAAGCTTGAAAATCACTTTAAACATCTCATTTTATCTCTAAAAGTGATTATCCACGTACAAATGTGAATTGTCGTTCAAAGACGCAACATTTGAAAATGGACCATTTTTTTCGTTTCTGAAGCATGTCGTAAGGGGGGGTGGTTATCTCTTTCACAAAAAAACAGACGTTTTTGATTGAACAATAAAGGCCTCGAAATATTATTTTATTCACTTCCCGTGGAGGAGAAACACTTTTTAAGGCCGCAGAGTGAGTAAATTGGCCATTTTCATTCACTTTTACCCATTCCTCAAATCTCGTGTTTCAGGCCCCTGGAAGCATGAAAATCCCTTTAAACATCTCAATTCATCTTTAAACATGATTTTCCATGTACAAATGTGAATTGTAGTTCAAAGAGGCAACATTTGAAAACGGACCATTTTTTTAGTTTCTGAAGCATGTCGTAAGGGGGGGTGGTTATCTCTTTCGTCAAAAATCAGGCGTTTTCGCTTGAACAATAAAGGCCTACAAATGTTATTTAATTCACTTCCAGTGGAGGAGAAACACTTTTTAAGGCCTCAGAGTGAGTAAATTGGCCATTTTCATTCACTTTTACCCATTTCTCAAATCTTGTGTTTAGGGCCACTGGAAGCTTGAAAATCACTTTAAACATCTAATTTTATCTCTAAAAGTGATTATCCACGTACAAATGTGAATTGTCGTTCAAAGACGCAACATTTGAAAATGGACTATTTTTTTCGTTTCTGAAGCATGTCGTAAGGGGGGGTGGTTATCTCTTTCACCAAAAAACAGGCGTTTTTGATTGAACAATAAAGGCCTCCAAATGTTATTTAATTCTCTTCCCGTGGAGGAGAAACACTTTTTAAGGCCTCAGAGTGAGTAAATTGGCCATTATCATTCACTTTTACCCATTTCTCAAATCTTGTGTTTAGGGCCCCTGAAAGCTTGAAAATCACTTTAAACATCTAATTTTATCTCTAAAAGTGATTATCCACGTACAAATGTGAATTTTCGTTCAAAGACGCAACATTTGAAAATGGACCATTTTTTTCGTTTCTGAAGCATGTTGTAAGGGGGGGTGGTTATCTCTTTCACCAAAAAACAGGCGTTTTTGATTGAACAATAAAGGCCTCGAAATATTATTTTATTCACTTCCCGTGGAGGAGAAACACTTTTTAAGGCCTCAGAATGAGTAAATTGGCCATTTTCATTCACTTTTATCCATTCCTCAAATCTCGTGTTTAAGGCCCCTGGAAGCATGAAAATCACTTTAAACATCTCAATTTATCTTTAAAAGTGATTTTCCACATACAAATGTGAATTGTAGTTCAAAGAGGCGACATTTGAAAACGGACCATTTTTTTAGTTTCTGAAGCATGTCGTAAGGGGGGGGTGGTTATCTCTTTCATCAAAAATCGGGTGTTTTTGATTGAACAATAAAGGCCTACAAATGTTATTTAATTCACTTTCTGGGGTGGAAAAAAACTTTTTAAGGCCTCAGAGTGAATAAATTGGCCATTTTCATTCACATTTACCCATTCCTCAAATCTTGTGTTTAGGGCCCCTGAAAGCTTGAAAATCACTTTAAACATCTAATTTCATCTCTAAAAGTGATTATCCACGTACAAATGTGAATTGTAGTTCAAAGACGCAACATTTGAAAATGGACCATTTTTTTCGTTTCTGACGCATGTCGTAAGGGGGGGTGGTTATCTCTTTCACCAAAAAACAGGCATTTTTGATTGAACAATAAAGGCCTCCAAATGTTATTTTATTCACTTCCCGTGGAGGAGAAACACTTTTTAAGGCCGCAGAGAGAGTAAATTGGCCAATTTCATTCACGTTTACCCATTTCTCAAATCTTGTGTTTAGGGCCCCTGGAAGCTTGAAAATCACTTTAAACATCTCAATGTATCTTTTTTTTTTTTTTTTTTTTTTTGAAACCGTTTATTGCAATCTCAAATAGTTACAAGTATGGGCCTACAACCGCCTGGCCGGCCGCTAGAGTGGCAGAAGCATATGACATACATACAGAAAATCTCTTGGCGGTGCAAAAAGGGTAAATCAGGAGATATCAGTAGTGCAGGCCACATAACTCCAGACCCACAATACGGTTTCCTTTTGTCGAAACACAACAACACAAAAACAACCACACCCGCAAGGCAACCCGCAATCCCAAGTGACAGCACGCGCTCCTTAAGTGGGGGACCCCTACCAATCGCCAAACTCTGAAGAGGGGAATGAGAACAGATCAGGGACTGGGGAACCACGTGCCCATGGCTGGGGGAGGGGGTCGGCTAGGGGGACGGAGCTGGTGAGGCAGCCGGCAGCAGCGGTGGCTCGCAAATACCCCCGCGATAGGCGTTCCAGGGGCCCCAGATTTTCACCCATGCCCCAGGCTTACCCCTCGCAACATACACCACCTTTTCACGAAACATACACCAATCCATGTGTTCTTTCCAGGCCGACACCGCCGGAGACCTCTGGGATCCCCACAATTGAGCAATGTCACGCTTAGCTACCATGTATCCCAGAGTCACCCACCGCGTCTGCGGAACCGAGTAGTCAGTTGGCTCCCACACATTCAGCAAGCATCTCCTCGCTTCAGGCAACAGCACGACACGCGTAACCACTCGCAGGACCTCGTGCACACCACGCCAGAATCGCTCCACCTTTGGGCATTCCCACAGAATATGCAAGAAAGTTGCCAAAGCACCACAGCCACGCTTACACAGTCCATCCTCAGCAGAGCCCATACGTAGAAGCCTTGGCCCCGTCACGTAAACCCGGTGGAGGATCTTAAGCTGGACGAAGCGAAGGCGAGCCGGGATGGCCACCTCCTTCGGAGAGGCCACCGCGGACATCCAGTCCTCGTCGTCCAACTCCAGCCCATCGGCAACCCAGGCCTCGCGGAGGCCAGTCAGCAGGCCCGATCGGTCGTTGATCAGTTTTTTATATATAAGGGAGATCGTGCTGTCTGGGACATGGCCATCCAGCACTCTGTCCTCCAGGGGGGAAGACTCCGGAATGGACGCGACATCCGGGAAGACGGAGCCCAGCGCGTGGCGGACTTGTAAGTACCGGAAGTACTCACTGCCTTGCAACTGAAACTCCGTCTGCAGCGTCTCGAAAGTTTTGAATCCCCCCCTCGTCCAGAGATCTCCCACTGTGCTGATGCCGATCGTGTCCCATTTCTCGAAGCCCTTCGAGGTCCACAGGGAGCCCAACCTCGCCGACGCATATATCGGTGACGCCCGGGTCAAACGGTCCTTCCACCCCATAGCTGCGTTAGCCGCGTGCCATACACGCACCATGACACGCGTCGGTCCCGTCAGGCGAGGGTCCGGCGCGCCAGAGTAGAGCGCTCGATTGTAGTCGCCACCGGGCAGGAGCATCTTGTCCATTTCAAATGCCGGGTTCAGGGCGGGCCCGTAAAGGCCATGATTAATCGCAGCTAGTTGGGAGGCCCAGTAATACCGTTTAATATCCGGGAGGGCAACCCCCCCATCGTACCACGGGAGCGTCAATTTAGCCAAGGCAATACGTGGCCTCCCGTCCCAGAACAGGCGACGCTGCAAACTCTCCACCTCTCGGAAGTAGCGCGCCGGAACCAAATCCATAGTGTTCTGGAGAGCGTACAGAAAGCGCGGCAACGACATCATCTTAAACAAGGCCGCTCGGCCGAGCGGCGAAAGCGGCAGACGCTGCCAACGCACCACGTCCTCCTTCAAGCGCTGGAGGGGGGGCAGCAAATTCCGCTCGTAGCGGGCCTCCGGGTCCAGAGTAACATATATACCCAGGTACCGAAACCCCTGGGAGGCAATCTGGATCGGACAGTCCCGTGGTAGGACCGGAGCCTCCCCGGCAAGCACATATACACAGGATTTCGCCCAGTTGATGACGAGGCCTGAGTTGCGACCGAATGAGCGCAAAACATCAACTAGGACGATCAGTGATTTACGCGGGGAGGTGAGATATAGAAGGATATCATCAGCGTAGAGGGACACACGGTCCTCATACTCGGGGGTCCAGCGGAGACCACGGATGGAAGGGTGCCACCGCAGCCACTCTGCCAGGGGCTCCAGGACCAGTGCAAACAGGAGAGGCGACAGGGGGCAACCCTGTCGCGTGCCCCGTCCCAGTGCGAATGGGGCCGAAGCTCGTCCATTCACCACCACCTGCGCCAATGGGCCGGAATACAACAACTTGACCCAGCTGATGAAGCCTGGTCCAAAGCCAAACTTCGCCAGCATCGCCCAAATGTATGGCCACTCAAGCGTATCAAACGCCATGGTGGCGTCCAAGGACGCCAAGATGGCCGGTTCCCGCACGAACGGGACACGCGCGAGCACCCCGTGCAAGCGTCGCAGATTAAGGGCCGTGTTACGATGGGGTATGAAGCCGGACTGGTCTTGGTGGACCAAGTCGCCCACCACGCCGACCAGCCGGTTGGCCAGCACCTTGGCGAGGATTTTGGGCTCCGCGTTCAAAAGCGAGATAGGCCTATAGGATGTGACCCGCTCACGGGGTCTCCCCCCCTTGTGGATCACCACGATCGTGGCCAGACGCTGGTCCGGCGGAAGGGAACCCCGCGAGCGGGCCGCCAGGAACATCGCGCGCAGGTGGGGCGCCAGCACATCCGGTCGCAGCTTGTACAGCTCGATAGGAATGCCATTGGGGCCCATGGTCTTGCCAGATGCGATCGAGCGGATAGCAAGGGCAATTTCGTCCGAGGTGGGAGGAGCGTCCAGCGAATCCCTGTCCTCCACCGAAAGGGAGGGCAGCGCGATGTCCCGAAGCAGGGCATGGGAATCCTCCTCCGAGCAGGGAGAAACCGGGGAATACACCTCGCGGAAATAATCCGCGAAGCAGGAGACAATGGCGTCCGGCTCGGTGACACATACACCATCCATCCTCTCGATCAACGGAACCACACGACTCGCTCTCTCCTTTTTATCCAACCACGCTATCAATTTACCAGCCTTATCACCCACATCATACAGTCGCCCCTGCTGCTCTCTACTGAGGCCCCTGGCCGCCTCCGTGACGAGGGCCCTATAGGCCGCCTGCTTGAGGTGTAGAACATGCAATGTGGCATCCGTCACCCCGCTCCCCAGGTCACCCTCTATTTCAGTCATTTCGGCCTCCACCCGGGTTACCTCCTCCCGCTCGCGCCTCCGGGCATGGGAGATAAGGGAGAGGACCTCCCCCCTGAGAACTACCTTAAAAGCCTCCCAAAGGGAGATAGCCGAAGGGACAGACCCCACATTCTCCTCAAAGTACCGCTGCAAGGATTTGATCAATTCGGCTCGAATAGTGGGGTCGCGCAGGTACCAGGCATTGATTGGGGCTACCCTGCCCTCCCCCTTCGGGAAGACATCAACGTGCAGCAGTAGTGGGGAGTGATCTGAAATACCCCGCGCCAAATGGCGCACCTCTCCCACTCTCCCAGCATAGGCCGCAGGAACAAGGATATAATCAAGCCGCGAGAGGCTACCATGGGCACCCGAGTGGAAGGTGTATTGCAGCTGCGCGGGATGCTTTAGTCACCAGCAATCCACCAATCCTAGTGTATCTAAAAGGCCGGACAGCCACGCCTGTGCCCGGGGGAGGTCCCTAGGGGGATGACGATCCATAGGCCCAGAAGCCACCGCATTGAAGTCCCCCCCAACTACCAGAAGCCCACCCGGGAGGTCAAGGAGGAGGCGCCCCAGGTCCGCAAACGTGGTAGATTGCAACCCCGGCGGAACGTACACTGATACAAAAACGACCACTCTGCCCTCCATTCTACCCACCAAGACAGTGTAACGTCCCCTCTCATCATGGCGCACCTCATCAATCTCCAATGGGAGCGAGTTCTTAATCATGATGCCCACCCCCGCGAGCCCGAGGTGAAGCCCGAATGGGCCACCAAGCGATAGCCTCTCCGATTCATGGCATGAAAGGAATTACCTATAAGGTGTGTCTCCTGCAGGAAGATCACATCTGGTGAAATTCGTTTCAGATACTGCAGGACCACACCACGCTTAATCCTACCCCCCAGTCCGTTAACGTTCCATGATAACACAGTCAGATCCCTACCCCCCATCATACATGGAAGCCATCAATCGTCCCCCAAAGAGCATCTCTAAAACAACAATACAGTAAAGGGTTCGCCTTGCGGTGCAAACAAACAACACTCCACCCCCACCCACCCATCCCAACAGAACTCCCCCCTCCCTGCACCCCTGCATGAGCCCAGACAGCCCCCCCAAAGTGCAGTGTGCCTGTCGCCCCATAGATGAAAAACTAACTAGTCCCCCAGAGGAGGAGGGAAAGCCCCCAATGGACCCCGTACGACCTCCATAGGAGGGGAACATACACGATCAGGGAATGGTAACCAAAATGTTGTCCAGAGCAAGGCCTACTATTCACCCCTCAGTTCTGATCCGGCGAGCCCTCCCCGCCAACCGCACCCCCCCCACCCCCCCGGCCCCGATCCCCAGGCAGAGTATCCAACCAGTCCCCAGCCGCCTCGGGACGGTCAAAAAAGTGCGTGCGACCATCCACCTCCACCCTCAGCTTAGCTGGAAAAAGCATTGAGTACTTAAGGTTCAGGTCCCGTAGGCGACGTTTAACTCCGAGAAAACTCAGTCTCTGCTTTTGGACCGTCGGAGTAAAGTCAGGGTAGAAATTCACGTCCATATTATCGAGCTTGACCGGTCCCTGTAGCCTGGAAGTCTGCAGGATAGCGTCTCTGTCCCGAAAGTTAAAAATCCGGGCAATGAGAGGCCGCGGTGGGGCTCCGACCTTAGGTCTTCCTCCGGGGACCCTGTGAGCCCGTTCCACCGCAAAAAGTTTACTCAGCCCCCGGGGCTGGAGATGGGTGAGGATCAGGTCTTCCACAAACAAATCCGCCGCCTCCTCCTCCCGTCCCTCCGGCACCCCGACAATACGAACGTTGTTCCTCCGGGCCCAACCCTCGGCGTCCTCCAATCGACGGTCCATCATGGCGCTCGCCTGGCCAAGCCGGTGCACCTCCTTTTGAAGGGCCGCCACGTCTGTAGTGAGACTCGAGGTGGTGTGGGCCAGGGAATCGACCCGGTCATTTGTTTTAGACAAGTCGGCTCTCACCAGGCCCACATCCACCAGGGCCGAGTCTATCTTCTGCGCAAGAGTATCAAAGCGCTGGTCCACCGAGGCCTTCATCTCGGCAATGGCGCCCATGACGTCCCGGAGGGTCAGATCCGCGGGCTGAGCAGACGCCTCAGCCGGGCCCGCGGGGGATGTACGCTGTGCCTCTGGGGATCCCTTCTGGAGGGTGTAGCGGTCCATACTGTTTGACTGATGTGCCGGGCCGCGGCGGGTCGATTTCACCTTTGCCCAGTCGCCATCTTGCTTTGTGGACATGTCGCACTCCCAAAGTCGTGCCAATCTCCTCGAAAGGGCCGATAAACCAGTTCACGGGTTCCGGGGGGGGGTGACCACTGGACCGCAGGACAACTCACAGCCGGCGGGTCAGCCAGGCACCGGGACAAGGCCACACCACCGCACCCCGCTCCGCAACCCTACCTCGCTTGAGGGCAAGGAGGGCGCAAAAGCGAAAGTGAAAGCGCGGGGTACGCGAGTCGCCCAGCCCTGCCCGCCGCTGTTGTTCGCTTTGTCCCCGGATCGCCCCACAACTCCAATCCGGGGGGCCGGCGCGGAGAAGGCCGCAATCTTCGATCGGTGCTCCCACCAGTGTCCGGGGTCCGATTCGAAAACGGAAAACGGGTGCCGCCTCAGCTCGGGTACACAGACACAGTCCCCTCATCAAAGACAGGATATAATCAGGATTAATTCAGGAGGTCGCGGAGGTCCTCGGGAGCTTCGCACCTACGCGGCCATCTTGGTTGCGCGCTGCTCAATTTATCTTTAAACA
Source organism: Triturus cristatus (assembly GCF_964204655.1). Taxonomy (NCBI): domain Eukaryota; kingdom Metazoa; phylum Chordata; class Amphibia; order Caudata; family Salamandridae; genus Triturus; species Triturus cristatus. Next base: position 177,764,316 of record NC_140595.1, read on the forward strand.
TGATTTTCCATGTACAAATGTGAATTGTAGTTCAAAGAGGCAACATTTGAAAACCGACCATTTTTTTATTTTCTGAAGCATGTCGTAAGGGGGGGTGGTTATCTCTTTCGTCAAAAATCGGGCGTTTTCGCTTAAACAATAAAGGACTACAAATGTTATTTAATTCACTTCCCGTGGAGGAGAAACACTTTTTAAGGCCTCAGAGTGAGTAAATTGGCCATTTTCATTCACTTTTACCCATTTCTCAAATCTTGTGTTTAGGGCCCCTGGAAGCTTGAAAATCACTTTAAACATCTCAATTTATCTTTAAACATGATTTTCCATGTACAAATGTGAATTGTAGTTCAAAGAGGCAACATTTGAAAACGGACCATTTTTTTAGTTTCTGAAGCATGTCGTAAGGGGGGTGGTTATCTCTTTCGTCAAAAATCGGGCGTTTTCGCTTGAACAATGAAGGCCTACAAATGTTATTTAATTCACTTCCCGTGGAGGAGAAACACTTTTTAAGGCCTCAGAGTGAGTAAATTGGCCATTTTCATTCACTTTTACCCATTTCTCAAATCTTGTGTTTAGGGCCCCTGGAAGCTTGAAAATCACTTTAAACATCTAATTGTATCTCTAAAAGTGATTATCCACGTACAAATGTGAATTGTCGTTCAAAGACGCAACATTTGAAAATGGACCATATTTTTCGTTTCTGAAGCATGTCGTAAGGGGGGGTGGTTATCTCTTTCACAAAAAAACAGACGTTTTTGATTGAACAATAAAGGCCTCGAAATATTATTTTATTCACTTCCCGTGGACGAGAAACACTTTTTAAGGCCGCAGAGAGAGTAAATTGGCCATTTTCATTCACTTTTACCCATTCCTCAAATCTCGTGTTTCAGGCCCCTGGAAGCATGAAAATCCCTTTAAACATCTCAATTCATCTTTAAACATGATTTTCCATGTACAAATGTGAATTGTAGTTCAAAGAGGCAACATTTGAAAACGGACCATTTTTTTAGTTTCTGAAGCATGTCGTAAGGGGGGTGGTTATCTCTTTCGTCAAAAATCGGGCGTTTTCGCTTGAACAATAAAGGCCTACAGATGTTATTTAATTCACTTCCCGTGGAGGAGAAACACTTTTTAAGGCCCCAGAGTGAGTAAATTGGCCATTTTCATTCACTTTTACCCATTTCTCAAATCTTGTGTTTAGGGCCACTGGAAGCTTGAAAATCACTTTAAACATCTAATTTTATCTCTAAAAGTGATTATCCACGTACAAATGTGAATTGTCGTTCAAAGACGCAACATTTGAAAATGGACTATTTTTTTCGTTTCTGAAGCATGTCGTAAGGGGGGGTGGTTATCTCTTTCACCAAAAAACAGGCGTTTTTGATTGAACAATAAAGGCCTCCAAATGTTATTTAATTCACTTCCCGTGGAGGAGAAACACTTTTTAAGGCCTCAGAGTGAGTAAATTGGCTATTTTCATTCACTTTTACCCATTTCTCAAATCTTGTGTTTAGGGCCCCTGAAAGCTTGAAAATCACTTTAAACATCTAATTTTATCTCTAAAAGTGATTATCCACGTACAAATGTGAATTGTCGTTCAAAGACGCAACATTTGAAAATGGACCATTTTTTTCGTTTCTGAAGCATGTTGTAAGGGGGGGTGGTTATCTCTTTCACCAAAAAACAGGCGTTTTTGATTGAACAATAAAGGCCTCGAAATATTATTTTATTCACTTCCCGTGGAGGAGAAACACTTTTTAAGGCCTCAGAATGAGTAAATTGGCCATTTTCATTCACTTTTATCCATTCCTCAAATCTCGTGTTTAAGGCCCCTGGAAGCATGAAAATCACTTTAAACATCTCAATTTATCTTTAAAAGTGATTTTCCACATACAAATGTGAATTGTAGTTCAAAGAGGCGACATTTGAAAACGGACCATTTTTTTAGTTTCTGAAGCATGTCGTAAGGGGGGGTGGTTATCTCTTTCATCAAAAATCGGGTGTTTTTGATTGAACAATAAAGGCCTACAAATGTTATTTAATTCACTTTCTGGGGTGGAGAAAAACTTTTTAAGGCCTCAGAGTGAATAAATTGGCCATTTTCATTCACATTTACCCATTCCTCAAATCTTGTGTTTAGGGCCCCTGAAAGCTTGAAAATCACTTTAAACATCTAATTTCATCTCTAAAAGTGATTATCCACGTACAAATGTGAATTGTAGTTCAAAGACGCAACATTTGAAAATGGACCATTTTTTTCGTTTTTGACGCATGTCGTAAGGGGGGGTGGTTATCTCTTTCACCAAAAAACAGGCATTTTTGATTGAACAATAAAGGCCTCCAAATGTTATTTTATTCACTTCCCGTGGAGGAGAAACACTTTTTAAGGCCGCAGAGAGAGTAAATTTGCCAATTTCATTCACGTTTACCCATTTCTCAAATCTTGTGTTTAGGGCCCCTGGAAGCTTGAAAATCACTTTAAACATCTCAATTTATCTTTTTTTTTTTTTTTTTTTTTTTAAACCGTTTATTGCAATCTCAAATAGTTACAAGTATGGGCCTACAACCGCCTGGCCGGCCGCTAGAGTGGCAGAAGCATATGACATACATACAGAAAATCTCTTGGCGGTGCAAAAAGGGTAAATCAGGAGATATCAGTAGTGCAGGCCACATAACTCCAGACCCACAATACGGTTTCCTTTTGTCGAAACACAACAACACAAAAACAACCACACCCGCAAGGCAACCCGCAATCCCAAGTGACAGCACGCGCTCCTTAAGTGGGGGACCCCTACCAATCGCCAAACTCTGAAGAGGGGAATGAGAACAGATCAGGGACTGGGGAACCACGTGCCCATGGCTGGGGGAGGGGGTCGGCTAGGGGGACGGAGCTGGTGAGGCAGCCGGCAGCAGCGGCGGCTCGCAAATACCCCCGCGATAGGCGTTCCAGGGGCCCCAGATTTTCACCCATGCCCCAGGCTTACCCCTCGCAACATACACCACCTTTTCACGAAACATACACCAATCCATGTGTTCTTTCCAGGCCGACACCGCCGGAGACCTCTGGGATCCCCACAATTGAGCAATGTCACGCTTAGCTACCATGTATCCCAGAGTCACCCACCGCGTCTGCGGAACCGAGTAGTCAGTTGGCTCCCACACATTCAGCAAGCATCTCCTCGCTTCAGGCAACAGCACGACACGCGTAACCACTCGCAGGACCTCGTGCACACCACGCCAGAATCGCTCCACCTTTGGGCATTCCCACAGAATATGCAAGAAAGTTGCCAAAGCACCACAGCCACGCTTACACAGTCCATCCTCAGCAGAGCCCATACGTAGAAGCCTTGGCCCCGTCACGTAAACCCGGTGGAGGATCTTAAGCTGGACGAAGCGAAGGCGAGCCGGGATGGCCACCTCCTTCGGAGAGGCCACCGCGGACATCCAGTCCTCGTCGTCCAACTCCAGCCCATCGGCAACCCAGGCCTCGCGGAGGCCAGTCAGCAGGCCCGATCGGTCGTTGATCAGTTTTTTATATATAAGGGAGATCGTGCTGTCTGGGACATGGCCATCCAGCACTCTGTCCTCCAGGGGGGAAGACTCCGGAATGGACGCGACATCCGGGAAGACGGAGCCCAGCGCGTGGCGGACTTGTAAGTACCGGAAGTACTCACTGCCTTGCAACTGAAACTCCGTCTGCAGCGTCTCGAAAGTTTTGAATCCCCCCCTCGTCCAGAGATCTCCCACTGTGCTGATGCCGATCGTGTCCCATTTCTCGAAGCCCTTCGAGGTCCACAGGGAGCCCAACCTCGCCGACGCATATATCGGTGACGCCCGGGTCAAACGGTCCTTCCACCCCATAGCTGCGTTAGCCGCGTGCCATACACGCACCATGACACGCGTCGGTCCCGTCAGGCGAGGGTCCGGCGCGCCAGAGTAGAGCGCTCGATTGTAGTCGCCACCGGGCAGGAGCATCTTGTCCATTTCAAATGCCGGGTTCAGGGCGGGCCCGTAAAGGCCATGATTAATCGCAGCTAGTTGGGAGGCCCAGTAATACCGTTTAATATCCGGGAGGGCAACCCCCCCATCGTACCACGGGAGCGTCAATTTAGCCAAGGCAATACGTGGCCTCCCGTCCCAGAACAGGCGACGCTGCAAACTCTCCACCTCTCGGAAGTAGCGCGCCGGAACCAAATCCATAGTGTTCTGGAGAGCGTACAGAAAGCGCGGCAACGACATCATCTTAAACAAGGCCGCTCGGCCGAGCGGCGAAAGCGGCAGACGCCGCCAACGCACCACGTCCTCCTTCAAGCGCTGGAGGGGGGGCAGCAAATTCCGCTCGTAGCGGGCCTCCGGGTCCAGAGTAACATATATACCCAGGTACCGAAACCCCTGGGAGGCAATCTGGATCGGACAGTCCCGTGGTAGGACCGGAGCCTCCCCGGCAAGCACATATACACAGGATTTCGCCCAGTTGATGACGAGGCCTGAGTTGCGACCGAATGAGTGCAAAACATCAACTAGGACGATCAGTGATTTACGCGGGGAGGCGAGATATAGAAGGATATCATCAGCGTAGAGGGACACACGGTCCTCATACTCGGGGGTCCAGCGGAGACCACGGATGGAAGGGTGCCACCGCAGCCACTCCGCCAGGGGCTCCAGGACCAGTGCAAACAGGAGAGGCGACAGGGGGCAACCCTGTCGCGTGCCCCGTCCCAGTGCGAATGGGGCCGAAGCTCGTCCATTCACCACCACCTGCGCCAATGGGCCGGAATACAACAACTTGACCCAGCTGATGAAGCCTGGTCCAAAGCCAAACTTCGCCAGCATCGCCCAAATGTATGGCCACTCAAGCGTATCAAACGCCATGGTGGCGTCCAAGGACGCCAAGATGGCCGGTTCCCGCACGAACGGGACACGCGCGAGCACCCCGTGCAAGCGTCGCAGATTAAGGGCCGTGTTATGATGGGGTATGAAGCCGGACTGGTCTTGGTGGACCAAGTCGCCCACCACGCCGACCAGCCGGTTGGCCAGCACCTTGGCGAGGATTTTGGGCTCCGCGTTCAAAAGCGAGATAGGCCTATAGGATGTGACCCGCTCACGGGGTCTCCCCCCCTTGTGGATCACCACGATCGTGGCCAGACGCTGGTCCGGCGGAAGGGAACCCCGCGAGCGGGCCGCCAGGAACATCGCGCGCAGGTGGGGCGCCAGCACATCCGGTCGCAGCTTGTACAGCTCGATAGGAATGCCATTGGGGCCCATGGCCTTGCCAGATGCGATCGAGCGGATAGCAAGGGCAATTTCGTCCGAGGTGGGAGGAGCGTCCAGCGAATCCCTGTCCTCCACCGAAAGGGAGGGCAGCGCGATGTCCCGAAGCAGGGCATGGGAATCCTCCTCCGAGCAGGGAGAAACCGGGGAATACACCTCGCGGAAATAATCCGCGAAGCAGGAGACAATGGCGTCCGGCTCGGTGACACATACACCATCCATCCTCTCGATCAACGGAACCACACGACTCGCTCTCTCCTTTTTATCCAACCACGCTATCAATTTACCAGCCTTATCACCCACATCATACAGTCGCCCCTGCTGCTCTCTACTGAGGCCCCTGGCCGCCTCCGTGACGAGGGCCCTATAGGCCGCCTGCTTGAGGTGTAGAACATGCAATGTGGCATCCGTCACCCCGCTCCCCAGGTCACCCTCTATTTCAGTCATTTCGGCCTCCACCCGGGTTACCTCCTCCCGCTCGCGCCTCCGGGCATGGGAGATAAGGGAGAGGACCTCCCCCCTGAGAACTACCTTAAAAGCCTCCCAAAGGGAGATAGCCGAAGGGACAGACCCCACATTCTCCTCAAAGTACCGCTGCAAGGATTTGATCAATTCGGCTCGAATAGTGGGGTCGCGCAGGTACCAGGCATTGATTGGGGCTACCCTGCCCTCCCCCTTCGGGAAGACATCAACGTGCAGCAGTAGTGGGGAGTGATCTGAAATACCCCGCGCCAAATGGCGCACCTCTCCCACTCTCCCAGCATAGGCCGCAGGAACAAGGATATAATCAAGCCGCGAGAGGCTACCATGGGCACCCGAGTGGAAGGTGTATTGCAGCTGCGCGGGATGCTTTAGTCGCCAGCAATCCACCAATCCTAGTGTATCTAAAAGGCCGGACAGCCACGCCTGTGCCCGGGGAGGTCCCTAGGGGGATGACGATCCATAGGCCCAGAAGCCACCGCATTGAAGTCCCCCCAACTACCAGAAGCCCACCCGGGAGGTCAAGGAGGAGGCGCCCCAGGTCCGCAAACGTTGTAGATTGCAACCCCGGCGGAACGTACACTGATACAAAAACGACCACTCTGCCCTCCATTCTACCCACCAAGACAGTGTAACGTCCCCTCTCATCATGGCGCACCTCATCAATCTCCAATGGGAGCGAGTTCTTAATCATGATGCCCACCCCCGCGAGCCCGAGGTGAAGCCCGAATGGGCCACCAAGCGATAGCCTCTCCGATTCATGGCATGAAAGGAATTACCTATAAGGTGTGTCTCCTGCAGGAAGATCACATCTGGTGAAATTCGTTTCAGATACTGCAGGACCACACCACGCTTAATCCTATCCCCCAGTCCGTTAACGTTCCATGATAACACAGTCAGATCCCTACCCCCCATCATACATGGAAGCCATCAATCGTCCCCCAAAGAGCATCTCTAAAACAACAATACAGTAAAGGGTTCGCCTTGCGGTGCAAACAAACAACACTCCACCCCCACCCACCCATCCCAACAGAACTCCCCCCTCCCTGCACCCCTGCATGAGCCCAGACAGCCCCCCCAAAGTGCAGTGTGCCTGTCGCCCCATAGATGAAAAACTAACTAGTCCCCCAGAGGAGGAGGGAAAGCCCCCAATGGACCCCGTACGACCTCCATAGGAGGGGAACATACACGATCAGGGAATGGTAACCAAAATGTTGTCCAGAGCAAGGCCTACTATTCACCCCTCAGTTCTGATCCGGCGAGCCCTCCCCGCCAACCGCACCCCCCCCACCCCCCCGGCCCCGATCCCCAGGCAGAGTATCCAACCAGTCCCCAGCCGCCTCGGGACGGTCAAAAAAGTGCGTGCGACCATCCACCTCCACCCTCAGCTTAGCTGGAAAAAGCATTGAGTACTTAAGGTTCAGGTCCCGTAGGCGACGTTTAACTCCGAGAAAACTCAGTCTCTGCTTTTGGACCGTCGGAGTAAAGTCAGGGTAGAAATTCACGTCCATATTATCGAGCTTGACCGGTCCCTGTAGCCTGGAAGTCTGCAGGATAGCGTCTCTGTCCCGAAAGTTAAAAATCCGGGCAATGAGAGGCCGCGGCGGGGCTCCGACCTTAGGTCTTCCTCCGGGGACCCTGTGAGCCCGTTCCACTGCAAAAAGTTTACTCAGCCCCCGGGGCTGGAGATGGGTGAGGATCAGGTCTTCCACAAACAAATCCGCCGCCTCCTCCTCCCGTCCCTCCGGCACCCCGACAATACGAACGTTGTTCCTCCGGGCCCGACCCTCGGCGTCCTCCAATCGACGGTCCATCATGGCGCTCGCCTGGCCAAGCCGGTGCACCTCCTTTTGAAGGGCCGCCACGTCTGTAGTGAGACTCGAGGTGGTGTGGGCCAGGGAATCGACCCGGTCATTTGTTTTAGACAAGTCGGCTCTCACCAGGCCCACATCCACCAGGGCCGAGTCTATCTTCTGCGCAAGAGTATCAAAGCGCTGGTCCACCGAGGCCTTCATCTCGGCAATGGCGCCCATGACGTCCCGGAGGGTCAGATCCGCGGGCTGAGCAGACGCCTCAGCCGGGCCCGCGGGGGATGTACGCTGTGCCTCTGGGGATCCCTTCTGGAGGGTGTAGCGGTCCATACTGTTTGACTGATGTGCCGGGCCGCGGCGGGTCGATTTCACCTTTGCCCGGTCGCCATCTTGCTTTGTGGACATGTCGCACTCCCAAAGTCGTGCCAATCTCCTCGAAAGGGCCGATAAACCAGTTCACGGGTTCCGGGGGGGGGTGACCACTGGACCGCAGGACAACTCACAGCCGGCGGGTCAGCCAGGCACCGGGACAAGGCCACACCACCGCACCCCGCTCCGCAACCCTACCTCGCTTGAGGGCAAGGAGGGCGCAAAAGCGAAAGTGAAAGCGCGGGGTACGCGAGTCGCCCAGCCCTGCCCGCCGCTGTTGTTCGCTTTGTCCCCGGATCGCCCCACAACTCCAATCCGGGGGGCCGGCGCGGAGAAGGCCGCAATCTTCGATCGGTGCTCCCACCAGTGTCCGGGGTCCGATTCGAAAACGGAAAACGGGTGCCGCCTCAGCTCGGGTACACAGACACAGTCCCCTCATCAAAGACAGGATATAATCAGGATTAATTCAGGAGGTCGCGGAGGTCCTCGGGAGCTTCGCACCTACGCGGCCATCTTGGTTGCGCGCTGCTCAATTTATCTTTAAACATGATTTTCCATGTACAAATGTGAATTGTAGTTCAAAGAGGCAACATTTGAAAACGGACCATTTTTTTATTTTCTGAAGCATGTCGTAAGGGGGGTGGTTATCTCTTTCGTCAAAAATCGGGCGTTTTCGCTTAAACAATAAAGGACTACAAATGTTATTTAATTCACTTCCCGTGGAGGAGAAACACTTTTTAAGGCCTCAGAGTGAGTAAATTGGCCATTTTCATTCACTTTTACCCATTTCTCAAATCTTGTGTTTAGGGCCCCTGGAAGCTTGAAAATCACTTTAAACATCTCAATTTATCTTTAAACATGATTTTCCATGTACAAATGTGAATTGTAGTTCAAAGAGGCGACATTTGAAAACAGACCATTTTTTTAGTTTCTGAAGCATGTCGTAAGGGGGGGTGGTTATCTCTTTCATCAAAAATCGGGCGTTTTTGATTGAACAATAAAGGCCTACAAATGTTATTTAATTCACTTTCTGGGGTGGAGAAAAACTTTTTAAGGCCTCAGAGTGAATAAATTGGCCATTTTCATTCACATTTACCCATTCCTCAAATCTTGTGTTTAGGGCCCCTGGAAGCTTGAAAATCACTTTAAACATCTAATTTCATCTCTAAAAGTGATTATCCACGTACAAATGTGAATTGTAGTTCAAAGACGCAACATTTGAAAATGGACCATTTTTTTTCGTTTCTGACGCATGTCGTAAGGGGGGGGTGGTTATCTCTTTCACCAAAAAACAGGTTTTTTTGATTGAACAATAAAGGCCTCCAAATGTTATTTTATTCACTTCCCGTGGAGGAGAAACACTTTTTAAGGCCGCAGAGAGAGTAAATTGGCCATTTTCATTCACGTTTACCCATTTCTCAAATCTTGTGTTTAGGGCCCCTGGAAGCTTGAAAATCACTTTAAACATCTCATTTTATCTCTAAAAGTGATTATCCACGTACAATGTTAATTGTAATTCAAAGAGGCAAAATTTGAAAACGGACCATTTTTTTAGTTTCTGAAGCATGTCGTAAGGGGGGTGGTTATCTCTTTCGTCAAAAATCGGGCGTTTTGCTTGAACAATAAAGGCCTACAAATGTTATTTTATTCACTTCCCGTGGAGGAGAAACACTTTTTATGGCCTCAGAGTGAGTAAATTGGCCATTTTCATTCACTTTTACCCATTTCTCAAATCTTGTGTTTAGGGCCCCTGGAAGCTTGAAAATCACTTTAAAGATTAATTTTATCTCTAAAAGTGATTATCCACGTACAAATGTGAATTGTCGTTCAAAGACGCAACATTTGAAAATGGACGATTTTTTTCGTTTCTGAAGCATGTCGTAAGGGGGGGTGGTTATCTCTTTCACAAAAAAACAGGCGTTTTTGATTGAACAATAAAGGCCTCGAAATATTATTTTATTCACTTCCCGTGGAGGAGAAACACTTTTTAGGGCCGCAGAGTGAGTAAATTGCCCATTTTCATTCACTTTTACCCATTCCTCAAATCTCGTGTTTCAGGCCCCTGGAAGCATGAAAATCACTTTAAACATCTCAAATTTATCTTTAAACATGATTTTCCATGTACAAATGTGAATTGTAGTTCAAAGAGGCAACATTTGAAAACGGACCATTTTTTTAGTTTCTGAAGCATGTCGTAAGGGGGGGTGGTTATCTCTTTCGTCAATCATCGGGCGTTTTCGCTTGAACAATAAAGGCCTACAAATGTTATTTAATTCACTTCCCGTGGAGGAGAAACACTTTTTAAGGCCTCAGAGTGAGTAAATTGGCCATTTTCATTCACTTTTACCCATTTCTCAAATCTTGTGTTTAGGGCCCCTGGAAGCTTGAAAATCACTTTAAACATCTAATTGTATCTCTAAAAGTGATTATCCACATACAAATGTGAATTGTCGTTCAAAGACGCAACATTTGAAAATGGACCATTTTTTTAGTTTCTGAAGCATGTCGTAAGGGGGGGTGGTTATCTCTTTCACCAAAAAACAGGCGTTTTTGATTGAACAATAAAGGCCTCGAAATATTATTTTATTCACTTCCCGTGGAGGAGAAACACTTTTTAAGGCCTCAGAATGAGTAAATTGGCCATTTTCATTCACTTTTAGCCATTCCTCAAATCTCGTGTTTAAGGCCCCTGGAAGCATGAAAATCACTTTAAACATCTCAATTTATCTTTAAAAGTGATTTTCCACGTACAAATGTGAATTGTAGTTCAAAGAGGCGACATTTGAAAACGGACCATTTTTTTAGTTTCTGAAGCATGTCGTAAGGGGGGGTGGTTATCTCTTTCGTCAAAAATTGGGCGTTTTCGCTTGAACAATAAAGGCCTACAAATGTTATTTAAGTCACTTCCCGTGGAGGAGAAACACTTTTTAAGGCCTCAGAGTGAGTAAATTGGCCATTTTCATTCACTTTTACCCATTTCTCAAATCTTGTGTTTAGGGCCCCTGGAAGCTTGAAAATCACTTTAAACATCTAATTTTATCTCAAAGTGATTATCCACGTACAAATGTGAATTGTCGTTCAAAGACGCAACATTTGAAAATGGACCATTTTTTTCGTTTCTGAAGCATGTCGTAAGGGGGGGTGGTTATCTCTTTCACCAAAAAACAGGCGTTTTTGATTGAACAATAAAGGCCTCGAAATATTATTTTATTCACTTCCCGTGGAGGAGAAACACTTTTTAAGGCCTCAGAATGAGTAAATTGGCCATTTTTATTCACTTTTAGCCATTCCTCAAATCTCGTGTTTAAGGCCCCTGGAAACATGAAAATCACTTTAAACATCTCAATTTATCTTTAAAAGTGATTTTCCACGTACAAATGTGAATTGTAGTTCAAAGAGGCGACATTTGAAAACGGACCATTTTTTTAGTTTCTGAAGCATGTCGTAAGGGGGGGTGGTTATCTCTTTCATCAAAAATCGGGCGTTTTTGATTGAACAATAAAGGCCTACAAATGTTATTTAATTCACTTTCTAGGGTGGAGAAAAACTTTTTAAGGCCTCAGAGTGAATAAATTGGCCATTTTCATTCACATTTACCCATTCCTCAAATCTTGTGTTTAGGGCCCCTGGAAGCTTGAAAATCACTTTAAACATCTAATTTCATCTCTAAAAGTGATTATCCACGTACAAATGTGAATTGTAGTTCAAAGACGCAACATTTGAAAATGGACCATTTTTTTCCGTTTCTGACGCATGTCGTAAGGGGGGTGGTTATCTCTTTCACCAAAAAACGGGCATTTTTGATTGAACAATAAAGGCCTCCAAATGTTATTTTATTCACTTCCTGTGGAGGAGAAACACCTTTTAAGGCCGCAGAGAGAGTAAATTGGCCAATTTCATTCACATTTACCCATTCCTCAAATCTTGTGTTTAGGGCCCCTGGAAGCTTGAAAATCACTTTAAACATCTAATTTCATCTCTAAAAGTGATTATCCACGTACAAATGTGAATTGTAGTTCAAAGACGCAACATTTGAAAATGGACCATTTTTTTTCGTTTCTGACGCATGTCGTAAGGGGGGTGGTTATCTCTTGCACCAAAAAACGGGCGATTTCGCTTGAACAATAAAGGCCTACAAATGTTATTTAATTCACTTCCCGTGGAGGAGAAACACTTTTTAAGGCCTCAGAGTGAGTAAATTGGCCATTTTCATTCACTTTTACCCATTTCTCAAATCTTGTGTTTAGGGCCCCTGGAAGCTTGAAAATCACTTTAAACATCTAATTTTATCTCTAAAAGTGATTATCCACGTACAAATGTGAATTGTCGTTCAAAGACGCAACATTTGAAAGTCGACCATTTTGTTCGTTTCTGAAGCATGTCGTAAGGGGGGGTGGTTATCTCTTTCACAAAAAAACAGGCGTTTTTGATTGAACAATAAAGGCCTCGAAATATTATTTTATTCACTTCCCGTGGAGGAGAAACACTTTTTAAGGCCGCAGAGTGAGTAAATTGGCCATTTTCATTCACTTTTACCCATTCCTCAAATCTCGTGTTTCAGGCCCCTGGAAGCATGAAAATCACTTTAAACATCTCAATTTATCTTTAAACATGATTTTCCATGTACAAATGTGAATTGTAGTTCAAAGAGGCAACATTTGAAAACGGACCATTTTTTTAGTTTCTGAAGCATGTCGTAAGGGGGGTGGTTATCTCTTTCGTCAAAAATCGGGCGTTTTCGCTTGAACAATAAAGGCCTACAAATGTTATTTAATTCACTTCTTGTGTTTAGGGCCCCTGGAAGCTTGAAAATCACTTTAAACATCTAATTTTATCTCTAAAAGTGATTATCCACGTACAAATGTGAATTGTCGTTCAAAGACGCAACATTTGAAAGTGGACCATTTTTTTCGTTTCTGAAGCATGTCGTAATGGGGGGTGGTTATCTCTTTCACAAAAAAACAGGCGTTTTTGATTGAACAATAAAGGCCTCGAAATATTATTTTATTCACTTCCCGTGGAGGAGAAACACTTTTTAAGGCCTCAGAATGAGTAAATTGGCCATTTTCATTCACTTTTAGCCATTCCTCAAATCTCGTGTTTAAGGCCCCTGGAAGCATGAAAATCACTTTAAACATCTCAATTTATCTTTAAAAGTGATTTTCCACGTACAAATGTGAATTGTAGTTCAAAGAGGCGACATTTGAAAACGGACCATTTTTTTAGTTTCTGAAGCATGTCGTAAGGGGGGGTGGTTATCTCTTTCATCAAAAATCGGGCGTTTTTGATTGAACAATAAAGGCCTACAAATGTTATTTAATTCACTTTCTAGGGTGGAGAAAAACTTTTTAAGGCCTCAGAGTGAATAAATTGGCCATTTTCATTCACATTTACCCATTCCTCAAATCTTGTGTTTGGGCCCCTGGAAGCTTGAAAATCACTTTAAACATCTAATTTCATCTCTAAAAGTGATTATCCACGTACAAATGTGAATTGTAGTTCAAAGACGCAACATTTGAAAATGGACCATTTTTTTTCGTTTCTGACGCATGTCGTAAGGGGGGTGGTTATCTCTTTCACCAAAAAACGGGCGTTTTCGCTTGAACAATAAAGGCCTACAAATGTTATTTAATTCACTTCCCGTGGAGGAGAAACACTTTTTAAGGCCTCAGAGTGAGTAAATTGGCCATTTTCATTCACTTTTACCCATTTCTCAAATCTTGTGTTTAGGGCCCCTGGAAGCTTGAAAATCACTTTAAACATCTAAATTTATCTCTAAAAGTGATTATCCACATACAAATGTGAATTGTCGTTCAAAGACGCAACATTTGAAAATGGACCATTTTTTTCGTTTCTGAAGCATGTCGTAAGGGGGGGTGGTTATCTCTTTCACCAAAAAACAGGCGTTTTTGATTGAACAATAAAGGCCTCGAAATAATATTTTATTCACTTCCCGTGGAGGAGAAACACTTTTTAAGGCCGCAGAGTGAGTAAATTGGCCATTTTCATTCACTTTTACCCATTCCTCAAATCTCGTGTTTCAGGCCCCTGGAAGCATGAAAATCACTTTAAACATCTCAATTTATCTTTAAACATGATTTTCCATGTACAAATGTGAATTGTAGTTCAAAGAGGCAACATTTGAAAACGGACCATTTTTTTAGTTTCTGAAGCATGTCGTAAGGGGGGGTGGTTATCTCTTTCGTCAAAAATCGGGTGTTTTCGCTTGAACAATAAAGGCCTACAAATGTTATTTAATTCACTTCCCGTGGAGGAGAAACACTTTTTAAAGCCTCAGAGTGAGTAAATTGGCCATTTTCATTCACTTTTACCCTTTTCTCAAATCTTGTGTTTAGGGCCCCTGGAAGCTTGAAAATCACTTTAAACATCTCAATTGATCTTTAAACATGATTTTCCATGTACAAATGTGAATTGTAGTTCAAAGAGGCAACATTTGAAAACGGACCATTTTTTTAGTTTCTGAAGCATGTCGTAAGGGGGGGTGGTTATCTCTTTCATCAAAAATCCGGCGTATTCGCTTGAACAATAAAGGCCTACAAATGTTATTTAATTCACTTCCCGTGGAGGAGAAACACTTTTTAAGGCCTCAGAGTGAGTAAATTGGACATTTTCATTCACTTTTACCCATTTCTCAAATCTTGTGTTTAGGGCCCCTGGAAGCTTGAAAATCACTTTAAACATCTAATTTTATCTCTAAAAGTGATTATCCACATACAAATGTGAATTGTCGTTCAAAGACGCAACATTTGAAAATGGACCATTTTTTTCGTTTCTGAAGCATGTCGTAAGGGGGGGTGGTTATCTCTTTCACCAAAAAACAGGCGTTTTTGATTGAACAATAAAGGCCTCGAAACATTATTTTATTCACTTCCCGTGGAGGAGAAACACTTTTTAAGGCCTCAGAATGAGTAAATTGGCCATTTTCATTCACTTTTAGCCGTTCCTCAAATCTCGTGTTTAAGGCCCCTGGAAGCATGAAAATCACTTTAAACATCTCAATTCATCTTTAAAAGTGATTTTCCACGTACAAATGTGAATTGTAGTTCAAAGACGAAACATTAGAAAATGGACCATTTTTTTCGTTTCTGACGCATGTCGTAAGGGGGGGTGGTTATCTCTTTCACCAAAAAACAGGCATTTTTGATTGAACAATAAAGGCCTCCAAATGTTATTTTATTCACTTCCCGTGGAGGAGAAACACTTTTTAAGGCCGCAGAGAGAGTAAATTGGCCATTTTCATTCACGTTTACCCATTTCTCAAATCTTGTGTTTAGGGCCCCTGGAAGCTTGAAAATCACTTTAAACATCTCATTTTATCTCTAAAAGTGATTATCCACGTACAATGTTAATTGCAGTTCAAAGAGGCAAAATTTGAAAACAGACCATTTTTTTAGTTTCTGAAGCATGTCGTAAGGGGGGTGGTTATCTCTTTCGTCAAAAATCGGGCGTTTTGCTTGAACAATAAATGCCTACAAATTTTATTTTATTCACTTCCCGTAGAGGAGAAACACTTTTTATGGCCTCAGAGTGAGTAAATTGGCCATTTTCATTCACTTTTACCCATTTCTCAAATCTTGTGTTTAGGGCCCCTGGAAGCTTGAAAATCACTTTAAACATCTAATTTTATCTCTAAAAGTGATTATCCACGTACAAATGTGAATTGTCGTTCAAAGACGCAACATTTGAAAATGGACCATTTTTTTCGTTTCTGAAGCATGTTGTAAGGGGGGGTGCTTATCTCTTTCACAAAAAAACAGGCGTTTTTGATTGAACAATAAAGGCCTCGAAATATTATTTTATTCACTTCCCGTGGAGGAGAAACACTTTTTAGGCCTCAGAGTGAGTAAATTGGCCATTTTCATTCACTTTTACCCATTTCTCAAATCTTGTGTTTAGGGCCCCTGGAAGCTTGAAAATCACTTTAAACATCTCATTTTATCTCTAAAAGTGATTATCCACGTACAATGTTAATTGTAGTTCAAAGAGGCAACATTTGAAAACGGACCATTTTTTTAGTTTCTGAAGCATGTCGTAAGGGGGGGTGGTTATCTCTTTCGTCAAAAATCGGGCGTTTTCGCTTGAACAATAAATGCCTACAAATGTTATTTAATTCACTTCCCATGGAGGAGAAACACTTTTTAAGGCCTCAGAGTGAGTAAATTGGCCATTTTCATTCACTTTTACCCATTTCTCAAATCTTGTGTTTAGGGCCCCTGGAAGCTTGAAAATCACTTTAAACATCTCAATTTATCTTTAAACATGATTTTCCATGTACAAATGTGAATTGTAGTTCAAAGAGGCAACATTTGAAAATGGACCATTTTTTTCATTTCTGAAGCATGTCGTAAGGGGGGGTGGTTATCTCTTTCACCAAAAAACAGGCGTTTTTGAGTGAACAATAAAGGCCTCGAAATATTATTTTATTCACTTCCCGTGGAGGAGAAACACTTTTTAAGGCCTCAGAATGAGTAAATTGGCCATTTTCATTCACTTTTAGCCATTCCTCAAATCTCGTGTTTAAGGCCCCTGGAAGCATGAAAATCACTTTAAACATCTCAATTTATCTTTAAAAGTGATTTTCCACGTACAAATGTGAATTGTAGTTCAAAGAGGCGACATTTGAAAACGGACCATTTTTTTAGTTTCTGAAGCATGTCGTAAGGGGGGGTGGTTATCTCTTTCATCAAAAATCGGGCGTTTTTGATTGAACAATAAAGGCCTACAAATGTTATTTAATTCACTTTCTAGGGTGGAGAAAAACTTTTTAAGGCCTCAGAGTGAATAAATTGGCCATTTTCATTCACATTTACCCATTCCTCAAATCTTGTGTTTAGGGCCCCTGGAAGCTTGAAAATCACTTTAAACATCTAATTTCATCTCTAAAAGTGATTATCCATGTACAAATGTGAATTGTAGTTCAAAGACGCAACATTTGAAAATGGACCATTTTTTTTCGTTTCTGACGCATGTCGTAAGGGGGGGTGGTTATCTCTTTCACCAAAAAACGGGCATTTTTGATTGAACAATAAAGGCCTCCAAATGTTATTTTATTCACTTCCCGTGGAGGAGAAACACTTTTTAAGGCCGCAGAGAGAGTAAATTGGCCAATTTCATTCACGTTTACCCATTTCTCAAATCTTGTGTTTAGGGCCCCTGGAAGCTTGAAAATCACTTTAAACATCTCAATTTATCTTTAAACATGATTTTCCATGTACAAATGTGAATTGTAGTTCAAAGAGGCAACATTTGAAAACGGACCATTTTTTTAGTTTCTGAAGCATGTCGTAAGGGGGGGTGGTTATCTCTTTCGTCAAAAATCGGGCGTTTTCGCTTAAACAATAAAGGACTACAAATGTTATTTAATTCACTTCCCGTGGAGGAGAAACACTTTTTAAGGCCTCAGAGTGAGTAAATTGGCCATTTTCATTCACTTTTACCCATTTCTCAAATCTTGTGTTTAGGGCCCCTGGAAGCTTGAAAATCACTTTAAACATCTCAATTTATCTTTAAACATGATTTTCCATGTACAAATGTGAATTGTAGTTCAGAGAGGCAACATTTGATAACGGACCATTTTTTTATTTTCTGAAGCATGTCGTAAGGGGGGGTGGTTATCTCTTTCGTCAAAAATCGGGCGTTTTCGCTTGAACAATAAAGGCCTACAAATGTTATTTAATTCACTTCCCGTGGAGGAGAAACACTTTTTAAGGCCTCAGAGTGAGTAAATTGGCCATTTTCATTCACTTTTACCCATTTCTCAAATCTTGTGTTTAGGGCCCCTGGAAGCTTGAAAATCACTTTAAACATCTAATTTTATCTCTAAAAGTGATTATCCACGTACAAATGTGAATTGTCGATCAAAGACGCAACATTTGAAAATGGACCATTTTTTTCGTTTCTGAAGCATGTCGTAAGGGGGAGTGGTTATCTCTTTCACAAAAAAACAGGCGTTTTTGATTGAACAATAAAGGCCTCGAAATAATATTTTATTCACTTCCCGTGGAGGAGAAACACTTTTTAAGGCCGCAGAGTGAGTAAATTGGCCATTTTCATTCACTTTTACCCATTCCTCAAATCTCGTGTTTCAGGCCCCTGGAAGCATGAAAATCACTTTAAACATCTCAATTTATCTTTAAACATGATTTTCCATGTACAAATGTGAATTGTAGTTCAAAGAGGCAACATTTGAAAACGGACCATTTTTTTAGTTTCTGAAGCATGTCGTAGGGGGGGGGTTATCTCTTTCGTCAAAAATCGGGCGTTTTCGCTTGAACAATAAAGGCCTACAAATGTTATTTAATTCACTTCCCGTGGAGGAGAAACACTTTTTAAAGCCTCAGAGTGAGTAAATTGGCCATTTTCATTCACTTTTACCCTTTTCTCAAATCTTGTGTTTAGGGCCCCTGGAAGCTTGAAAATCACTTTAAACATCTCAATTTATCTTTAAACATGATTTTCCATGTACAATGTTAATTGTAGTTCAAAGAGGCAACATTTGAAAACGGACCATTTTTTTAGTTTCTGAAGCATGTCGTAAGGGGGGGTGGTTATCTCTTTCGTCAAAAATCGGGCATTTTCGCTTGAACAATAAATGCCTACGAATGTTATTTAATTCACTTCCCATGGAGGAGAAACACTTTTTAAGGCCTCAGAGTGAGTAAATTGGCCATTTTCATTCACTTTTACCCATTTCTCAAATCTTGTGTTTAGGGCCCCTGGAAGCTTGAAAATCACTTTAAACATCTCAATTTATCTTTAAACATGATTTTCCATGTACAAATGTGAATTGTAGTTCAAAGAGGCAACATTTGAAAATGGACCATTTTTTTCATTTCTGAAGCATGTCGTAAGGGGGGGTGGTTATCTCTTTCACCAAAAAACAGGCGTTTTTGAGTGAACAATAAAGGCCTCGAAATATTATTTTATTCACTTCCCGTGGAGGAGAAACACTTTTTAAGGCCTCAGAATGAGTAAATTGGCCATTTTCATTCACTTTTAGCCATTCCTCAAATCTCGTGTTTAAGGCCCCTGGAAGCATGAAAATCACTTTAAACATCTCAATTTATCTTTAAAAGTGATTTTCCACGTACAAATGTGAATTGTAGTTCAAAGAGGCGACATTTGAAAACGGACCATTTTTTTAGTTTCTGAAGCATGTCGTAAGGGGGGGTGGTTATCTCTTTCATCAAAAATCGGGCGTTTTTGATTGAACAATAAAGGCCTACAAATGTTATTTAATTCACTTTCTAGGGTGGAGAAAAACTTTTTAAGGCCTCAGAGTGAATAAATTGGCCATTTTCATTCACATTTACCCATTCCTCAAATCTTGTGTTTAGGGCCCGTGGAAGCTTCAAAATCACTTTAAACATCTAATTTCATCTCTAAAAGTGATTATCCACGTACAAATGTGAATTGTAGTTCAAAGAGGCAACATTTGAAAATGGACCATTTTTTTTCGTTTCTGACGCATGTCGTAAGGGGGGGTGGTTATCTCTTTCACCAAAAAACGGGCATTTTTGATTGAACAATAAAGGCCTCCAAATGTTATTTTATTCACTTCCCGTGGAGGAGAAACACTTTTTAAGGCCGCAGAGAGAGTAAATTGGCCAATTTCATTCACGTTTACCCATTTCTCAAATCTTGTGTTTAGGGCCCCTGGAAGCTTGAAAATCACTTTAAACATCTCAATTTATCTTTAAACATGATTTTCCATGTACAAATGTGAATTGTAGTTCAAAGAGGCAACATTTAAAAACGGACCATTTTTTTAGTTTCTGAAGCATGTCGTAAGGGGGGGTGGTTATCTCTTTCGTCAAAAATCGGGCGTTTTCGCTTAAACAATAAAGGACTACAAATGTTATTTAATTCACTTCCCGTGGAGGAGAAACACTTTTTAAGGCCTCAGAGTGAGTAAATTGGCCATTTTCATTCACTTTTACCCATTTCTCAAATCTTGTGTTTAGGGCCCCTGGAAGCTTGAAAATCACTTTAAACATCTCAATTTATCTTTAAACATGATTTTCCATGTACAAATGTGAATTGTAGTTCAGAGAGGCAACATTTGAAAACGGACCATTTTTTTATTTTCTGAAGCATGTCGTAAGGGGGGGTGGTTATCTCTTTCGTCAAAAATCGGGCGTTTTCGCTTGAACAATAAAGGCCTACAAATGTTATTTAATTCACTTCCCGTGGAGGAGAAACACTTTTTAAGGCCTCAGAGTGAGTAAATTGGCCATTTTCATTCACTTTTACCCATTTCTCAAATCTTGTGTTTAGGGCCCCTGGAAGCTTGAAAATCACTTTAAACATCTAATTTTATCTCTAAAAGTGATTATCCACGTACAAATGTGAATTGTCGATCAAAGACGCAACATTTGAAAATGGACCATTTTTTTCGTTTCTGAAGCATGTCGTAAGGGGGGGTGGTTATCTCTTTCACAAAAAAACAGGCGTTTTTGATTGAACAATAAAGGCCTCGAAATATTATTTTATTCACTTCCCGTGGAGGAGAAACACTTTTTAAGGCCGCCGAGTGAGTAAATTGGCCATTTTCATTCACTTTTACCCATTCCTCAAATCTCGTGTTTCAGGCCCCTGGAAGCATGAAAATCACTTTAAACATCTCAATTTATCTTTAAACATGATTTTCCATGTACAAATGTGAATTGTAGTTCAAAGAGGCAACATTTGAAAACGGACCATTTTTTTAGTTTCTGAAGCATGTCGTAGGGGGGGGGTTATCTCTTTCGTCAAAAATAGGGCGTTTTCGCTTGAACAATAAAGGCCTACAAATGTTATTTAATTCACTTCCCGTGGAGGAGAAACACTTTTTAAAGCCTCAGAGTGAGTAAATTGGCCATTTTCATTCACTTTTACCCTTTTCTCAAATCTTGTGTTTAGGGCCCCTGGAAGCTTGAAAATCACTTTAAACATCTCAATTTATCTTTAAACATGATTTTCCATGTACAAATGTGAGTTGTAGTTCAGAGAGGCAACATTTGAAAACGGACCATTTTTTTAGTTTCTGAAGCATGTCGTAAGGGGGGGTGGTTATCTCTTTCGTCAAAAATCGGGCGTTTTCGCTTGAACAATAAAGGCCTACAAATGTTATTTAATTCACTTCCCGTGGAGGAGAAACACTTTTTAAAGCCTCAGAGTGAGTAAATTGGCCATTTTCATTCACTTTTACCCTTTTCTCAAATCTTGTGTTTAGGGCCCCTGGAAGCTTGAAAATCACTTTAAACATCTAATTTTATCTCTAAAAGTGATTATCCACGTACAAATGTGAGTTGTCGTTCAAAGACGCAACATTTGAAAATGGACTATTTTTTTCGTTTCTGAAGCATGTCGTAAGGGGGGGTGGTTATCTCTTTCACCAAAAAACAGGCGTTTTTGATTGAACAATAAAGGCCTCGAAACATTATTTTATTCACTTCCCGTGTAGGAGAAACACTTTTTAAGGCCTCAGAATGAGTAAATTGGCCATTTTTATTCACTTTTAGCCATTCCTCAAATCTCGTGTTTAAGGCCCCTGGAAGCATGAAAATCACTTTAAACATCTCAATTCATCTTTAAAGTGATTTTCCACGTACAAATGTGAATTGTAGTTCAAAGAGGCGACATTTGAAAACGGACCTTTTTTTTTTTTGTTTCTGAAGCATGTCGTAAGGGGGGTGGTTATCTCTTTCATCAAAAATCGGGCGTTTTTGATTGAACAATAAAGGCCTACAAATGTTATTTAATTCACTTTCTGGGGTGGAGAAAAACTTTTTAAGGCCTCAGAGTGAATAAATTGGCCATTTTCATTCACATTTACCCATTCCTCAAATCTTGTGTTTAGGGCCCCTGGAAGCTTGAAAATCACTTTAAACATCTAATTTCATCTCTAAAAGTGATTATCCACGTACAAATGTGAATTGTAGTTCAAAGACGAAACATTTGAAAATGGACCATTTTTTTCGTTTCTGACGCATGTCGTAAGGGGGGGTGGTTATCTCTTTCACCAAAAAACGGGCATTTTTAATTGAACAATAAAGGCCTCCAAATGGTATTTTATTCACTTCCCGTGGAGGAGAAACACTTTTTAAGGCCGCAGAGAGAGTAAATTGGCCATTTTCATTCACGTTTACCCATTTCTCAAATCTTGTGTTTAGGGCCCCTGGAAGCTTGAAAATCACTTTAAACATCTCATTTTATCTCTAAAAGTGATTATCCACGTACAATGTTAATTGCAGTTCAAAGAGGCAAAATTTGAAAACGGACCATTTTTTTAGTTTCTGAAGCATGTCGTAAGGGGGGTGGTTATCTCTTTCGTCAAAAATCGGGCGTTTTGCTTGAACAATAAATGCCTACAAATTTTATTTTATTCACTTCCCGTGGAGGAGAAACACTTTTTATGGCCTCAGAGTGAGTAAATTGGCCATTTTCATTCACTTTTACCCATTTCTCAAATCTTGTGTTTAGGGCCCCTGGAAGCTTGAAAATCACTTTAAACATCTAATTTTATCTCTAAAAGTGATTATCCACGTACAAATGTGAATTGTCGTTCAAAGACGCAACATTTGAAAATGGACCATTTTTTTCGTTTCTGAAGCATGTCGTAAGGGGGGGTGCTTATCTCTTTCACAAAAAAACAGGCGTTTTTGATTGAACAATAAAGGCCTCGAAATATTATTTTATTCACTTCCCGTGGAGGAGAAACACTTTTTAAGGCCGCAGAGTGAGTAAATTGGCCATTTTCATTCACTTTTACCCATTCCTCAAATCTCGTGTTTCAGGCCCCTGGAAGCATGAAAATCCCTTTAAACATCTCAATTCATCTTTAAACATGATTTTCCATGTACAAATGTGAATTGTAGTTCAAAGAGGCAACATTTGAAAACGGACCATTTTTTTAGTTTCTGAAGCATGTCGTAAGGGGGGGTGGTTATCTCTTTCGTCAAAAATCAGGCATTTTCGCTTGAACAATAAAGGCCTACAAATGTTATTTAATTCACTTCCAGTGGAGGAGAAACACTTTTTAAGGCCTCAGAGTGAGTAAATTGGCCATTTTCATTCACTTTTACCCATTTCTCAAATCTTGTGTTTAGGGCCCCTGGAAGCTTGAAAATCACTTTAAACATCTAATTTTATCTCTAAAAGTGATTATCCACGTACAAATGTGAATTGTAGTTCAAAGAGGCGACATTTGAAAACGGACCATTTTTTTAGTTTCTGAAGCATGTCGTAAGGGGGGGTGGTTGTCTCTTTCATCAAAAATCGGGCGTTTTTGATTGAACAATAAAGGCCTACAAATGTTATTTAATTCACTTTCTAGGGTGGAGAAAAACTTTTTAAGGCCTCAGAGTGAATAAATTGGCCATTTTCATTCACATTTACCCATTCCTCAAATCTTGTGTTTAGGGCCCCTGGAAGCTTGAAAATCACTTTAAACATCTAATTTCATCTCTAAAAGTGATTATCCACGTACAAATGTGAATTGTAGTTCAAAGACGCAACATTTGAAAATGGACCATTTTTTTTCGTTTCTGACGCATGTCGTAAGAAGGGTGGTTATCTCTTTCACCAAAAAACGGGCATTTTTGATTGAACAATAAAGGCCTCGAAATATTATTTTATTCACTTCCCGTGGAGGAGAAACACTTTTTAAGGCCGCAGAGTGAGTAAATTGGCCGTTTTCATTCACTTTTACCCATTCCTCAAATCTCGTGTTTCAGGCCCCTGGAAGCATGAAAATCACTTTAAACATCTCAATTTATCTTTAAACATGATTTTCCATGTACAAATGTGAATTGTAGTTCAAAGAGGCAACATTTGAAAACGGACCATTTTTTTAGTTTCTGAAGCATGTCGTAGGGGGGGGGTTATCTCTTTCGTCAAAAATCGGGCGTTTTCGCTTGAACAATAAAGGCCTACAAATGTTATTTAATTCACTTCCCGTGGAGGAGAAACACTTTTTAAAGCCTCAGAGTGAGTAAATTGGCCATTTTCATTCACTTTTACCCTTTTCTCAAATCTTGTGTGTAGGGCCCCTGGAAGCTTGAAAATCACTTTAAACATCTCAATTTATCTTTAAACATGATTTTCCATGTACAAATGTGAGTTGTAGTTCAGAGAGGCAACATTTGAAAACGGACCATTTTTTTAGTTTCTGAAGCATGTCGTAAGGGGGGGTGGTTATCTCTTTCGTCAAAAATCGGGCGTTTTCGCTTGAACAATAAAGGCCTACAAATGTTATTTAATTCACTTCCCGTGGAGGAGAAACACTTTTTAAGGCCTCAGAGTGAGTAAATTGGCCATTTTCATTCACTTTTACCCATTTCTCAAATCTTGTGTTTAGGGCCCCTGGAAGCTTGAAAATCACTTTAAACATCTAATTTTATCTCTAAAAGTGATTATCCACGTACAAATGTGAATTGTCGTTCAAAGACGCAACATTTGAAACTGGACCATTTTTTTCGTTTCTGAAGCATGTCGTAAGGGGGGGTGGTTATCTCTTTCACAAAAAAACAGGCGTTTTTGATTGAACAATAAAGGCCTCGAAATTTTATTTTATTCACTTCCCGTGGAGGAGAAACACTTTTTAAGGCCGCAGAGTGAGTAAATTGGCCATTTTCATTCACTTTTACCCATTCCTCAAATCTCGTGTTTCAGGCCCCTGGAAGCATGAAAATCACTTTAAACATCTCAATTTATCTTTAAACATGATTTTCCATGTACAAATGTGAATTGTAGTTCAAAGAGGCAACATTTGAAAACGGACCATTTTTTTAGTTTCTGAAGCATGTCGTAAGGCGGGGTGGTTATCTCTTTCGTCAAAAATCGGGCGTTTTCGCTTGAACAATAAAGGCCTACAAATGTTATTTAATTCACTTCCCGTGGAGGAGAAACACTTTTTAAAGCCTCAGAGTGAGTAAATTGGCCATTTTCATTCACTTTTACCCTTTTCTCAAATCTTGTGTTTAGGGCCCCTGGAAGCTTGAAAATCACTTTAAACATCTAATTTTATCTCTAAAAGTGATTATCCACGTACAAATGTGAATTGTCGTTCAAAGACGCAACATTTGAAAATGGACTATTTTTTTCGTTTCTGAAGCATGTCGTAAGGGGGGGTGGTTATCTCTTTCACCAAAAAACAGGCGTTTTTGATTGAACAATAAAGGCCTCGAAACATTATTTTATTCACTTCCCGTGGAGGAGAAACACTTTTTAAGGCCTCAGAATGAGTAAATTGGCCATTTTCATTCACTTTTAGCCATTCCTCAAATCTCGTGTTTAAGGCCCCTGGAAGCATGAAAATCACTTTAAACATCTCAATTCATCTTTAAAGTGATTTTCCACGTACAAATGTGAATTGTAGTTCAAAGAGGCGACATTTGAAAACGGACCATTTTTTGTTTTGTTTCTGAAGCATGTCGTAAGGGGGGTGGTTATCTCTTTCATCAAAAATCGGGCGTTTTTGATTGAACAATAAAGGCCTACAAATGTTATTTAATTCACTTTCTGGGGTGGAGAAAAACTTTTTAAGGCCTCAGAGTGAATAAATTGGCCATTTTCATTCACATTTACCCATTCCTCAAATCTTGTGTTTAGGGCCCCTGGAAGCTTGAAAATCACTTTAAACATCTAATTTCATCTCTAAAAGTGATTATCCACGTACAAATGTGAATTGTAGTTCAAAGACGAAACATTTGAAAATGGACCATTTTTTTCGTTTCTGATGCATGTCGTAAGGGGGGGTGGTTATCTCTTTCACCAAAAAACGGGCATTTTTGATTGAACAATAAAGGCCTCCAAATGTTATTTTATTCACTTCCCGTGGAGGAGAAACACTTTTTAAGGCCGCAGAGAGAGTAAATTGGCCATTTTCATTCACGTTTACCCATTTCTCAAATCTTGTGTTTAGGGCCCCTGGAAGCTTGAAAATCACTTTAAACATCTCATTTTATCTCTAAAAGTGATTATCCACGTACAATGTTAATTGCAGTTCAAAGAGGCAAAATTTGAAAACGGACCATTTTTTTAGTTTCTGAAGCATGTCGTAAGGGGGGTGGTTATCTCTTTCGTCAAAAATCGGGCGTTTTGCTTGAACAATAAATGCCTACAAATTTTATTTTATTCACTTCCCGTGGAGGAGAAACACTTTTTATGGCCTCAGAGTGAGTAAATTGGCCATTTTCATTCACTTTTACCCATTTCTCAAATCTTGTGTTTAGGGCCCCTGGAAGCTTGAAAATCACTTTAAACATCTAATTTTATCTCTAAAAGTGATTATCCACGTACAAATGTGAATTGTCGTTCAAAGACGCAACATTTGAAAATGGACCATTTTTTTCGTTTCTGAAGCATGTCGTAAGGGGGGGTGCTTATCTCTTTCACAAAAAAACAGGCGTTTTTGATTGAACAATAAAGGCCTCGAAATATTATTTTATTCACTTCCCGTGGAGGAGAAACACTTTTTAAGGCCGCAGAGTGAGTAAATTGGCCATTTTCATTCACTTTTACCCATTCCTCAAATCTCGTGTTTCAGGCCCCTGGAAGCATGAAAATCCCTTTAAACATCTCAATTCATCTTTAAACATGATTTTCCATGTACAAATGTGAATTGTAGTTCAAAGAGGCAACATTTGAAAACGGACCATTTTTTTAGTTTCTGAAGCATGTCGTAAGGGGGGGGTGGTTATCTCTTTCGTCAAAAATCAGGCATTTTCGCTTGAACAATAAAGGCCTACAAATGTTATTTAATTCACTTCCAGTGGAGGAGAAACACTTTTTAAGGCCTCAGAGTGAGTAAATTGGCCATTTTCATTCACTTTTACCCATTTCTCAAATCTTGTGTTTAGGGCCCCTGGAAGCTTGAAAATCACTTTAAACATCTAATTTTATCTCTAAAAGTGATTATCCACGTACAAATGTGAATTGTCGTTCAAAGACGCAACATTTGAAAGTGGACCATTTTTTTCGTTTCTGAAGCATGTCGTAAGGGGGGGTGGTTATCTCTTTCACAAAAAAACAGGCGTTTTTGATTGAACAATAAAGGCCTCGAAATTTTATTTTATTCACTTCCCGTGGAGGAGAAACACTTTTTAAGGCCGCAGAGTGAGTAAATTGGCCATTTTCATTCACTTTTACCCATTCCTCAAATCTCGTGTTTCAGGCCCCTGGAAGCATGAAAATCACTTTAAACATCTCAATTTATCTTTAAACATGATTTTCCATGTACAAATGTGAATTGTAGTTCAAAGAGGCAACATTTGAAAACGGACCATTTTTTTAGTTTCTGAAGCATGTCGTAAGGGGGGGTGGTTATCTCTTTCGTCAAAAATCGGGCGTTTTCGCTTGAACAATAAAGGCCTACAAATGTTATTTAATTCACTTCCCGTGGAGGAGAAACACTTTTTAAAGCCTCAGAGTGAGTAAATTGGCCATTTTCATTCACTTTTACCCTTTTCTCAAATCTTGTGTTTAGGGCCCCTGGAAGCTTGAAAATCACTTTAAACATCTAATTTTATCTCTAAAAGTGATTATCCACGTACAAATGTGAATTGTCGTTCAAAGACGCAACATTTGAAAATGGACTATTTTTTTCGTTTCTGAAGCATGTCGTAAGGGGGGGTGGTTATCTCTTTCACCAAAAAACAGGCGTTTTTGATTGAACAATAAAGGCCTCGAAACATTATTTTATTCACTTCCCGTGGAGGAGAAACACTTTTTAAGGCCTCAGAATGAGTAAATTGGCCATTTTCATTCACTTTTAGCCATTCCTCAAATCTCGTGTTTAAGGCCCCTGGAAGCATGAAAATCACTTTAAACATCTCAATTCATCTTTAAAGTGATTTTCCACGTACAAATGTGAATTGTAGTTCAAAGAGGCGACATTTGAAAACGGACCATTTTTTTTTTGTTTCTGAAGCATGTCGTAAGGGGGGTGGTTATCTCTTTCATCAAAAATCGGGCGTTTTTGATTGAACAATAAAGGCCTACAAATGTTATTTAATTCACTTTCTGGGGTGGAGAAAAACTTTTTAAGGCCTCAGAGTGAATAAATTGGCCATTTTCATTCACATTTACCCATTCCTCAAATCTTGTGTTTAGGGCCCCTGGAAGCTTGAAAATCACTTTAAACATCTAATTTCATCTCTAAAAGTGATTATCCACGTACAAATGTGAATTGTAGTTCAAAGACGAAACATTTGAAAATGGACCATTTTTTTCGTTTCTGATGCATGTCGTAAGGGGGGGTGGTTATCTCTTTCACCAAAAAACGGGCATTTTTGATTGAACAATAAAGGCCTCCAAATGGTATTTTATTCACTTCCCGTGGAGGAGAAACACTTTTTAAGGCCGCAGAGAGAGTAAATTGGCCATTTTCATTCACGTTTACCCATTTCTCAAATCTTGTGTTTAGGGCCCCTGGAAGCTTGAAAATCACTTTAAACATCTCATTTTATCTCTAAAAGTGATTATCCACGTACAATGTTAATTGCAGTTCAAAGAGGCAAAATTTGAAA
Source organism: Triturus cristatus (assembly GCF_964204655.1). Classification (NCBI taxonomy): domain Eukaryota; kingdom Metazoa; phylum Chordata; class Amphibia; order Caudata; family Salamandridae; genus Triturus; species Triturus cristatus. The sequence goes on from NC_140595.1 coordinate 177,792,775, forward strand.
ACGGACCATTTTTTTAGTTTCTGAAGCATGTCGTAAGGGGGGTGGTTATCTCTTTCGTCAAAAATCGGGCGTTTTGCTTGAACAATAAATGCCTACAAATTTTATTTTATTCACTTCCCGTGGAGGAGAAACACTTTTTATGGCCTCAGAGTGAGTAAATTGGCCATTTTCATTCACTTTTACCCATTTCTCAAATCTTGTGTTTAGGGCCCCTGGAAGCTTGAAAATCACTTTAAACATCTAATTTTATCTCTAAAAGTGATTATCCACGTACAAATGTGAATTGTCGTTCAAAGACGCAACATTTGAAAATGGACCATTTTTTTCGTTTCTGAAGCATGTCGTAAGGGGGGGTGCTTATCTCTTTCACAAAAAAACAGGCGTTTTTGATTGAACAATAAAGGCCTCGAAATATTATTTTATTCACTTCCCGTGGAGGAGAAACACTTTTTAAGGCCGCAGAGTGAGTAAATTGGCCATTTTCATTCACTTTTACCCATTCCTCAAATCTCGTGTTTCAGGCCCCTGGAAGCATGAAAATCCCTTTAAACATCTCAATTCATCTTTAAACATGATTTTCCATGTACAAATGTGAATTGTAGTTCAAAGAGGCAACATTTGAAAACGGACCATTTTTTTAGTTTCTGAAGCATGTCGTAAGGGGGGGGTGGTTATCTCTTTCGTCAAAAATCAGGCATTTTCGCTTGAACAATAAAGGCCTACAAATGTTATTTAATTCACTTCCAGTGGAGGAGAAACACTTTTTAAGGCCTCAGAGTGAGTAAATTGGCCATTTTCATTCACTTTTACCCATTTCTCAAATCTTGTGTTTAGGGCCCCTGGAAGCTTGAAAATCACTTTAAACATCTAATTTTATCTCTAAAAGTGATTATCCACGTACAAATGTGAATTGTCGTTCAAAGACGCAACATTTGAAAGTGGACCATTTTTTTCGTTTCTGAAGCATGTCGTAAGGGGGGGTGGTTATCTCTTTCACAAAAAAACAGGCGTTTTTGATTGAACAATAAAGGCCTCGAAATTTTATTTTATTCACTTCCCGTGGAGGAGAAACACTTTTTAAGGCCGCAGAGTGAGTAAATTGGCCATTTTCATTCACTTTTACCCATTCCTCAAATCTCGTGTTTCAGGCCCCTGGAAGCATGAAAATCACTTTAAACATCTCAATTTATCTTTAAACATGATTTTCCATGTACAAATGTGAATTGTAGTTCAAAGAGGCAACATTTGAAAACGGACCATTTTTTTAGTTTCTGAAGCATGTCGTAAGGGGGGGTGGTTATCTCTTTCGTCAAAAATCGGGCGTTTTCGCTTGAACAATAAAGGCCTACAAATGTTATTTAATTCACTTCCCGTGGAGGAGAAACACTTTTTAAAGCCTCAGAGTGAGTAAATTGGCCATTTTCATTCACTTTTACCCTTTTCTCAAATCTTGTGTTTAGGGCCCCTGGAAGCTTGAAAATCACTTTAAACATCTAATTTTATCTCTAAAAGTGATTATCCACGTACAAATGTGAATTGTCGTTCAAAGACGCAACATTTGAAAATGGACTATTTTTTTCGTTTCTGAAGCATGTCGTAAGGGGGGGTGGTTATCTCTTTCACCAAAAAACAGGCGTTTTTGATTGAACAATAAAGGCCTCGAAACATTATTTTATTCACTTCCCGTGGAGGAGAAACACTTTTTAAGGCCTCAGAATGAGTAAATTGGCCATTTTCATTCACTTTTAGCCATTCCTCAAATCTCGTGTTTAAGGCCCCTGGAAGCATGAAAATCACTTTAAACATCTCAATTCATCTTTAAAGTGATTTTCCACGTACAAATGTGAATTGTAGTTCAAAGAGGCGACATTTGAAAACGGACCATTTTTTTTTTGTTTCTGAAGCATGTCGTAAGGGGGGTGGTTATCTCTTTCATCAAAAATCGGGCGTTTTTGATTGAACAATAAAGGCCTACAAATGTTATTTAATTCACTTTCTGGGGTGGAGAAAAACTTTTTAAGGCCTCAGAGTGAATAAATTGGCCATTTTCATTCACATTTACCCATTCCTCAAATCTTGTGTTTAGGGCCCCTGGAAGCTTGAAAATCACTTTAAACATCTAATTTCATCTCTAAAAGTGATTATCCACGTACAAATGTGAATTGTAGTTCAAAGACGAAACATTTGAAAATGGACCATTTTTTTCGTTTCTGACGCATGTCGTAAGGGGGGGTGGTTATCTCTTTCACCAAAAAACGGGCATTTTTGATTGAACAATAAAGGCCTCCAAATGGTATTTTATTCACTTCCCGTGGAGGAGAAACACTTTTTAAGGCCGCAGAGAGAGTAAATTGGCCATTTTCATTCACGTTTACCCATTTCTCAAATCTTGTGTTTAGGGCCCCTGGAAGCTTGAAAATCACTTTAAACATCTCATTTTATCTCTAAAAGTGATTATCCACGTACAATGTTAATTGCAGTTCAAAGAGGCAAAATTTGAAAACGGACCATTTTTTTAGTTTCTGAAGCATGTCGTAAGGGGGGTGGTTATCTCTTTCGTCAAAAATCGGGCGTTTTGCTTGAACAATAAATGCCTACAAATTTTATTTTATTCACTTCCCGTGGAGGAGAAACACTTTTTATGGCCTCAGAGTGAGTAAATTGGCCATTTTCATTCACTTTTACCCATTTCTCAAATCTTGTGTTTAGGGCCCCTGGAAGCTTGAAAATCACTTTAAACATCTAATTTTATCTCTAAAAGTGATTATCCACGTACAAATGTGAATTGTCGTTCAAAGACGCAACATTTGAAAATGGACCATTTTTTTCGTTTCTGAAGCATGTCGTAAGGGGGGGTGCTTATCTCTTTCACAAAAAAACAGGCGTTTTTGATTGAACAATAAAGGCCTCGAAATATTATTTTATTCACTTCCCGTGGAGGAGAAACACTTTTTAAGGCCGCAGAATGAGTAAATTGGCCATTTTCATTCACTTTTACCCATTCCTCAAATCTCGTGTTTCAGGCCCCTGGAAGCATGAAAATCCCTTTAAACATCTCAATTCATCTTTAAACATGATTTTCCATGTACAAATGTGAATTGTAGTTCAAAGAGGCAACATTTGAAAACGGACCATTTTTTTAGTTTCTGAAGCATGTCGTAAGGGGGGGTGGTTATCTCTTTCGTCAAAAATCAGGCATTTTCGCTTGAACAATAAAGGCCTACAAATGTTATTTAATTCACTTCCAGTGGAGGAGAAACACTTTTTAAGGCCTCAGAGTGAGTAAATTGGCCATTTTCATTCACTTTTACCCATTTCTCAAATCTTGTGTTTAGGGCCCCTGGAAGCTTGAAAATCACTTTAAACATCTAATTTTATCTCTAAAAGTGATTATCCACGTACAAATGTGAATTGTAGTTCAAAGAGGCGACATTTGAAAACGGACCATTTTTTTAGTTTCTGAAGCATGTCGTAAGGGGGGGTGGTTATCTCTTTCATCAAAAATCGGGCGTTTTTGATTGAACAATAAAGGCCTACAAATGTTATTTAATTCACTTTCTAGGGTGGAGAAAAACTTTTTAAGGCCTCAGAGTGAATAAATTGGCCATTTTCATTCACATTTACCCATTCCTCAAATCTTGTGTTTAGGGCCCCTGGAAGCTTGAAAATCACTTTAAACATCTAATTTCATCTCTAAAAGTGATTATCCACGTACAAATGTGAATTGTAGTTCAAAGACGCAACATTTGAAAATGGACCATTTTTTTTCGTTTCTGACGCATGTCGTAAGGGGGGGTGGTTATCTCTTTCACCAAAAAACGGGCATTTTTGATTGAACAATAAAGGCCTCCAAATGTTATTTTATTCACTTCCCGTGGAGGAGAAACACTTTTTAAGGCCGCAGAGAGAGTAAATTGGCCAATTTCATTCACGTTTACCCATTTCTCAAATCTTGTGTTTAGGGCCCCTGGAAGCTTGAAAATCACTTTAAACATCTCAATTTATCTTTAAACATGATTTTCCATGTACAAATGTGAATTGTAGTTCAAAGAGGCAACATTTGAAAACGGACCATTTTTTTAGTTTCTGAAGCATGTCGTAAGGGGGGGTGGTTATCTCTTTCGTCAAAAATCGGGCGTTTTCGCTTAAACAATAAAGGACTACAAATGTTATTTAATTCACTTCCCGTGGAGGAGAAACACTTTTTAAGGCCTCAGAGTGAGTAAATTGGCCATTTTCATTCACTTTTACCCATTTCTCAAATCTTGTGTTTAGGGCCCCTGGAAGCTTGAAAATCACTTTAAACATCTAATTTTATCTCTAAAAGTGATTATCCACGTACAAATGTGAATTGTCGATCAAAGACGCAACATTTGAAAATGGACCATTTTTTTCGTTTCTGAAGCATGTCGTAAGGGGGGGTGGTTATCTCTTTCACAAAAGAACAGGCGTTTTTGATTGAACAATAAAGGCCTCGAAATATTATTTTATTCACTTCCCGTGGAGGAGAAACACTTTTTAAGGCCGCAGAGTGAGTAAATTGGCCGTTTTCATTCACTTTTACCCTTTTCTCAAATCTTGTGTTTAGGGCCCCTGGAAGCTTGAAAATCACTTTAAACATCTCAATTTATCTTTAAACATGATTTTCCATGTACAAATGTGAGTTGTAGTTCAGAGAGGCAACATTTGAAAACGGACCATTTTTTTAGTTTCTGAAGCATGTCGTAAGGGGGGGTGGTTATCTCTTTCGTCAAAAATCGGGCGTTTTCGCTTGAACAATAAAGGCCTACAAATGTTATTTAATTCACTTCCCGTGGAGGAGAAACACTTTTTAAGGCCTCAGAGTGAGTAAATTGGCCATTTTCATTCACTTTTACCCATTTCTCAAATCTTGTGTTTAGGGCCCCTGGAAGCTTGAAAATCACTTTAAACATCTAATTTTATCTCTAAAAGTGATTATCCACGTACAAATGTGAATTGTCGTTCAAAGACGCAACATTTGAAAGTGGACCATTTTTTTCGTTTCTGAAGCATGTCGTAAGGGGGGGTGGTTATCTCTTTCACAAAAAAACAGGCGTTTTTGATTGAACAATAAAGGCCTCGAAATTTTATTTTATTCACTTCCCGTGGAGGAGAAACACTTTTTAAGGCCGCAGAGTGAGTAAATTGGCCATTTTCATTCACTTTTACCCATTCCTCAAATCTCGTGTTTCAGGCCCCTGGAAGCATGAAAATCACTTTAAACATCTCAATTTATCTTTAAACATGATTTTCCATGTACAAATGTGAATTGTAGTTCAAAGAGGCAACATTTGAAAACGGACCATTTTTTTAGTTTCTGAAGCATGTCGTAAGGGGGGGTGGTTATCTCTTTCGTCAAAAATCGGGCGTTTTCGCTTGAACAATAAAGGCCTACAAATGTTATTTAATTCACTTCCCGTGGAGGAGAAACACTTTTTAAAGCCTCAGAGTGAGTAAATTGGCCATTTTCATTCACTTTTACCCTTTTCTCAAATCTTGTGTTTAGGGCCCCTGGAAGCTTGAAAATCACTTTAAACATCTAATTTTATCTCTAAAAGTGATTATCCACGTACAAATGTGAATTGTCGTTCAAAGACGCAACATTTGAAAATGGACTATTTTTTTCGTTTCTGAAGCATGTCGTAAGGGGGGGTGGTTATCTCTTTCACCAAAAAACAGGCGTTTTTGATTGAACAATAAAGGCCTCGAAACATTATTTTATTCACTTCCCGTGGAGGAGAAACACTTTTTAAGGCCTCAGAATGAGTAAATTGGCCATTTTCATTCACTTTTAGCCATTCCTCAAATCTCGTGTTTAAGGCCCCTGGAAGCATGAAAATCACTTTAAACATCTCAATTCATCTTTAAAGTGATTTTCCACGTACAAATGTGAATTGTAGTTCAAAGAGGCGACATTTGAAAACGGACCATTTTTTTTGTTTGTTTCTGAAGCATGTCGTAAGGGGGGTGGTTATCTCTTTCATCAAAAATCGGGCGTTTTTGATTGAACAATAAAGGCCTACAAATGTTATTTAATTCACTTTCTGGGGTGGAGAAAAACTTTTTAAGGCCTCAGAGTGAATAAATTGGCCATTTTCATTCACATTTACCCATTCCTCAAATCTTGTGTTTAGGGCCCCTGGAAGCTTGAAAATCACTTTAAACATCTAATTTCATCTCTAAAAGTGATTATCCACGTACAAATGTGAATTGTAGTTCAAAGACGAAACATTTGAAAATGGACCATTTTTTTCGTTTCTGACGCATGTCGTAAGGGGGGGTGGTTATCTCTTTCACCAAAAAACTGGCATTTTTGATTGAACAATAAAGGCCTCCAAATGTTATTTTATTCACTTCCCGTGGAGGAGAAACACTTTTTAAGGCCGCAGAGAGAGTAAATTGGCCATTTTCATTCACGTTTACCCATTTCTCAAATCTTGTGTTTAGGGCCCCTGGAAGCTTGAAAATCACTTTAAACATCTCATTTTATCTCTAAAAGTGATTATCCACGTACAATGTTAATTGCAGTTCAAAGAGGCAAAATTTGAAAACGGACCATTTTTTTAGTTTCTGAAGCATGTCGTAAGGGGGGTGGTTATCTCTTTCGTCAAAAATCGGGCATTTTGCTTGAACAATAAATGCCTACAAATTTTATTTTATTCACTTCCCGTGGAGGAGAAACACTTTTTATGGCCTCAGAGTGAGTAAATTGGCCATTTTCATTCACTTTTACCCATTTCTCAAATCTTGTGTTTAGGGCCCCTGGAAGCTTGAAAATCACTTTAAACATCTAATTTTATCTCTAAAAGTGATTATCCACGTACAAATGTGAATTGTCGTTCAAAGACGCAACATTTGAAAATGGACCATTTTTTTCTCTTTCACAAAAAAACAGGCGTTTTTGATTGAACAATAAAGGCCTCGAAATATTATTTTATTCACTTCCCGTGGAGGAGAAACACTTTTTAAGGCCTCAGAGTGAGTAAATTGGCCATTTTCATTCACTTTTACCCATTTCTCAAATCTTGTGTTTAGGGCCACTGGAAGCTTGAAAATCACTTTAAACATCTAATTTTATCTCTAAAAGTGATTATCCACGTACAAATGTGAATTGTCGTTCAAAGACGCAACATTTGAAAATGGACTATTTTTTTCGTTTCTGAAGCATGTCGTAAGGGGGGGTGGTTATCTCTTTCACCAAAAAACAGGCGTTTTTGATTGAACAATAAAGGCCTCCAAATGTTATTTAATTCTCTTCCCGTGGAGGAGAAACACTTTTTAAGGCCTCAGAGTGAGTAAATTGGCCATTATCATTCACTTTTACCCATTTCTCAAATCTTGTGTTTAGGGCCCCTGAAAGCTTGAAAATCACTTTAAACATCTAATTTTATCTCTAAAAGTGATTATCCACGTACAAATGTGAATTGTCGTTCAAAGACGCAACATTTGAAAATGGACCATTTTTTTCGTTTCTGAAGCATGTTGTAAGGGGGGGTGGTTATCTCTTTCACCAAAAAACAGGCGTTTTTGATTGAACAATAAAGGCCTCGAAATATTATTTTATTCACTTCCCGTGGAGGAGAAACACTTTTTAAGGCCTCAGAATGAGTAAATTGGCCATTTTCATTCACTTTTAGCCATTCCTCAAATCTCGTGTTTAAGGCCCCTGGAAGCATGAAAATCACTTTAAACATCTCAATTTATCTTTAAAAGTGATTTTCCACGTACAAATGTGAATTGTAGTTCAAAGAGGCGACATTTGAAAACGGACCATTTTTTTAGTTTCTGAAGCATGTCGTAAGGGGGGGTGGTTATCTCTTTCATCAAAAATCGGGCGTTTTTGATTGAACAATAAAGGCCTACAAATGTTATTTAATTCACTTTCTAGGGTGGAGAAAAACTTTTTAAGGCCTCAGAGTGAATAAATTGGCCATTTTCATTCACATTTACCCATTCCTCAAATCTTGTGTTTAGGGCCCCTGGAAGCTTGAAAATCACTTTAAACATCTAATTTCATCTCTAAAAGTGATTATCCACGTACAAATGTGAATTGTAGTTCAAAGACGCAACATTTGAAAATGGACCATTTTTTTTCGTTTCTGACGCATGTCGTAAGGGGGGGTGGTTATCTCTTTCACCAAAAAACGGGCATTTTTGATTGAACAATAAAGGCCTCCAAATGTTATTTTATTCACTTCCCGTGGAGGAGAAACACTTTTTAAGGCCGCAGAGAGAGTAAATTGGCCAATTTCATTCACGTTTACCCATTTCTCAAATCTTGTGTTTAGGGCCCCTGGAAGCTTGAAAATCACTTTAAACATCTCAATTTATCTTTAAACATGATTTTCCATGTACAAATGTGAATTGTAGTTCAAAGAGGCAACATTTGAAAACGGACCATTTTTTTAGTTTCTGAAGCATGTCGTAAGGGGGGGTGGTTATCTCTTTCGTCAAAAATCGGGCGTTTTCGCTTAAACAATAAAGGACTACAAATGTTATTTAATTCACTTCCCGTGGAGGAGAAACACTTTTTAAGGCCTCAGAGTGAGTAAATTGGCCATTTTCATTCACTTTTACCCATTTCTCAAATCTTGTGTTTAGGGCCCCTGGAAGCTTGAAAATCACTTTAAACATCTCAATTTATCTTTAAACATGATTTTCCATGTACAAATGTGAATTGTAGTTCAGAGAGGCAACATTTGAAAACGGACCATTTTTTTAGTTTCTGAAGCATGTCGTAAGGGGGGGTGGTTATCTCTTTCGTCAAAAATCGGGCGTTTTCGCTTGAACAATAAAGGCCTACAAATGTTATTTAATTCACTTCCCGTGGAGGAGAAACACTTTTTAAGGCCTCAGAGTGAGTAAATTGGCCATTTTCATTCACTTTTACCCATTTCTCAAATCTTGTGTTTAGGGCCCCTGGAAGCTTGAAAATCACTTTAAACATCTAATTTTATCTCTAAAAGTGATTATCCACGTACAAATGTGAATTGTCGATCAAAGAAGCAACATTTGAAAATGGACCATTTTTTTCGTTTCTGAAGCATGTCGTAAGGGGGGGTGGTTATCTCTTTCACAAAAAAACAGGCGTTTTTGATTGAACAATAAAGGCCTCGAAATATTATTTTATTCACTTCCCGTGGAGGAGAAACACTTTTTAAGGCCGCAGAGTGAGTAAATTGGCCATTTTCATTCACTTTTACCCATTCCTCAAATCTCGTGTTTCAGGCCCCTGGAAGCATGAAAATCCCTTTAAACATCTCAATTCATCTTTAAACATGATTTTCCATGTACAAATGTGAATTGTAGTTCAAAGAGGCAACATTTGAAAACGGACCATTTTTTTAGTTTCTGAAGCATGTCGTAAGGGGGGGTGGTTATCTCTTTCGTCAAAAATCAGGCATTTTCGCTTGAACAATAAAGGCCTACAAATGTTATTTAATTCACTTCCAGTGGAGGAGAAACACTTTTTAAGGCCTCAGAGTGAGTAAATTGGCCATTTTCATTCACTTTTACCCATTTCTCAAATCTTGTGTTTAGGGCCCCTGGAAGCTTGAAAATCACTTTAAACATCTAATTTTATCTCTAAAAGTGATTATCCACGTACAAATGTGAATTGTAGTTCAAAGAGGCGACATTTGAAAACGGACCATTTTTTTAGTTTCTGAAGCATGTCGTAAGGGGGGGTGGTTGTCTCTTTCATCAAAAATCGGGCGTTTTTGATTGAACAATAAAGGCCTACAAATGTTATTTAATTCACTTTCTAGGGTGGAGAAAAACTTTTTAAGGCCTCAGAGTGAATAAATTGGCCATTTTCATTCACATTTACCCATTCCTCAAATCTTGTGTTTAGGGCCCCTGGAAGCTTGAAAATCACTTTAAACATCTAATTTCATCTCTAAAAGTGATTATCCACGTACAAATGTGAATTGTAGTTCAAAGACGCAACATTTGAAAATGGACCATTTTTTTTCGTTTCTGACGCATGTCGTAAGAAGGGTGGTTATCTCTTTCACCAAAAAACGGGCATTTTTGATTGAACAATAAAGGCCTCGAAATATTATTTTATTCACTTCCCGTGGAGGAGAAACACTTTTTAAGGCCGCAGAGTGAGTAAATTGGCCGTTTTCATTCACTTTTACCCATTCCTCAAATCTCGTGTTTCAGGCCCCTGGAAGCATGAAAATCACTTTAAACATCTCAATTTATCTTTAAACATGATTTTCCATGTACAAATGTGAATTGTAGTTCAAAGAGGCAACATTTGAAAACGGACCATTTTTTTAGTTTCTGAAGCATGTCGTAGGGGGGGGGTTATCTCTTTCGTCAAAAATCGGGCGTTTTCGCTTGAACAATAAAGGCCTACAAATGTTATTTAATTCACTTCCCGTGGAGGAGAAACACTTTTTAAAGCCTCAGAGTGAGTAAATTGGCCATTTTCATTCACTTTTACCCTTTTCTCAAATCTTGTGTTTAGGGCCCCTGGAAGCTTGAAAATCACTTTAAACATCTCAATTTATCTTTAAACATGATTTTCCATGTACAAATGTGAGTTGTAGTTCAGAGAGGCAACATTTGAAAACGGACCATTTTTTTAGTTTCTGAAGCATGTCGTAAGGGGGGGTGGTTATCTCTTTCGTCAAAAATCGGGCGTTTTCGCTTGAACAATAAAGGCCTACAAATGTTATTTAATTCACTTCCCGTGGAGGAGAAACACTTTTTAAGGCCTCAGAGTGAGTAAATTGGCCATTTTCATTCACTTTTACCCATTTCTCAAATCTTGTGTTTAGGGCCCCTGGAAGCTTGAAAATCACTTTAAACATCTAATTTTATCTCTAAAAGTGATTATCCACGTACAAATGTGAATTGTCGTTCAAAGACGCAACATTTGAAACTGGACCATTTTTTTCGTTTCTGAAGCATGTCGTAAGGGGGGGTGGTTATCTCTTTCACAAAAAAACAGGCGTTTTTGATTGAACAATAAAGGCCTCGAAATTTTATTTTATTCACTTCCCGTGGAGGAGAAACACTTTTTAAGGCCGCAGAGTGAGTAAATTGGCCATTTTCATTCACTTTTACCCATTCCTCAAATCTCGTGTTTCAGGCCCCTGGAAGCATGAAAATCACTTTAAACATCTCAATTTATCTTTAAACATGATTTTCCATGTACAAATGTGAATTGTAGTTCAAAGAGGCAACATTTGAAAACGGACCATTTTTTTAGTTTCTGAAGCATGTCGTAAGGCGGGGTGGTTATCTCTTTCGTCAAAAATCGGGCGTTTTCGCTTGAACAATAAAGGCCTACAAATGTTATTTAATTCACTTCCCGTGGAGGAGAAACACTTTTTAAAGCCTCAGAGTGAGTAAATTGGCCATTTTCATTCACTTTTACCCTTTTCTCAAATCTTGTGTTTAGGGCCCCTGGAAGCTTGAAAATCACTTTAAACATCTAATTTTATCTCTAAAAGTGATTATCCACGTACAAATGTGAATTGTCGTTCAAAGACGCAACATTTGAAAATGGACTATTTTTTTCGTTTCTGAAGCATGTCGTAAGGGGGGGTGGTTATCTCTTTCACCAAAAAACAGGCGTTTTTGATTGAACAATAAAGGCCTCGAAACATTATTTTATTCACTTCCCGTGGAGGAGAAACACTTTTTAAGGCCTCAGAATGAGTAAATTGGCCATTTTCATTCACTTTTAGCCATTCCTCAAATCTCGTGTTTAAGGCCCCTGGAAGCATGAAAATCACTTTAAACATCTCAATTCATCTTTAAAGTGATTTTCCACGTACAAATGTGAATTGTAGTTCAAAGAGGCGACATTTGAAAACGGACCATTTTTTGTTTTGTTTCTGAAGCATGTCGTAAGGGGGGTGGTTATCTCTTTCATCAAAAATCGGGCGTTTTTGATTGAACAATAAAGGCCTACAAATGTTATTTAATTCACTTTCTGGGGTGGAGAAAAACTTTTTAAGGCCTCAGAGTGAATAAATTGGCCATTTTCATTCACATTTACCCATTCCTCAAATCTTGTGTTTAGGGCCCCTGGAAGCTTGAAAATCACTTTAAACATCTAATTTCATCTCTAAAAGTGATTATCCACGTACAAATGTGAATTGTAGTTCAAAGACGAAACATTTGAAAATGGACCATTTTTTTCGTTTCTGATGCATGTCGTAAGGGGGGGTGGTTATCTCTTTCACCAAAAAACGGGCATTTTTGATTGAACAATAAAGGCCTCCAAATGTTATTTTATTCACTTCCCGTGGAGGAGAAACACTTTTTAAGGCCGCAGAGAGAGTAAATTGGCCATTTTCATTCACGTTTACCCATTTCTCAAATCTTGTGTTTAGGGCCCCTGGAAGCTTGAAAATCACTTTAAACATCTCATTTTATCTCTAAAAGTGATTATCCACGTACAATGTTAATTGCAGTTCAAAGAGGCAAAATTTGAAAACGGACCATTTTTTTAGTTTCTGAAGCATGTCGTAAGGGGGGTGGTTATCTCTTTCGTCAAAAATCGGGCGTTTTGCTTGAACAATAAATGCCTACAAATTTTATTTTATTCACTTCCCGTGGAGGAGAAACACTTTTTATGGCCTCAGAGTGAGTAAATTGGCCATTTTCATTCACTTTTACCCATTTCTCAAATCTTGTGTTTAGGGCCCCTGGAAGCTTGAAAATCACTTTAAACATCTAATTTTATCTCTAAAAGTGATTATCCACGTACAAATGTGAATTGTCGTTCAAAGACGCAACATTTGAAAATGGACCATTTTTTTCGTTTCTGAAGCATGTCGTAAGGGGGGGTGCTTATCTCTTTCACAAAAAAACAGGCGTTTTTGATTGAACAATAAAGGCCTCGAAATATTATTTTATTCACTTCCCGTGGAGGAGAAACACTTTTTAAGGCCGCAGAGTGAGTAAATTGGCCATTTTCATTCACTTTTACCCATTCCTCAAATCTCGTGTTTCAGGCCCCTGGAAGCATGAAAATCCCTTTAAACATCTCAATTCATCTTTAAACATGATTTTCCATGTACAAATGTGAATTGTAGTTCAAAGAGGCAACATTTGAAAACGGACCATTTTTTTAGTTTCTGAAGCATGTCGTAAGGGGGGGGTGGTTATCTCTTTCGTCAAAAATCAGGCATTTTCGCTTGAACAATAAAGGCCTACAAATGTTATTTAATTCACTTCCAGTGGAGGAGAAACACTTTTTAAGGCCTCAGAGTGAGTAAATTGGCCATTTTCATTCACTTTTACCCATTTCTCAAATCTTGTGTTTAGGGCCCCTGGAAGCTTGAAAATCACTTTAAACATCTAATTTTATCTCTAAAAGTGATTATCCACGTACAAATGTGAATTGTCGTTCAAAGACGCAACATTTGAAAGTGGACCATTTTTTTAGTTTCTGAAGCATGTCGTAGGGGGGGGGTTATCTCTTTCGTCAAAAATAGGGCGTTTTCGCTTGAACAATAAAGGCCTACAAATGTTATTTAATTCACTTCCCGTGGAGGAGAAACACTTTTTAAAGCCTCAGAGTGAGTAAATTGGCCATTTTCATTCACTTTTACCCTTTTCTCAAATCTTGTGTTTAGGGCCCCTGGAAGCTTGAAAATCACTTTAAACATCTCAATTTATCTTTAAACATGATTTTCCATGTACAAATGTGAGTTGTAGTTCAGAGAGGCAACATTTGAAAACGGACCATTTTTTTAGTTTCTGAAGCATGTCGTAAGGGGGGGTGGTTATCTCTTTCGTCAAAAATCGGGCGTTTTCGCTTGAACAATAAAGGCCTACAAATGTTATTTAATTCACTTCCCGTGGAGGAGAAACACTTTTTAAAGCCTCAGAGTGAGTAAATTGGCCATTTTCATTCACTTTTACCCTTTTCTCAAATCTTGTGTTTAGGGCCCCTGGAAGCTTGAAAATCACTTTAAACATCTAATTTTATCTCTAAAAGTGATTATCCACGTACAAATGTGAGTTGTCGTTCAAAGACGCAACATTTGAAAATGGACTATTTTTTTCGTTTCTGAAGCATGTCGTAAGGGGGGGTGGTTATCTCTTTCACCAAAAAACAGGCGTTTTTGATTGAACAATAAAGGCCTCGAAACATTATTTTATTCACTTCCCGTGTAGGAGAAACACTTTTTAAGGCCTCAGAATGAGTAAATTGGCCATTTTTATTCACTTTTAGCCATTCCTCAAATCTCGTGTTTAAGGCCCCTGGAAGCATGAAAATCACTTTAAACATCTCAATTCATCTTTAAAGTGATTTTCCACGTACAAATGTGAATTGTAGTTCAAAGAGGCGACATTTGAAAACGGACCTTTTTTTTTTTTGTTTCTGAAGCATGTCGTAAGGGGGGTGGTTATCTCTTTCATCAAAAATCGGGCGTTTTTGATTGAACAATAAAGGCCTACAAATGTTATTTAATTCACTTTCTGGGGTGGAGAAAAACTTTTTAAGGCCTCAGAGTGAATAAATTGGCCATTTTCATTCACATTTACCCATTCCTCAAATCTTGTGTTTAGGGCCCCTGGAAGCTTGAAAATCACTTTAAACATCTAATTTCATCTCTAAAAGTGATTATCCACGTACAAATGTGAATTGTAGTTCAAAGACGAAACATTTGAAAATGGACCATTTTTTTCGTTTCTGACGCATGTCGTAAGGGGGGGTGGTTATCTCTTTCACCAAAAAACGGGCATTTTTAATTGAACAATAAAGGCCTCCAAATGGTATTTTATTCACTTCCCGTGGAGGAGAAACACTTTTTAAGGCCGCAGAGAGAGTAAATTGGCCATTTTCATTCACGTTTACCCATTTCTCAAATCTTGTGTTTAGGGCCCCTGGAAGCTTGAAAATCACTTTAAACATCTCATTTTATCTCTAAAAGTGATTATCCACGTACAATGTTAATTGCAGTTCAAAGAGGCAAAATTTGAAAACGGACCATTTTTTTAGTTTCTGAAGCATGTCGTAAGGGGGGTGGTTATCTCTTTCGTCAAAAATCGGGCGTTTTGCTTGAACAATAAATGCCTACAAATTTTATTTT
Source organism: Triturus cristatus (assembly GCF_964204655.1). Classification (NCBI taxonomy): domain Eukaryota; kingdom Metazoa; phylum Chordata; class Amphibia; order Caudata; family Salamandridae; genus Triturus; species Triturus cristatus. The sequence goes on from NC_140595.1 coordinate 177,807,864, forward strand.
ATTCACTTCCCGTGGAGGAGAAACACTTTTTATGGCCTCAGAGTGAGTAAATTGGCCATTTTCATTCACTTTTACCCATTTCTCAAATCTTGTGTTTAGGGCCCCTGGAAGCTTGAAAATCACTTTAAACATCTAATTTTATCTCTAAAAGTGATTATCCACGTACAAATGTGAATTGTCGTTCAAAGACGCAACATTTGAAAATGGACCATTTTTTTCGTTTCTGAAGCATGTCGTAAGGGGGGGTGCTTATCTCTTTCACAAAAAAACAGGCGTTTTTGATTGAACAATAAAGGCCTCGAAATATTATTTTATTCACTTCCCGTGGAGGAGAAACACTTTTTAAGGCCGCAGAGTGAGTAAATTGGCCATTTTCATTCACTTTTACCCATTCCTCAAATCTCGTGTTTCAGGCCCCTGGAAGCATGAAAATCCCTTTAAACATCTCAATTCATCTTTAAACATGATTTTCCATGTACAAATGTGAATTGTAGTTCAAAGAGGCAACATTTGAAAACGGACCATTTTTTTAGTTTCTGAAGCATGTCGTAAGGGGGGGTGGTTATCTCTTTCGTCAAAAATCAGGCATTTTCGCTTGAACAATAAAGGCCTACAAATGTTATTTAATTCACTTCCAGTGGAGGAGAAACACTTTTTAAGGCCTCAGAGTGAGTAAATTGGCCATTTTCATTCACTTTTACCCATTTCTCAAATCTTGTGTTTAGGGCCCCTGGAAGCTTGAAAATCACTTTAAACATCTAATTTTATCTCTAAAAGTGATTATCCACGTACAAATGTGAATTGTAGTTCAAAGAGGCGACATTTGAAAACGGACCATTTTTTTAGTTTCTGAAGCATGTCGTAAGGGGGGGTGGTTGTCTCTTTCATCAAAAATCGGGCGTTTTTGATTGAACAATAAAGGCCTACAAATGTTATTTAATTCACTTTCTAGGGTGGAGAAAAACTTTTTAAGGCCTCAGAGTGAATAAATTGGCCATTTTCATTCACATTTACCCATTCCTCAAATCTTGTGTTTAGGGCCCCTGGAAGCTTGAAAATCACTTTAAACATCTAATTTCATCTCTAAAAGTGATTATCCACGTACAAATGTGAATTGTAGTTCAAAGACGCAACATTTGAAAATGGACCATTTTTTTTCGTTTCTGACGCATGTCGTAAGAAGGGTGGTTATCTCTTTCACCAAAAAACGGGCATTTTTGATTGAACAATAAAGGCCTCGAAATATTATTTTATTCACTTCCCGTGGAGGAGAAACACTTTTTAAGGCCGCAGAGTGAGTAAATTGGCCGTTTTCATTCACTTTTACCCATTCCTCAAATCTCGTGTTTCAGGCCCCTGGAAGCATGAAAATCACTTTAAACATCTCAATTTATCTTTAAACATGATTTTCCATGTACAAATGTGAATTGTAGTTCAAAGAGGCAACATTTGAAAACGGACCATTTTTTTAGTTTCTGAAGCATGTCGTAGGGGGGGGGTTATCTCTTTCGTCAAAAATCGGGCGTTTTCGCTTGAACAATAAAGGCCTACAAATGTTATTTAATTCACTTCCCGTGGAGGAGAAACACTTTTTAAAGCCTCAGAGTGAGTAAATTGGCCATTTTCATTCACTTTTACCCTTTTCTCAAATCTTGTGTGTAGGGCCCCTGGAAGCTTGAAAATCACTTTAAACATCTCAATTTATCTTTAAACATGATTTTCCATGTACAAATGTGAGTTGTAGTTCAGAGAGGCAACATTTGAAAACGGACCATTTTTTTAGTTTCTGAAGCATGTCGTAAGGGGGGGTGGTTATCTCTTTCGTCAAAAATCGGGCGTTTTCGCTTGAACAATAAAGGCCTACAAATGTTATTTAATTCACTTCCCGTGGAGGAGAAACACTTTTTAAGGCCTCAGAGTGAGTAAATTGGCCATTTTCATTCACTTTTACCCATTTCTCAAATCTTGTGTTTAGGGCCCCTGGAAGCTTGAAAATCACTTTAAACATCTAATTTTATCTCTAAAAGTGATTATCCACGTACAAATGTGAATTGTCGTTCAAAGACGCAACATTTGAAACTGGACCATTTTTTTCGTTTCTGAAGCATGTCGTAAGGGGGGGTGGTTATCTCTTTCACAAAAAAACAGGCGTTTTTGATTGAACAATAAAGGCCTCGAAATTTTATTTTATTCACTTCCCGTGGAGGAGAAACACTTTTTAAGGCCGCAGAGTGAGTAAATTGGCCATTTTCATTCACTTTTACCCATTCCTCAAATCTCGTGTTTCAGGCCCCTGGAAGCATGAAAATCACTTTAAACATCTCAATTTATCTTTAAACATGATTTTCCATGTACAAATGTGAATTGTAGTTCAAAGAGGCAACATTTGAAAACGGACCATTTTTTTAGTTTCTGAAGCATGTCGTAAGGCGGGGTGGTTATCTCTTTCGTCAAAAATCGGGCGTTTTCGCTTGAACAATAAAGGCCTACAAATGTTATTTAATTCACTTCCCGTGGAGGAGAAACACTTTTTAAAGCCTCAGAGTGAGTAAATTGGCCATTTTCATTCACTTTTACCCTTTTCTCAAATCTTGTGTTTAGGGCCCCTGGAAGCTTGAAAATCACTTTAAACATCTAATTTTATCTCTAAAAGTGATTATCCACGTACAAATGTGAATTGTCGTTCAAAGACGCAACATTTGAAAATGGACTATTTTTTTCGTTTCTGAAGCATGTCGTAAGGGGGGGTGGTTATCTCTTTCACCAAAAAACAGGCGTTTTTGATTGAACAATAAAGGCCTCGAAACATTATTTTATTCACTTCCCGTGGAGGAGAAACACTTTTTAAGGCCTCAGAATGAGTAAATTGGCCATTTTCATTCACTTTTAGCCATTCCTCAAATCTCGTGTTTAAGGCCCCTGGAAGCATGAAAATCACTTTAAACATCTCAATTCATCTTTAAAGTGATTTTCCACGTACAAATGTGAATTGTAGTTCAAAGAGGCGACATTTGAAAACGGACCATTTTTTGTTTTGTTTCTGAAGCATGTCGTAAGGGGGGTGGTTATCTCTTTCATCAAAAATCGGGCGTTTTTGATTGAACAATAAAGGCCTACAAATGTTATTTAATTCACTTTCTGGGGTGGAGAAAAACTTTTTAAGGCCTCAGAGTGAATAAATTGGCCATTTTCATTCACATTTACCCATTCCTCAAATCTTGTGTTTAGGGCCCCTGGAAGCTTGAAAATCACTTTAAACATCTAATTTCATCTCTAAAAGTGATTATCCACGTACAAATGTGAATTGTAGTTCAAAGACGAAACATTTGAAAATGGACCATTTTTTTCGTTTCTGATGCATGTCGTAAGGGGGGGTGGTTATCTCTTTCACCAAAAAACGGGCATTTTTGATTGAACAATAAAGGCCTCCAAATGTTATTTTATTCACTTCCCGTGGAGGAGAAACACTTTTTAAGGCCGCAGAGAGAGTAAATTGGCCATTTTCATTCACGTTTACCCATTTCTCAAATCTTGTGTTTAGGGCCCCTGGAAGCTTGAAAATCACTTTAAACATCTCATTTTATCTCTAAAAGTGATTATCCACGTACAATGTTAATTGCAGTTCAAAGAGGCAAAATTTGAAAACGGACCATTTTTTTAGTTTCTGAAGCATGTCGTAAGGGGGGTGGTTATCTCTTTCGTCAAAAATCGGGCGTTTTGCTTGAACAATAAATGCCTACAAATTTTATTTTATTCACTTCCCGTGGAGGAGAAACACTTTTTATGGCCTCAGAGTGAGTAAATTGGCCATTTTCATTCACTTTTACCCATTTCTCAAATCTTGTGTTTAGGGCCCCTGGAAGCTTGAAAATCACTTTAAACATCTAATTTTATCTCTAAAAGTGATTATCCACGTACAAATGTGAATTGTCGTTCAAAGACGCAACATTTGAAAATGGACCATTTTTTTCGTTTCTGAAGCATGTCGTAAGGGGGGGTGCTTATCTCTTTCACAAAAAAACAGGCGTTTTTGATTGAACAATAAAGGCCTCGAAATATTATTTTATTCACTTCCCGTGGAGGAGAAACACTTTTTAAGGCCGCAGAGTGAGTAAATTGGCCATTTTCATTCACTTTTACCCATTCCTCAAATCTCGTGTTTCAGGCCCCTGGAAGCATGAAAATCCCTTTAAACATCTCAATTCATCTTTAAACATGATTTTCCATGTACAAATGTGAATTGTAGTTCAAAGAGGCAACATTTGAAAACGGACCATTTTTTTAGTTTCTGAAGCATGTCGTAAGGGGGGGGTGGTTATCTCTTTCGTCAAAAATCAGGCATTTTCGCTTGAACAATAAAGGCCTACAAATGTTATTTAATTCACTTCCAGTGGAGGAGAAACACTTTTTAAGGCCTCAGAGTGAGTAAATTGGCCATTTTCATTCACTTTTACCCATTTCTCAAATCTTGTGTTTAGGGCCCCTGGAAGCTTGAAAATCACTTTAAACATCTAATTTTATCTCTAAAAGTGATTATCCACGTACAAATGTGAATTGTCGTTCAAAGACGCAACATTTGAAAGTGGACCATTTTTTTCGTTTCTGAAGCATGTCGTAAGGGGGGGTGGTTATCTCTTTCACAAAAAAACAGGCGTTTTTGATTGAACAATAAAGGCCTCGAAATTTTATTTTATTCACTTCCCGTGGAGGAGAAACACTTTTTAAGGCCGCAGAGTGAGTAAATTGGCCATTTTCATTCACTTTTACCCATTCCTCAAATCTCGTGTTTCAGGCCCCTGGAAGCATGAAAATCACTTTAAACATCTCAATTTATCTTTAAACATGATTTTCCATGTACAAATGTGAATTGTAGTTCAAAGAGGCAACATTTGAAAACGGACCATTTTTTTAGTTTCTGAAGCATGTCGTAAGGGGGGGTGGTTATCTCTTTCGTCAAAAATCGGGCGTTTTCGCTTGAACAATAAAGGCCTACAAATGTTATTTAATTCACTTCCCGTGGAGGAGAAACACTTTTTAAAGCCTCAGAGTGAGTAAATTGGCCATTTTCATTCACTTTTACCCTTTTCTCAAATCTTGTGTTTAGGGCCCCTGGAAGCTTGAAAATCACTTTAAACATCTAATTTTATCTCTAAAAGTGATTATCCACGTACAAATGTGAATTGTCGTTCAAAGACGCAACATTTGAAAATGGACTATTTTTTTCGTTTCTGAAGCATGTCGTAAGGGGGGGTGGTTATCTCTTTCACCAAAAAACAGGCGTTTTTGATTGAACAATAAAGGCCTCGAAACATTATTTTATTCACTTCCCGTGGAGGAGAAACACTTTTTAAGGCCTCAGAATGAGTAAATTGGCCATTTTCATTCACTTTTAGCCATTCCTCAAATCTCGTGTTTAAGGCCCCTGGAAGCATGAAAATCACTTTAAACATCTCAATTCATCTTTAAAGTGATTTTCCACGTACAAATGTGAATTGTAGTTCAAAGAGGCGACATTTGAAAACGGACCATTTTTTTTTTGTTTCTGAAGCATGTCGTAAGGGGGGTGGTTATCTCTTTCATCAAAAATCGGGCGTTTTTGATTGAACAATAAAGGCCTACAAATGTTATTTAATTCACTTTCTGGGGTGGAGAAAAACTTTTTAAGGCCTCAGAGTGAATAAATTGGCCATTTTCATTCACATTTACCCATTCCTCAAATCTTGTGTTTAGGGCCCCTGGAAGCTTGAAAATCACTTTAAACATCTAATTTCATCTCTAAAAGTGATTATCCACGTACAAATGTGAATTGTAGTTCAAAGACGAAACATTTGAAAATGGACCATTTTTTTCGTTTCTGATGCATGTCGTAAGGGGGGGTGGTTATCTCTTTCACCAAAAAACGGGCATTTTTGATTGAACAATAAAGGCCTCCAAATGGTATTTTATTCACTTCCCGTGGAGGAGAAACACTTTTTAAGGCCGCAGAGAGAGTAAATTGGCCATTTTCATTCACGTTTACCCATTTCTCAAATCTTGTGTTTAGGGCCCCTGGAAGCTTGAAAATCACTTTAAACATCTCATTTTATCTCTAAAAGTGATTATCCACGTACAATGTTAATTGCAGTTCAAAGAGGCAAAATTTGAAAACGGACCATTTTTTTAGTTTCTGAAGCATGTCGTAAGGGGGGTGGTTATCTCTTTCGTCAAAAATCGGGCGTTTTGCTTGAACAATAAATGCCTACAAATTTTATTTTATTCACTTCCCGTGGAGGAGAAACACTTTTTATGGCCTCAGAGTGAGTAAATTGGCCATTTTCATTCACTTTTACCCATTTCTCAAATCTTGTGTTTAGGGCCCCTGGAAGCTTGAAAATCACTTTAAACATCTAATTTTATCTCTAAAAGTGATTATCCACGTACAAATGTGAATTGTCGTTCAAAGACGCAACATTTGAAAATGGACCATTTTTTTCGTTTCTGAAGCATGTCGTAAGGGGGGGTGCTTATCTCTTTCACAAAAAAACAGGCGTTTTTGATTGAACAATAAAGGCCTCGAAATATTATTTTATTCACTTCCCGTGGAGGAGAAACACTTTTTAAGGCCGCAGAGTGAGTAAATTGGCCATTTTCATTCACTTTTACCCATTCCTCAAATCTCGTGTTTCAGGCCCCTGGAAGCATGAAAATCCCTTTAAACATCTCAATTCATCTTTAAACATGATTTTCCATGTACAAATGTGAATTGTAGTTCAAAGAGGCAACATTTGAAAACGGACCATTTTTTTAGTTTCTGAAGCATGTCGTAAGGGGGGGGTGGTTATCTCTTTCGTCAAAAATCAGGCATTTTCGCTTGAACAATAAAGGCCTACAAATGTTATTTAATTCACTTCCAGTGGAGGAGAAACACTTTTTAAGGCCTCAGAGTGAGTAAATTGGCCATTTTCATTCACTTTTACCCATTTCTCAAATCTTGTGTTTAGGGCCCCTGGAAGCTTGAAAATCACTTTAAACATCTAATTTTATCTCTAAAAGTGATTATCCACGTACAAATGTGAATTGTCGTTCAAAGACGCAACATTTGAAAGTGGACCATTTTTTTCGTTTCTGAAGCATGTCGTAAGGGGGGGTGGTTATCTCTTTCACAAAAAAACAGGCGTTTTTGATTGAACAATAAAGGCCTCGAAATTTTATTTTATTCACTTCCCGTGGAGGAGAAACACTTTTTAAGGCCGCAGAGTGAGTAAATTGGCCATTTTCATTCACTTTTACCCATTCCTCAAATCTCGTGTTTCAGGCCCCTGGAAGCATGAAAATCACTTTAAACATCTCAATTTATCTTTAAACATGATTTTCCATGTACAAATGTGAATTGTAGTTCAAAGAGGCAACATTTGAAAACGGACCATTTTTTTAGTTTCTGAAGCATGTCGTAAGGGGGGGTGGTTATCTCTTTCGTCAAAAATCGGGCGTTTTCGCTTGAACAATAAAGGCCTACAAATGTTATTTAATTCACTTCCCGTGGAGGAGAAACACTTTTTAAAGCCTCAGAGTGAGTAAATTGGCCATTTTCATTCACTTTTACCCTTTTCTCAAATCTTGTGTTTAGGGCCCCTGGAAGCTTGAAAATCACTTTAAACATCTAATTTTATCTCTAAAAGTGATTATCCACGTACAAATGTGAATTGTCGTTCAAAGACGCAACATTTGAAAATGGACTATTTTTTTCGTTTCTGAAGCATGTCGTAAGGGGGGGTGGTTATCTCTTTCACCAAAAAACAGGCGTTTTTGATTGAACAATAAAGGCCTCGAAACATTATTTTATTCACTTCCCGTGGAGGAGAAACACTTTTTAAGGCCTCAGAATGAGTAAATTGGCCATTTTCATTCACTTTTAGCCATTCCTCAAATCTCGTGTTTAAGGCCCCTGGAAGCATGAAAATCACTTTAAACATCTCAATTCATCTTTAAAGTGATTTTCCACGTACAAATGTGAATTGTAGTTCAAAGAGGCGACATTTGAAAACGGACCATTTTTTTTTTGTTTCTGAAGCATGTCGTAAGGGGGGTGGTTATCTCTTTCATCAAAAATCGGGCGTTTTTGATTGAACAATAAAGGCCTACAAATGTTATTTAATTCACTTTCTGGGGTGGAGAAAAACTTTTTAAGGCCTCAGAGTGAATAAATTGGCCATTTTCATTCACATTTACCCATTCCTCAAATCTTGTGTTTAGGGCCCCTGGAAGCTTGAAAATCACTTTAAACATCTAATTTCATCTCTAAAAGTGATTATCCACGTACAAATGTGAATTGTAGTTCAAAGACGAAACATTTGAAAATGGACCATTTTTTTCGTTTCTGACGCATGTCGTAAGGGGGGGTGGTTATCTCTTTCACCAAAAAACGGGCATTTTTGATTGAACAATAAAGGCCTCCAAATGGTATTTTATTCACTTCCCGTGGAGGAGAAACACTTTTTAAGGCCGCAGAGAGAGTAAATTGGCCATTTTCATTCACGTTTACCCATTTCTCAAATCTTGTGTTTAGGGCCCCTGGAAGCTTGAAAATCACTTTAAACATCTCATTTTATCTCTAAAAGTGATTATCCACGTACAATGTTAATTGCAGTTCAAAGAGGCAAAATTTGAAAACGGACCATTTTTTTAGTTTCTGAAGCATGTCGTAAGGGGGGTGGTTATCTCTTTCGTCAAAAATCGGGCGTTTTGCTTGAACAATAAATGCCTACAAATTTTATTTTATTCACTTCCCGTGGAGGAGAAACACTTTTTATGGCCTCAGAGTGAGTAAATTGGCCATTTTCATTCACTTTTACCCATTTCTCAAATCTTGTGTTTAGGGCCCCTGGAAGCTTGAAAATCACTTTAAACATCTAATTTTATCTCTAAAAGTGATTATCCACGTACAAATGTGAATTGTCGTTCAAAGACGCAACATTTGAAAATGGACCATTTTTTTCGTTTCTGAAGCATGTCGTAAGGGGGGGTGCTTATCTCTTTCACAAAAAAACAGGCGTTTTTGATTGAACAATAAAGGCCTCGAAATATTATTTTATTCACTTCCCGTGGAGGAGAAACACTTTTTAAGGCCGCAGAATGAGTAAATTGGCCATTTTCATTCACTTTTACCCATTCCTCAAATCTCGTGTTTCAGGCCCCTGGAAGCATGAAAATCCCTTTAAACATCTCAATTCATCTTTAAACATGATTTTCCATGTACAAATGTGAATTGTAGTTCAAAGAGGCAACATTTGAAAACGGACCATTTTTTTAGTTTCTGAAGCATGTCGTAAGGGGGGGTGGTTATCTCTTTCGTCAAAAATCAGGCATTTTCGCTTGAACAATAAAGGCCTACAAATGTTATTTAATTCACTTCCAGTGGAGGAGAAACACTTTTTAAGGCCTCAGAGTGAGTAAATTGGCCATTTTCATTCACTTTTACCCATTTCTCAAATCTTGTGTTTAGGGCCCCTGGAAGCTTGAAAATCACTTTAAACATCTAATTTTATCTCTAAAAGTGATTATCCACGTACAAATGTGAATTGTAGTTCAAAGAGGCGACATTTGAAAACGGACCATTTTTTTAGTTTCTGAAGCATGTCGTAAGGGGGGGTGGTTATCTCTTTCATCAAAAATCGGGCGTTTTTGATTGAACAATAAAGGCCTACAAATGTTATTTAATTCACTTTCTAGGGTGGAGAAAAACTTTTTAAGGCCTCAGAGTGAATAAATTGGCCATTTTCATTCACATTTACCCATTCCTCAAATCTTGTGTTTAGGGCCCCTGGAAGCTTGAAAATCACTTTAAACATCTAATTTCATCTCTAAAAGTGATTATCCACGTACAAATGTGAATTGTAGTTCAAAGACGCAACATTTGAAAATGGACCATTTTTTTTCGTTTCTGACGCATGTCGTAAGGGGGGGTGGTTATCTCTTTCACCAAAAAACGGGCATTTTTGATTGAACAATAAAGGCCTCCAAATGTTATTTTATTCACTTCCCGTGGAGGAGAAACACTTTTTAAGGCCGCAGAGAGAGTAAATTGGCCAATTTCATTCACGTTTACCCATTTCTCAAATCTTGTGTTTAGGGCCCCTGGAAGCTTGAAAATCACTTTAAACATCTCAATTTATCTTTAAACATGATTTTCCATGTACAAATGTGAATTGTAGTTCAAAGAGGCAACATTTGAAAACGGACCATTTTTTTAGTTTCTGAAGCATGTCGTAAGGGGGGGGTGGTTATCTCTTTCGTCAAAAATCGGGCGTTTTCGCTTAAACAATAAAGGACTACAAATGTTATTTAATTCAATTCCCGTGGAGGAGAAACACTTTTTAAGGCCTCAGAGTGAGTAAATTGGCCATTTTCATTCACTTTTACCCATTTCTCAAATCTTGTGTTTAGGGCCCCTGGAAGCTTGAAAATCACTTTAAACATCTAATTTTATCTCTAAAAGTGATTATCCACGTACAAATGTGAATTGTCGATCAAAGACGCAACATTTGAAAATGGACCATTTTTTTCGTTTCTGAAGCATGTCGTAAGGGGGGGTGGTTATCTCTTTCACAAAAGAACAGGCGTTTTTGATTGAACAATAAAGGCCTCGAAATATTATTTTATTCACTTCCCGTGGAGGAGAAACACTTTTTAAGGCCGCAGAGTGAGTAAATTGGCCGTTTTCATTCACTTTTACCCTTTTCTCAAATCTTGTGTTTAGGGCCCCTGGAAGCTTGAAAATCACTTTAAACATCTCAATTTATCTTTAAACATGATTTTCCATGTACAAATGTGAGTTGTAGTTCAGAGAGGCAACATTTGAAAACGGACCATTTTTTTAGTTTCTGAAGCATGTCGTAAGGGGGGGTGGTTATCTCTTTCGTCAAAAATCGGGCGTTTTCGCTTGAACAATAAAGGCCTACAAATGTTATTTAATTCACTTCCCGTGGAGGAGAAACACTTTTTAAGGCCTCAGAGTGAGTAAATTGGCCATTTTCATTCACTTTTACCCATTTCTCAAATCTTGTGTTTAGGGCCCCTGGAAGCTTGAAAATCACTTTAAACATCTAATTTTATCTCTAAAAGTGATTATCCACGTACAAATGTGAATTGTCGTTCAAAGACGCAACATTTGAAAGTGGACCATTTTTTTCGTTTCTGAAGCATGTCGTAAGGGGGGGTGGTTATCTCTTTCACAAAAAAACAGGCGTTTTTGATTGAACAATAAAGGCCTCGAAATTTTATTTTATTCACTTCCCGTGGAGGAGAAACACTTTTTAAGGCCGCAGAGTGAGTAAATTGGCCATTTTCATTCACTTTTACCCATTCCTCAAATCTCGTGTTTCAGGCCCCTGGAAGCATGAAAATCACTTTAAACATCTCAATTTATCTTTAAACATGATTTTCCATGTACAAATGTGAATTGTAGTTCAAAGAGGCAACATTTGAAAACGGACCATTTTTTTAGTTTCTGAAGCATGTCGTAAGGGGGGGGTGGTTATCTCTTTCGTCAAAAATCGGGCGTTTTCGCTTGAACAATAAAGGCCTACAAATGTTATTTAATTCACTTCCCGTGGAGGAGAAACACTTTTTAAAGCCTCAGAGTGAGTAAATTGGCCATTTTCATTCACTTTTACCCTTTTCTCAAATCTTGTGTTTAGGGCCCCTGGAAGCTTGAAAATCACTTTAAACATCTAATTTTATCTCTAAAAGTGATTATCCACGTACAAATGTGAATTGTCGTTCAAAGACGCAACATTTGAAAATGGACTATTTTTTTCGTTTCTGAAGCATGTCGTAAGGGGGGGTGGTTATCTCTTTCACCAAAAAACAGGCGTTTTTGATTGAACAATAAAGGCCTCGAAACATTATTTTATTCACTTCCCGTGGAGGAGAAACACTTTTTAAGGCCTCAGAATGAGTAAATTGGCCATTTTCATTCACTTTTAGCCATTCCTCAAATCTCGTGTTTAAGGCCCCTGGAAGCATGAAAATCACTTTAAACATCTCAATTCATCTTTAAAGTGATTTTCCACGTACAAATGTGAATTGTAGTTCAAAGAGGCGACATTTGAAAACGGACCATTTTTTTTTTTGTTTCTGAAGCATGTCGTAAGGGGGGTGGTTATCTCTTTCATCAAAAATCGGGCGTTTTTGATTGAACAATAAAGGCCTACAAATGTTATTTAATTCACTTTCTGGGGTGGAGAAAAACTTTTTAAGGCCTCAGAGTGAATAAATTGGCCATTTTCATTCACATTTACCCATTCCTCAAATCTTGTGTTTAGGGCCCCTGGAAGCTTGAAAATCACTTTAAACATCTAATTTCATCTCTAAAAGTGATTATCCACGTACAAATGTGAATTGTAGTTCAAAGACGAAACATTTGAAAATGGACCATTTTTTTCGTTTCTGACGCATGTCGTAAGGGGGGGTGGTTATCTCTTTCACCAAAAAACTGGCATTTTTGATTGAACAATAAAGGCCTCCAAATGTTATTTTATTCACTTCCCGTGGAGGAGAAACACTTTTTAAGGCCGCAGAGAGAGTAAATTGGCCATTTTCATTCACGTTTACCCATTTCTCAAATCTTGTGTTTAGGGCCCCTGGAAGCTTGAAAATCACTTTAAACATCTCATTTTATCTCTAAAAGTGATTATCCACGTACAATGTTAATTGCAGTTCAAAGAGGCAAAATTTGAAAACGGACCATTTTTTTAGTTTCTGAAGCATGTCGTAAGGGGGGTGGTTATCTCTTTCGTCAAAAATCGGGCATTTTGCTTGAACAATAAATGCCTACAAATTTTATTTTATTCACTTCCCGTGGAGGAGAAACACTTTTTATGGCCTCAGAGTGATTAAATTGGCCATTTTCATTCACTTTTACCCATTTCTCAAATCTTGTGTTTAGGGCCCCTGGAAGCTTGAAAATCACTTTAAACATCTAATTTTATCTCTAAAAGTGATTATCCACGTACAAATGTGAATTGTCGTTCAAAGACGCAACATTTGAAAATGGACCATTTTTTTCTCTTTCACAAAAAAACAGGCGTTTTTGATTGAACAATAAAGGCCTCGAAATATTATTTTATTCACTTCCCGTGGAGGAGAAACACTTTTTAAGGCCTCAGAGTGAGTAAATTGGCCATTTTCATTCACTTTTACCCATTTCTCAAATCTTGTGTTTAGGGCCACTGGAAGCTTGAAAATCACTTTAAACATCTAATTTTATCTCTAAAAGTGATTATCCACGTACAAATGTGAATTGTCGTTCAAAGACGCAACATTTGAAAATGGACTATTTTTTTCGTTTCTGAAGCATGTCGTAAGGGGGGGTGGTTATCTCTTTCACCAAAAAACAGGCGTTTTTGATTGAACAATAAAGGCCTCCAAATGTTATTTAATTCTCTTCCCGTGGAGGAGAAACACTTTTTAAGGCCTCAGAGTGAGTAAATTGGCCATTATCATTCACTTTTACCCATTTCTCAAATCTTGTGTTTAGGGCCCCTGAAAGCTTGAAAATCACTTTAAACATCTAATTTTATCTCTAAAAGTGATTATCCACGTACAAATGTGAATTGTCGTTCAAAGACGCAACATTTGAAAATGGACCATTTTTTTCGTTTCTGAAGCATGTTGTAAGGGGGGGTGGTTATCTCTTTCACCAAAAAACAGGCGTTTTTGATTGAACAATAAAGGCCTCGAAATAATATTTTATTCACTTCCCGTGGAGGAGAAACACTTTTTAAGGCCTCAGAATGAGTAAATTGGCCATTTTCATTCACTTTTAGCCATTCCTCAAATCTCGTGTTTAAGGCCCCTGGAAGCATGAAAATCACTTTAAACATCTCAATTTATCTTTAAAAGTGATTTTCCACGTACAAATGTGAATTGTAGTTCAAAGAGGCGACATTTGAAAACGGACCATTTTTTTAGTTTCTGAAGCATGTCGTAAGGGGGGGTGGTTATCTCTTTCATCAAAAATCGGGCGTTTTTGATTGAACAATAAAGGCCTACAAATGTTATTTAATTCACTTTCTAGGGTGGAGAAAAACTTTTTAAGGCCTCAGAGTGAATAAATTGGCCATTTTCATTCACATTTACCCATTCCTCAAATCTTGTGTTTAGGGCCCCTGGAAGCTTGAAAATCACTTTAAACATCTAATTTCATCTCTAAAAGTGATTATCCACGTACAAATGTGAATTGTAGTTCAAAGACGCAACATTTGAAAATGGACCATTTTTTTTCGTTTCTGACGCATGTCGTAAGGGGGGGTGGTTATCTCTTTCACCAAAAAACGGGCATTTTTGATTGAACAATAAAGGCCTCCAAATGTTATTTTATTCACTTCCCGTGGAGGAGAAACACTTTTTAAGGCCGCAGAGAGAGTAAATTGGCCAATTTCATTCACGTTTACCCATTTCTCAAATCTTGTGTTTAGGGCCCCTGGAAGCTTGAAAATCACTTTAAACATCTCAATTTATCTTTAAACATGATTTTCCATGTACAAATGTGAATTGTAGTTCAAAGAGGCAACATTTGAAAACGGACCATTTTTTTAGTTTCTGAAGCATGTCGTAAGGGGGGGTGGTTATCTCTTTCGTCAAAAATCGGGCGTTTTCGCTTAAACAATAAAGGACTACAAATGTTATTTAATTCACTTCCCGTGGAGGAGAAACACTTTTTAAGGCCTCAGAGTGAGTAAATTGGCCATTTTCATTCACTTTTACCCATTTCTCAAATCTTGTGTTTAGGGCCCCTGGAAGCTTGAAAATCACTTTAAACATCTAATTTTATCTCTAAAAGTGATTATCCACGTACAAATGTGAATTGTCGATCAAAGACGCAACATTTGAAAATGGACCATTTTTTTCGTTTCTGAAGCATGTCGTAAGGGGGGGTGGTTATCTCTTTCACAAAAGAACAGGCGTTTTTGATTGAACAATAAAGGCCTCGAAATATTATTTTATTCACTTCCCGTGGAGGAGAAACACTTTTTAAGGCCGCAGAGTGAGTAAATTGGCCGTTTTCATTCACTTTTACCCTTTTCTCAAATCTTGTGTTTAGGGCCCCTGGAAGCTTGAAAATCACTTTAAACATCTCAATTTATCTTTAAACATGATTTTCCATGTACAAATGTGAGTTGTAGTTCAGAGAGGCAACATTTGAAAACGGACCATTTTTTTAGTTTCTGAAGCATGTCGTAAGGGGGGGTGGTTATCTCTTTCGTCAAAAATCGGGCGTTTTCGCTTGAACAATAAAGGCCTACAAATGTTATTTAATTCACTTCCCGTGGAGGAGAAACACTTTTTAAGGCCTCAGAGTGAGTAAATTGGCCATTTTCATTCACTTTTACCCATTTCTCAAATCTTGTGTTTAGGGCCCCTGGAAGCTTGAAAATCACTTTAAACATCTAATTTTATCTCTAAAAGTGATTATCCACGTACAAATGTGAATTGTCGTTCAAAGACGCAACATTTGAAAGTGGACCATTTTTTTCGTTTCTGAAGCATGTCGTAAGGGGGGGTGGTTATCTCTTTCACAAAAAAACAGGCGTTTTTGATTGAACAATAAAGGCCTCGAAATTTTATTTTATTCACTTCCCGTGGAGGAGAAACACTTTTTAAGGCCGCAGAGTGAGTAAATTGGCCATTTTCATTCACTTTTACCCATTCCTCAAATCTCGTGTTTCAGGCCCCTGGAAGCATGAAAATCACTTTAAACATCTCAATTTATCTTTAAACATGATTTTCCATGTACAAATGTGAATTGTAGTTCAAAGAGGCAACATTTGAAAACGGACCATTTTTTTAGTTTCTGAAGCATGTCGTAAGGGGGGGTGGTTATCTCTTTCGTCAAAAATCGGGCGTTTTCGCTTGAACAATAAAGGCCTACAAATGTTATTTAATTCACTTCCCGTGGAGGAGAAACACTTTTTAAAGCCTCAGAGTGAGTAAATTGGCCATTTTCATTCACTTTTACCCTTTTCTCAAATCTTGTGTTTAGGGCCCCTGGAAGCTTGAAAATCACTTTAAACATCTAATTTTATCTCTAAAAGTGATTATCCACGTACAAATGTGAATTGTCGTTCAAAGACGCAACATTTGAAAATGGACTATTTTTTTTCGTTTCTGAAGCATGTCGTAAGGGGGGTGGTTATCTCTTTCACCAAAAAACAGGCGTTTTTGATTGAACAATAAAGGCCTCGAAACATTATTTTATTCACTTCCCGTGGAGGAGAAACACTTTTTAAGGCCTCAGAATGAGTAAATTGGCCATTTTCATTCACTTTTAGCCATTCCTCAAATCTCGTGTTTAAGGCCCCTGGAAGCATGAAAATCACTTTAAACATCTCAATTCATCTTTAAAGTGATTTTCCACGTACAAATGTGAATTGTAGTTCAAAGAGGCGACATTTGAAAACGGACCATTTTTTTTTTTGTTTCTGAAGCATGTCGTAAGGGGGGTGGTTATCTCTTTCATCAAAAATCGGGCGTTTTTGATTGAACAATAAAGGCCTACAAATGTTATTTAATTCACTTTCTGGGGTGGAGAAAAACTTTTTAAGGCCTCAGAGTGAATAAATTGGCCATTTTCATTCACATTTACCCATTCCTCAAATCTTGTGTTTAGGGCCCCTGGAAGCTTGAAAATCACTTTAAACATCTAATTTCATCTCTAAAAGTGATTATCCACGTACAAATGTGAATTGTAGTTCAAAGACGAAACATTTGAAAATGGACCATTTTTTTCGTTTCTGACGCATGTCGTAAGGGGGGGTGGTTATCTCTTTCACCAAAAAACTGGCATTTTTGATTGAACAATAAAGGCCTCCAAATGTTATTTTATTCACTTCCCGTGGAGGAGAAACACTTTTTAAGGCCGCAGAGAGAGTAAATTGGCCATTTTCATTCACGTTTACCCATTTCTCAAATCTTGTGTTTAGGGCCCCTGGAAGCTTGAAAATCACTTTAAACATCTCATTTTATCTCTAAAAGTGATTATCCACGTACAATGTTAATTGCAGTTCAAAGAGGCAAAATTTGAAAACGGACCATTTTTTTAGTTTCTGAAGCATGTCGTAAGGGGGGTGGTTATCTCTTTCGTCAAAAATCGGGCATTTTGCTTGAACAATAAATGCCTACAAATTTTATTTTATTCACTTCCCGTGGAGGAGAAACACTTTTTATGGCCTCAGAGTGAGTAAATTGGCCATTTTCATTCACTTTTACCCATTTCTCAAATCTTGTGTTTAGGGCCCCTGGAAGCTTGAAAATCACTTTAAACATCTAATTTTATCTCTAAAAGTGATTATCCACGTACAAATGTGAATTGTCGTTCAAAGACGCAACATTTGAAAATGGACCATTTTTTTCTCTTTCACAAAAAAACAGGCGTTTTTGATTGAACAATAAAGGCCTCGAAATATTATTTTATTCACTTCCCGTGGAGGAGAAACACTTTTTAAGGCCTCAGAGTGAGTAAATTGGCCATTTTCATTCACTTTTACCCATTTCTCAAATCTTGTGTTTAGGGCCACTGGAAGCTTGAAAATCACTTTAAACATCTAATTTTATCTCTAAAAGTGATTATCCACGTACAAATGTGAATTGTCGTTCAAAGACGCAACATTTGAAAATGGACTATTTTTTTCGTTTCTGAAGCATGTCGTAAGGGGGGGTGGTTATCTCTTTCACCAAAAAACAGGCGTTTTTGATTGAACAATAAAGGCCTCCAAATGTTATTTAATTCTCTTCCCGTGGAGGAGAAACACTTTTTAAGGCCTCAGAGTGAGTAAATTGGCCATTATCATTCACTTTTACCCATTTCTCAAATCTTGTGTTTAGGGCCCCTGAAAGCTTGAAAATCACTTTAAACATCTAATTTTATCTCTAAAAGTGATTATCCACGTACAAATGTGAATTGTCGTTCAAAGACGCAACATTTGAAAATGGACCATTTTTTTCGTTTCTGAAGCATGTTGTAAGGGGGGGTGGTTATCTCTTTCACCAAAAAACAGGCGTTTTTGATTGAACAATAAAGGCCTCGAAATATTATTTTATTCACTTCCCGTGGAGGAGAAACACTTTTTAAGGCCTCAGAATGAGTAAATTGGCCATTTTCATTCACTTTTAGCCATTCCTCAAATCTC
This sequence comes from Triturus cristatus, assembly GCF_964204655.1. NCBI lineage: Eukaryota > Metazoa > Chordata > Amphibia > Caudata > Salamandridae > Triturus > Triturus cristatus. Next base: position 177,826,031 of record NC_140595.1, read on the forward strand.
GTGTTTAAGGCCCCTGGAAGCATGAAAATCACTTTAAACATCTCAATTTATCTTTAAAAGTGATTTTCCACGTACAAATGTGAATTGTAGTTCAAAGAGGCGACATTTGAAAACGGACCATTTTTTTAGTTTCTGAAGCATGTCGTAAGGGGGGGTGGTTATCTCTTTCATCAAAAATCGGGCGTTTTTGATTGAACAATAAAGGCCTACAAATGTTATTTAATTCACTTTCTAGGGTGGAGAAAAACTTTTTAAGGCCTCAGAGTGAATAAATTGGCCATTTTCATTCACATTTACCCATTCCTCAAATCTTGTGTTTAGGGCCCCTGGAAGCTTGAAAATCACTTTAAACATCTAATTTCATCTCTAAAAGTGATTATCCACGTACAAATGTGAATTGTAGTTCAAAGACGCAACATTTGAAAATGGACCATTTTTTTTCGTTTCTGACGCATGTCGTAAGGGGGGGTGGTTATCTCTTTCACCAAAAAACGGGCATTTTTGATTGAACAATAAAGGCCTCCAAATGTTATTTTATTCACTTCCCGTGGAGGAGAAACACTTTTTAAGGCCGCAGAGAGAGTAAATTGGCCAATTTCATTCACGTTTACCCATTTCTCAAATCTTGTGTTTAGGGCCCCTGGAAGCTTGAAAATCACTTTAAACATCTCAATTTATCTTTAAACATGATTTTCCATGTACAAATGTGAATTGTAGTTCAAAGAGGCAACATTTGAAAACGGACCATTTTTTTAGTTTCTGAAGCATGTCGTAAGGGGGGGTGGTTATCTCTTTCGTCAAAAATCGGGCGTTTTCGCTTAAACAATAAAGGACTACAAATGTTATTTAATTCACTTCCCGTGGAGGAGAAACACTTTTTAAGGCCTCAGAGTGAGTAAATTGGCCATTTTCATTCACTTTTACCCATTTCTCAAATCTTGTGTTTAGGGCCCCTGGAAGCTTGAAAATCACTTTAAACATCTCAATTTATCTTTAAACATGATTTTCCATGTACAAATGTGAATTGTAGTTCAGAGAGGCAACATTTGAAAACGGACCATTTTTTTAGTTTCTGAAGCATGTCGTAAGGGGGGGTGGTTATCTCTTTCGTCAAAAATCGGGCGTTTTCGCTTGAACAATAAAGGCCTACAAATGTTATTTAATTCACTTCCCGTGGAGGAGAAACACTTTTTAAGGCCTCAGAGTGAGTAAATTGGCCATTTTCATTCACTTTTACCCATTTCTCAAATCTTGTGTTTAGGGCCCCTGGAAGCTTGAAAATCACTTTAAACATCTAATTTTATCTCTAAAAGTGATTATCCACGTACAAATGTGAATTGTCGATCAAAGAAGCAACATTTGAAAATGGACCATTTTTTTCGTTTCTGAAGCATGTCGTAAGGGGGGGTGGTTATCTCTTTCACAAAAAAACAGGCGTTTTTGATTGAACAATAAAGGCCTCGAAATATTATTTTATTCACTTCCCGTGGAGGAGAAACACTTTTTAAGGCCGCAGAGTGAGTAAATTGGCCATTTTCATTCACTTTTACCCATTCCTCAAATCTCGTGTTTCAGGCCCCTGGAAGCATGAAAATCCCTTTAAACATCTCAATTCATCTTTAAACATGATTTTCCATGTACAAATGTGAATTGTAGTTCAAAGAGGCAACATTTGAAAACGGACCATTTTTTTAGTTTCTGAAGCATGTCGTAAGGGGGGGTGGTTATCTCTTTCGTCAAAAATCAGGCATTTTCGCTTGAACAATAAAGGCCTACAAATGTTATTTAATTCACTTCCAGTGGAGGAGAAACACTTTTTAAGGCCTCAGAGTGAGTAAATTGGCCATTTTCATTCACTTTTACCCATTTCTCAAATCTTGTGTTTAGGGCCCCTGGAAGCTTGAAAATCACTTTAAACATCTAATTTTATCTCTAAAAGTGATTATCCACGTACAAATGTGAATTGTAGTTCAAAGAGGCGACATTTGAAAACGGACCATTTTTTTAGTTTCTGAAGCATGTCGTAAGGGGGGGTGGTTGTCTCTTTCATCAAAAATCGGGCGTTTTTGATTGAACAATAAAGGCCTACAAATGTTATTTAATTCACTTTCTAGGGTGGAGAAAAACTTTTTAAGGCCTCAGAGTGAATAAATTGGCCATTTTCATTCACATTTACCCATTCCTCAAATCTTGTGTTTAGGGCCCCTGGAAGCTTGAAAATCACTTTAAACATCTAATTTCATCTCTAAAAGTGATTATCCACGTACAAATGTGAATTGTAGTTCAAAGACGCAACATTTGAAAATGGACCATTTTTTTTCGTTTCTGACGCATGTCGTAAGAAGGGTGGTTATCTCTTTCACCAAAAAACGGGCATTTTTGATTGAACAATAAAGGCCTCGAAATATTATTTTATTCACTTCCCGTGGAGGAGAAACACTTTTTAAGGCCGCAGAGTGAGTAAATTGGCCGTTTTCATTCACTTTTACCCATTCCTCAAATCTCGTGTTTCAGGCCCCTGGAAGCATGAAAATCACTTTAAACATCTCAATTTATCTTTAAACATGATTTTCCATGTACAAATGTGAATTGTAGTTCAAAGAGGCAACATTTGAAAACGGACCATTTTTTTAGTTTCTGAAGCATGTCGTAGGGGGGGGGTTATCTCTTTCGTCAAAAATCGGGCGTTTTCGCTTGAACAATAAAGGCCTACAAATGTTATTTAATTCACTTCCCGTGGAGGAGAAACACTTTTTAAAGCCTCAGAGTGAGTAAATTGGCCATTTTCATTCACTTTTACCCTTTTCTCAAATCTTGTGTTTAGGGCCCCTGGAAGCTTGAAAATCACTTTAAACATCTCAATTTATCTTTAAACATGATTTTCCATGTACAAATGTGAGTTGTAGTTCAGAGAGGCAACATTTGAAAACGGACCATTTTTTTAGTTTCTGAAGCATGTCGTAAGGGGGGGTGGTTATCTCTTTCGTCAAAAATCGGGCGTTTTCGCTTGAACAATAAAGGCCTACAAATGTTATTTAATTCACTTCCCGTGGAGGAGAAACACTTTTTAAGGCCTCAGAGTGAGTAAATTGGCCATTTTCATTCACTTTTACCCATTTCTCAAATCTTGTGTTTAGGGCCCCTGGAAGCTTGAAAATCACTTTAAACATCTAATTTTATCTCTAAAAGTGATTATCCACGTACAAATGTGAATTGTCGTTCAAAGACGCAACATTTGAAACTGGACCATTTTTTTCGTTTCTGAAGCATGTCGTAAGGGGGGGTGGTTATCTCTTTCACAAAAAAACAGGCGTTTTTGATTGAACAATAAAGGCCTCGAAATTTTATTTTATTCACTTCCCGTGGAGGAGAAACACTTTTTAAGGCCGCAGAGTGAGTAAATTGGCCATTTTCATTCACTTTTACCCATTCCTCAAATCTCGTGTTTCAGGCCCCTGGAAGCATGAAAATCACTTTAAACATCTCAATTTATCTTTAAACATGATTTTCCATGTACAAATGTGAATTGTAGTTCAAAGAGGCAACATTTGAAAACGGACCATTTTTTTAGTTTCTGAAGCATGTCGTAAGGCGGGGTGGTTATCTCTTTCGTCAAAAATCGGGCGTTTTCGCTTGAACAATAAAGGCCTACAAATGTTATTTAATTCACTTCCCGTGGAGGAGAAACACTTTTTAAAGCCTCAGAGTGAGTAAATTGGCCATTTTCATTCACTTTTACCCTTTTCTCAAATCTTGTGTTTAGGGCCCCTGGAAGCTTGAAAATCACTTTAAACATCTAATTTTATCTCTAAAAGTGATTATCCACGTACAAATGTGAATTGTCGTTCAAAGACGCAACATTTGAAAATGGACTATTTTTTTCGTTTCTGAAGCATGTCGTAAGGGGGGGTGGTTATCTCTTTCACCAAAAAACAGGCGTTTTTGATTGAACAATAAAGGCCTCGAAACATTATTTTATTCACTTCCCGTGGAGGAGAAACACTTTTTAAGGCCTCAGAATGAGTAAATTGGCCATTTTCATTCACTTTTAGCCATTCCTCAAATCTCGTGTTTAAGGCCCCTGGAAGCATGAAAATCACTTTAAACATCTCAATTCATCTTTAAAGTGATTTTCCACGTACAAATGTGAATTGTAGTTCAAAGAGGCGACATTTGAAAACGGACCATTTTTTGTTTTGTTTCTGAAGCATGTCGTAAGGGGGGTGGTTATCTCTTTCATCAAAAATCGGGCGTTTTTGATTGAACAATAAAGGCCTACAAATGTTATTTAATTCACTTTCTGGGGTGGAGAAAAACTTTTTAAGGCCTCAGAGTGAATAAATTGGCCATTTTCATTCACATTTACCCATTCCTCAAATCTTGTGTTTAGGGCCCCTGGAAGCTTGAAAATCACTTTAAACATCTAATTTCATCTCTAAAAGTGATTATCCACGTACAAATGTGAATTGTAGTTCAAAGACGAAACATTTGAAAATGGACCATTTTTTTCGTTTCTGATGCATGTCGTAAGGGGGGGTGGTTATCTCTTTCACCAAAAAACGGGCATTTTTGATTGAACAATAAAGGCCTCCAAATGTTATTTTATTCACTTCCCGTGGAGGAGAAACACTTTTTAAGGCCGCAGAGAGAGTAAATTGGCCATTTTCATTCACGTTTACCCATTTCTCAAATCTTGTGTTTAGGGCCCCTGGAAGCTTGAAAATCACTTTAAACATCTCATTTTATCTCTAAAAGTGATTATCCACGTACAATGTTAATTGCAGTTCAAAGAGGCAAAATTTGAAAACGGACCATTTTTTTAGTTTCTGAAGCATGTCGTAAGGGGGGTGGTTATCTCTTTCGTCAAAAATCGGGCGTTTTGCTTGAACAATAAATGCCTACAAATTTTATTTTATTCACTTCCCGTGGAGGAGAAACACTTTTTATGGCCTCAGAGTGAGTAAATTGGCCATTTTCATTCACTTTTACCCATTTCTCAAATCTTGTGTTTAGGGCCCCTGGAAGCTTGAAAATCACTTTAAACATCTAATTTTATCTCTAAAAGTGATTATCCACGTACAAATGTGAATTGTCGTTCAAAGACGCAACATTTGAAAATGGACCATTTTTTTCGTTTCTGAAGCATGTCGTAAGGGGGGGTGCTTATCTCTTTCACAAAAAAACAGGCGTTTTTGATTGAACAATAAAGGCCTCGAAATATTATTTTATTCACTTCCCGTGGAGGAGAAACACTTTTTAAGGCCGCAGAGTGAGTAAATTGGCCATTTTCATTCACTTTTACCCATTCCTCAAATCTCGTGTTTCAGGCCCCTGGAAGCATGAAAATCCCTTTAAACATCTCAATTCATCTTTAAACATGATTTTCCATGTACAAATGTGAATTGTAGTTCAAAGAGGCAACATTTGAAAACGGACCATTTTTTTAGTTTCTGAAGCATGTCGTAAGGGGGGGGTGGTTATCTCTTTCGTCAAAAATCAGGCATTTTCGCTTGAACAATAAAGGCCTACAAATGTTATTTAATTCACTTCCAGTGGAGGAGAAACACTTTTTAAGGCCTCAGAGTGAGTAAATTGGCCATTTTCATTCACTTTTACCCATTTCTCAAATCTTGTGTTTAGGGCCCCTGGAAGCTTGAAAATCACTTTAAACATCTAATTTTATCTCTAAAAGTGATTATCCACGTACAAATGTGAATTGTCGTTCAAAGACGCAACATTTGAAAGTGGACCATTTTTTTCGTTTCTGAAGCATGTCGTAAGGGGGGGTGGTTATCTCTTTCACAAAAAAACAGGCGTTTTTGATTGAACAATAAAGGCCTCGAAATTTTATTTTATTCACTTCCCGTGGAGGAGAAACACTTTTTAAGGCCGCAGAGTGAGTAAATTGGCCATTTTCATTCACTTTTACCCATTCCTCAAATCTCGTGTTTCAGGCCCCTGGAAGCATGAAAATCACTTTAAACATCTCAATTTATCTTTAAACATGATTTTCCATGTACAAATGTGAATTGTAGTTCAAAGAGGCAACATTTGAAAACTGACCATTTTTTTAGTTTCTGAAGCATGTCGTAAGGGGGGGTGGTTATCTCTTTCGTCAAAAATCGGGCGTTTTCGCTTGAACAATAAAGGCCTACAAATGTTATTTAATTCACTTCCCGTGGAGGAGAAACACTTTTTAAAGCCTCAGAGTGAGTAAATTGGCCATTTTCATTCACTTTTACCCTTTTCTCAAATCTTGTGTTTAGGGCCCCTGGAAGCTTGAAAATCACTTTAAACATCTAATTTTATCTCTAAAAGTGATTATCCACGTACAAATGTGAATTGTCGTTCAAAGACGCAACATTTGAAAATGGACTATTTTTTTCGTTTCTGAAGCATGTCGTAAGGGGGGGTGGTTATCTCTTTCACCAAAAAACAGGCGTTTTTGATTGAACAATAAAGGCCTCGAAACATTATTTTATTCACTTCCCGTGGAGGAGAAACACTTTTTAAGGCCTCAGAATGAGTAAATTGGCCATTTTCATTCACTTTTAGCCATTCCTCAAATCTCGTGTTTAAGGCCCCTGGAAGCATGAAAATCACTTTAAACATCTCAATTCATCTTTAAAGTGATTTTCCACGTACAAATGTGAATTGTAGTTCAAAGAGGCGACATTTGAAAACGGACCATTTTTTGTTTTGTTTCTGAAGCATGTCGTAAGGGGGGTGGTTATCTCTTTCATCAAAAATCGGGCGTTTTTGATTGAACAATAAAGGCCTACAAATGTTATTTAATTCACTTTCTGGGGTGGAGAAAAACTTTTTAAGGCCTCAGAGTGAATAATTGGCCATTTTCATTCACATTTACCCATTCCTCAAATCTTGTGTTTAGGGCCCCTGGAAGCTTGAAAATCACTTTAAACATCTAATTTCATCTCTAAAAGTGATTATCCACGTACAAATGTGAATTGTAGTTCAAAGACGAAACATTTGAAAATGGACCATTTTTTTCGTTTCTGACGCATGTCGTAAGGGGGGGTGGTTATCTCTTTCACCAAAAACGGGCATTTTTGATTGAACAATAAAGGCCTCCAAATGTTATTTTATTCACTTCCCGTGGAGGAGAAACACTTTTTAAGGCCGCAGAGAGAGTAAATTGGCCATTTTCATTCACGTTTACCCATTTCTCAAATCTTGTGTTTAGGGCCCCTGGAAGCTTGAAAATCACTTTAAACATCTCATTTTATCTCTAAAAGTGATTATCCACGTACAATGTTAATTGCAGTTCAAAGAGGCAAAATTTGAAAACGGACCATTTTTTTAGTTTCTGAAGCATGTCGTAAGGGGGGTGGTTATCTCTTTCGTCAAAAATCGGGCGTTTTGCTTGAACAATAAATGCCTACAAATTTTATTTTATTCACTTCCCGTGGAGGAGAAACACTTTTTATGGCCTCAGAGTGAGTAAATTGGCCATTTTCATTCACTTTTACCCATTTCTCAAATCTTGTGTTTAGGGCCCCTGGAAGCTTGAAAATCACTTTAAACATCTAATTTTATCTCTAAAAGTGATTATCCACGTACAAATGTGAATTGTCGTTCAAAGACGCAACATTTGAAAATGGACCCTTTTTTTCGTTTCTGAAGCATGTCGTAAGGGGGGGTGCTTATCTCTTTCACAAAAAAACAGGCGTTTTTGATTGAACAATAAAGGCCTCGAAATATTATTTTATTCACTTCCCGTGGAGGAGAAACACTTTTTAAGGCCGCAGAGTGAGTAAATTGGCCATTTTCATTCACTTTTACCCATTCCTCAAATCTCGTGTTTCAGGCCCCTGGAAGCATGAAAATCCCTTTAAACATCTCAATTCATCTTTAAACATGATTTTCCATGTACAAATGTGAATTGTAGTTCAAAGAGGCAACATTTGAAAACGGACCATTTTTTTAGTTTCTGAAGCATGTCGTAAGGGGGGGGTGGTTATCTCTTTCGTCAAAAATCAGGCATTTTCGCTTGAACAATAAAGGCCTACAAATGTTATTTAATTCACTTCCAGTGGAGGAGAAACACTTTTTAAGGCCTCAGAGTGAGTAAATTGGCCATTTTCATTCACTTTTACCCATTTCTCAAATCTTGTGTTTAGGGCCCCTGGAAGCTTGAAAATCACTTTAAACATCTAATTTTATCTCTAAAAGTGATTATCCACGTACAAATGTGAATTGTCGTTCAAAGACGCAACATTTGAAAGTGGACCATTTTTTTCGTTTCTGAAGCATGTCGTAAGGGGGGGTGGTTATCTCTTTCACAAAAAAACAGGCGTTTTTGATTGAACAATAAAGGCCTCGAAATTTTATTTTATTCACTTCCCGTGGAGGAGAAACACTTTTTAAGGCCGCAGAGTGAGTAAATTGGCCATTTTCATTCACTTTTACCCATTCCTCAAATCTCGTGTTTCAGGCCCCTGGAAGCATGAAAATCACTTTAAACATCTCAATTTATCTTTAAACATGATTTTCCATGTACAAATGTGAATTGTAGTTCAAAGAGGCAACATTTGAAAACGGACCATTTTTTTAGTTTCTGAAGCATGTCGTAAGGGGGGGTGGTTATCTCTTTCGTCAAAAATCGGGCGTTTTCGCTTGAACAATAAAGGCCTACAAATGTTATTTAATTCACTTCCCGTGGAGGAGAAACACTTTTTAAAGCCTCAGAGTGAGTAAATTGGCCATTTTCATTCACTTTTACCCTTTTCTCAAATCTTGTGTTTAGGGCCCCTGGAAGCTTGAAAATCACTTTAAACATCTAATTTTATCTCTAAAAGTGATTATCCACGTACAAATGTGAATTGTCGTTCAAAGACGCAACATTTGAAAATGGACTATTTTTTTCGTTTCTGAAGCATGTCGTAAGGGGGGGTGGTTATCTCTTTCACCAAAAAACAGGCGTTTTTGATTGAACAATAAAGGCCTCGAAACATTATTTTATTCACTTCCCGTGGAGGAGAAACACTTTTTAAGGCCTCAGAATGAGTAAATTGGCCATTTTCATTCACTTTTAGCCATTCCTCAAATCTCGTGTTTAAGGCCCCTGGAAGCATGAAAATCACTTTAAACATCTCAATTCATCTTTAAAGTGATTTTCCACGTACAAATGTGAATTGTAGTTCAAAGAGGCGACATTTGAAAACGGACCATTTTTTGTTTTGTTTCTGAAGCATGTCGTAAGGGGGGTGGTTATCTCTTTCATCAAAAATCGGGCGTTTTTGATTGAACAATAAAGGCCTACAAATGTTATTTAATTCACTTTCTGGGGTGGAGAAAAACTTTTTAAGGCCTCAGAGTGAATAAATTGGCCATTTTCATTCACATTTACCCATTCCTCAAATCTTGTGTTTAGGGCCCCTGGAAGCTTGAAAATCACTTTAAACATCTAATTTCATCTCTAAAAGTGATTATCCACGTACAAATGTGAATTGTAGTTCAAAGACGAAACATTTGAAAATGGACCATTTTTTTCGTTTCTGACGCATGTCGTAAGGGGGGGTGGTTATCTCTTTCACCAAAAAACGGGCATTTTTGATTGAACAATAAAGGCCTCCAAATGGTATTTTATTCACTTCCCGTGGAGGAGAAACACTTTTTAAGGCCGCAGAGAGAGTAAATTGGCCATTTTCATTCACGTTTACCCATTTCTCAAATCTTGTGTTTAGGGCCCCTGGAAGCTTGAAAATCACTTTAAACATCTCATTTTATCTCTAAAAGTGATTATCCACGTACAATGTTAATTGCAGTTCAAAGAGGCAAAATTTGAAAACGGACCATTTTTTTAGTTTCTGAAGCATGTCGTAAGGGGGGTGGTTATCTCTTTCGTCAAAAATCGGGCGTTTTGCTTGAACAATAAATGCCTACAAATTTTATTTTATTCACTTCCCGTGGAGGAGAAACACTTTTTATGGCCTCAGAGTGAGTAAATTGGCCATTTTCATTCACTTTTACCCATTTCTCAAATCTTGTGTTTAGGGCCCCTGGAAGCTTGAAAATCACTTTAAACATCTAATTTTATCTCTAAAAGTGATTATCCACGTACAAATGTGAATTGTCGTTCAAAGACGCAACATTTGAAAATGGACCATTTTTTTCTCTTTCACAAAAAAACAGGCGTTTTTGATTGAACAATAAAGGCCTCGAAATATTATTTTATTCACTTCCCGTGGAGGAGAAACACTTTTTAAGGCCTCAGAGTGAGTAAATTGGCCATTTTCATTCACTTTTACCCATTTCTCAAATCTTGTGTTTAGGGCCACTGGAAGCTTGAAAATCACTTTAAACATCTAATTTTATCTCTAAAAGTGATTATCCACGTACAAATGTGAATTGTCGTTCAAAGACGCAACATTTGAAAATGGACTATTTTTTTCGTTTCTGAAGCATGTCGTAAGGGGGGGTGGTTATCTCTTTCACCAAAAAACAGGCGTTTTTGATTGAACAATAAAGGCCTCCAAATGTTATTTAATTCTCTTCCCGTGGAGGAGAAACACTTTTTAAGGCCTCAGAGTGAGTAAATTGGCCATTATCATTCACTTTTACCCATTTCTCAAATCTTGTGTTTAGGGCCCCTGAAAGCTTGAAAATCACTTTAAACATCTAATTTTATCTCTAAAAGTGATTATCCACGTACAAATGTGAATTGTCGTTCAAAGACGCAACATTTGAAAATGGACCATTTTTTTCGTTTCTGAAGCATGTTGTAAGGGGGGGTGGTTATCTCTTTCACCAAAAAACAGGCGTTTTTGATTGAACAATAAAGGCCTCGAAATATTATTTTATTCACTTCCCGTGGAGGAGAAACACTTTTTAAGGCCTCAGAATGAGTAAATTGGCCATTTTCATTCACTTTTAGCCATTCCTCAAATCTCGTGTTTAAGGCCCCTGGAAGCATGAAAATCACTTTAAACATCTCAATTTATCTTTAAAAGTGATTTTCCACGTACAAATGTGAATTGTAGTTCAAAGAGGCGACATTTGAAAACGGACCATTTTTTTAGTTTCTGAAGCATGTCGTAAGGGGGGGTGGTTATCTCTTTCATCAAAAATCGGGCGTTTTTGATTGAACAATAAAGGCCTACAAATGTTATTTAATTCACTTTCTAGGGTGGAGAAAAACTTTTTAAGGCCTCAGAGTGAATAAATTGGCCATTTTCATTCACATTTACCCATTCCTCAAATCTTGTGTTTAGGGCCCCTGGAAGCTTGAAAATCACTTTAAACATCTAATTTCATCTCTAAAAGTGATTATCCACGTACAAATGTGAATTGTAGTTCAAAGACGCAACATTTGAAAATGGACCATTTTTTTTCGTTTCTGACGCATGTCGTAAGGGGGGGTGGTTATCTCTTTCACCAAAAAACGGGCATTTTTGATTGAACAATAAAGGCCTCCAAATGTTATTTTATTCACTTCCCGTGGAGGAGAAACACTTTTTAAGGCCGCAGAGAGAGTAAATTGGCCAATTTCATTCACGTTTACCCATTTCTCAAATCTTGTGTTTAGGGCCCCTGGAAGCTTGAAAATCACTTTAAACATCTCAATTTATCTTTAAACATGATTTTCCATGTACAAATGTGAATTGTAGTTCAAAGAGGCAACATTTGAAAACGGACCATTTTTTTAGTTTCTGAAGCATGTCGTAAGGGGGGGTGGTTATCTCTTTCGTCAAAAATCGGGCGTTTTCGCTTAAACAATAAAGGACTACAAATGTTATTTAATTCACTTCCCGTGGAGGAGAAACACTTTTTAAGGCCTCAGAGTGAGTAAATTGGCCATTTTCATTCACTTTTACCCATTTCTCAAATCTTGTGTTTAGGGCCCCTGGAAGCTTGAAAATCACTTTAAACATCTCAATTTATCTTTAAACATGATTTTCCATGTACAAATGTGAATTGTAGTTCAGAGAGGCAACATTTGAAAACGGACCATTTTTTTAGTTTCTGAAGCATGTCGTAAGGGGGGGTGGTTATCTCTTTCGTCAAAAATCGGGCGTTTTCGCTTGAACAATAAAGGCCTACAAATGTTATTTAATTCACTTCCCGTGGAGGAGAAACACTTTTTAAGGCCTCAGAGTGAGTAAATTGGCCATTTTCATTCACTTTTACCCATTTCTCAAATCTTGTGTTTAGGGCCCCTGGAAGTTTGAAAATCACTTTAAACATCTAATTTTATCTCTAAAAGTGATTATCCACGTACAAATGTGAATTGTCGATCAAAGACGCAACATTTGAAAATGGACCATTTTTTTCGTTTCTGAAGCATGTCGTAAGGGGGGGTGGTTATCTCTTTCACAAAAAAACAGGCGTTTTTGATTGAACAATAAAGGCCTCGAAATATTATTTTATTCACTTCCCGTGGAGGAGAAACACTTTTTAAGGCCGCAGAGTGAGTAAATTGGCCGTTTTCATTCACTTTTACCCATTCCTCAAATCTCGTGTTTCAGGCCCCTGGAAGCATGAAAATCACTTTAAACATCTCAATTTATCTTTAAACATGATTTTCCATGTACAAATGTGAATTGTAGTTCAAAGAGGCGACATTTGAAAACGGACCTTTTTTTTTTTTGTTTCTGAAGCATGTCGTAAGGGGGGTGGTTATCTCTTTCATCAAAAATCGGGCGTTTTTGATTGAACAATAAAGGCCTACAAATGTTATTTAATTCACTTTCTGGGGTGGAGAAAAACTTTTTAAGGCCTCAGAGTGAGTAAATTGGCCATTTTCATTCACTTTTACCCATTTCTCAAATCTTGTGTTTAGGGCCCCTGGAAGCTTGAAAATCACTTTAAACATCTAATTTTATCTCTAAAAGTGATTATCCACGTACAAATGTGAATTGTCGTTCAAAGACGCAACATTTGAAAGTGGACCATTTTTTTCGTTTCTGAAGCATGTCGTAAGGGGGGGTGGTTATCTCTTTCACAAAAAAACAGGCGTTTTTGATTGAACAATAAAGGCCTCGAAATTTTATTTTATTCACTTCCCGTGGAGGAGAAACACTTTTTAAGGCCGCAGAGTGAGTAAATTGGCCATTTTCATTCACTTTTACCCATTCCTCAAATCTCGTGTTTCAGGCCCCTGGAAGCATGAAAATCACTTTAAACATCTCAATTTATCTTTAAACATGATTTTCCATGTACAAATGTGAATTGTAGTTCAAAGAGGCAACATTTGAAAACGGACCATTTTTTTAGTTTCTGAAGCATGTCGTAAGGGGGGGTGGTTATCTCTTTCGTCAAAAATCGGGTGTTTTCGCTTGAACAATAAAGGCCTACAAATGTTATTTAATTCACTTCCCGTGGAGGAGAAACACTTTTTAAAGCCTCAGAGTGAGTAAATTGGCCATTTTCATTCACTTTTACCCTTTTCTCAAATCTTGTGTTTAGGGCCCCTGGAAGCTTGAAAATCACTTTAAACATCTAATTTTATCTCTAAAAGTGATTATCCACGTACAAATGTGAATTGTCGTTCAAAGACGCAACATTTGAAAATGGACTATTTTTTTCGTTTCTGAAGCATGTCGTAAGGGGGGGTGGTTATCTCTTTCACCAAAAAACAGGCGTTTTTGATTGAACAATAAAGGCCTCGAAACATTATTTTATTCACTTCCCGTGGAGGAGAAACACTTTTTAAGGCCTCAGAATGAGTAAATTGGCCATTTTCATTCACTTTTAGCCATTCCTCAAATCTCGTGTTTAAGGCCCCTGGAAGCATGAAAATCACTTTAAACATCTCAATTCATCTTTAAAGTGATTTTCCACGTACAAATGTGAATTGTAGTTCAAAGAGGCGACATTTGAAAACGGACCATTTTTTTGTTTTGTTTCTGAAGCATGTCGTAAGGGGGGTGGTTATCTCTTTCATCAAAAATCGGGCGTTTTTGATTGAACAATAAAGGCCTACAAATGTTATTTAATTCACTTTCTGGGGTGGAGAAAAACTTTTTAAGGCCTCAGAGTGAATAAATTGGCCATTTTCATTCACATTTACCCATTCCTCAAATCTTGTGTTTAGGGCCCCTGGAAGCTTGAAAATCACTTTAAACATCTAATTTCATCTCTAAAAGTGATTATCCACGTACAAATGTGAATTGTAGTTCAAAGACGAAACATTTGAAAATGGACCATTTTTTTCGTTTCTGACGCATGTCGTAAGGGGGGGTGGTTATCTCTTTCACCAAAAAACTGGCATTTTTGATTGAACAATAAAGGCCTCCAAATGTTATTTTATTCACTTCCCGTGGAGGAGAAACACTTTTTAAGGCCGCAGAGAGAGTAAATTGGCCATTTTCATTCACGTTTACCCATTTCTCAAATCTTGTGTTTAGGGCCCCTGGAAGCTTGAAAATCACTTTAAACATCTCATTTTATCTCTAAAAGTGATTATCCACGTACAATGTTAATTGCAGTTCAAAGAGGCAAAATTTGAAAACGGACCATTTTTTTAGTTTCTGAAGCATGTCGTAAGGGGGGTGGTTATCTCTTTCGTCAAAAATCGGGCGTTTTGCTTGAACAATAAATGCCTACAAATTTTATTTTATTCACTTCCCGTGGAGGAGAAACACTTTTTATGGCCTCAGAGTGAGTAAATTGGCCATTTTCATTCACTTTTACCCATTTCTCAAATCTTGTGTTTAGGGCCCCTGGAAGCTTGAAAATCACTTTAAACATCTAATTTTATCTCTAAAAGTGATTATCCACGTACAAATGTGAATTGTCGTTCAAAGACGCAACATTTGAAAATGGACCATTTTTTTCTCTTTCACAAAAAAACAGGCGTTTTTGATTGAACAATAAAGGCCTCGAAATATTATTTTATTCACTTCCCGTGGAGGAGAAACACTTTTTAAGGCCTCAGAGTGAGTAAATTGGCCATTTTCATTCACTTTTACCCATTTCTCAAATCTTGTGTTTAGGGCCACTGGAAGCTTGAAAATCACTTTAAACATCTAATTTTATCTCTAAAAGTGATTATCCACGTACAAATGTGAATTGTCGTTCAAAGACGCAACATTTGAAAATGGACTATTTTTTTCGTTTCTGAAGCATGTCGTAAGGGGGGGTGGTTATCTCTTTCACCAAAAAACAGGCGTTTTTGATTGAACAATAAAGGCCTCCAAATGTTATTTAATTCTCTTCCCGTGGAGGAGAAACACTTTTTAAGGCCTCAGAGTGAGTAAATTGGCCATTATCATTCACTTTTACCCATTTCTCAAATCTTGTGTTTAGGGCCCCTGAAAGCTTGAAAATCACTTTAAACATCTAATTTTATCTCTAAAAGTGATTATCCACGTACAAATGTGAATTGTCGTTCAAAGACGCAACATTTGAAAATGGACCATTTTTTTCGTTTCTGAAGCATGTTGTAAGGGGGGGTGGTTATCTCTTTCACCAAAAAACAGGCGTTTTTGATTGAACAATAAAGGCCTCGAAATATTATTTTATTCACTTCCCGTGGAGGAGAAACACTTTTTAAGGCCTCAGAATGAGTAAATTGGCCATTTTCATTCACTTTTAGCCATTCCTCAAATCTCGTGTTTAAGGCCCCTGGAAGCATGAAAATCACTTTAAACATCTCAATTTATCTTTAAAAGTGATTTTCCACGTACAAATGTGAATTGTAGTTCAAAGAGGCGACATTTGAAAACAGACCATTTTTTTAGTTTCTGAAGCATGTCGTAAGGGGGGGTGGTTATCTCTTTCATCAAAAATCGGGCGTTTTTGATTGAACAATAAAGGCCTACAAATGTTATTTAATTCACTTTCTGGGGTGGAGAAAAACTTTTTAAGGCCTCAGAGTGAATAAATTGGCCATTTTCATTCACATTTACCAATTCCTCAAATCTTGTGTTTAGGGCCCCTGGAAGCTTGAAAATCACTTTAAACATCTAATTTCATCTCTAAAAGTGATTATCCACGTACAAATGTGAATTGTAGTTCAAAGACGCAACATTTGAAAATGGACCATTTTTTTTCGTTTCTGACGCATGTCGTAAGGGGGGGTGGTTATCTCTTTCACCAAAAAACGGGCATTTTTGATTGAACAATAAAGGCCTCCAAATGTTATTTTATTCACTTCCCGTGGAGGAGAAACACTTTTTAAGGCCGCAGAGAGAGTAAATTGGCCATTTTCATTCACTTTTACCCATTTCTCAAATCTTGTGTTTAGGGCCCCTGAAAGCTTGAAAATCACTTTAAACATCTAATTTTATCTCTAAAAGTGATTATCCACGTACAAATGTGAATTGTCGTTCAAAGACGCAACATTTGAAAATGGACCATTTTTTTCGTTTCTGAAGCATGTCGTAAGGGGGGGTGGTTATCTCTTTCACCAAAAAACAGGCGTTTTTGATTGAACAATAAAGGCCTCGAAATATTATTTTATTCACTTCCCGTGGAGGAGAAACACTTTTTAAGGCCTCAGAATGAGTAAATTGGCCATTTTCATTCACTTTTAGCCATTCCTCAAATCTCGTGTTTAAGGCCCCTGGAAGCATGAAAATCACTTTAAACATCTCAATTTATCTTTAAAAGTGATTTTCCACGTACAAATGTGAATTGTAGTTCAAAGAGGCGACATTTGAAAACAGACCATTTTTTTAGTTTCTGAAGCATGTCGTAAGGGGGGGTGGTTATCTCTTTCATCAAAAATCGGGCGTTTTTGATTGAACAATAAAGGCCTACAAATGTTATTTAATTCACTTTCTGGGGTGGAGAAAAACTTTTTAAGGCCTCAGAGTGAATAAATTGGCCATTTTCATTCACATTTACCCATTCCTCAAATCTTGTGTTTAGGGCCCCTGGAAGCTTCAAAATCACTTTAAACATCTAATTTCATCTCTAAAAGTGATTATCCACGTACAAATGTGAATTGTAGTTCAAAGACGCAACATTTGAAAATGGACCATTTTTTTCGTTTCTGACGCATGTCGTAAGGGGGGGTGGTTATCTCTTTCACCAAAAAACTGGCATTTTTGATTGAACAATAAAGGCCTCCAAATGTTATTTTATTCACTTCCCGTGGAGGAGAAACACTTTTTAAGGCCGCAGAGAGAGTAAATTGGCCATTTTCATTCACGTTTACCCATTTCTCAAATCTTGTGTTTAGGGCACCTGGAAGCTTGAAAATCACTTTAAACATCTCATTTTATCTCTAAAAGTGATTATCCACGTACAAATGTGAATTGTCGTTCAAAGACGCAACATTTGAAAATGGACCATTTTTTTCGTTTCTGAAGCATGTCGTAAGGGGGGGTGGTTATCTCTTTCACCAAAAAACAGGCGTTTTTGATTGAACAATAAAGGCCTCGAAACATTATTTTATTCACTTCCCGTGGAGGAGAAACACTTTTTAAGGCCTCAGAATGAGTAAATTGGCCATTTTCATTCACTTTTAGCCATTCCTCAAATCTCGTGTTTAAGGCCCCTGGAAGCATGAAAATCACTTTAAACATCTCAATTCATCTTTAAAGTGATTTTCCACGTACAAATGTGAATTGTAGTTCAAAGAGGCGACATTTGAAAACGGACCATTTTTTTTTGTTTCTGAAGCATGTCGTAAGGGGGGTGGTTATCTCTTTCATCAAAAATCGGGCGTTTTTGATTGAACAATAAAGGCCTACAAATGTTATTTAATTCACTTTCTGGGGTGGAGAAAAACTTTTTAAGGCCTCAGAGTGAATAAATTGGCCATTTTCATTCACATTTACCCATTCCTCAAATCTTGTGTTTAGGGCCCCTGGAAGCTTGAAAATCACTTTAAACATCTAATTTCATCTCTAAAAGTGATTATCCACGTACAAATGTGAATTGTAGTTCAAAGACGAAACATTTGAAAATGGACCATTTTTTTCGTTTCTGACGCATGTCGTAAGGGGGGGTGGTTATCTCTTTCACCAAAAAACGGGCATTTTTGATTGAACAATAAAGGCCTCCAAATGGTATTTTATTCACTTCCCGTGGAGGAGAAACACTTTTTAAGGCCGCAGAGAGAGTAAATTGGCCATTTTCATTCACGTTTACCCATTTCTCAAATCTTGTGTTTAGGGCCCCTGGAAGCTTGAAAATCACTTTAAACATCTCATTTTATCTCTAAAAGTGATTATCCACGTACAATGTTAATTGCAGTTCAAAGAGGCAAAATTTGAAAACGGACCATTTTTTTAGTTTCTGAAGCATGTCGTAAGGGGGGTGGTTATCTCTTTCGTCAAAAATCGGGCGTTTTGCTTGAACAATAAATGCCTACAAATTTTATTTTATTCACTTCCCGTGGAGGAGAAACACTTTTTATGGCCTCAGAGTGAGTAAATTGGCCATTTTCATTCACTTTTACCCATTTCTCAAATCTTGTGTTTAGGGCCCCTGGAAGCTTGAAAATCACTTTAAAAATCTAATTTTATCTCTAAAAGTGATTATCCACGTACAAATGTGAATTGTCGTTCAAAGACGCAACATTTGAAAATGGACCATTTTTTTCGTTTCTGAAGCATGTCGTAAGGGGGGGTGCTTATCTCTTTCACAAAAAAACAGGCGTTTTTGATTGAACAATAAAGGCCTCGAAATATTATTTTATTCACTTCCCGTGGAGGAGAAACACTTTTTAAGGCCGCAGAGTGAGTAAATTGGCCATTTTCATTCACTTTTACCCATTCCTCAAATCTCGTGTTTCAGGCCCCTGGAAGCATGAAAATCCCTTTAAACATCTCAATTCATCTTTAAACATGATTTTCCATGTACAAATGTGAATTGTAGTTCAAAGAGGCAACATTTGAAAACGGACCATTTTTTTAGTTTCTGAAGCATGTCGTAAGGGGGGGTGGTTATCTCTTTCGTCAAAAATCAGGCATTTTCGCTTGAACAATAAAGGCCTACAAATGTTATTTAATTCACTTCCAGTGGAGGAGAAACACTTTTTAAGGCCTCAGAGTGAGTAAATTGGCCATTTTCATTCACTTTTACCCATTTCTCAAATCTTGTGTTTAGGGCCCCTGGAAGCTTGAAAATCACTTTAAACATCTAATTTTATCTCTAAAAGTGATTATCCACGTACAAATGTGAATTGTAGTTCAAAGAGGCGACATTTGAAAACGGACCATTTTTTTAGTTTCTGAAGCATGTCGTAAGGGGGGGTGGTTATCTCTTTCATCAAAAATCGGGCGTTTTTGATTGAACAATAAAGGCCTACAAATGTTATTTAATTCACTTTCTAGGGTGGAGAAAAACTTTTTAAGGCCTCAGAGTGAATAAATTGGCCATTTTCATTCACATTTACCCATTCCTCAAATCTTGTGTTTAGGGCCCCTGGAAGCTTGAAAATCACTTTAAACATCTAATTTCATCTCTAAAAGTGATTATCCACGTACAAATGTGAATTGTAGTTCAAAGACGCAACATTTGAAAATGGACCATTTTTTTTCGTTTCTGACGCATGTCGTAAGGGGGGGTGGTTATCTCTTTCACCAAAAAACGGGCATTTTTGATTGAACAATAAAGGCCTCCAAATGTTATTTTATTCACTTCCCGTGGAGGAGAAACACTTTTTAAGGCCGCAGAGAGAGTAAATTGGCCAATTTCATTCACGTTTACCCATTTCTCAAATCTTGTGTTTAGGGCCCCTGGAAGCTTGAAAATCACTTTAAACATCTCAATTTATCTTTAAACATGATTTTCCATGTACAAATGTGAATTGTAGTTCAAAGAGGCAACATTTGAAAACGGACCATTTTTTTAGTTTCTGAAGCATGTCGTAAGGGGGGGTGGTTATCTCTTTCGTCAAAAATCGGGCGTTTTCGCTTAAACAATAAAGGACTACAAATGTTATTTAATTCACTTCCCGTGGAGGAGAAACACTTTTTAAGGCCTCAGAGTGAGTAAATTGGCCATTTTCATTCACTTTTACCCATTTCTCAAATCTTGTGTTTAGGGCCCCTGGAAGCTTGAAAATCACTTTAAACATCTAATTTTATCTCTAAAAGTGATTATCCACGTACAAATGTGAATTGTCGTTCAAAGACGCAACATTTGAAAGTGGACCATTTTTTTCGTTTCTGAAGCATGTCGTAAGGGGGGGTGGTTATCTCTTTCACAAAAAAACAGGCGTTTTTGATTGAACAATAAAGGCCTCGAAATTTTATTTTATTCACTTCCCGTGGAGGAGAAACACTTTTTAAGGCCGCAGAGTGAGTAAATTGGCCATTTTCATTCACTTTTACCCATTCCTCAAATCTCGTGTTTCAGGCCCCTGGAAGCATGAAAATCACTTTAAACATCTCAATTTATCTTTAAACATGATTTTCCATGTACAAATGTGAATTGTAGTTCAAAGAGGCAACATTTGAAAACGGACCATTTTTTTAGTTTCTGAAGCATGTCGTAAGGGGGGGTGGTTATCTCTTTCGTCAAAAATCGGGTGTTTTCGCTTGAACAATAAAGGCCTACAAATGTTATTTAATTCACTTCCCGTGGAGGAGAAACACTTTTTAAAGCCTCAGAGTGAGTAAATTGGCCATTTTCATTCACTTTTACCCTTTTCTCAAATCTTGTGTTTAGGGCCCCTGGAAGCTTGAAAATCACTTTAAACATCTAATTTTATCTCTAAAAGTGATTATCCACGTACAAATGTGAATTGTCGTTCAAAGACGCAACATTTGAAAATGGACTATTTTTTTCGTTTCTGAAGCATGTCGTAAGGGGGGGTGGTTATCTCTTTCACCAAAAAACAGGCGTTTTTGATTGAACAATAAAGGCCTCGAAACATTATTTTATTCACTTCCCGTGGAGGAGAAACACTTTTTAAGGCCTCAGAATGAGTAAATTGGCCATTTTCATTCACTTTTAGCCATTCCTCAAATCTCGTGTTTAAGGCCCCTGGAAGCATGAAAATCACTTTAAACATCTCAATTCATCTTTAAAGTGATTTTCCACGTACAAATGTGAATTGTAGTTCAAAGAGGCGACATTTGAAAACGGACCATTTTTTTTTTTTGTTTCTGAAGCATGTCGTAAGGGGGGTGGTTATCTCTTTCATCAAAAATCGGGCGTTTTTGATTGAACAATAAAGGCCTACAAATGTTATTTAATTCACTTTCTGGGGTGGAGAAAAACTTTTTAAGGCCTCAGAGTGAATAAATTGGCCATTTTCATTCACATTTACCCATTCCTCAAATCTTGTGTTTAGGGCCCCTGGAAGCTTGAAAATCACTTTAAACATCTAATTTCATCTCTAAAAGTGATTATCCACGTACAAATGTGAATTGTAGTTCAAAGACGAAACATTTGAAAATGGACCATTTTTTTCGTTTCTGACGCATGTCGTAAGGGGGGGTGGTTATCTCTTTCACCAAAAAACTGGCATTTTTGATTGAACAATAAAGGCCTCCAAATGTTATTTTATTCACTTCCCGTGGAGGAGAAACACTTTTTAAGGCCGCAGAGAGAGTAAATTGGCCATTTTCATTCACGTTTACCCATTTCTCAAATCTTGTGTTTAGGGCCCCTGGAAGCTTGAAAATCACTTTAAACATCTCATTTTATCTCTAAAAGTGATTATCCACGTACAATGTTAATTGCAGTTCAAAGAGGCAAAATTTGAAAACGGACCATTTTTTTAGTTTCTGAAGCATGTCGTAAGGGGGGTGGTTATCTCTTTCGTCAAAAATCGGGCGTTTTGCTTGAACAATAAATGCCTACAAATTTTATTTTATTCACTTCCCGTGGAGGAGAAACACTTTTTATGGCCTCAGAGTGAGTAAATTGGCCATTTTCATTCACTTTTACCCATTTCTCAAATCTTGTGTTTAGGGCCCCTGGAAGCTTGAAAATCACTTTAAACATCTAATTTTATCTCTAAAAGTGATTATCCACGTACAAATGTGAATTGTCGTTCAAAGACGCAACATTTGAAAATGGACCATTTTTTTCTCTTTCACAAAAAAACAGGCGTTTTTGATTGAACAATAAAGGCCTCGAAATATTATTTTATTCACTTCCCGTGGAGGAGAAACACTTTTTAAGGCCTCAGAGTGAGTAAATTGGCCATTTTCATTCACTTTTACCCATTTCTCAAATCTTGTGTTTAGGGCCACTGGAAGCTTGAAAATCACTTTAAACATCTAATTTTATCTCTAAAAGTGATTATCCACGTACAAATGTGAATTGTCGTTCAAAGACGCAACATTTGAAAATGGACTATTTTTTTCGTTTCTGAAGCATGTCGTAAGGGGGGGTGGTTATCTCTTTCACCAAAAAACAGGCGTTTTTGATTGAACAATAAAGGCCTCCAAATGTTATTTAATTCTCTTCCCGTGGAGGAGAAACACTTTTTAAGGCCTCAGAGTGAGTAAATTGGCCATTATCATTCACTTTTACCCATTTCTCAAATCTTGTGTTTAGGGCCCCTGAAAGCTTGAAAATCACTTTAAACATCTAATTTTATCTCTAAAAGTGATTATCCACGTACAAATGTGAATTGTCGTTCAAAGACGCAACATTTGAAAATGGACCATTTTTTTCGTTTCTGAAGCATGTTGTAAGGGGGGGTGGTTATCTCTTTCACCAAAAAACAGGCGTTTTTGATTGAACAATAAAGGCCTCGAAATATTATTTTATTCACTTCCCGTGGAGGAGAAACACTTTTTAAGGCCTCAGAATGAGTAAATTGGCCATTTTCATTCACTTTTAGCCATTCCTCAAATCTCGTGTTTAAGGCCCCTGGAAGCATGAAAATCACTTTAAACATCTCAATTTATCTTTAAAAGTGATTTTCCACGTACAAATGTGAATTGTAGTTCAAAGAGGCGACATTTGAAAACAGACCATTTTTTTAGTTTCTGAAGCATGTCGTAAGGGGGGGTGGTTATCTCTTTCATCAAAAATCGGGCGTTTTTGATTGAACAATAAAGGCCTACAAATGTTATTTAATTCACTTTCTGGGGTGGAGAAAAACTTTTTAAGGCCTCAGAGTGAATAAATTGGCCATTTTCATTCACATTTACCAATTCCTCAAATCTTGTGTTTAGGGCCCCTGGAAGCTTGAAAATCACTTTAAACATCTAATTTCATCTCTAAAAGTGATTATCCACGTACAAATGTGAATTGTAGTTCAAAGACGCAACATTTGAAAATGGACCATTTTTTTTCGTTTCTGACGCATGTCGTAAGGGGGGGTGGTTATCTCTTTCACCAAAAAACGGGCATTTTTGATTGAACAATAAAGGCCTCCAAATGTTATTTTATTCACTTCCTGTGGAGGAGAAACACTTTTTAAGGCCGCAGAGAGAGTAAATTGGCCATTTTCATTCACTTTTACCCATTTCTCAAATCTTGTGTTTAGGGCCCCTGAAAGCTTGAAAATCACTTTAAACATCTAATTTTATCTCTAAAAGTGATTATCCACGTACAAATGTGAATTGTCGTTCAAAGACGCAACATTTGAAAATGGACCATTTTTTTCGTTTCTGAAGCATGTCGTAAGGGGGGGGTGGTTATCTCTTTCACCAAAAAACAGGCGTTTTTGATTGAACAATAAAGGCCTCGAAATATTATTTTATTCACTTCCCGTGGAGGAGAAACACTTTTTAAGGCCTCAGAATGAGTAAATTGGCCATTTTCATTCACTTTTAGCCATTCCTCAAATCTCGTGTTTAAGGCCCCTGGAAGCATGAAAATCACTTTAAACATCTCAATTTATCTTTAAAAGTGATTTTCCACGTACAAATGTGAATTGTAGTTCAAAGAGGCGACATTTGAAAACAGACCATTTTTTTAGTTTCTGAAGCATGTCGTAAGGGGGGGTGGTTATCTCTTTCATCAAAAATCGGGCGTTTTTGATTGAACAATAAAGGCCTACAAATGTTATTTAATTCACTTTCTGGGGTGGAGAAAAACTTTTTAAGGCCTCAGAGTGAATAAATTGGCCATTTTCATTCACATTTACCCATTCCTCAAATCTTGTGTTTAGGGCCCCTGGAAGCTTCAAAATCACTTTAAACATCTAATTTCATCTCTAAAAGTGATTATCCACGTACAAATGTGAATTGTAGTTCAAAGACGCAACATTTGAAAATGGACCATTTTTTTCGTTTCTGACGCATGTCGTAAGGGGGGGTGGTTATCTCTTTCACCAAAAAACTGGCATTTTTGATTGAACAATAAAGGCCTCCAAATGTTATTTTATTCACTTCCCGTGGAGGAGAAACACTTTTTAAGGCCGCAGAGAGAGTAAATTGGCCATTTTCATTCACGTTTACCCATTTCTCAAATCTTGTGTTTAGGGCCCCTGGAAGCTTGAAAATCACTTTAAACATCTCATTTTATCTCTAAAAGTGATTATCCACGTACAAATGTGAATTGTCGTTCAAAGACGCAACATTTGAAAATGGACCATTTTTTTCGTTTCTGAAGCATGTCGTAAGGGGGGGTGGTTTTCTCTTTCACAAAAAAACAGACGTTTTTGATTGAACAATAAAGTCCTCGAAATATTATTTTTATTCACTTCCCGTGGAGGAGAAACACTTTTTAAGGCCGCAGAGTGAGTAAATTGGCCATTTTCATTCACTTTTACCCATTCCTCAATTCTCGTGTTTCAGGCCCCTGGAAGCATGAAAATCCCTTTAAACATCTCAATTCATCTTTAAACATGATTTTCCATGTACAAATGTGAATTGTAGTTCAAAGAGGCAACATTTGAAAACGGACCATTTTTCTAGTTTCTGAAGCATGTCGTAAGGGGGGGTGGTTATCTCTTTCGTCAAAAATCAGGCATTTTCGCTTGAACAATAAAGGCCTACAAATGTTATTTAATTCACTTCCAGTGGAGGAGAAACACTTTTTAAGGCCTCAGAGTGAGTAAATTGGCCATTTTCATTCACTTTTACCCATTTCTCAAATCTTGTGTTTAGGGCCCCTGGAAGCTTGAAAATCACTTTAAACATCTAATTTTATCTCTAAAAGTGATTATCCACGTACAAATGTGAATTGTCGTTCAAAGACGCAACATTTGAAAATGGACCATTTTTTTCATTTCTGAAGCATGTCGTAAGGGGGGGTGGTTATCTCTTTCACCAAAAAACAGGCGTTTTTGAGTGAACAATAAAGGCCTCGAAATATTATTTTATTCACTTCCCGTGGAGGAGAAACACTTTTTAAGGCCTCAGAATGAGTAAATTGGCCATTTTCATTCACTTTTAGCCATTCCTCAAATCTCGTGTTTAAGGCCCCTGGAAGCATGAAAATCACTTTAAACATCTCAATTTATCTTTAAAAGTGATTTTCCACGTACAAATGTGAATTGTAGTTCAAAGAGGCGACATTTGAAAACGGACCATTTTTTTAGTTTCTGAAGCATGTCGTAAGGGGGGGTGGTTATCTCTTTCATCAAAAATCGGGCGTTTTTGATTGAACAATAAAGGCCTACAAATGTTATTTAATTCACTTTCTAGGGTGGAGAAAAACTTTTTAAGGCCTCAGAGTGAATAAATTGGCCATTTTCATTCACATTTACCCATTCCTCAAATCTTGTGTTTAGGGCCCCTGGAAGCTTGAAAATCACTTTAAACATCTAATTTCATCTCTAAAAGTGATTATCCACGTACAAATGTGAATTGTAGTTCAAAGACGCAACATTTGAAAATGGACCATTTTTTTCCGTTTCTGACGCATGTCGTAAGGGGGGGTGGTTATCTCTTTCACCAAAAAACGGGCATTTTTGATTGAACAATAAAGGCCTCCAAATGTTATTTTATTCACTTCCCGTGGAGGAGAAACACTTTTTAAGGCCGCAGAGAGAGTAAATTGGCCAATTTCATTCACGTTTACCCATTTCTCAAATCTTGTGTTTAGGCCCCCTGGAAGCTTGAAAATCACTTTAAACATCTCAATTTATCTTTAAACATGATTTTCCATGTACAAATGTGAATTGTAGTGCAAAGAGGCAACATTTGAAAACGGACCATTTTTTTAGTTTCTGAAGCATGTCGTAAGGGGGGGTGGTTATCTCTTTCGTCAAAAATCGGGCGTTTTCGCTTAAACAATAAAGGACTACAAATGTTATTTAATTCACTTCCCGTGGAGGAGAAACACTTTTTAAGGCCTCAGAGTGAGTAAATTGGCCATTTTCATTCACTTTTACCCATTTCTCAAATCTTGTGTTTAGGGCCCCTGGAAGCTTGAAAATCACTTTAAACATCTCAATTTATCTTTAAACATGATTTTCCATGTACAAATGTGAATTGTAGTTCAGAGAGGCAACATTTGAAAACGGACCATTTTTTTAGTTTCTGAAGCATGTCGTAAGGGGGGGTGGTTATCTCTTTCGTCAAAAATCGGGCGTTTTCGCTTGAACAATAAAGGCCTACAAATGTTATTTAATTCACTTCCCGTGGAGGAGAAACACTTTTTAAGGCCTCAGAGTGAGTAAATTGGCCATTTTCATTCACTTTTACCCATTTCTCAAATCTTGTGTTTAGGGCCCCTGGAAGCTTGAAAATCACTTTAAACATCTAATTTTATCTCTAAAAGTGATTATCCACGTACAAATGTGAATTGTCGATCAAAGACGCAACATTTGAAAATGGACCATTTTTTTCGTTTCTGAAGCATGTCGTAAGGGGGGGTGGTTATCTCTTTCACAAAAAAACAGGCGTTTTTGATTGAACAATAAAGGCCTCAAAATATTATTTTATTCACTTCCCGTGGAGGAGAAACACTTTTTAAGGCCGCAGAGTGAGTAAATTGGCCATTTTCATTCACTTTTACCCATTCCTCAAATCTCGTGTTTCAGGCCCCTGGAAGCATGAAAATCACTTTAAACATCTCAATTTATCTTTAAACATGATTTTCCATGTACAAATGTGAATTGTAGTTCAAAGAGGCAACATTTGAAAACGGACCATTTTTTTAGTTTCTGAAGCATGTCGTAGGGGGGGGGTTATCTCTTTCGTCAAAAATCGGGCGTTTTCGCTTGAACAATAAAGGCCTACAAATGTTATTTAATTCACTTCCCGTGGAGGAGAAACACTTTTTAAAGCCTCAGAGTGAGTAAATTGGCCATTTTCATTCACTTTTACCCTTTTCTCAAATCTTGTGTTTAGGGCCCCTGGAAGCTTGAAAATCACTTTAAACATCTCAATTTATCTTTAAACATGATTTTCCATGTACAAATGTGAGTTGTAGTTCAGAGAGGCAACATTTGAAAACGGACCATTTTTTTAGTTTCTGAAGCATGTCGTAAGGGGGGGTGGTTATCTCTTTCGTCAAAAATCGGGCGTTTTTGCTTGAACAATAAAGGCCTACAAATGTTATTTAATTCACTTCCCGTGGAGGAGAAACACTTTTTAAGGCCTCAGAGTGAGTAAATTGGCCATTTTCATTCACTTTTACCCATTTCTCAAATCTTGTGTTTAGGGCCCCTGGAAGCTTGAAAATCACTTTAAACATCTAATTTTATCTCTAAAAGTGATTATCCACGTACAAATGTGAATTGTCGTTCAAAGACGCAACATTTGAAAGTGGACCATTTTTTTCGTTTCTGAAGCATGTCGTAAGGGGGGGTGGTTATCTCTTTCACAAAAAAACAGGCGTTTTTGATTGAACATTAAAGGCCTCGAAATTTTATTTTATTCACTTCCCGTGGAGGAGAAACACTTTTTAAGGCCGCAGAGTGAGTAAATTGGCCATTTTCATTCACTTTTACCCATTCCTCAAATCTCGTGTTTCAGGCCCCTGGAAGCATGAAAATCACTTTAAACATCTCAATTTATCTTTAAACATGATTTTCCATGTACAAATGTGAATTGTAGTTCAAAGACGCAACATTTGAAAATGGACCATTTTTTTTCGTTTCTGACGCATGTCGTAAGGGGGGGTGGTTATCTCTTTCACCAAAAAACGGGCATTTTTGATTGAACAATAAAGGCCTCCAAATGTTATTTTATTCACTTCCCGTGGAGGAGAAACACTTTTTAAGGCCGCAGAGAGAGTAAATTGGCCATTTTCATTCACGTTTACCCATTTCTCAAATCTTGTGTTTAGGGCCCCTGGAAGCTTGAAAATCACTTTAAACATCTCATTTTATCTCTAAAAGTGATTATCCACGTACAATGTTAATTGTAATTCAAAGAGGCAAAATTTGAAAACGGACCATTTTTTTAGTTTCTGAAGCATGTCGTAAGGGGGGTGGTTATCTCTTTCGTCAAAAATCGGGCGTTTTGCTTGAACAATAAAGGCCTACAAATGTTATTTTATTCACTTCCCGTGGAGGAGAAACACTTTTTATGGCCTCAGAGTGAGTAAATTGGCCATTTTCATTCACTTTTACCCATTTCTCAAATCTTGTGTTTAGGGCCCCTGAAAGCTTGAAAATCACTTTAAACATCTAATTTTATCTCTAAAAGTGATTATCCACGTACAAATGTGAATTGTCGTTCAAAGACGCAACATTTGAAAATGGACCATTTTTTTCGTTTCTGAAGCATGTCGTAAGGGGGGGTGGTTATCTCTTTCACCAAAAAACAGGCGTTTTTGATTGAACAATAAAGGCCTCGAAATATTATTTTATTCACTTCCCGTGGAGGAGAAACACTTTTTAAGGCCTCAGAATGAGTAAATTGGCCATTTTCATTCACTTTTAGCCATTCCTCAAATCTCGTGTTTAAGGCCCCTGGAAGCATGAAAATCACTTTAAACATCTCAATTTATCTTTAAAAGTGATTTTCCACGTACAAATGTGAATTGTAGTTCAAAGAGGCGACATTTGAAAACAGACCATTTTTTTAGTTTCTGAAGCATGTCGTAAGGGGGGGTGGTTATCTCTTTCATCAAAAATCGGGCGTTTTTGATTGAACAATAAAGGCCTACAAATGTTATTTAATTCACTTTCTGGGGTGGAGAAAAACTTTTTAAGGCCTCAGAGTGAATAAATTGGCCATTTTCATTCACATTTACCCATTCCTCAAATCTTGTGTTTAGGGCCCCTGGAAGCTTCAAAATCACTTTAAACATCTAATTTCATCTCTAAAAGTGATTATCCACGTACAAATGTGAATTGTAGTTCAAAGACGCAACATTTGAAAATGGACCATTTTTTTTCGTTTCTGACGCATGTCGTAAGGGGGGGTGGTTATCTCTTTCACCAAAAAACTGGCATTTTTGATTGAACAATAAAGGCCTCCAAATGTTATTTTATTCACTTCCCGTGGAGGAGAAACACTTTTTAAGGCCGCAGAGAGAGTAAATTGGCCATTTTCATTCACGTTTACCCATTTCTCAAATCTTGTGTTTAGGGCCCCTGGAAGCTTGGAAATCACTTTAAACATCTCATTTTATCTCTAAAAGTGATTATCCACGTACAAATGTGAATTGTCGTTCAAAGACGCAACATTTGAAAATGGACCATTTTTTTCGTTTCTGAAGCATGTCGTAAGGGGGGGTGGTTATCTCTTTCACAAAAAAACAGACGTTTTTGATTGAACAATAAAGGCCTCGAAATATTATTTTATTCACTTCCCGTGGAGGAGAAACACTTTTTAAGGCCGCAGAGTGAGTAAATTGGCCATTTTCATTCACTTTTACCCATTCCTCAATTCTCGTGTTTCAGGCCCCTGGAAGCATGAAAATCCCTTTAAACATCTCAATTCATCTTTAAACATGATTTTCCATGTACAAATGTGAATTGTAGTTCAAAGAGGCAACATTTGAAAACGGACCATTTTTTTAGTTTCTGAAGCATGTCGTAAGGGGGGGTGGTTATCTCTTTCGTCAAAAATCAGGCGATTTCGCTTGAACAATAAAGGCCTACAAATGTTATTTAATTCACTTCCAGTGGAGGAGAAACACTTTTTAAGGCCTCAGAGTGAGTAAATTGGCCATTTTCATTCACTTTTACCCATTTCTCAAATCTTGTGTTTAGGGCCACTGGAAGCTTGAAAATCACTTTAAACATCTAATTTTATCTCTAAAAGTGATTATCCACGTACAAATGTGAATTGTCGTTCAAAGACGCAACATTTGAAAATGGACTATTTTTTTCGTTTCTGAAGCATGTCGTAAGGGGGGGTGGTTATCTCTTTCACCAAAAAACAGGCGTTTTTGATTGAACAATAAAGGCCTCCAAATGTTATTTAATTCTCTTCCCGTGGAGGAGAAACACTTTTTAAGGCCTCAGAGTGAGTAAATTGGCCATTATCATTCACTTTTACCCATTTCTCAAATCTTGTGTTTAGGGCCCCTGAAAGCTTGAAAATCACTTTAAACATCTAATTTTATCTCTAAAAGTGATTATCCACGTACAAATGTGAATTGTCGTTCAAAGACGCAACATTTGAAAATGGACCATTTTTTTCGTTTCTGAAGCATGTTGTAAGGGGGGGTAGTTATCTCTTTCACCAAAAAACAGGCGTTTTTGATTGAACAATAAAGGCCTCGAAATATTATTTTATTCACTTCCCGTGGAGGAGAAACACTTTTTAAGGCCTCAGAATGAGTAAATTGGCCATTTTCATTCACTTTTAGCCATTCCTCAAATCTCGTGTTTAAGGCCCCTGGAAGCATGAAAATCACTTTAAACATCTCAATTTATCTTTAAAAGTGATTTTCCACGTACAAATGTGAATTGTAGTTCAAAGAGGCGACATTTGAAAACAGACCATTTTTTTAGTTTCTGAAGCATGTCGTAAGGGGGGGTGGTTATCTCTTTCATCAAAAATCGGGCGTTTTTGATTGAACAATAAAGGCCTACAAATGTTATTTAATTCACTTTCTGGGGTGGAGAAAAACTTTTTAAGGCCTCAGAGTGAATAAATTGGCCATTTTCATTCACATTTACCCATTCCTCAAATCTTGTGTTTAGGGCCCGTGGAAGCTTGAAAATCACTTTTAACATCTAATTTCATCTCTAAAAGTGATTATCCACGTACAAATGTGAATTGTAGTTCAAAGACGCAACATTTGAAAATGGACCATTTTTTTTCATTTCTGACGCATGTCGTAAGGGGGGGTGGTTATCTCTTTCACCAAAAAACGGGCATTTTTGATTGAACAATAAAGGCCTCCAAATGTTATTTTATTCACTTCCCGTGGAGGAGAAACACTTTTTAAGGCCGCAGAGAGAGTAAATTGGCCATTTTCATTCACGTTTACCCATTTCTCAAATCTTGTGTTTAGGGCCCCTGGAAGCTTGAA
Organism: Triturus cristatus; assembly: GCF_964204655.1. Classification (NCBI taxonomy): domain Eukaryota; kingdom Metazoa; phylum Chordata; class Amphibia; order Caudata; family Salamandridae; genus Triturus; species Triturus cristatus. The sequence continues at coordinate 177,857,246 of NC_140595.1, forward strand.
AATCACTTTAAACATCTCATTTTATCTCTAAAAGTGATTATCCACGTACAATGTTAATTGTAATTCAAAGAGGCAAAATTTGAAAACGGACCATTTTTTTTGTTTCTGAAGCATGTCGTAAGGGGGGTGGTTATCTCTTTCGTCAAAAATCGGGCGTTTTGCTTGAACAATAAAGGCCTACAAATGTTATTTTATTCACTTCCCGTGGAGGAGAAACACTTTTTATGGCCTCAGAGTGAGTAAATTGGCCATTTTCATTCACTTTTACCCATTTCTCAAATCTTGTGTTTAGGGCCCCTGAAAGCTTGAAAATCACTTTAAACATCTAATTTTATCTCTAAAAGTGATTATCCACGTACAAATTTGAATTGTCGTTCAAAGACGCAACATTTGAAAATGGACCATTTTTTTTCGTTTCTGACGCATGTCGTAAGGGGGGGTGGTTATCTCTTTCACCAAAAAACTGGCATTTTTGATTGAACAATAAAGGCCTCCAAATGTTATTTTATTCACTTCCCGTGGAGGAGAAACACTTTTTAAGGCCGCAGAGAGAGTAAATTGGCCATTTTCATTCACGTTTACCCATTTCTCAAATCTTGTGTTTAGGGCCCCTGGAAGCTTGAAAATCACTTTAAACATCTCATTTTATCTCTAAAAGTGATTATCCACGTACAAATGTGAATTGTCGTTCAAAGACGCAACATTTGAAAATGGACCATTTTTTTCGTTTCTGAAGCATGTCGTAAGGGGGGGTGGTTATCTCTTTCACCAAAAAACAGGCGTTTTTGATTGAACAATAAAGGCCTCGAAATATTATTTTATTCACTTCCCGTGGAGGAGAAACACTTTTTAAGGCCTCAGAATGAGTAAATTGGCCATTTTCATTCACTTTTATCCATTCCTCAAATCTCGTGTTTAAGGCCCCTGGAAGCATGAAAATCACTTTAAACATCTCAATTTATCTTTAAAAGTGATTTTCCACGTACAAATGTGAATTGTAGTTCAAAGAGGCGACATTTGAAAACGGACCATTTTTTTAGTTTCTGAAGCATGTCGTAAGGGGGGGGTGGTTATCTCTTTCATCAAAAATCGGGTGTTTTTGATTGAACAATAAAGGCCTACAAATGTTATTTAATTCACTTTCTGGGGTGGAGAAAAACTTTTTAAGGCCTCAGAGTGAATAAATTGGCCATTTTCATTCACATTTACCCATTCCTCAAATCTTGTGTTTAGGGCCCCTGAAAGCTTGAAAATCACTTTAAACATCTAATTTCATCTCTAAAAGTGATTATCCACGTACAAATGTGAATTGTAGTTCAAAGACGCAACATTTGAAAATGGACCATTTTTTTCGTTTCTGACGCATGTCGTAAGGGGGGGGTGGTTATCTCTTTCACCAAAAAACAGGCATTTTTGATTGAACAATAAAGGCCTCCAAATGTTATTTTATTCACTTCCCGTGGAGGAGAAACACTTTTTAAGGCCGCAGAGAGAGTAAATTGGCCAATTTCATTCACGTTTACCCATTTCTCAAATCTTGTGTTTAGGGCCCCTGGAAGCTTGAAAATCACTTTAAACATCTCAATTTATCTTTAAACATGATTTTCCATGTACAAATGTGAATTGTAGTTCAAAGAGGCAACATTTGAAAACGGACCATTTTTTTATTTTCTGAAGCATGTCGTAAGGGGGGGTGGTTATCTCTTTCGTCAAAAATCGGGCGTTTTCGCTTAAACAATAAAGGACTACAAATGTTATTTAATTCACTTCCCGTGGAGGAGAAACACTTTTTAAGGCCTCAGAGTGAGTAAATTGGCCATTTTCATTCACTTTTACCCATTTCTCAAATCTTGTGTTTAGGGCCCCTGGAAGCTTGAAAATCACTTTAAACATCTCAATTTATCTTTAAACATGATTTTCCATGTACAAATGTGAATTGTAGTTCAAAGAGGCTACATTTGAAAACGGACCATTTTTTTAGTTTCTGAAGCATGTCGTAAGGGGGGTGGTTATCTCTTTCGTCAAAAATCGGGCGTTTTCGCTTGAACAATGAAGGCCTACAAATGTTATTTAATTCACTTCCCGTGGAGGAGAAACACTTTTTAAGGCCTCAGAGTGAGTAAATTGGCCATTTTCATTCACTTTTACCCATTTCTCAAATCTTGTGTTTAGGGCCCCTGGAAGCTTGAAAATCACTTTAAACATCTAATTGTATCTCTAAAAGTGATTATCCACGTACAAATGTGAATTGTCGTTCAAAGACGCAACATTTGAAAATGGACTATTTTTTTCGTTTCTGAAGCATGTCGTAAGGGGGGGTGGTTATCTCTTTCACCAAAAAACAGGCGTTTTTGATTGAACAATAAAGGCCTCCAAATGTTATTTAATTCACTTCCCGTGGAGGAGAAACACTTTTTAAGGCCTCAGAGTGAGTAAATTGGCCATTTTCATTCACTTTTACCCATTTCTCAAATCTTGTGTTTAGGGCCCCTGAAAGCTTGAAAATCACTTTAAACATCTAATTTTATCTCTAAAAGTGATTATCCACGTACAAATGTGAATTGTCGTTCAAAGACGCAACATTTGAAAATGGACCATTTTTTTCGTTTCTGAAGCATGTCGTAAGGGGGGGTGGTTATCTCTTTCACCAAAAAACAGGCGTTTTTGATTGAACAATAAAGGCCTCGAAATATTATTTTATTCACTTCCCGTGGAGGAGAAACACTTTTAAAGGCCGCAGAGAGAGTAAATTGGCCAATTTCATTCACGTTTACCCATTTCTCAAATCTTGTGTTTAGGGCCCCTGGAAGCTTGAAAATCACTTTAAACATCTCAATTTATCTTTAAACTTGATTTTCCATGTACAAATGTGAATTGTAGTTCAAAGAGGCAACATTTGAAAACGGACCATTTTTTTATTTTCTGAAGCATGTCGTAAGGGGGGGTGGTTATCTCTTTCGTCAAAAATCGGGTGTTTTTGATTGAACAATAAAGGCCTACAAATGTTATTTAATTCACTTTCTGGGGTGGAGAAAAACTTTTTAAGGCCTCAGAGTGAATAAATTGGCCATTTTCATTCACATTTACCCATTCCTCAAATCTTGTGTTTAGGGCCCCTGAAAGCTTGAAAATCACTTTAAACATCTAATTTCATCTCTAAAAGTGATTATCCACGTACAAATGTGAATTGTAGTTCAAAGACGCAACATTTGAAAATGGACCATTTTTTTCGTTTCTGACGCATGTCGTAAGGGGGGGTGGTTATCTCTTTCACCAAAAAACAGGCATTTTTGATTGAACAATAAAGGCCTCCAAATGTTATTTTATTCACTTCCCGTGGAGGAGAAACACTTTTTAAGGCCGCAGAGAGAGTAAATTGGCCAATTTCATTCACGTTTACCCATTTCTCAAATCTTGTGTTTAGGGCCCCTGGAAGCTTGAAAATCACTTTAAACATCTCAATTTATCTTTAAACATGATTTTCCATGTACAAATGTGAATTGTAGTTCAAAGAGGCAACATTTGAAAACGGACCATTTTTTTATTTTCTGAAGCATGTCGTAAGGGGGGGTGGTTATCTCTTTCGTCAAAAATCGGGCGTTTTCGCTTAAACAATAAAGGACTACAAATGTTATTTAATTCACTTCCCGTGGAGGAGAAACACTTTTTAAGGCCTCAGAGTGAGTAAATTGGCCATTTTCATTCACTTTTACCCATTTCTCAAATCTTGTGTTTAGGGCCCCTGGAAGCTTGAAAATCACTTTAAACATCTCAATTTATCTTTAAACATGATTTTCCATGTACAAATGTGAATTGTAGTTCAAAGAGGCTACATTTGAAAACGGACCATTTTTTTAGTTTCTGAAGCATGTCGTAAGGGGGGTGGTTATCTCTTTCGTCAAAAATCGGGCGTTTTCGCTTGAACAATGAAGGCCTACAAATGTTATTTAATTCACTTCCCGTGGAGGAGAAACACTTTTTAAGGCCTCAGAGTGAGTAAATTGGCCATTTTCATTCACTTTTACCCATTTCTCAAATCTTGTGTTTAGGGCCCCTGGAAGCTTGAAAATCACTTTAAACATCTAATTGTATCTCTAAAAGTGATTATCCACGTACAAATGTGAATTGTCGTTCAAAGACGCAACATTTGAAAATGGACTATTTTTTTCGTTTCTGAAGCATGTCGTAAGGGGGGGTGGTTATCTCTTTCACCAAAAAACAGGCGTTTTTGATTGAACAATAAAGGCCTCCAAATGTTATTTAATTCACTTCCCGTGGAGGAGAAACACTTTTTAAGGCCTCAGAGTGAGTAAATTGGCCATTTTCATTCACTTTTACCCATTTCTCAAATCTTGTGTTTAGGGCCCCTGAAAGCTTGAAAATCACTTTAAACATCTAATTTTATCTCTAAAAGTGATTATCCACGTACAAATGTGAATTGTCGTTCAAAGACGCAACATTTGAAAATGGACCATTTTTTTCGTTTCTGAAGCATGTCGTAAGGGGGGGTGGTTATCTCTTTCACCAAAAAACAGGCGTTTTTGATTGAACAATAAAGGCCTCGAAATATTATTTTATTCACTTCCCGTGGAGGAGAAACTCTTTTTAAGGCCTCAGAATGAGTAAATTGGCCATTTTCATTCACTTTTAGCCATTCCTCAAATCTCGTGTTTAAGGCCCCTGGAAGCATGAAAATCACTTTAAACATCTCAATTTATCTTTAAAAGTGATTTTCCACGTACAAATGTGAATTGTAGTTCAAAGAGGCGACATTTGAAAACGGACCATTTTTTTAGTTTCTGAAGCATGTCGTAAGGGGGGGTGGTTATCTCTTTCGTCAAAAATCGGGCGTTTTCGCTTGAACAATAAAGGCCTACAAATGTTATTTAATTCACTTCCCGTGGAGGAGAAACACTTTTTAAGGCCTCAGAGTGAGTAAATTGGCCATTTTCATTCACTTTTACCCATTTCTCAAATCTTGTGTTTAGGGCCCCTGGAAGCTTGAAAATCACTTTAAACATCTAATTTTATCTCTAAAAGTGATTATCCACATACAAATGTGAATTGTCGTTCAAAGACGCAACATTTGAAAATGGACCATTTTTTTCGTTTCTGAAGCATGTCGTAAGGGGGGGTGGTTATCTCTTTCACCAAAAAACAGGCGTTTTTGATTGAACAATAAAGGCCTCGAAATATTATTTTATTCACTTCCCGTGGAGGAGAAACACTTTTTAAGGCCGCAGAGTGAGTAAATTGGCCATTTTCATTCACTTTTACCCATTCCTCAAATCTCGTGTTTCAGGCCCCTGGAAGCATGAAAATCACTTTAAACATCTCAATTTATCTTTAAACATGATTTTCCATGTACAAATGTGAATTGTAGTTCAAAGAGGCAACATTTGAAAACGGACCATTTTTTTAGTTTCTGAAGCATGTCGTAAGGGGGGGTGGTTATCTCTTTCGTCAAAAATCGGGTGTTTTCGCTTGAACAATAAAGGCCTACAAATGTTATTTAATTCACTTCCCGTGGAGGAGAAACACTTTTTAAAGCCTCAGAGTGACTAAATTGGCCATTTTCATTCACTTTTACCCTTTTCTCAAATCTTGTGTTTAGGGCCCCTGGAAGCTTGAAAATCACTTTAAACATCTCAATTTATCTTTAAACATGATTTTCCATGTACAAATGTGAATTGTAGTTCAAAGAGGCAACATTTGAAAACGGACCATTTCTTTAGTTTCTGAAGCATGTCGTAAGGGGGGGTGGTTATCTCTTTCATCAAAAATCCGGCGTTTTCGCTTGAACAATAAAGGCCTCGAAACATTATTTTATTCACTTCCCGTGGAGGAGAAACACTTTTTAAGGCCTCAGAATGAGTAAATTGGCCATTTTCATTCACTTTTAGCCGTTCCTCAAATCTCGTGTTTAAGGCCCCTGGAAGCATGAAAATCACTTTAAACATCTCAATTCATCTTTAAAAGTGATTTTCCACGTACAAATGTGAATTGTAGTTCAAAGAGGCGACATTTGAAAACGGACCATTTTTTTTGTTTCTGAAGCATGTCGTAAGGGGGGTGGTTATCTCTTTCATCAAAAATCGGGCGTTTTTGATTGAACAATAAAGGCCTACAAATGTTATTTAATTCACTTTCTGGGGTGGAGAAAAACTTTTTAAGGCCTCAGAGTGAATAAATTGGCCATTTTCATTCACATTTACCCATTCCTCAAATCTTGTGTTTAGGGCCCCTGGAAGCTTGAAAATCACTTTAAACATCTAATTTCATCTCTAAAAGTGATTATCCACGTACAAATGTGAATTGTAGTTCAAAGACGAAACATTAGAAAATGGACCATTTTTTTCGTTTCTGACGCATGTCGTAAGGGGGGGGTGGTTATCTCTTTCACCAAAAAACGGGCATTTTTGATTGAACAATAAAGGCCTCCAAATGTTATTTTATTCACTTCCCGTGGAGGAGAAACACTTTTTAAGGCCGCAGAGAGAGTAAATTAGCCATTTTCATTCACGTTTACCCATTTCTCAAATCTTGTGTTTAGGGCCCCTGGAAGCTTGAAAATCACTTTAAACATCTCATTTTATCTCTAAAAGTGATTATCCACGTACAATGTTAATTGCAGTTCAAAGAGGCAAAATTTGAAAACGGACCATTTTTTTAGTTTCTGAAGCATGTCGTAAGGGGGGTGGTTATCTCTTTCGTCAAAAATCGGGCGTTTTGCTTGAACAATAAATGCCTACAAATTTTATTTTATTCACTTCCCGTGGAGGAGAAACACTTTTTATGGCCTCAGAGTGAGTAAATTGGCCATTTTCATTCACTTTTACCCATTTCTCAAATCTTGTGTTTAGGGCCCCTGGAAGCTTGAAAATCACTTTAAACATCTAATTTTATCTCTAAAAGTGATTATCCACGTACAAATGTGAATTGTCGTTCAAAGACGCAACATTTGAAAATGGACCATTTTTTTCGTTTCTGAAGCATGTTGTAAGGGGGGTTGCTTATCTCTTTCACAAAAAAACAGGCGTTTTTGATTGAACAATAAAGGCCTCGAAATATTATTTTATTCACTTCCCGTGGAGGAGAAACACTTTTTAGGCCTCAGAGTGAGTAAATTGGCCATTTTCATTCACTTTTACCCATTTCTCAAATCTTGTGTTTAGGGCCCCTGGAAGCTTGAAAATCACTTTAAACATCTCATTTTATCTCTAAAAGTGATTATCCACGTACAATGTTAATTGTAGTTCAAAGAGGCAACATTTGAAAACGGACCATTTTTTTAGTTTCTGAAGCATGTCGTAAGGGGGGGTGGTTATCTCTTTCGTCAAAAATCGGGCGTTTTCGCTTGAACAATAAATGCCTACAAATGTTATTTAATTCACTTCCCATGGAGGAGAAACACTTTTTAAGGCCTCAGAGTGAGTAAATTGGCCATTTTCATTCACTTTTACCCATTTCTCAAATCTTGTGTTTAGGGCCCCTGGAAGCTTGAAAATCACTTTAAACATCTCAAGTTATCTTTAAACATGATTTTCCATGTACAAATGTGAATTGTAGTTCAAAGAGGCAACATTTGAAAACGGACCATTTTTTTAGTTTCTGAAGCATGTCGTAAGGGGGGGTGGTTATCTCTTTCGTCAAAAATCGGGCGATTTCGCTTGAACAATAAAGGCCTACAAATGTTATTTAATTCACTTCCCGTGGAGGAGAAACACTTTTTAAGGCCTCAGAGTGAGTAAATTGGCCATTTTCATTCAATTTTACCCATTTCTCAAATCTTGTGTTTTGGGCCCCTGGAAGCTTGAAAATCACTTTAAACATCTAATTTTATCTCTAAAAGTGATTATCCACGTACAAATGTGAATTGTCGTTCAAAGACGCAACATTTGAAAATGGACCATTTTTTTCATTTCTGAAGCATGTCGTAAGGGGGGGTGGTTATCTCTTTCACCAAAAAACAGGCGTTTTTGAGTGAACAATAAAGGCCTCGAAATATTATTTTATTCACTTCCCGTGGAGGAGAAACACTTTTTAAGGCCTCAGAATGAGTAAATTTGCCATTTTCATTCACTTTTAGCCATTCCTCAAATCTCGTGTTTAAGGCCCCTGGAAGCATGAAAATCACTTTAAACATCTCAATTTATCTTTAAAAGTGATTTTCCACGTACAAATGTGAATTGTAGTTCAAAGAGGCAACATTTGAAAACAGACCATTTTTTTAGTTTCTGAAGCATGTCGTAAGGGGGGGTGGTTATCTCTTTCATCAAAAATCGGGCGTTTTTGATTGAACAATAAAGGCCTACAAATGTTATTTAATTCACTTTCTAGGGTGGAGAAAAACTTTTTAAGGCCTCAGAGTGAATAAATTGGCCATTTTCATTCACATTTACCCATTCCTCAAATCTTGTGTTTAGGGCCCCTGGAAGCTTGAAAATCACTTTAAACATCTAATTTCATCTCTAAAAGTGATTATCCACGTACAAATGTGAATTGTAGTTCAAAGACGCAACATTTGAAAATGGACCATTTTTTTTCGTTTCTGACGCATGTCGTAAGGGGGGGTGGTTATCTCTTTCACCAAAAAACGGGCATTTTTGATTGAACAATAAAGGCCTCCAAATGTTATTTTATTCACTTCCCGTGGAGGAGAAACACTTTTTAAGGCCGCAGAGAGAGTAAATTGGCCAATTTCATTCACGTTTACCCATTTCTCAAATCTTGTGTTTAGGGCCCCTGGAAGCTTGAAAATCACTTTAAACATCTCAATTTATCTTTAAACATGATTTTCCATGTACAAATGTGAATTGTAGTTCAAAGAGGCAACATTTGAAAACGGACCATTTTTTTAGTTTCTGAAGCATGTCGTAAGGGGGGGTGGTTATCTCTTTCGTCAAAAATCGGGCGTTTTCGCTTAAACAATAAAGGACTACAAATGTTATTTAATTCACTTCCCGTGGAGGAGAAACACTTTTTAAGGCCTCAGAGTGAGTAAATTGGCCATTTTCATTCACTTTTACCCATTTCTCAAATCTTGTGTTTAGGGCCCCTGGAAGCTTGAAAATCACTTTAAACATCTCAATTTATCTTTAAACATGATTTTCCATGTACAAATGTGAATTGTAGTTCAGAGAGGCAACATTTGAAAACGGACCATTTTTTTAGTTTCTGAAGCATGTCGTAAGGGGGGGTGGTTATCTCTTTCGTCAAAAATCGGGCGTTTTCGCTTGAACAATAAAGGCCTACAAATGTTATTTAATTCACTTCCCGTGGAGGAGAAACACTTTTTAAGGCCTCAGAGTGAGTAAATTGGCCATTTTCATTCACTTTTACCCATTTCTCAAATCTTGTGTTTAGGGCCCCTGGAAGCTTGAAAATCACTTTAAACATCTAATTTTATCTCTAAAAGTGATTATCCACGTACAAATGTGAATTGTCGATCAAAGACGCAACATTTGAAAATGGACCATTTTTTTCGTTTCTGAAGCATGTCGTAAGGGGGGGTGGTTATCTCTTTCACAAAAAAACAGGCGTTTTTGATTGAACAATAAAGGCCTCGAAATATTATTTTATTCACTTCCCGTGGAGGAGAAACACTTTTTAAGGCCGCAGAGTGAGTAAATTGGCCATTTTCATTCACTTTTACCCATTCCTCAAATCTCGTGTTTCAGGCCCCTGGAAGCATGAAAATCACTTTAAACATCTCAATTTATCTTTAAACATGATTTTCCATGTACAAATGTGAATTGTAGTTCAAAGAGGCAACATTTGAAAACGGACCATTTTTTTGGTTTCTGAAGCATGTCGTAAGGGGGGTGGTTATCTCTTTCGTCAAAAATCGGGCGTTTTCGCTTGAACAATAAAGGCCTACAAATGTTATTTAATTCACTTCCCGTGGAGGAGAAACACTTTTTAAAGCCTCAGAGTGAGTAAATTGGCCATTTTCATTCACTTTTACCCTTTTCTCAAATCTTGTGTTTAGGGCCCCTGGAAGCTTGAAAATCACTTTAAACATCTCAATTTATCTTTAAACATGATTTTCCATGTACAAATGTGAATTGTAGTTCAGAGAGGCAACATTTGAAAATGGACCATTTTTTTAGTTTCTGAAGCATGTCGTAAGGGGGGGTGGTTATCTCTTTCGTCAAAAATCGGGCGTTTTCGCTTGAACAATAAAGGCCTACAAATGTTATTTAATTCACTTCCCGTGGAGGAGAAACACTTTTTAAGGCCTCAGAGTGAGTAAATTGGCCATCTTCATTCACTTTTACCCATTTCTCAAATCTTGTGTTTAGGGCCCCTGGAAGCTTGAAAATCACTTTAAACATCTAATTTTATCTCTAAAAGTGATTATCCACGTACAAATGTGAATTGTCGTTCAAAGACGCAACATTTGAAAGTGGACCATTTTTTTCGTTTCTGAAGCATGTCGTAAGTGGGGGTGGTTATCTCTTTCACCAAAAAACAGGCGTTTTTGATTGAACAATAAAGGCCTCGAAACATTATTTTATTCACTTCCCGTGGAGGAGAAACATTTTTTAAGGCCTCAGAATGAGTAAATTGGCCATTTTCATTCACTTTTAGCCATTCCTCAAATCTCGTGTTTAAGGCCCCTGGAAGCATGAAAATCACTTTAAACATCTCAATTCATCTTTAAAGTGATTTTCCACGTACAAATGTGAATTGTAGTTCAAAGAGGCGACATTTGAAAACGGACCATTTTTTTTTTTGTTTCTGAAGCATGTCGTAAGGGGGGTGGTTATCTCTTTCATCAAAAATCGGGCGTTTTTGATTGAACAATAAAGGCCTACAAATGTTATTTAATTCACTTTCTGGGGTGGAGAAAAACTTTTTAAGGCCTCAGAGTGAATAAATTGGCCATTTTCATTCACATTTACCCATTCCTCAAATCTTGTGTTTAGGGCCCCTGGAAGCTTGAAAATCACTTTAAACATCTAATTTCATCTCTAAAAGTGATTATCCACGTACAAATGTGAATTGTAGTTCAAAGACGAAACATTTGAAAATGGACCATTTTTTTCGTTTCTGACGCATGTCGTAAGGGGGGGTGGTTATCTCTTTCACTAAAAAACGGGCATTTTTGATTGAACAATAAAGGCCTCCAAATGTTATTTTATTCACTTCCCGTGGAGGAGAAACACTTTTTAAGGCCGCAGAGAGAGTAAATTGGCCATTTTCATTCACGTTTACCCATTTCTCAAATCTTGTGTTTAGGGCCCCTGGAAGCTTGAAAATCACTTTAAACATCTCATTTTATCTCTAAAAGTGATTATCCACGTACAATGTTAATTGCAGTTCAAAGAGGCAAAATTTGAAAACGGACCATTTTTTTAGTTTCTGAAGCATGTCGTAAGGGGGGTGGTTATCTCTTTCGTCAAAAATCGGGCGTTTTGCTTGAACAATAAATGCCTACAAATTTTATTTTATTCACTTCCCGTGGAGGAGAAACACTTTTTATGGCCTCAGAGTGAGTAAATTGGCCATTTTCATTCACTTTTACCCATTTCTCAAATCTTGTGTTTAGGGCCCCTGGAAGCTTGAAAATCACTTTAAACATCTAATTTTATCTCTAAAAGTGATTATCCACGTACAAATGTGAATTGTCGTTCAAAGACGCAACATTTGAAAATGGACCATTTTTTTCGTTTCTGAAGCATGTCGTAAGGGGGGGTGCTTATCTCTTTCACAAAAAAACAGGCGTTTTTGATTGAACAATAAAGGCCTCGAAATATTATTTTATTCACTTCCCGTGGAGGAGAAACACTTTTTAAGTCCGCAGAGTGAGTAAATTGGCCATTTTCATTCACTTTTACCCATTCCTCAAATCTCGTGTTTCAGGCCCCTGGAAGCATGAAAATCACTTTAAACATCTCAATTTATCTTTAAACATGATTTTCCATGTACAAATGTGAATTGTAGTTCAAAGAGGCAACATTTGAAAACGGACAATTTTTTTAGTTTCTGAAGCATGTCGTAGGGGGGGGGTTATCTCTTTCGTCAAAAATCGGGCGTTTTCGCTTGAACAATAAAGGCCTACAAATGTTATTTAATTCACTTCCCGTGGAGGAGAAACACTTTTTAAAGCCTCAGAGTGAGTAAATTGGCCATTTTCATTCACTTTTACCCTTTTCTCAAATCTTGTGTTTAGGGCCCCTGGAAGCTTGAAAATCACTTTAAACATCTCAATTTATCTTTAAACATGATTTTCCATGTACAAATGTGAATTGTAGTTCAGAGAGGCAACATTTGAAAACGGACCATTTTTTTAGTTTCTGAAGCATGTCGTAAGGGGGGGTGGTTATCTCTTTCGTCAAAAATCGGGCGTTTTCGCTTGAACAATAAAGGCCTACAAATGTTATTTAATTCACTTCCCGTGGAGGAGAAACACTTTTTAAGGCCTCAGAGTGAGTAAATTGGCCATTTTCATTCACTTTTACCCATTTCTCAAATCTTGTGTTTAGGGCCCCTGGAAGCTTGAAAATCACTTTAAACATCTAATTTTATCTCTAAAAGTGATTATCCACGTACAAATGTGAATTGTCGTTCAAAGACGCAACATTTGAAAGTGGACCATTTTTTTCGTTTCTGAAGCATGTCGTAAGGGGGGGGTGGTTATCTCTTTCACAAAAAAACAGGCGTTTTTGATTGAACAATAAAGGCCTCGAAATATTATTTTATTCACTTCCCGTGGAGGAGAAACACTTTTTAAGGCCGCAGAGTGAGTAAATTGGCCATTTTCATTCACTTTTACCCATTCCTCAAATCTCGTGTTTCAGGCCCCTGGAAGCATGAAAATCACTTTAAACATCTCAATTTATCTTTAAACATGATTTTCCATGTACAAATGTGAATTGTAGTTCAAAGAGGCAACATTTGAAAACGGACCATTTTTTTAGTTTCTGAAGCATGTCGTAAGGGGGGGTGGTTATCTCTTTCATCAAAAATCGGGCGTTTTTGATTGAACAATAAAGGCCTACAAATGTTATTTAATTCACTTTCTGGGGTGGAGAAAAACTTTTTAAGGCCTCAGAGTGAATAAATTGGCCATTTTCATTCACATTTACCCATTCCTCAAATCTTGTGTTTAGGGCCCCTTTAAGCTTGAAAATCACTTTAAACATCTAATTTTATCTCTAAAAGTGATTATCCACGTACAAATGTGAATTGTCGTTCAAAGACGCAACATTTGAAAATGGACCATTTTTTTCGTTTCTGAAGCATGTCGTAAGGGGGGGTGGTTATCTCTTTCACCAAAAAACAGGCGTTTTTGATTGAACAATAAAGGCCTCGAAATATTATTTTATTCACTTCCCGTGGAGGAGAAACACTTTTTAAGGCCTCAGAATGAGTAAATTGGCCATTTTCATTCACTTTTAGCCATTCCTCAAATCTCGTGTTTAAGGCCCCTGGAAGCATGAAAATCACTTTAAACATCTCAATTTATCTTTAAAAGTGATTTTCCACGTACAAATGTGAATTGTAGTTCAAAGAGGCGACATTTGAAAACGGACCATTTTTTTAGTTTCTGAAGCATGTCGTAAGGGGGGGTGGTTATCTCTTTCATCAAAAATCGGGCGTTTTTGATTGAACAATAAAGGCCTACAAATGTTATTTAATTCACTTTCTAGGGTGGAGAAAAACTTTTTAAGGCCTCAGAGTGAATAAATTGGCCATTTTCATTCACATTTACCCATTCCTCAAATCTTGTGTTTAGGGCCCCTGAAAGCTTGAAAATCACTTTAAACATCTAATTTCATCTCTAAAAGTGATTATTCACGTACAAATGTGAATTGTAGTTCAAAGACGCAACATTTGAAAATGGACCATTTTTTTCGTTTCTGACGCATGTCGTAAGGGGGGGGTGGTTATCTCTTTCACCAAAAAACAGGCATTTTTGATTGAACAATAAAGGCCTCCAAATGTTATTTTATTCACTTCCCGTGGAGGAGAAACACTTTTTAAGGCCGCAGAGAGAGTAAATTGGCCATTTTCATTCACGTTTACCCATTTCTCAAATCTTGTGTTTAGGGCCCCTGGAAGCTTGAAAATCACTTTAAACATCTCATTTTATCTCTAAAAGTGATTATCCACGTACAATGTTAATTGCAGTTCAAAGAGGCAAAATTTGAAAACGGACCATTTTTTTAGTTTCTGAAGCACGTCGTAAGGGGGGTGGTTATCTCTTTCGTCAAAAATCGGGCATTTTGCTTGAACAATAAATGCCTACAAATTTTATTTTATTCACTTCCCGTGGAGGAGAAACACTTTTTATGGCCTCAGAGTGAGTAAATTGGCCATTTTCAATCAATTTTACCCATTTCTCAAATCTTGTGTTTAGGGCCCCTGGAAGCTTGAAAATCACTTTAAACATCTAATTTTATCTCTAAAAGTGATTATCCACGTACAAATGTGAATTGTCGTTCAAAGACGCAACATTTGAAAATGGACCATTTTTTTCGTTTCTGAAGCATGTCGTAAGGGGGGGTGCTTATCTCTTTCACAAAAAAACAGGCGTTTTTGATTGAACAATAAAGGCCTCGAAATATTATTTTATTCACTTCCCGTGGAGGAGAAACACTTTTTAAGGCCGCAGAGTGAGTAAATTGGCCATTTTCATTCACTTTTACCCATTCCTCAAATCTCGTGTTTCAGGCCCCTGGAAGCATGAAAATCACTTTAAACATCTCAATTTATCTTTAAACATGATTTTCCATGTACAAATGTGAATTGTAGTTCAAAGAGGCAACATTTGAAAACGGACCATTTTTTTAGTTTCTGAAGCATGTCGTAAGGGGGGTGGTTATCTCTTTCGTCAAAAATCGGGCGTTTTCGCTTGAACAATGAAGGCCTACAAATGTTATTTAATTCACTTCCCGTGGAGGAGAAACACTTTTTAAGGCCTCAGAGTGAGTAAATTGGCCATCTTCATTCACTTTTACCCATTTCTCAAATCTTGTGTTTAGGGCCCCTGGAAGCTTGAAAATCACTTTAAACATCTAATTTTATCTCTAAAAGTGATTATCCACGTACAAATGTGAATTGTCGTTCAAAGACGCAACATTTGAAAGTGGACCATTTTTTTCGTTTCTGAAGCATGTCGTAAGTGGGGGTGGTTATCTCTTTCACCAAAAAACAGGCGTTTTTGATTGAACAATAAAGGCCTCGAAACATTATTTTATTCACTTCCCGTGGAGGAGAAACATTTTTTAAGGCCTCAGAATGAGTAAATTGGCCATTTTCATTCACTTTTAGCCATTCCTCAAATCTCGTGTTTAAGGCCCCTGGAAGCATGAAAATCACTTTAAACATCTCAATTCATCTTTAAAGTGATTTTCCACGTACAAATGTGAATTGTAGTTCAAAGAGGCGACATTTGAAAACGGACCATTTTTTTTTTTGTTTCTGAAGCATGTCGTAAGGGGGGTGGTTATCTCTTTCATCAAAAATCGGGCGTTTTTGATTGAACAATAAAGGCCTACAAATGTTATTTAATTCACTTTCTGGGGTGGAGAAAAACTTTTTAAGGCCTCAGAGTGAATAAATTGGCCATTTTCATTCACATTTACCCATTCCTCAAATCTTGTGTTTAGGGCCCCTGGAAGCTTGAAAATCACTTTAAACATCTAATTTCATCTCTAAAAGTGATTATCCACGTACAAATGTGAATTGTAGTTCAAAGACGAAACATTTGAAAATGGACCATTTTTTTCGTTTCTGACGCATGTCGTAAGGGGGGGTGGTTATCTCTTTCACTAAAAAACGGGCATTTTTGATTGAACAATAAAGGCCTCCAAATGTTATTTTATTCACTTCCCGTGGAGGAGAAACACTTTTTAAGGCCGCAGAGAGAGTAAATTGGCCATTTTCATTCACGTTTACCCATTTCTCAAATCTTGTGTTTAGGGCCCCTGGAAGCTTGAAAATCACTTTAAACATCTCATTTTATCTCTAAAAGTGATTATCCACGTACAATGTTAATTGCAGTTCAAAGAGGCAAAATTTGAAAACGGACCATTTTTTTAGTTTCTGAAGCATGTCGTAAGGGGGGTGGTTATCTCTTTCGTCAAAAATCGGGCGTTTTGCTTGAACAATAAATGCCTACAAATTTTATTTTATTCACTTCCCGTGGAGGAGAAACACTTTTTATGGCCTCAGAGTGAGTAAATTGGCCATTTTCATTCACTTTTACCCATTTCTCAAATCTTGTGTTTAGGGCCCCTGGAAGCTTGAAAATCACTTTAAACATCTAATTTTATCTCTAAAAGTGATTATCCACGTACAAATGTGAATTGTCGTTCAAAGACGCAACATTTGAAAATGGACCATTTTTTTCGTTTCTGAAGCATGTCGTAAGGGGGGGTGCTTATCTCTTTCACAAAAAAACAGGCGTTTTTGATTGAACAATAAAGGCCTCAAAATATTATTTTATTCACTTCCCGTGGAGGAGAAACACTTTTTAAGTCCGCAGAGTGAGTAAATTGGCCATTTTCATTCACTTTTACCCATTCCTCAAATCTCGTGTTTCAGGCCCCTGGAAGCATGAAAATCACTTTAAACATCTCAATTTATCTTTAAACATGATTTTCCATGTACAAATGTGAATTGTAGTTCAAAGAGGCAACATTTGAAAACGGACAATTTTTTTAGTTTCTGAAGCATGTCGTAGGGGGGGGGTTATCTCTTTCGTCAAAAATCGGGCGTTTTCGCTTGAACAATAAAGGCCTACAAATGTTATTTAATTCACTTCCCGTGGAGGAGAAACACTTTTTAAAGCCTCAGAGTGAGTAAATTGGCCATTTTCATTCACTTTTACCCTTTTCTCAAATCTTGTGTTTAGGGCCCCTGGAAGCTTGAAAATCACTTTAAACATCTCAATTTATCTTTAAACATGATTTTCCATGTACAAATGTGAATTGTAGTTCAGAGAGGCAACATTTGAAAACGGACCATTTTTTTAGTTTCTGAAGCATGTCGTAAGGGGGGGTGGTTATCTCTTTCGTCAAAAATCGGGCGTTTTCGCTTGAACAATAAAGGCCTACAAATGTTATTTAATTCACTTCCCGTGGAGGAGAAACACTTTTTAAGGCCTCAGAGTGAGTAAATTGGCCATTTTCATTCACTTTTACCCATTTCTCAAATCTTGTGTTTAGGGCCCCTGGAAGCTTGAAAATCACTTTAAACATCTAATTTTATCTCTAAAAGTGATTATCCACGTACAAATGTGAATTGTCGTTCAAAGACGCAACATTTGAAAGTGGACCATTTTTTTCGTTTCTGAAGCATGTCGTAAGGGGGGGGTGGTTATCTCTTTCACAAAAAAACAGGCGTTTTTGATTGAACAATAAAGGCCTCGAAATATTATTTTATTCACTTCCCGTGGAGGAGAAACACTTTTTAAGGCCGCAGAGTGAGTAAATTGGCCATTTTCATTCACTTTTACCCATTCCTCAAATCTCGTGTTTCAGGCCCCTGGAAGCATGAAAATCACTTTAAACATCTCAATTTATCTTTAAACATGATTTTCCATGTACAAATGTGAATTGTAGTTCAAAGAGGCAACATTTGAAAACGGACCATTTTTTTAGTTTCTGAAGCATGTCGTAAGGGGGGGTGGTTATCTCTTTCATCAAAAATCGGGCGTTTTTGATTGAACAATAAAGGCCTACAAATGTTATTTAATTCACTTTCTGGGGTGGAGAAAAACTTTTTAAGGCCTCAGAGTGAATAAATTGGCCATTTTCATTCACATTTACCCATTCCTCAAATCTTGTGTTTAGGGCCCCTTTAAGCTTGAAAATCACTTTAAACATCTAATTTTATCTCTAAAAGTGATTATCCACGTACAAATGTGAATTGTCGTTCAAAGACGCAACATTTGAAAATGGACCATTTTTTTCGTTTCTGAAGCATGTCGTAAGGGGGGGTGGTTATCTCTTTCACCAAAAAACAGGCGTTTTTGATTGAACAATAAAGGCCTCGAAATATTATTTTATTCACTTCCCGTGGAGGAGAAACACTTTTTAAGGCCTCAGAATGAGTAAATTGGCCATTTTCATTCACTTTTAGCCATTCCTCAAATCTCGTGTTTAAGGCCCCTGGAAGCATGAAAATCACTTTAAACATCTCAATTTATCTTTAAAAGTGATTTTCCACGTACAAATGTGAATTGTAGTTCAAAGAGGCGACATTTGAAAACGGACCATTTTTTTAGTTTCTGAAGCATGTCGTAAGGGGGGGTGGTTATCTCTTTCATCAAAAATCGGGCGTTTTTGATTGAACAATAAAGGCCTACAAATGTTATTTAATTCACTTTCTAGGGTGGAGAAAAACTTTTTAAGGCCTCAGAGTGAATAAATTGGCCATTTTCATTCACATTTACCCATTCCTCAAATCTTGTGTTTAGGGCCCCTGAAAGCTTGAAAATCACTTTAAACATCTAATTTCATCTCTAAAAGTGATTATTCACGTACAAATGTGAATTGTAGTTCAAAGACGCAACATTTGAAAATGGACCATTTTTTTCGTTTCTGACGCATGTCGTAAGGGGGGGGTGGTTATCTCTTTCACCAAAAAACAGGCATTTTTGATTGAACAATAAAGGCCTCCAAATGTTATTTTATTCACTTCCCGTGGAGGAGAAACACTTTTTAAGGCCGCAGAGAGAGTAAATTGGCCATTTTCATTCACGTTTACCCATTTCTCAAATCTTGTGTTTAGGGCCCCTGGAAGCTTGAAAATCACTTTAAACATCTCATTTTATCTCTAAAAGTGATTATCCACGTACAATGTTAATTGCAGTTCAAAGAGGCAAAATTTGAAAACGGACCATTTTTTTAGTTTCTGAAGCACGTCGTAAGGGGGGTGGTTATCTCTTTCGTCAAAAATCGGGCATTTTGCTTGAACAATAAATGCCTACAAATTTTATTTTATTCACTTCCCGTGGAGGAGAAACACTTTTTATGGCCTCAGAGTGAGTAAATTGGCCATTTTCAATCAATTTTACCCATTTCTCAAATCTTGTGTTTAGGGCCCCTGGAAGCTTGAAAATCACTTTAAACATCTAATTTTATCTCTAAAAGTGATTATCCACGTACAAATGTGAATTGTCGTTCAAAGACGCAACATTTGAAAATGGACCATTTTTTTCGTTTCTGAAGCATGTCGTAAGGGGGGGTGCTTATCTCTTTCACAAAAAAACAGGCGTTTTTGATTGAACAATAAAGGCCTCGAAATATTATTTTATTCACTTCCCGTGGAGGAGAAACACTTTTTAAGGCCGCAGAGTGAGTAAATTGGCCATTTTCATTCACTTTTACCCATTCCTCAAATCTCGTGTTTCAGGCCCCTGGAAGCATGAAAATCACTTTAAACATCTCAATTTATCTTTAAACATGATTTTCCATGTACAAATGTGAATTGTAGTTCAAAGAGGCAACATTTGAAAACGGACCATTTTTTTAGTTTCTGAAGCATGTCGTAAGGGGGGTGGTTATCTCTTTCGTCAAAAATCGGGCGTTTTCGCTTGAACAATGAAGGCCTACAAATGTTATTTAATTCACTTCCCGTGGAGGAGAAACACTTTTTAAGGCCTCAGAGTGAGTAAATTGGCCATTTTCATTCACTTTTACCCATTTCTCAAATCTTGTGTTTAGGGCCCCTGGAAGCTTGAAAATCACTTTAAACATCTAATTGTATCTCTAAAAGTGATTATCCACGTACAAATGTGAATTGTCGTTCAAAGACGCAACATTTGAAAATGGACTATTTTTTTCGTTTCTGAAGCATGTCGTAAGGGGGGGTGGTTATCTCTTTCACCAAAAAACAGGCGTTTTTGATTGAACAATAAAGGCCTCCAAATGTTATTTAATTCACTTCCCGTGGAGGAGAAACACTTTTTAAGGCCTCAGAGTGAGTAAATTGGCCATTTTCATTCACTTTTACCCATTTCTCAAATCTTGTGTTTAGGGCCCCTGAAAGCTTGAAAATCACTTTAAACATCTAATTTTATCTCTAAAAGTGATTATCCACGTACAAATGTGAATTGTCGTTCAAAGACGCAACATTTGAAAATGGACCATTTTTTTCGTTTCTGAAGCATGTCGTAAGGGGGGGTGGTTATCTCTTTCACCAAAAAACAGGCGTTTTTGATTGAACAATAAAGGCCTCGAAATATTATTTTATTCACTTCCCGTGGAGGAGAAACTCTTTTTAAGGCCTCAGAATGAGTAAATTGGCCATTTTCATTCACTTTTAGCCATTCCTCAAATCTCGTGTTTAAGGCCCCTGGAAGCATGAAAATCACTTTAAACATCTCAATTTATCTTTAAAAGTGATTTTCCACGTACAAATGTGAATTGTAGTTCAAAGAGGCGACATTTGAAAACGGACCATTTTTTTAGTTTCTGAAGCATGTCGTAAGGGGGGGTGGTTATCTCTTTCGTCAAAAATCGGGCGTTTTCGCTTGAACAATAAAGGCCTACAAATGTTATTTAATTCACTTCCCGTGGAGGAGAAACACTTTTTAAGGCCTCAGAGTGAGTAAATTGGCCATTTTCATTCACTTTTACCCATTTCTCAAATCTTGTGTTTAGGGCCCCTGGAAGCTTGAAAATCACTTTAAACATCTAATTTTATCTCTAAAAGTGATTATCCACATACAAATGTGAATTGTCGTTCAAAGACGCAACATTTGAAAATGGACCATTTTTTTCGTTTCTGAAGCATGTCGTAAGGGGGGGTGGTTATCTCTTTCACCAAAAAACAGGCGTTTTTGATTGAACAATAAAGGCCTCGAAATATTATTTTATTCACTTCCCGTGGAGGAGAAACACTTTTTAAGGCCGCAGAGTGAGTAAATTGGCCATTTTCATTCACTTTTACCCATTCCTCAAATCTCGTGTTTCAGGCCCCTGGAAGCATGAAAATCACTTTAAACATCTCAATTTATCTTTAAACATGATTTTCCATGTACAAATGTGAATTGTAGTTCAAAGAGGCAACATTTGAAAACGGACCATTTTTTTAGTTTCTGAAGCATGTCGTAAGGGGGGGTGGTTATCTCTTTCGTCAAAAATCGGGTGTTTTCGCTTGAACAATAAAGGCCTACAAATGTTATTTAATTCACTTCCCGTGGAGGAGAAACACTTTTTAAAGCCTCAGAGTGACTAAATTGGCCATTTTCATTCACTTTTACCCTTTTCTCAAATCTTGTGTTTAGGGCCCCTGGAAGCTTGAAAATCACTTTAAACATCTCAATTTATCTTTAAACATGATTTTCCATGTACAAATGTGAATTGTAGTTCAAAGAGGCAACATTTGAAAACGGACCATTTCTTTAGTTTCTGAAGCATGTCGTAAGGGGGGGTGGTTATCTCTTTCATCAAAAATCCGGCGTTTTCGCTTGAACAATAAAGGCCTCGAAACATTATTTTATTCACTTCCCGTGGAGGAGAAACACTTTTTAAGGCCTCAGAATGAGTAAATTGGCCATTTTCATTCACTTTTAGCCGTTCCTCAAATCTCGTGTTTAAGGCCCCTGGAAGCATGAAAATCACTTTAAACATCTCAATTCATCTTTAAAAGTGATTTTCCACGTACAAATGTGAATTGTAGTTCAAAGAGGCGACATTTGAAAACGGACCATTTTTTTTGTTTCTGAAGCATGTCGTAAGGGGGGTGGTTATCTCTTTCATCAAAAATCGGGCGTTTTTGATTGAACAATAAAGGCCTACAAATGTTATTTAATTCACTTTCTGGGGTGGAGAAAAACTTTTTAAGGCCTCAGAGTGAATAAATTGGCCATTTTCATTCACATTTACCCATTCCTCAAATCTTGTGTTTAGGGCCCCTGGAAGCTTGAAAATCACTTTAAACATCTAATTTCATCTCTAAAAGTGATTATCCACGTACAAATGTGAATTGTAGTTCAAAGACGAAACATTAGAAAATGGACCATTTTTTTCGTTTCTGACGCATGTCGTAAGGGGGGGGTGGTTATCTCTTTCACCAAAAAACGGGCATTTTTGATTGAACAATAAAGGCCTCCAAATGTTATTTTATTCACTTCCCGTGGAGGAGAAACACTTTTTAAGGCCGCAGAGAGAGTAAATTAGCCATTTTCATTCACGTTTACCCATTTCTCAAATCTTGTGTTTAGGGCCCCTGGAAGCTTGAAAATCACTTTAAACATCTCATTTTATCTCTAAAAGTGATTATCCACGTACAATGTTAATTGCAGTTCAAAGAGGCAAAATTTGAAAACGGACCATTTTTTTAGTTTCTGAAGCATGTCGTAAGGGGGGTGGTTATCTCTTTCGTCAAAAATCGGGCGTTTTGCTTGAACAATAAATGCCTACAAATTTTATTTTATTCACTTCCCGTGGAGGAGAAACACTTTTTATGGCCTCAGAGTGAGTAAATTGGCCATTTTCATTCACTTTTACCCATTTCTCAAATCTTGTGTTTAGGGCCCCTGGAAGCTTGAAAATCACTTTAAACATCTAATTTTATCTCTAAAAGTGATTATCCACGTACAAATGTGAATTGTCGTTCAAAGACGCAACATTTGAAAATGGACCATTTTTTTCGTTTCTGAAGCATGTTGTAAGGGGGGTTGCTTATCTCTTTCACAAAAAAACAGGCGTTTTTGATTGAACAATAAAGGCCTCGAAATATTATTTTATTCACTTCCCGTGGAGGAGAAACACTTTTTAGGCCTCAGAGTGAGTAAATTGGCCATTTTCATTCACTTTTACCCATTTCTCAAATCTTGTGTTTAGGGCCCCTGGAAGCTTGAAAATCACTTTAAACATCTCATTTTATCTCTAAAAGTGATTATCCACGTACAATGTTAATTGTAGTTCAAAGAGGCAACATTTGAAAACGGACCATTTTTTTAGTTTCTGAAGCATGTCGTAAGGGGGGTGGTTATCTCTTTCGTCAAAAATCGGGCGTTTTGCTTGAACAATAAATGCCTACAAATTTTATTTTATTCACTTCCCGTGGAGGAGAAACACTTTTTATGGCCTCAGAGTGAGTAAATTGGCCATTTTCATTCACTTTTACCCATTTCTCAAATCTTGTGTTTAGGGCCCCTGGAAGCTTGAAAATCACTTTAAACATCTCAAGTTATCTTTAAACATGATTTTCCATGTACAAATGTGAATTGTAGTTCAAAGAGGCAACATTTGAAAACGGACCATTTTTTTAGTTTCTGAAGCATGTCGTAAGGGGGGGTGGTTATCTCTTTCGTCAAAAATCGGGCGATTTCGCTTGAACAATAAAGGCCTACAAATGTTATTTAATTCACTTCCCGTGGAGGAGAAACACTTTTTAAGGCCTCAGAGTGAGTAAATTGGCCATTTTCATTCAATTTTACCCATTTCTCAAATCTTGTGTTTTGGGCCCCTGGAAGCTTGAAAATCACTTTAAACATCTAATTTTATCTCTAAAAGTGATTATCCACGTACAAATGTGAATTGTCGTTCAAAGACGCAACATTTGAAAATGGACCATTTTTTTCATTTCTGAAGCATGTCGTAAGGGGGGGTGGTTATCTCTTTCACCAAAAAACAGGCGTTTTTGAGTGAACAATAAAGGCCTCGAAATATTATTTTATTCACTTCCCGTGGAGGAGAAACACTTTTTAAGGCCTCAGAATGAGTAAATTTGCCATTTTCATTCACTTTTAGCCATTCCTCAAATCTCGTGTTTAAGGCCCCTGGAAGCATGAAAATCACTTTAAACATCTCAATTTATCTTTAAAAGTGATTTTCCACGTACAAATGTGAATTGTAGTTCAAAGAGGCGACATTTGAAAACAGACCATTTTTTTAGTTTCTGAAGCATGTCGTAAGGGGGGGTGGTTATCTCTTTCATCAAAAATCGGGCGTTTTTGATTGAACAATAAAGGCCTACAAATGTTATTTAATTCACTTTCTAGGGTGGAGAAAAACTTTTTAAGGCCTCAGAGTGAATAAATTGGCCATTTTCATTCACATTTACCCATTCCTCAAATCTTGTGTTTAGGGCCCCTGGAAGCTTGAAAATCACTTTAAACATCTAATTTCATCTCTAAAAGTGATTATCCACGTACAAATGTGAATTGTAGTTCAAAGACGCAACATTTGAAAATGGACCATTTTTTTTCGTTTCTGACGCATGTCGTAAGGGGGGGTGGTTATCTCTTTCACCAAAAAACGGGCATTTTTGATTGAACAATAAAGGCCTCCAAATGTTATTTTATTCACTTCCCGTGGAGGAGAAACACTTTTTAAGGCCGCAGAGAGAGTAAATTGGCCAATTTCATTCACGTTTACCCATTTCTCAAATCTTGTGTTTAGGGCCCCTGGAAGCTTGAAAATCACTTTAAACATCTCAATTTATCTTTAAACATGATTTTCCATGTACAAATGTGAATTGTAGTTCAAAGAGGCAACATTTGAAAACGGACCATTTTTTTAGTTTCTGAAGCATGTCGTAAGGGGGGGTGGTTATCTCTTTCGTCAAAAATCGGGCGTTTTCGCTTAAACAATAAAGGACTACAAATGTTATTTAATTCACTTCCCGTGGAGGAGAAACACTTTTTAAGGCCTCAGAGTGAGTAAATTGGCCATTTTCATTCACTTTTACCCATTTCTCAAATCTTGTGTTTAGGGCCCCTGGAAGCTTGAAAATCACTTTAAACATCTAATTTTATCTCTAAAAGTGATTATCCACGTACAAATGTGAATTGTCGATCAAAGACGCAACATTTGAAAATGGACCATTTTTTTCGTTTCTGAAGCATGTCGTAAGGGGGGGTGGTTATCTCTTTCACAAAAAAACAGGCGTTTTTGATTGAACAATAAAGGCCTCGAAATATTATTTTATTCACTTCCCGTGGAGGAGAAACACTTTTTAAGGCCGCAGAGTGAGTAAATTGGCCATTTTCATTCACTTTTACCCATTCCTCAAATCTCGTGTTTCAGGCCCCTGGAAGCATGAAAATCACTTTAAACATCTCAATTTATCTTTAAACATGATTTTCCATGTACAAATGTGAATTGTAGTTCAAAGAGGCAACATTTGAAAACGGACCATTTTTTTGGTTTCTGAAGCATGTCGTAAGGGGGGTGGTTATCTCTTTCGTCAAAAATCGGGCGTTTTCGCTTGAACAATAAAGGCCTACAAATGTTATTTAATTCACTTCCCGTGGAGGAGAAACACTTTTTAAAGCCTCAGAGTGAGTAAATTGGCCATTTTCATTCACTTTTACCCTTTTCTCAAATCTTGTGTTTAGGGCCCCTGGAAGCTTGAAAATCACTTTAAACATCTCAATTTATCTTTAAACATGATTTTCCATGTACAAATGTGAATTGTAGTTCAGAGAGGCAACATTTGAAAATGGACCATTTTTTTAGTTTCTGAAGCATGTCGTAAGGGGGGGTGGTTATCTCTTTCGTCAAAAATCGGGCGTTTTCGCTTGAACAATAAAGGCCTACAAATGTTATTTAATTCACTTCCCGTGGAGGAGAAACACTTTTTAAGGCCTCAGAGTGAGTAAATTGGCCATCTTCATTCACTTTTACCCATTTCTCAAATCTTGTGTTTAGGGCCCCTGGAAGCTTGAAAATCACTTTAAACATCTAATTTTATCTCTAAAAGTGATTATCCACGTACAAATGTGAATTGTCGTTCAAAGACGCAACATTTGAAAGTGGACCATTTTTTTCGTTTCTGAAGCATGTCGTAAGGGGGGGTGGTTATCTCTTTCACCAAAAAACAGGCGTTTTTGATTGAACAATAAAGGCCTCGAAACATTATTTTATTCACTTCCCGTGGAGGAGAAACATTTTTTAAGGCCTCAGAATGAGTAAATTGGCCATTTTCATTCACTTTTAGCCATTCCTCAAATCTCGTGTTTAAGGCCCCTGGAAGCATGAAAATCACTTTAAACATCTCAATTCATCTTTAAAGTGATTTTCCACGTACAAATGTGAATTGTAGTTCAAAGAGGCGACATTTGAAAACGGACCATTTTTTTTTTTGTTTCTGAAGCATGTCGTAAGGGGGGTGGTTATCTCTTTCATCAAAAATCGGGCGTTTTTGATTGAACAATAAAGGCCTACAAATGTTATTTAATTCACTTTCTGGGGTGGAGAAAAACTTTTTAAGGCCTCAGAGTGAATAAATTGGCCATTTTCATTCACATTTACCCATTCCTCAAATCTTGTGTTTAGGGCCCCTGGAAGCTTGAAAATCACTTTAAACATCTAATTTCATCTCTAAAAGTGATTATCCACGTACAAATGTGAATTGTAGTTCAAAGACGAAACATTTGAAAATGGACCATTTTTTTCGTTTCTGACGCATGTCGTAAGGGGGGGTGGTTATCTCTTTCACCAAAAAACGGGCATTTTTGATTGAACAATAAAGGCCTCCAAATGTTATTTTATTCACTTCCCGTGGAGGAGAAACACTTTTTAAGGCCGCAGAGAGAGTAAATTGGCCATTTTCATTCACGTTTACCCATTTCTCAAATCTTGTGTTTAGGGCCCCTGGAAGCTTGAAAATCACTTTAAACATCTCATTTTATCTCTAAAAGTGATTATCCACGTACAATGTTAATTGCAGTTCAAAGAGGCAAAATTTGAAAACGGACCATTTTTTTAGTTTCTGAAGCACGTCGTAAGGGGGGTGGTTATCTCTTTCGTCAAAAATCGGGCATTTTGCTTGAACAATAAATGCCTACAAATTTTATTTTATTCACTTCCCGTGGAGGAGAAACACTTTTTATGGCCTCAGAGTGAGTAAATTGGCCATTTTCAATCAATTTTACCCATTTCTCAAATCTTGTGTTTAGGGCCCCTGGAAGCTTGAAAATCACTTTAAACATCTAATTTTATCTCTAAAAGTGATTATCCACGTACAAATGTGAATTGTCGTTCAAAGACGCAACATTTGAAAATGGACCATTTTTTTCGTTTCTGAAGCATGTCGTAAGGGGGGGTGCTTATCTCTTTCACAAAAAAACAGGCGTTTTTGATTGAACAATAAAGGCCTCGAAATATTATTTTATTCACTTCCCGTGGAGGAGAAACACTTTTTAAGGCCGCAGAGTGAGTAAATTGGCCATTTTCATTCACTTTTACCCATTCCTCAAATCTCGTGTTTCAGGCCCCTGGAAGCATGAAAATCACTTTAAACATCTCAATTTATCTTTAAACATGATTTTCCATGTACAAATGTGAATTGTAGTTCAAAGAGGCAACATTTGAAAACGGACCATTTTTTTAGTTTCTGAAGCATGTCGTAAGGGGGGGTGGTTATCTCTTTCGTCAAAAATCGGGCGTTTTCGCTTGAACAATAAATGCCTACAAATGTTATTTAATTCACTTCCCATGGAGGAGAAACACTTTTTAAGGCCTCAGAGTGAGTAAATTGGCCATTTTCATTCACTTTTACCCATTTCTCAAATCTTGTGTTTAGGGCCCCTGGAAGCTTGAAAATCACTTTAAACATCTCAATTTATCTTTAAACATGATTTTCCATGTACAAATGTGAATTGTAGTTCAAAGAGGCAACATTTGAAAACGGACCATTTTTTTAGTTTCTGAAGCATGTCGTAAGGGGGGGTGGTTATCTCTTTCGTCAAAAATCGGGCGTTTTTGATTGAACAATAAAGGCCTCCAAATGTTATTTAATTCACTTCCCGTGGAGGAGAAACACTTTTTAAGGCCTCAGAGTGAGTAAATTGGCCATTTTCATTCACTTTTACCCATTTCTCAAATCTTGTGTTTAGGGCCCCTGGAAGCTTGAAAATCACTTTAAACATCTAATTTTATCTCTAAAAGTGATTATCCACGTACAAATGTGAATTGTCGTTCAAAGACGCAACATTTGAAAATGGACCATTTTTTTCGTTTCTGAAGCATGTCGTAAGGGGGGGTGGTTATCTCTTTCACCAAAAAACAGGCGTTTTTGATTGAACAATAAAGGCCTCGAAATATTATTTTATTCACTTCCCGTGGAGGAGAAACACTTTTTAAGGCCTCAGAATGAGTAAATTGGCCATTTTCATTCACTTTTAGCCATTCCTCAAATCTCGTGTTTAAGGCCCCTGGAAGCATGAAAATCACTTTAAACATCTCAATTTATCTTTAAAAGTGATTTTCCACGTACAAATGTGAATTGTAGTTCAAAGAGGCGACATTTGAAAACGGACCATTTTTTTAGTTTCTGAAGCATGTCGTAAGGGGGGGTGGTTATCTCTTTCATCAAAAATCGGGCGTTTTTGATTGAACAATAAAGGCCTACAAATGTTATTTAATTCACTTTCTAGGGTGGAGAAAAACTTTTTAAGGCCTCAGAGTGAATAAATTGGCCATTTTCATTCACATTTACCCATTCCTCAAATCTTGTGTTTAGGGCCCCTGAAAGCTTGAAAATCACTTTAAACATCTAATTTCATCTCTAAAAGTGATTATTCACGTACAAATGTGAATTGTAGTTCAAAGACGCAACATTTGAAAATGGACCATTTTTTTCGTTTCTGACGCATGTCGTAAGGGGGGGTGGTTATCTCTTTCACCAAAAAACAGGCATTTTTGATTGAACAATAAAGGCCTCCAAATGTTATTTTATTCACTTCCGTGGAGGAGAAACACTTTTTAAGGCCGCAGAGAGAGTAAATTGGCCAATTTCATTCACGTTTACCCATTTCTCAAATCTTGTGTTTAGGGCCCCTGGAAGCTTGAAAATCACTTTAAACAACTCAATTTATCTTTAAACATGATTTTCCATGTACAAATGTGAATTGTAGTTCAAAGAGGCAACATTTGAAAACGGACCATTTTTTTATTTTCTGAAGCATGTCGTAAGGGGGGGTGGTTATCTCTTTCGTCAAAAATCGGGCGTTTTCGCTTAAACAATAAAGGACTACAAATGTTATTTAATTCACTTCCCGTGGAGGAGAAACACTTTTTAAGGCCTCAGAGTGAGTAAATTGGCCATTTTCATTCACTTTTACCCATTTCTCAAATCTTGTGTTTAGGGCCCCTGGAAGCTTGAAAATCACTTTAAACATCTCAATTTATCTTTAAACATGATTTTCAATGTACAAATGTGAATTGTAGTTCAAAGAGGCAACATTTGAAAACGGACCATTTTTTTAGTTTCTGAAGCATGTCGTAAGGGGGGTGGTTATCTCTTTCATCAAAAATCGGGCGTTTTCGCTTGAACAATGAAGGCCTACAAATGTTATTTAATTCACTTCCCGTGGATTAGAAACCCTTTTTAAGGCCTCAGAGTGAGTAAATTGGCCATTTTCATTCACTTTTACCCATTTCTCAAATCTTGTGTTTAGGGCCCCTGGAAGCTTGAAAATCACTTTAAACATCTAATTGTATCTCTAAAAGTGATTATCCACGTACAAATGTGAATTGTCGTTCAAAGACGCAACATTTGAAAATGGACCATTTTTTTAGTTTCTGAAGCATGTCGTAAGGGGGGTGGTTATCTCTTTCGTCAAAAATCGGGCGTTTTCGCTTGAACAATAAAGGCCTACAAATGTTATTTAATTCACTTCCCGTGGAGGAGAAACACTTTTTAAGGCCTCAGAGTGAGTAAATTGGCCATTTTCATTCACTTTTAGCCATTCCTCAAATCTCGTGTTTAAGGCCCCTGGAAGCATGAAAATCACTTTAAACATCTCAATTTATCTTTAAAAGTGATTTTCCACGTACAAATGTGAATTGTAGTTCAAAGAGGCGACATTTGAAAACAGACCATTTTTTTAGTTTCTGAAGCATGTCGTAAGGGGGGGTGGTTATCTCTCTCATCAAAAATCGGGCGTTTTTGATTGAACAATAAAGGCCTACAAATGTTATTTAATTCACTTTCTGGGGTGGAGAAAAACTTTTTAAGGCCTCAGAGTGAATAAATTGGCCATTTTCATTCACATTTACCCATTCCTCAAATCTTGTGTTTAGGGCCCCTGGAAGCTTGAAAATCACTTTAAACATCTAATTTCATCTCTAAAAGTGATTATCCACGTACAAATGTGAATTGTAGTTCAAAGACGCAACATTTGAAAATGGACCATTTTTTTTCGTTTCTGACGCATGTCGTAAGGGGGGGTGGTTATCTCTTTCACCAAAAAATGAGCATTTTTTATTGAACAATAAAGGCCTCCAAATGTTATTTTATTCACTTCCCATGGAGGAGAAACACTTTTTAAGGCCGCAGAGAGAGTAAATTGGCCATTTTCATTCACGTTTACCCATTTCTCAAATCTTGTGTTTAGGGCCCCTGGAAGCTTGAAAATCACTTTAAACATCTCATTTTATCTCTAAAAGTGATTATCCACGTACAATGTTAATTGTAATTCAAAGAGGCAAAATTTGAAAACGGACCATTTTTTAAGTTTCTGAAGCATGTCGTAAGGGGGGTGGTTATCTCTTTCGTCAAAAATCAGGCGTTTTGCTTGAACAATAAAGGCCTACAAATGTTATTTTATTCACTTCCCGTGGAGGAGAAACACTTTTTATGGCCTCAGAGTGAGTAAATTGGCCATTTTCATTCACTTTTACCCATTTCTCAAATCTTGTGTTTAGGGCCCCTGGAAGCTTGAAAATCACTTTAAAGATTAATTTTATCTCTAAAAGTGATTATCCACGTACAAATGTGAATTGTCGTTCAAAGACGCAACATTTGAAAATGGACCATTTTTTTCGTTTCTGAAGCATGTCGTAAGGGGGGGGTGGTTATCTCTTTCACAAAAAAACAGGCGTTTTTGATTGAACAATAAAGGCCTCGAAATATTATTTTATTCACTTCCCGTGGAGGAGAAACACTTTTTAAGGCCGCAGAGTGAGTAAATTGGCCATTTTCATTCACTTTTACCCATTCCTCAAATCTCGTGTTTCAGGCCCCTGGAAGCATGAAAATCACTTTAAACATCTCAAATTTATCTTTAAACATGATTTTCCATGTACAAATGTGAATTGTAGTTCAAAGAGGCAACATTTGAAAACGGACCATTTTTTTAGTTTCTGAAGCATGTCGTAAGGGGGGTGGTTATCTCTTTCGTCAATCATCGGGCGTTTTCGCTTGAACAATAAAGGCCTACAAATGTTATTTAATTCACTTCCCGTGGAGGAGAAACACTTTTTAAGGCCTCAGAGTGAGTAAATTGGCCATTTTCATTCACTTTTACCCATTTCTCAAATCTTGTGTTTAGGGCCCCTGGAAGCTTGAAAATCACTTTAAACATCTAATTTTATCTCTAAAAGTGATTATCCACATACAAATGTGAATTGTCGTTCAAAGACGCAACATTTGAAAATGGACCATTTTTTTCGTTTCTGAAGCATGTCGTAAGGGGGGGTGGTTATCTCTTTCACCAAAAAACAGGCGTTTTTGATTGAACAATAAAGGCCTCAAAATATTATTTTATTCACTTCCCGTGGAGGAGAAACACTTTTTAAGGC
The DNA here is from genome assembly GCF_964204655.1 of Triturus cristatus. Taxonomy (NCBI): domain Eukaryota; kingdom Metazoa; phylum Chordata; class Amphibia; order Caudata; family Salamandridae; genus Triturus; species Triturus cristatus. The sequence goes on from NC_140595.1 coordinate 177,888,745, forward strand.
CTCAGAATGAGTAAATTGGCCATTTTCATTCACTTTTAGCCATTCCTCAAATCTCGTGTTTAAGGCCCCTGGAAGCATGAAAATCACTTTAAACATCTCAATTTATCTTTAAAAGTGATTTTCCACGTACAAATGTGAATTGTAGTTCAAAGAGGCGACATTTGAAAACGGACCATTTTTTTAGTTTCTTGATGCATGTCGTAAGGGGGGGTGTTTATCTCTTTCGTCAAAAATTGGGCATTTTCGCTTGAACAATAAAGGCCTACAAATGTTATTTAATTCACTTCCCGTGGAGGAGAAACACTTTTTAAGGCCTCAGAGTGAGTAAATTGGCCATTTTCATTCACTTTTACCCATTTCTCAAATCTTGTGTTTAGGGCCCCTGGAAGCTTGAAAATCACTTTAAACATCTAATTTTATCTCTAAAAGTGATTATCCACATACAAATGTGAATTGTCGTTCAAAGACGCAACATTTGAAAATGGACCATTTTTTTCGTTTCTGAAGCATGTCGTAAGGGGGGGTGGTTATCTCTTTCACCAAAAAACAGGCGTTTTTGATTGAACAATAAAGGCCTCGAAATATTATTTTATTAACTTCCCGTGGAGGAGAAACACTTTTTAAGGCCGCAGAGTGAGTAAATTGGCCATTTTCATTCACTTTTACCCATTCCTCAAATCTCGTGTTTCAGGCCCCTGGAAGCATGAAAATCACTTTAAACATCTCAATTTATCTTTAAACATGATTTTCCATGTACAAATGTGAATTGTAGTTCAAAGAGGCAACATTTGAAAACGGACCATTTTTTTAGTTTCTGAAGCATGTCGTAAGGGGGGGTGGTTATCTCTTTCGTCAAAAATCGGGCGTTTTCGCTTGAACAATAAAGGCCTACAAATGTTATTTAATTCACTTCCCGTGGAGGAGAAACACTTTTTAAAGCCTCAGAGTGAGTAAATTGGCCATTTTCATTCACTTTTACCCTTTTCTCAAATCTTGTGTTTAGGGCCCCTGGAAGCTTGAAAATCACTTTAAACATCTCAATTTATCTTTAAACATGATTTTCCATGTACAAATGTGAATTATAGTTCAAAGAGGCAACATTTGAAAACGGACCATTTTTTTAGTTTCTGAAGCATGTCGTAAGGGGGGGTGGTTATCTCTTTCATCAAAAATCCGGCGTTTTCGCTTGAACAATAAAGGCCTACAAATGTTATTTAATTCACTTCCCGTGGAGGAGAAACACTTTTTAAGGCCTCAGAGTGAGTAAATTGGCCATTTTCATTCACTTTTACCCATTTCTCAAATCTTGTGTTTAGGGCCCCTGGAAGCTTGAAAATCACTTTAAACATCTAATTTTATCTCTAAAAGTGATTATCCACATACAAATGTGAATTGTCGTTCAAAGACGCAACATTTGAAAATGGACCATTTTTTTCGTTTCTGAAGCATGTCGTAAGGGTGGGTGGTTATCTCTTTCACCAAAAAACAGGCGTTTTTGATTGAACAATAAAGGCCTCGAAATATTATTTTATTCACTTCCCGTGGAGGAGAAACACTTTTTAAGGCCTCAGAATGAGTAAATTGGCCATTTTCATTCACTTTTAGCCATTCCTCAAATCTCGTGTTTAAGGCCCCTGGAAGCATGAAAATCACTTTAAACATCTCAATTTATCTTTAAAAGTGATTTCCACGTACAAATGTGAATTGTAGTTCAAAGAGGCGACATTTGAAAACGGACCATTTTTTTAGTTTCTGAAGCATGTCGTAAGGGGGGGTGGTTATCTCTTTCGTCAAAAATTGGGCGTTTTCGCTTGAACAATAAAGGCCTACAAATGTTATTTAAGTCACTTCCCGTGGAGGAGAAACACTTTTTAAGGCCTCAGAGTGAGTAAATTGGCCATTTTCATTCACTTTTACCCATTTCTCAAATCTTGTGTTTAGGGCCCCTGGAAGCTTGAAAATCACTTTAAACATCTAATTTTATCTCTAAAAGTGATTATCCACGTACAAATGTGAATTGTCGTTCAAAGACGCAACATTTGAAAATGGACCATTTTTTTCGTTTCTGAAGCATGTCGTAAGGGGGGGTGGTTATCTCTTTCACCAAAAAACAGGCGTTTTTGATTGAACAATAAAGGCCTCGAAATATTATTTTATTAACTTCCCGTGGAGGAGAAACACTTTTTAAGGCCGCAGAGTGAGTAAATTGGCCATTTTCATTCACTTTTACCCATTCCTCAAATCTCGTGTTTCAGGCCCCTGGAAGCATGAAAATCACTTTAAACATCTCAATTTATCTTTAAACATGATTTTCCATGTACAAATGTGAATTGTAGTTCAAAGAGGCAACATTTGAAAACGGACCATTTTTTTAGTTTCTGAAGCATGTCGTAAGGGGGGGTGGTTATCTCTTTCGTCAAAAATCGGGCGTTTTCGCTTGAACAATAAAGGCCTACAAATGTTATTTAATTCACTTCCCGTGGAGGAGAAACACTTTTTAAAGCCTCAGAGTGAGTAAATTGGCCATTTTCATTCACTTTTACCCTTTTCTCAAATCTTGTGTTTAGGGCCCCTGGAAGCTTGAAAATCACTTTAAACATCTCAATTTATCTTTAAACATGATTTTCCATGTACAAATGTGAATTGTAGTTCAAAGAGGCAACATTTGAAAACGGACCATTTTTTTAGTTTCTGAAGCATGTCGTAAGGGGGGGTGGTTATCTCTTTCATCAAAAATCCGGCGTTTTCGCTTGAACAATAAAGGCCTACAAATGTTATTTAATTCACTTCCCGTGGAGGAGAAACACTTTTTAAGGCCTCAGAGTGAGTAAATTGGCCATTTTCATTCACTTTTACCCATTTCTCAAATCTTGTGTTTAGGGCCCCTGGAAGCTTGAAAATCACTTTAAACATCTAATTTTATCTCTAAAAGTGATTATCCACATACAAATGTGAATTGTCGTTCAAAGACGCAACATTTGAAAATGGACCATTTTTTTCGTTTCTGAAGCATGTCGTAAGGGGGGGTGGTTATCTCTTTCACCAAAAAACAGGCGTTTTTGATTGAACAATAAAGGCCTCGAAATATTATTTTATTCACTTCCCGTGGAGGAGAAACACTTTTTAAGGCCTCAGAATGAGTAAATTGGCCATTTTCATTCACTTTTAGCCATTCCTCAAATCTCGTGTTTAAGGCCCCTGGAAGCATGAAAATCACTTTAAACATCTCAATTTATCTTTAAAAGTGATTTCCACGTACAAATGTGAATTGTAGTTCAAAGAGGCGACATTTGAAAACGGACCATTTTTTTAGTTTCTGAAGCATGTCGTAAGGGGGGGTGGTTATCTCTTTCGTCAAAAATTGGGCGTTTTCGCTTGAACAATAAAGGCCTACAAATGTTATTTAAGTCACTTCCCGTGGAGGAGAAACACTTTTTAAGGCCTCAGAGTGAGTAAATTGGCCATTTTCATTCACTTTTACCCATTTCTCAAATCTTGTGTTTAGGGCCCCTGGAAGCTTGAAAATCACTTTAAACATCTAATTTTATCTCTAAAAGTGATTATCCACGTACAAATGTGAATTGTCGTTCAAAGACGCAACATTTGAAAATGGACCATTTTTTTAGTTTCTGAAGCATGTCGTAAGGGGGGGTGGTTATCTCTTTTACCAAAAAACAGGCGTTTTTGATTGAACAATAAAGGCCTCGAAATATTATTTTATTCACTTCCCGTGGAGGAGAAACACTTTTTAAGGCCTCAGAATGAGTAAATTGGCCATTTTCATTCACTTTTAGCCATTCCTCAAATCTCGTGTTTAAGGCCCCTGGAAACATGAAAATCACTTTAAACATCTCAATTTATCTTTAAAAGTGATTTTCCACGTACAAATGTGAATTGTAGTTCAAAGAGGCGACATTTGAAAACGGACCATTTTTTTAGTTTCTGAAGCATGTCGTAAGGGGGGGTGGTTATCTCTTTCATCAAAAATCGGGCGTTTTTGATTGAACAATAAAGGCCTACAAATGTTATTTAATTCACTTTCTAGGGTGGAGAAAAACTTTTTAAGGCCTCAGAGTGAATAAATTGGCCATTTTCATTCACATTTACCCATTCCTCAAATCTTGTGTTTAGGGCCCCTGGAAGCTTGAAAATCACTTTAAACATCTAATTTCATCTCTAAAAGTGATTATCCACGTACAAATGTGAATTGTAGTTCAAAGAGGCAACATTTGAAAACGGACCATTTTTTTAGTTTCTGAAGCATGTCGTAAGGGGGGGTGGTTATCTCTTTCGTCAAAAATCGGGCGTTTTCGCTTGAACAATAAAGGCCTACAAATGTTATTTAATTCACTTCCCGTGGAGGAGAAACACTTTTTAAGGCCTCAGAGTGAGTAAATTGGCCATTTTCATTCACTTTTACCCATTTCTCAAATCTTGTGTTTAGGGCCCCTGGAAGCTTGAAAATCACTTTAAACATCTAATTTTATCTCTAAAAGTGATTATCCACATACAAATGTGAATTGTCGTTCAAAGACGCAACATTTGAAAATGGACCATTTTTTTCATTTCTGAAGCATGTCGTAAGGGGGGGGTGGTTATCTCTTTCACCAAAAAACAGGCGTTTTTGATTGAACAATAAAGGCCTCGAAATATTATTTTATTCACTTCCCGTGGAGGAGAAACACTTTTTAAGGCCGCAGAGTGAGTAAATTGGCCATTTTCATTCACTTTTACCCATTCCTCAAATCTCGTGTTTCAGGCCCCTGGAAGCATGAAAATCACTTTAAACATCTCAATTTATCTTTAAACATGATTTTCCATGTACAAATGTGAATTGTAGTTCAAAGAGGCGACATTTGAAAACGGACCATTTTTTTAGTTTCTGAAGCATGTCGTAAGGGGGGGGTGGTTATCTCTTTCATCAAAAATCGGGCGTTTTTGATTGAACAATAAAGGCCTACAAATGTTATTTAATTCACTTGCTAGGGTGGAGAAAAACTTTTTAAGGCCTCAGAGTGAATAAATTGGCCATTTTCATTCACATTTACCCATTCCTCAAATCTTGTGTTTAGGGCCCCTGGAAGCTTGAAAATCACTTTAAACATCTAATTTCATCTCTAAAAGTGATTATCCACGTACAAATGTGAATTGTAGTTCAAAGAGGCGACATTTGAAAACGGACCATTTTTTTAGTTTCTGAAGCATGTCGTAAGGGGGGGTGGTTATCTCTTTCGTCAAAAATTGGGCGTTTTCGCTTGAACAATAAAGGCCTACAAATGTTATTTAATTCACTTCCCGTGGAGGAGAAACACTTTTTAAGGCCTCAGAGTGAGTAAATTGGCCATTTTCATTCACTTTTACCCATTTCTCAAATCTTGTGTTTAGGGCCCCTGGAAGCTTGAAAATCACTTTAAACATCTAATTTTATCTCTAAAAGTGATTATCCACGTACAAATGTGAATTGTCGTTCAAAGACGCAACATTTGAAAATGGACCATTTTTTTCGTTTCTGAAGCATGTCGTAAGGGGGGGTGGTTATCTCTTTCACCAAAAAACAGGCGTTTTTGATTGAACAATAAAGGCCTCGAAATATTATTTTATTCACTTCCCGTGGAGGAGAAATACTTTTTAAGGCCTCAGAATGAGTAAATTGGCCATTTTCATTCACTTTTAGCCATTCCTCAAATCTCGTGTTTAAGGCCCCTGGAAACATGAAAATCACTTTAAACATCTCAATTTATCTTTAAAAGTGATTTTCCACGTACAAATGTGAATTGTAGTTCAAAGAGGCGACATTTGAAAACGGACCATTTTTTTAGTTTCTGAAGCATGTCGTAGGGGGGGTGGTTATCTCTTTCATCAAAAATCGGGCGTTTTTGATTGAACAATAAAGGCCTACAAATGTTATTTAATTCACTTTCTAGGGTGGAGAAAAACTTTTTAAGGCCTCAGAGTGAATAAATTGGCCATTTTCATTCACATTTACCCATTCCTCAAATCTTGTGTTTAGGGCCCCTGGAAGCTTGAAAATCACTTTAAACATCTAATTTCATCTCTAAAAGTGATTATCCACGTACAAATGTGAATTGTAGTTCAAAGAGGCAACATTTGAAAACGGACCATTTTTTTAGTTTCTGAAGCATGTCGTAAGGGGGGGTGGTTATCTCTTTCGTCAAAAATCGGGCGTTTTCGCTTGAACAATAAAGGCCTACAAATGTTATTTAATTCACTTCCCGTGGAGGAGAAACACTTTTTAAGGCCTCAGAGTGAGTAAATTGGCCATTTTCATTCACTTTTACCCATTTCTCAAATCTTGTGTTTAGGGCCCCTGGAAGCTTGAAAATCACTTTAAACATCTAATTTTATCTCTAAAAGTGATTATCCACATACAAATGTGAATTGTCGTTCAAAGACGCAACATTTGAAAATTGACCATTTTTTTCATTTCTGAAGCATGTCGTAAGGGGGGGGGTGGTTATCTCTTTCACCAAAAAACAGGCGTTTTTGATTGAACAATAAAGGCCTCGAAATATTATTTTATTCACTTCCCGTGGAGGAGAAACACTTTTTAAGGCCGCAGAGTGAGTAAATTGGCCATTTTCATTCACTTTTACCCATTCCTCAAATCTCGTGTTTCAGGCCCCTGGAAGCATGAAAATCACTTTAAACATCTCAATTTATCTTTAAACATGATTTTCCATCTACAAATGTGAATTGTAGTTCAAAGAGGCGACATTTGAAAACGGACCATTTTTTTAGTTTCTGAAGCATGTCGTAAGGGGGGGGTGGTTATCTCTTTCATCAAAAATCGGGCGTTTTTGATTGAACAATAAAGGCCTACAAATGTTATTTAATTCACTTTCTAGGGTGGAGAAAAACTTTTTAAGGCCTCAGAGTGAATAAATTGGCCATTTTCATTCACATTTACCCATTCCTCAAATCTTGTGTTTAGGGCCCCTGGAAGCTTGAAAATCACTTTAAACATCTAATTTCATCTCTAAAAGTGATTATCCACGTACAAATGTGAATTGTAGTTCAAAGAGGCAACATTTGAAAACGGACCATTTTTTTAGTTTCTGAAGCATGTCGTAAGGGGGGGTGGTTATCTCTTTCGTCAAAAATCGGGCGTTTTCGCTTGAACAATAAAGGCCTACAAATGTTATTTAATTCACTTCCCGTGGAGGAGAAACACTTTTTAAAGCCTCAGAGTGAGTAAATTGGCCATTTTCATTCACTTTTACCCTTTTCTCAAATCTTGTGTTTAGGGCCCCTGGAAGCTTGAAAATCACTTTAAACATCTAATTTTATCTCTAAAAGTGATTATCCACGTACAAATGTGAATTGTCGTTCAAAGACGCAACATTTGAAAATGGACCATTTTTTTCGTTTCTGAAGCATGTCGTAAGGGGGGGTGCTTATCTCTTTCACAAAAAAACAGGCGTTTTTGATTGAACAATAAAGGCCTCGAAATATTATTTTATTCACTTCCCGTGGAGGAGAAACACTTTTTAAGGCCGCAGAGTGAGTAAATTGGCCATTTTCATTCACTTTTACCCATTCCTCAAATCTCGTGTTTCAGGCCCCTGGAAGCATGAAAATCACTTTAAACATCTCAATTTATCTTTAAACATGATTTTCCATGTACAAATGTGAATTGTAGTTCAAAGAGGCAACATTTGAAAACGGACCATTTTTTTAGTTTCTGAAGCATGTCGTAAGGGGGGGTGGTTATCTCTTTCGTCAAAAATCGGGCGTTTTCGCTTGAACAATAAATGCCTACAAATGTTATTTAATTCACTTCCCATGGAGGAGAAACACTTTTTAAGGCCTCAGAGTGAGTAAATTGGCCATTTTCATTCACTTTTACCCATTTCTCAAATCTTGTGTTTAGGGCCCCTGGAAGCTTGAAAATCACTTTAAACATCTCAATTTATCTTTAAACATGATTTTCCATGTACAAATGTGAATTGTAGTTCAAAGAGGCAACATTTGAAAACGGACCATTTTTTTAGTTTCTGAAGCATGTCGTAAGGGAGGGTGGTTATCTCTTTCGTCAAAAATCGGGCGATTTCGCTTGAACAATAAAGGCCTACAAATGTTATTTAATTCACTTCCCGTGGAGGAGAAACACTTTTTAAGGCCTCAGAGTGAGTAAATTGGCCATTTTCATTCACTTTTACCCATTTCTCAAATCTTGTGTTTAGGGCCCCTGGAAGCTTGAAAATCACTTTAAACATCTAATTTTATCTCTAAAAGTGATTATCCACGTACAAATGTGAATTGTCGTTCAAAGACGCGACATTTGAAAATGGACTATTTTTTTCGTTTCTGAAGCATGTCGTAAGGGGGGGTGGTTATCTCTTTCACCAAAAAACAGGCGTTTTTGATTGAACAATAAAGGCCTCCAAATGTTATTTAATTCACTTCCCGTGGAGGAGAAACACTTTTTAAGGCCTCAGAGTGAGTAAATTGGCCATTTTCATTCACTTTTACCCATTTCTCAAATCTTGTGTTTAGGGCCCCTGGAAGCTTGAAAATCACTTTAAACATCTAATTTTATCTCTAAAAGTGATTATCCACGTACAAATGTGAATTGTCGTTCAAAGACGCAACATTTGAAAATGGACCATTTTTTTCGTTTCTGAAGCATGTCGTAAGGGGGGGTGGTTATCTCTTTCACCAAAAAACAGGCGTTTTTGATTGAACAATAAAGGCCTCAAAATATTATTTTATTCACTTCCCGTGGAGGAGAAACACTTTTTAAGGCCTCAGAATGAGTAAATTGGCCATTTTCATTCACTTTTAGCCATTCCTCAAATCTCGTGTTTAAGGCCCCTGGAAGCATGAAAATCACTTTAAACATCTCAATTTATCTTTAAAAGTGATTTTCCACGTACAAATGTGAATTGTAGTTCAAAGAGGCGACATTTGAAAACGGACCATTTTTTTAGTTTCTGAAGCATGTCGTAAGGGGGGGGTGGTTATCTCTTTCATCAAAAATCGGGCGTTTTTGATTGAACAATAAAGGCCTACAAATGTTATTTAATTCACTTTCTAGGGTGGAGAAAAACTTTTTAAGGCCTCAGAGTGAATAAATTGGCCATTTTCATTCACATTTACCCATTCCTCAAATCTTGTGTTTAGGGCCCCTGAAAGCTTGAAAATCACTTTAAACATCTAATTTCATCTCTAAAAGTGATTATTCACGTACAAATGTGAATTGTAGTTCAAAGACGCAACATTTGAAAATGGACCATTTTTTTCGTTTCTGACGCATGTCGTAAGGGGGGGTGGTTATCTCTTTCACCAAAAAACAGGCATTTTTGATTGAACAATAAAGGCCTCCAAATGTTATTTTATTCACTTCCCGTGGAGGAGAAACACTTTTTAAGGCCGCAGGGAGAGTAAATTGGCCAATTTCATTCACGTTTACCCATTTCTCAAATCTTGTGTTTAGGGCCCCTGGAAGCTTGAAAATCACTTTAAACATCTCAATTTATCTTTAAACATGATTTTCCATGTACAAATGTGAATTGTAGTTCAAAGAGGCAACATTTGAAAACGGACCATTTTTTTATTTTCTGAAGCATGTCGTAAGGGGGGGTGGTTATCTCTTTCGTCAAAAATCGGGCATTTTCGCTTAAACAATAAAGGACTACAAATGTTATTTAATTCACTTCCCGTGGAGGAGAAACACTTTTTAAGGCCTCAGAGTGAGTAAATTGGCCATTTTCATTCACTTTTACCCATTTCTCAAATCTTGTGTTTAGGGCCCCTGGAAGCTTGAAAATCACTTTAAACATCTCAATTTATCTTTAAACATGATTTTCCATGTACAAATGTGAATTGTAGTTCAAAGAGGCAACATTTGAAAACGGACCATTTTTTTAGTTTCTGAAGCATGTCGTAAGGGGGGTGGTTATCTCTTTCGTCAAAAATCGGGCGTTTTCGCTTGAACAATGAAGGCCTACAAATGTTATTTAATTCACTTCCCGTGGAGGAGAAACACTTTTTAAGGCCTCAGAGTGAGTAAATTGGCCATTTTCATTCACTTTTACCCATTTCTCAAATCTTGTGTTTAGGGCCCCTGGAAGCTTGAAAATCACTTTAAACATCTAATTGTATCTCTAAAAGTGATTATCCACGTACAAATGTGAATTGTCGTTCAAAGACGCAACATTTGAAAATGGACCATTTTTTTCGTTTCTGAAGCATGTCGTAAGGGGGGGTGGTTATCTCTTTCACAAAAAAACAGACGTTTTTGATTGAACAATAAAGGCCTCGAAATATTATTTTATTCACTTCCCGTGGAGGAGAAACACTTTTTAAGGCCGCAGAGTGAGTAAATTGGCCATTTTCATTCACTTTTACCCATTCCTCAAATCTCGTGTTTCAGGCCCCTGGAAGCATGAAAATCCCTTTAAACATCTCAATTCATCTTTAAACATGATTTTCCATGTACAAATGTGAATTGTAGTTCAAAGAGGCAACATTTGAAAACGGACCATTTTTTTAGTTTCTGAAGCATGTCGTAAGGGGGGTGGTTATCTCTTTCGTCAAAAATCGGGCGTTTTCGCTTGAACAATAAAGGCCTACAAATGTTATTTAATTCACTTCCCGTGGAGGAGAAACACTTTTTAAGGCCTCAGAGTGAGTAAATTGGCCATTTTCATTCACTTTTACCCATTTCTCAAATCTTGTGTTTAGGGCCACTGGAAGCTTGAAAATCACTTTAAACATCTAATTTTATCTCTAAAAGTGATTATCCACGTACAAATGTGAATTGTCGTTCAAAGACGCAACATTTGAAAATGGACTATTTTTTTCGTTTCTGAAGCATGTCGTAAGGGGGGGAGGTTATTTCTTTCACCAAAAAACAGGCGTTTTTGATTGAACAATAAAGGCCTCCAAATGTTATTTAATTCACTTCCCGTGGAGGAGAAACACTTTTTAAGGCCTCAGAGTGAGTAAATTGGCCATTTTCATTCACTTTTACCCATTTCTCAAATCTTGTGTTTAGGGCCCCTGAAAGCTTGAAAATCACTTTAAACATCTAATTTTATCTCTAAAAGTGATTATCCACGTACAAATGTGAATTGTCGTTCAAAGACGCAACATTTGAAAATGGACCATTTATTTCGTTTCTGAAGCATGTCGTAAGGGGGTTGGTTATCTCTTTCACCAAAAAACAGTCGTTTTTGATTGAACAATAAAGGCCTCGAAATATTATTTTATTCACTTCCCGTGGAGGAGAAACACTTTTTAAGGCCTCAGAATGAGTAAATTGGCCATTTTCATTCACTTTTAGCCATTCCTCAAATCTCGTGTTTAAGGCCCCTGGAAGCATGAAAATCACTTTAAACATCTCAATTTATCTTTAAAAGTGATTTTCCACGTACAAATGTGAATTGTAGTTCAAAGAGGCGACATTTGAAAACAGACCATTTTTTTAGTTTCTGAAGCATGTCGTAAGGGGGGGTGGTTATCTCTCTCATCAAAAATCGGGCGTTTTTGATTGAACAATAAAGGCCTACAAATGTTATTTAATTCACTTTCTGGGGTGGAGAAAAACTTTTTAAGGCCTCAGAGTGAATAAATTGGCCATTTTCATTCACATTTACCCATTCCTCAAATCTTGTGTTTAGGGCCCCTGGAAGCTTGAAAATCACTTTAAACATCTAATTTCATCTCTAAAAGTGATTATCCACGTACAAATGTGAATTGTAGTTCAAAGACGCAACATTTGAAAATGGACCATTTTTTTTCGTTTCTGACGCATGTCGTAAGGGGGGGTGGTTATCTCTTTCACCAAAAAACGGGCATTTTTGATTGAACAATAAAGGCCTCCAAATGTTATTTTATTCACTTCCCGTGGAGGAGAAACACTTTTTAAGGCCGCAGAGAGAGTAAATTGGCCATTTTCATTCACGTTTACCCATTTCTCAAATCTTGTGTTTAGGGCCCCTGGAAGCTTGAAAATCACTTTAAACATCTCATTTTATCTCTAAAAGTGATTATCCACGTACAATGTTAATTGTAATTCAAAGAGGCAAAATTTGAAAACGGACCATTTTTTTAGTTTCTGAAGCATGTCGTAAGGGGGGTGGTTATCTCTTTCGTCAAAAATCGGGCGTTTTGCTTGAACAATAAAGGCCTACAAATGTTATTTTATTCACTTCCCGTGGAGGAGAAACACTTTTTATGGCCTCAGAGTGAGTAAATTGGCCATTTTCATTCACTTTTACCCATTCCTCAAATCTCGTGTTTCAGGCCCCTGGAAGCATGAAAATCACTTTAAACATCTCAAATTTATCTTTAAACATGATTTTCCATGTACAAATGTGAATTGTAGTTCAAAGAGGCAACATTTGAAAACGGACCATTTTTTTAGTTTCTGAAGCATGTCGTAAGGGGGGGTGGTTATCTCTTTCGTCAATCATCGGGCGTTTTCGCTTGAACAATAAAGGCCTACAAATGTTATTTAATTCACTTCCCGTGGAGGAGAAACACTTTTTAAGGCCTCAGAGTGAGTAAATTGGCCATTTTCATTCACTTTTACCCATTTCTCAAATCTTGTGTTTAGGGCCCCTGGAAGCTTGAAAATCACTTTAAACATCTAATTGTATCTCTAAAAGTGATTATCCACATACAAATGTGAATTGTCGTTCAAAGACGCAACATTTGAAAATGGACCATTTTTTTCGTTTCTGAAGCATGTCGTAAGGGGGGGTGGTTATCTCTTTCACCAAAAAACAGGCGTTTTTGATTGAACAATAAAGGCCTCGAAATATTATTTTATTCACTTCCCGTGGAGGAGAAACACTTTTTAAGCCCTCAGAATGAGTAAATTGGCCATTTTCATTCACTTTTAGCCATTCCTCAAATCTCGTGTTTAAGGCCCCTGGAAGCATGAAAATCACTTTAAACATCTCAATTTATCTTTAAAAGTGATTTTCCACGTACAAATGTGAATTGTAGTTCAAAGAGGTGACATTTGAAAACGGACCAATTTTTTTAGTTTCTGAAGCATGTCGTAAGGGGGGGTGGTTATCTCTTTCGTCAAAAATTGGGCGTTTTCGCTTGAACAATAAAGGCCTACAAATGTTATTTAAGTCACTTCCCGTGGAGGAGAAACACTTTTTAAGGCCTCAGAGTGAGTAAATTGGCCATTTTCATTCACTTTTACCCATTTCTCAAATCTTGTGTTTAGGGCCCCTGGAAGCTTGAAAATCACTTTAAACATCTAATTTTATCTCTAAAAGTGATTATCCACGTACAAATGTGAATTGTCGTTCAAAGACGCAACATTTGAAAATGGACCATTTTTTTCGTTTCTGAAGCATGTCGTAAGGGGGGGTGGTTATCTCTTTCACCAAAAAACAGGCGTTTTTGATTGAACAATAAAGGCCTCGAAATATTATTTTATTCACTTCCCGTGGAGGAGAAAACTTTTTAAGGCCTCAGAATGAGTAAATTGGCCATTTTCATTCACTTTTATCCATTCCTCAAATCTCGTGTTTAAGGCCCCTGGAAGCATGAAAATCACTTTAAACATCTCAATTTATCTTTAAAAGTGATTTTCCACGTACAAATGTGAATTGTAGTTCAAAGACGCAACATTTGAAAATGGACCATTTTTTTTCGTTTCTGACGCATGTCGTAAGGGGGGGTGGTTATCTCTTTCACCAAAAAATGAGCATTTTTTATTGAACAATAAAGGCCTCCAAATGTTATTTTATTCACTTCCCATGGAGGAGAAACACTTTTTAAGGCCGCAGAGAGAGTAAATTGGCCATTTTCATTCACGTTTACCCATTTCTCAAATCTTGTGTTTAGGGCCCCTGGAAGCTTGAAAATCACTTTAAACATCTCATTTTATCTCTAAAAGTGATTATCCACGTACAATGTTAATTGTAATTCAAAGAGGCAAAATTTGAAAACGGACCATTTTTTTAGTTTCTGAAGCATGTCGTAAGGGGGGCGGTTATCTCTTTCGTCAAAAATCGGGCGTTTTGCTTGAACAATAAAGGCCTACAAATGTTATTTTATTCACTTCCCGTGGAGGAGAAACACTTTTTATGGCCTCAGAGTGAGTAAATTGGCCATTTTCATTCACTTTTACCCATTTCTCAAATCTTGTGTTTAGGGCCCCTGGAAGCTTGAAAATCACTTTAAAGATTAATTTTATCTCTAAAAGTGATTATCCACGTACAAATGTGAATTGTCGTTCAAAGACGCAACATTTGAAAATGGACCATTTTTTTCGTTTCTGAAGCATGTCGTAAGGGGGGGTGGTTATCTCTTTCACAAAAAAACAGGCGTTTTTGATTGAACAATAAAGGCCTCGAAATATTATTTTATTCACTTCCCGTGGAGGAGAAACACTTTTTAAGGCCGCAGAGTGAGTAAATTGGCCATTTTCATTCACTTTTACCCATTCCTCAAATCTCGTGTTTCAGGCCCCTGGAAGCATGAAAATCACTTTAAACATCTCAATTTATCTTTAAACATGATTTTCCATGTACAAATGTGAATTGTAGTTCAAAGAGGCAACATTTGAAAACGGACCATTTTTTTAGTTTCTGAAGCATGTCGTAAGGGGGGGTGGTTATCTCTTTCGTCAAAAATCGGGCGTTTTCGCTTGAACAATAAAGGCCTACAAATGTTATTTAATTCACTTCCCGTTGATGAGAAACACTTTTTAAGGCCTCAGAGTGAGTAAATTGGCCATTTTCATTCACTTTTACCCATTTCTCAAATCTTGTGTTTAGGGCCCCTGGAAGCTTGAAAATCACTTTAAACATCTAATTTTATCTCTAAAAGTGATTATCCACATACAAATGTGAATTGTCGTTCAAAGACGCAACATTTGAAAATGGACCATTTTTTTCGGTTTCTGAAGCATGTCGTAAGGGGGGGTGGTTATCTCTTTCACCAAAAAACAGGCGTTTTTGATTGAACAATAAAGGCCTCGAAATATTATTTTATTCACTTCCCGTGGAGGAGAAACACTTTTTAAGGCCTCAGAATGAGTAAATTGGCCATTTTCATTCACTTTTAGCCATTCCTCAAATCTCGTGTTTAAGGCCCCTGGAAGCATGAAAATCACTTTAAACATCTCAATTTATCTTTAAAAGTGATTTTCCACGTACAAATGTGAATTGTAGTTCAAAGAGGCGACATTTGAAAACGGACCATTTTTTTAGTTTCTGAAGCATGTCGTAAGGGGGGGTGGTTATCTCTTTCGTCAAAAATTGGGCGTTTTCGCTTGAACAATAAAGGCCTACAAATGTTATTTAAGTCACTTCCCGTGGAGGAGAAACACTTTTTAAGGCCTCAGAGTGAGTAAATTGGCCATTTTCATTCACTTTTACCCATTTCTCAAATCTTGTGTTTAGGGCCCCTGGAAGCTTGAAAATCACTTTAAACATCTAATTTTATCTCTAAAAGTGATTATCCACGTACAAATGTGAATTGTCGTTCAAAGACGCAACATTTGAAAATGGACCATTTTTTTCGTTTCTGAAGCATGTCGTAAGGGGGGGTGGTTATCTCTTTCACCAAAAAACAGGCGTTTTTGATTGAACAATAAAGGCCTCGAAATATTATTTTATTCACTTCCCGTGGAGGAGAAACACTTTTTAAGGCCTCAGAATGAGTAAATTGGCCATTTTCATTCACTTTTATCCATTCCTCAAATCTCGTGTTTAAGGCCCCTGGAAGCATGAAAATCACTTTAAACATCTCAATTTATCTTTAAAAGTGATTTTCCACGTACAAATGTGAATTGTAGTTCAAAGACGCAACATTTGAAAATGGACCATTTTTTTTCGTTTCTGACGCATGTCGTAAGGGGGGGTGGTTATCTCTTTCACCAAAAAATGAGCATTTTTTATTGAACAATAAAGGCCTCCAAATGTTATTTTATTCACTTCCCATTTCTCAAATCTTGTGTTTAGGGCCCCTGGAAGCTTGAAAATCACTTTAAACATCTCATTTTATCTCTAAAAGTGATTATCCACGTACAATGTTAATTGTAATTCAAAGAGGCAAAATTTGAAAACGGACCATTTTTTTAGTTTCTGAAGCATGTCGTAAGGGGGGTGGTTATCTCTTTCGTCAAAAATCGGGCGTTTTCGCTTGAACAATAAAGGCCTACAAATGTTATTTAATTCACTTCCCGTTGATGAGAAACACTTTTTAAGGCCTCAGAGTGAGTAAATTGGCCATTTTCATTCACTTTTACCCATTTCTCAAATCTTGTGTTTAGGGCCCCTGGAAGCTTGAAAATCACTTTAAACATCTAATTTTATCTCTAAAAGTGATTATCCACATACAAATGTGAATTGTCGTTCAAAGACGCAACATTTGAAAATGGACCATTTTTTTCGGTTTCTGAAGCATGTCGTAAGGGGGGGTGGTTATCTCTTTCACCAAAAAACAGGCGTTTTTGATTGAACAATAAAGGCCTCGAAATATTATTTTATTCACTTCCCGTGGAGGAGAAACACTTTTTAAGGCCTCAGAATGAGTAAATTGGCCATTTTCATTCACTTTTAGCCATTCCTCAAATCTCGTGTTTAAGGCCCCTGGAAGCATGAAAATCACTTTAAACATCTCAATTTATCTTTAAAAGTGATTTTCCACGTACAAATGTGAATTGTAGTTCAAATAGGCGACATTTGAAAACGGACCATTTTTTTAGTTTCTGAAGCATGTCGTAAGGGGGGGTGGTTATCTCTTTCGTCAAAAATTGGGCGTTTTCGCTTGAACAATAAAGGCCTACAAATGTTATTTAAGTCACTTCCCGTGGAGGAGAAACACTTTTTAAGGCCTCAGAGTGAGTAAATTGGCCATTTTCATTCACTTTTACCCATTTCTCAAATCTTGTGTTTAGGGCCCCTGGAAGCTTGAAAATCACTTTAAACATCTAATTTTATCTCAAAGTGATTATCCACGTACAAATGTGAATTGTCGTTCAAAGACGCAACATTTGAAAACGGACCATTTTTTTAGTTTCTGAAGCATGTCGTAAGGGGGGGTGGTTATCTCTTTCATCAAAAATCCGGCGTTTTCGCTTGAACAATAAAGGCCTACAAATGTTATTTAATTCACTTCCCGTGGAGGAGAAAAACTTTTTAAGGCCTCAGAGTGAATAAATTGGCCATTTTCATTCACATTTACCCATTCCTCAAATCTTGTGTTTAGGGCCCCTGGAAGCTTGAAAATCACTTTAAACATCTAATTTCATCTCTAAAAGTGATTATCCACGTACAAATGTGAATTGTAGTTCAAAGACGCAACATTTGAAAATGGACCATTTTTTTTCGTTTCTGACGCATGTCGTAAGGGGGGTGGTTATCTCTTTCACCAAAAAACGGGCATTTTTGATTGAACAATAAAGGCCTCCAAATGTTATTTTATTCACTTCCCGTGGAGGAGAAACACTTTTCAAGGCCGCAGAGAGAGTAAATTGGCCAATTTCATTCACGTTTACCCATTTCTCAAATCTTGTGTTTAGGGCCCCTGGAAGCTTGAAAATCACTTTAAACATCTCAATTTATCTTTAAACATGATTTTCCATGTACAAATGTAAATTGTAGTTCAAAGAGGCAACATTTGAAAACGGACCATTTTTTTAGTTTCTGAAGCATGTCGTAAGGGGGGGTGGTTATCTCTTTCGTCAAAAATCGGGCGTTTTCGCTTGAACAATAAAGGCCTACAAATGTTATTTAATTCACTTCCCGTGGAGGAGAAACACTTTTTAAGGCTTCAGAGTGAGTAAATTGGCCATTTTCATTCACTTTTACCCATTTCTCAAATCTTGTGTTTAGGGCCCCTGGAAGCTTGAAAATCACTTTAAACATCTAATTTTATCTCTAAAAGTGATTATCCACATACAAATGTGAATTGTCGTTCAAAGACGCAACATTTGAAAATGGACCATTTTTTTCGTTTCTGAAGCATGTCGTAAGGGGGGGTGGTTATCTCTTTCACCAATAAACAGGCGTTTTTGATTGAACAATAAAGGCCTCGAAATATTATTTTATTCACTTCCCGTGGAGGAGAAACACTTTTTAAGGCCGCAGAGTGAGTAAATTGGCCATTTTCATTCACTTTTACCCATTCCTCAAATCTCGTGTTTCAGGCCCCTGGAAGCATGAAAATCACTTTAAACATCTCAATTTATCTTTAAACATGATTTTCCATGTACAAATGTGAATTGCAGTTCAAAGAGGCAACATTTGAAAACGGACCATTTTTTTAGTTTCTGAAGCATGTCGTAAGGGGGGGTGGTTATCTCTTTCGTCAAAAATCGGGCGTTTTCGCTTGAACAATAAAGGCCTACAAATGTTATTTAATTCACTTCCCGTGGAGGAGAAACACTTTTTAAAGCCTCAGAGTGAGTAAATTGGCCATTTTCATTCACTTTTACCCTTTTCTCAAATCTTGTGTTTAGGGCCCCTGGAAGCTTGAAAATCACTTTAAACATCTAATTTTATCTCTAAAAGTGATTATCCACGTACAAATGTGAATTGTCGTTCAAAGACGCAACATTTGAAAATGGACCATTTTTTTCGTTTCTGAAGCATGTCGTAAGGGGGGGTGGTTATCTCTTTCACCAAAAAACAGGCGTTTTTGATTGAACAATAAAGGCCTCGAAATATTATTTTATTCACTTCCCGTGGAGGAGAAACACTTTTTAAGGCCTCAGAATGAGTAAATTGGCCATTTTCATTCACTTTTATCCATTCCTCAAATCTCGTGTTTAAGGCCCCTGGAAGCATGAAAATCACTTTAAACATCTCAATTTATCTTTAAAAGTGATTTTCCACGTACAAATGTGAATTGTAGTTCAAAGACGCAACATTTGAAAATGGACCATTTTTTTTCGTTTCTGACGCATGTCGTAAGGGGGGGTGGTTATCTCTTTCACCAAAAAATGAGCATTTTTTATTGAACAATAAAGGCCTCCAAATGTTATTTTATTCACTTCCCATTTCTCAAATCTTGTGTTTAGGGCCCCTGGAAGCTTGAAAATCACTTTAAACATCTCATTTTATCTCTAAAAGTGATTATCCACGTACAATGTTAATTGTAATTCAAAGAGGCAAAATTTGAAAACGGACCATTTTTTTAGTTTCTGAAGCATGTCGTAAGGGGGGTGGTTATCTCTTTCGTCAAAAATCGGGCGTTTTCGCTTGAACAATAAAGGCCTACAAATGTTATTTAATTCACTTCCCGTTGATGAGAAACACTTTTTAAGGCCTCAGAGTGAGTAAATTGGCCATTTTCATTCACTTTTACCCATTTCTCAAATCTTGTGTTTAGGGCCCCTGGAAGCTTGAAAATCACTTTAAACATCTCATTTTATCTCTAAAAGTGATTATCCACGTACAATGTTAATTGTAATTCAAAGAGGCAAAATTTGAAAACGGACCATTTTTTTAGTTTCTGAAGCATGTCGTAAGGGGGGCGGTTATCTCTTTCGTCAAAAATCGGGCGTTTTGCTTGAACAATAAAGGCCTACAAATGTTATTTTATTCACTTCCCGTGGAGGAGAAACACTTTTTATGGCCTCAGAGTGAGTAAATTGGCCATTTTCATTCACTTTTACCCATTTCTCAAATCTTGTGTTTAGGGCCCCTGGAAGCTTGAAAATCACTTTAAAGATTAATTTTATCTCTAAAAGTGATTATCCACGTACAAATGTGAATTGTCGTTCAAAGACGCAACATTTGAAAATGGACCATTTTTTTCGTTTCTGAAGCATGTCGTAAGGGGGGGTGGTTATCTCTTTCACAAAAAAACAGGCGTTTTTGATTGAACAATAAAGGCCTCGAAATATTATTTTATTCACTTCCCGTGGAGGAGAAACACTTTTTAAGGCCGCAGAGTGAGTAAATTGGCCATTTTCATTCACTTTTACCCATTCCTCAAATCTCGTGTTTCAGGCCCCTGGAAGCATGAAAATCACTTTAAACATCTCAATTTATCTTTAAACATGATTTTCCATGTACAAATGTGAATTGTAGTTCAAAGAGGCAACATTTGAAAACGGACCATTTTTTTAGTTTCTGAAGCATGTCGTAAGGGGGGGTGGTTATCTCTTTCGTCAAAAATCGGGCGTTTTCGCTTGAACAATAAAGGCCTACAAATGTTATTTAATTCACTTCCCGTTGATGAGAAACACTTTTTAAGGCCTCAGAGTGAGTAAATTGGCCATTTTCATTCACTTTTACCCATTTCTCAAATCTTGTGTTTAGGGCCCCTGGAAGCTTGAAAATCACTTTAAACATCTAATTTTATCTCTAAAAGTGATTATCCACATACAAATGTGAATTGTCGTTCAAAGACGCAACATTTGAAAATGGACCATTTTTTTCGGTTTCTGAAGCATGTCGTAAGGGGGGGTGGTTATCTCTTTCACCAAAAAACAGGCGTTTTTGATTGAACAATAAAGGCCTCGAAATATTATTTTATTCACTTCCCGTGGAGGAGAAACACTTTTTAAGGCCTCAGAATGAGTAAATTGGCCATTTTCATTCACTTTTAGCCATTCCTCAAATCTCGTGTTTAAGGCCCCTGGAAGCATGAAAATCACTTTAAACATCTCAATTTATCTTTAAAAGTGATTTTCCACGTACAAATGTGAATTGTAGTTCAAAGAGGCGACATTTGAAAACGGACCATTTTTTTAGTTTCTGAAGCATGTCGTAAGGGGGGGTGGTTATCTCTTTCGTCAAAAATTGGGCGTTTTCGCTTGAACAATAAAGGCCTACAAATGTTATTTAAGTCACTTCCCGTGGAGGAGAAACACTTTTTAAGGCCTCAGAGTGAGTAAATTGGCCATTTTCATTCACTTTTACCCATTTCTCAAATCTTGTGTTTAGGGCCCCTGGAAGCTTGAAAATCACTTTAAACATCTAATTTTATCTCTAAAAGTGATTATCCACGTACAAATGTGAATTGTCGTTCAAAGACGCAACATTTGAAAATGGACCATTTTTTTCGTTTCTGAAGCATGTCGTAAGGGGGGGTGGTTATCTCTTTCACCAAAAAACAGGCGTTTTTGATTGAACAATAAAGGCCTCGAAATATTATTTTATTCACTTCCCGTGGAGGAGAAACACTTTTTAAGGCCTCAGAATGAGTAAATTGGCCATTTTCATTCACTTTTATCCATTCCTCAAATCTCGTGTTTAAGGCCCCTGGAAGCATGAAAATCACTTTAAACATCTCAATTTATCTTTAAAAGTGATTTTCCACGTACAAATGTGAATTGTAGTTCAAAGACGCAACATTTGAAAATGGACCATTTTTTTTCGTTTCTGACGCATGTCGTAAGGGGGGGTGGTTATCTCTTTCACCAAAAAATGAGCATTTTTTATTGAACAATAAAGGCCTCCAAATGTTATTTTATTCACTTCCCATTTCTCAAATCTTGTGTTTAGGGCCCCTGGAAGCTTGAAAATCACTTTAAACATCTCATTTTATCTCTAAAAGTGATTATCCACGTACAATGTTAATTGTAATTCAAAGAGGCAAAATTTGAAAACGGACCATTTTTTTAGTTTCTGAAGCATGTCGTAAGGGGGGTGGTTATCTCTTTCGTCAAAAATCGGGCGTTTTCGCTTGAACAATAAAGGCCTACAAATGTTATTTAATTCACTTCCCGTTGATGAGAAACACTTTTTAAGGCCTCAGAGTGAGTAAATTGGCCATTTTCATTCACTTTTACCCATTTCTCAAATCTTGTGTTTAGGGCCCCTGGAAGCTTGAAAATCACTTTAAACATCTAATTTTATCTCTAAAAGTGATTATCCACATACAAATGTGAATTGTCGTTCAAAGACGCAACATTTGAAAATGGACCATTTTTTTCGGTTTCTGAAGCATGTCGTAAGGGGGGGTGGTTATCTCTTTCACCAAAAAACAGGCGTTTTTGATTGAACAATAAAGGCCTCGAAATATTATTTTATTCACTTCCCGTGGAGGAGAAACACTTTTTAAGGCCTCAGAATGAGTAAATTGGCCATTTTCATTCACTTTTAGCCATTCCTCAAATCTCGTGTTTAAGGCCCCTGGAAGCATGAAAATCACTTTAAACATCTCAATTTATCTTTAAAAGTGATTTTCCACGTACAAATGTGAATTGTAGTTCAAATAGGCGACATTTGAAAACGGACCATTTTTTTAGTTTCTGAAGCATGTCGTAAGGGGGGGTGGTTATCTCTTTCGTCAAAAATTGGGCGTTTTCGCTTGAACAATAAAGGCCTACAAATGTTATTTAAGTCACTTCCCGTGGAGGAGAAACACTTTTTAAGGCCTCAGAGTGAGTAAATTGGCCATTTTCATTCACTTTTACCCATTTCTCAAATCTTGTGTTTAGGGCCCCTGGAAGCTTGAAAATCACTTTAAACATCTAATTTTATCTCAAAGTGATTATCCACGTACAAATGTGAATTGTCGTTCAAAGACGCAACATTTGAAAACGGACCATTTTTTTAGTTTCTGAAGCATGTCGTAAGGGGGGGTGGTTATCTCTTTCATCAAAAATCCGGCGTTTTCGCTTGAACAATAAAGGCCTACAAATGTTATTTAATTCACTTCCCGTGGAGGAGAAAAACTTTTTAAGGCCTCAGAGTGAATAAATTGGCCATTTTCATTCACATTTACCCATTCCTCAAATCTTGTGTTTAGGGCCCCTGGAAGCTTGAAAATCACTTTAAACATCTAATTTCATCTCTAAAAGTGATTATCCACGTACAAATGTGAATTGTAGTTCAAAGACGCAACATTTGAAAATGGACCATTTTTTTTCGTTTCTGACGCATGTCGTAAGGGGGGTGGTTATCTCTTTCACCAAAAAACGGGCATTTTTGATTGAACAATAAAGGCCTCCAAATGTTATTTTATTCACTTCCCGTGGAGGAGAAACACTTTTCAAGGCCGCAGAGAGAGTAAATTGGCCAATTTCATTCACGTTTACCCATTTCTCAAATCTTGTGTTTAGGGCCCCTGGAAGCTTGAAAATCACTTTAAACATCTCAATTTATCTTTAAACATGATTTTCCATGTACAAATGTAAATTGTAGTTCAAAGAGGCAACATTTGAAAACGGACCATTTTTTTAGTTTCTGAAGCATGTCGTAAGGGGGGGTGGTTATCTCTTTCGTCAAAAATCGGGCGTTTTCGCTTGAACAATAAAGGCCTACAAATGTTATTTAATTCACTTCCCGTGGAGGAGAAACACTTTTTAAGGCTTCAGAGTGAGTAAATTGGCCATTTTCATTCACTTTTACCCATTTCTCAAATCTTGTGTTTAGGGCCCCTGGAAGCTTGAAAATCACTTTAAACATCTAATTTTATCTCTAAAAGTGATTATCCACATACAAATGTGAATTGTCGTTCAAAGACGCAACATTTGAAAATGGACCATTTTTTTCGTTTCTGAAGCATGTCGTAAGGGGGGGTGGTTATCTCTTTCACCAATAAACAGGCGTTTTTGATTGAACAATAAAGGCCTCGAAATATTATTTTATTCACTTCCCGTGGAGGAGAAACACTTTTTAAGGCCGCAGAGTGAGTAAATTGGCCATTTTCATTCACTTTTACCCATTCCTCAAATCTCGTGTTTCAGGCCCCTGGAAGCATGAAAATCACTTTAAACATCTCAATTTATCTTTAAACATGATTTTCCATGTACAAATGTGAATTGCAGTTCAAAGAGGCAACATTTGAAAACGGACCATTTTTTTAGTTTCTGAAGCATGTCGTAAGGGGGGGTGGTTATCTCTTTCGTCAAAAATCGGGCGTTTTCGCTTGAACAATAAAGGCCTACAAATGTTATTTAATTCACTTCCCGTGGAGGAGAAACACTTTTTAAAGCCTCAGAGTGAGTAAATTGGCCATTTTCATTCACTTTTACCCTTTTCTCAAATCTTGTGTTTAGGGCCCCTGGAAGCTTGAAAATCACTTTAAACATCTAATTTTATCTCTAAAAGTGATTATCCACGTACAAATGTGAATTGTCGTTCAAAGACGCAACATTTGAAAATGGACCATTTTTTTCGTTTCTGAAGCATGTCGTAAGGGGGGGTGGTTATCTCTTTCACCAAAAAACAGGCGTTTTTGATTGAACAATAAAGGCCTCGAAATATTATTTTATTCACTTCCCGTGGAGGAGAAACACTTTTTAAGGCCTCAGAATGAGTAAATTGGCCATTTTCATTCACTTTTATCCATTCCTCAAATCTCGTGTTTAAGGCCCCTGGAAGCATGAAAATCACTTTAAACATCTCAATTTATCTTTAAAAGTGATTTTCCACGTACAAATGTGAATTGTAGTTCAAAGACGCAACATTTGAAAATGGACCATTTTTTTTCGTTTCTGACGCATGTCGTAAGGGGGGGTGGTTATCTCTTTCACCAAAAAATGAGCATTTTTTATTGAACAATAAAGGCCTCCAAATGTTATTTTATTCACTTCCCATGGAGGAGAAACACTTTTTAAGGCCGCAGAGAGAGTAAATTGGCCATTTTCATTCACGTTTACCCATTTCTCAAATCTTGTGTTTAGGGCCCCTGGAAGCTTGAAAATCACTTTAAACATCTCATTTTATCTCTAAAAGTGATTATCCACGTACAATGTTAATTGTAATTCAAAGAGGCAAAATTTGAAAACGGACCATTTTTTTAGTTTCTGAAGCATGTCGTAAGGGGGGTGGTTATCTCTTTCGTCAAAAATCGGGCGTTTTGCTTGAACAATAAAGGCCTACAAATGTTATTTTATTCACTTCCCGTGGAGGAGAAACACTTTTTATGGCCTCAGAGTGAGTAAATTGGCCATTTTCATTCACTTTTACCCATTTCTCAAATCTTGTGTTTAGGGCCCCTGGAAGCTTGAAAATCACTTTAAAGATTAATTTTATCTCTAAAAGTGATTATCCACGTACAAATGTGAATTGTCGTTCAAAGACGCAACATTTGAAAATGGACCATTTTTTTCGTTTCTGAAGCATGTCGTAAGGGGGGGTGGTTATCTCTTTCACAAAAAAACAGGCGTTTTTGATTGAACAATAAAGGCCTCGAAATATTATTTTATTCACTTCCCGTGGAGGAGAAACACTTTTTAAGGCCGCAGAGTGAGTAAATTGGCCATTTTCATTCACTTTTACCCATTCCTCAAATCTCGTGTTTCAGGCCCCTGGAAGCATGAAAATCACTTTAAACATCTCAATTTATCTTTAAACATGATTTTCCATGTACAAATGTGAATTGTAGTTCAAAGAGGCAACATTTGAAAACGGACCATTTTTTTAGTTTCTGAAGCATGTCGTAAGGGGGGGTGGTTATCTCTTTCGTCAAAAATCGGGCGTTTTCGCTTGAACAATAAAGGCCTACAAATGTTATTTAATTCACTTCCCGTTGATGAGAAACACTTTTTAAGGCCTCAGAGTGAGTAAATTGGCCATTTTCATTCACTTTTACCCATTTCTCAAATCTTGTGTTTAGGGCCCCTGGAAGCTTGAAAATCACTTTAAACATCTAATTTTATCTCTAAAAGTGATTATCCACATACAAATGTGAATTGTCGTTCAAAGACGCAACATTTGAAAATGGACCATTTTTTTCGGTTTCTGAAACATGTCGTAAGGGGGGGTGGTTATCTCTTTCACCAAAAAACAGGCATTTTTGATTGAACAATAAAGGCCTCGAAATATTATTTTATTCACTTCCCGTGGAGGAGAAACACTTTTTAAGGCCTCAGAATGAGTAAATTGGCCATTTTCATTCACTTTTAGCCATTCCTCAAATCTCGTGTTTAAGGCCCCTGGAAGCATGAAAATCACTTTAAACATCTCAATTTATCTTTAAAAGTGATTTTCCACGTACAAATGTGAATTGTAGTTCAAATAGGCGACATTTGAAAACGGACCATTTTTTTAGTTTCTGAAGCATGTCGTAAGGGGGGGTGGTTATCTCTTTCGTCAAAAATTGGGCGTTTTCGCTTGAACAATAAAGGCCTACAAATGTTATTTAAGTCACTTCCCGTGGAGGAGAAACACTTTTTAAGGCCTCAGAGTGAGTAAATTGGCCATTTTCATTCACTTTTACCCATTTCTCAAATCTTGTGTTTAGGGCCCCTGGAAGCTTGAAAATCACTTTAAACATCTAATTTTATCTCAAAGTGATTATCCACGTACAAATGTGAATTGTCGTTCAAAGACGCAACATTTGAAAACGGACCATTTTTTTAGTTTCTGAAGCATGTCGTAAGGGGGGGTGGTTATCTCTTTCATCAAAAATCCGGCGTTTTCGCTTGAACAATAAAGGCCTACAAATGTTATTTAATTCACTTCCCGTGGAGGAGAAACACTTTTTAAGGCCTCAGAATGAGTAAATTGGCCATTTTCATTCACTTTTAGCCATTCCTCAAATCTCGTGTTTAAGGCCCCTGGAAACATGAAAATCACTTTAAACATCTCAATTTATCTTTAAAAGTGATTTTCCACGTACAAATGTGAATTGTAGTTCAAAGAGGCGACATTTGAAAACGGACCATTTTTTTAGTTTCTGAAGCATGTCGTAAGGGGGGGTGGTTATCTCTTTCATCAAAAATCGGGCGTTTTTGATTGAACAATAAAGGCCTACAAATGTTATTTAATTCACTTTCTAGGGTGGAGAAAAACTTTTTAAGGCCTCAGAGTGAATAAATTGGCCATTTTCATTCACATTTACCCATTCCTCAAATCTTGTGTTTAGGGCCCCTGGAAGCTTGAAAATCACTTTAAACATCTAATTTCATCTCTAAAAGTGATTATCCACGTACAAATGTGAATTGTAGTTCAAAGACGCAACATTTGAAAATGGACCATTTTTTTTCGTTTCTGA
Organism: Triturus cristatus; assembly: GCF_964204655.1. Classification (NCBI taxonomy): domain Eukaryota; kingdom Metazoa; phylum Chordata; class Amphibia; order Caudata; family Salamandridae; genus Triturus; species Triturus cristatus. The sequence continues at coordinate 177,915,643 of NC_140595.1, forward strand.
CGCATGTCGTAAGGGGGGTGGTTATCTCTTTCACCAAAAAACGGGCATTTTTGATTGAACAATAAAGGCCTCCAAATGTTATTTTATTCACTTCCCATGGAGGAGAAACACTTTTCAAGGCCGCAGAGAGAGTAAATTGGCCAATTTCATTCACGTTTACCCATTTCTCAAATCTTGTGTTTAGGGCCCCTGGAAGCTTGAAAATCACTTTAAACATCTCAATTTATCTTTAAACATGATTTTCCATGTACAAATGTAAATTGTAGTTCAAAGAGGCAACATTTGAAAACGGACCATTTTTTTAGTTTCTGAAGCATGTCGTAAGGGGGGGTGGTTATCTCTTTCGTCAAAAATCGGGCGTTTTCGCTTGAACAATAAAGGCCTACAAATGTTATTTAATTCACTTCCCGTGGAGGAGAAACACTTTTTAAGGCTTCAGAGTGAGTAAATTGGCCATTTTCATTCACTTTTACCCATTTCTCAAATCTTGTGTTTAGGGCCCCTGGAAGCTTGAAAATCACTTTAAACATCTAATTTTATCTCTAAAAGTGATTATCCACATACAAATGTGAATTGTCGTTCAAAGACGCAACATTTGAAAATGGACCATTTTTTTCGTTTCTGAAGCATGTCGTAAGGGGGGGTGGTTATCTCTTTCACCAAAAAACAGGCGTTTTTGATTGAACAATAAAGGCCTCGAAATATTATTTTATTCACTTCCCGTGGAGGAGAAACACTTTTTAAGGCCGCAGAGTGAGTAAATTGGCCATTTTCATTCACTTTTACCCATTCCTCAAATCTCGTGTTTCAGGCCCCTGGAAGCATGAAAATCACTTTAAACATCTCAATTTATCTTTAAACATGATTTTCCATGTACAAATGTGAATTGCAGTTCAAAGAGGCAACATTTGAAAACGGACCATTTTTTTAGTTTCTGAAGCATGTCGTAAGGGGGGGTGGTTATCTCTTTCGTCAAAAATCGGGCGTTTTCGCTTGAACAATAAAGGCCTACAAATGTTATTTAATTCACTTCCCGTGGAGGAGAAACACTTTTTAAAGCCTCAGAGTGAGTAAATTGGCCATTTTCATTCACTTTTACCCTTTTCTCAAATCTTGTGTTTAGGGCCCCTGGAAGCTTGAAAATCACTTTAAACATCTCAATTTATCTTTAAACATGATTTTCCATGTACAAATGTGAATTGTAGTTCAAAGAGGCAACATTTGAAAACGGACCATTTTTTTAGTTTCTGAAGCATGTCGTAAGGGGGGGTGGTTATCTCTTTCATCAAAAATCCGGCGTTTTCGCTTGAACAATAAAGGCCTACAAATGTTATTTAATTCACTTCCCGTGGAGGAGAAACACTTTTTAAGGCCTCAGAGTGAGTAAATTGGCCATTTTCATTCACTTTTACCCATTTCTCAAATCTTGTGTTTAGGGCCCCTGGAAGCTTGAAAATCACTTTAAACATCTAATTTTATCTCTAAAAGTGATTATCCACATACAAATGTGAATTGTCGTTCAAAGACGCAACATTTGAAAATGGACCATTTTTTTCGTTTCAGAAGCATGTCGTAAGGGGGGGTGGTTATCTCTTTCACCAAAAAACAGGCGTTTTTGATTGAACAATAAAGGCCTCGAAATATTATTTTATTCACTTCCCGTGGAGGAGAAACACTTTTTAAGGCCTCAGAATGAGTAAATTGGCCATTTTCATTCACTTTTACCCATTCCTCAAATCTCGTGTTTAAGGCCCCTGGAAGCATGAAAATCACTTTAAACATCTCAATTTATCTTTAAAAGTGATTTCCACGTACAAATGTGAATTGTAGTTCAAAGAGGCGACATTTGAAAACGGACCATTTTTTTAGTTTCTGAAGCATGTCGTAAGGGGGGGTGGTTATCTCTTTCGTCAAAAATTGGGCGTTTTCGCTTGAACAATAAAGGCCTACAAATGTTATTTAAGTCACTTCCCGTGGAGGAGAAACACTTTTTAAGGCCTCAGAGTGAGTAAATTGGCCATTTTCATTCACTTTTACCCATTTCTCAAATCTTGTGTTTAGGGCCCCTGGAAGCTTGAAAATCACTTTAAACATCTAATTTTATCTCTAAAAGTGATTATCCACGTACAAATGTGAATTGTCGTTCAAAGATGCAACATTTGAAAATGGACCATTTTTTTCGTTTCTGAAGCATGTCGTAAGGGGGGTGGTTATCTCTTTCACCAAAAAACAGGCGTTTTTGATTGAACAATAAAGGCCTCGAAATATTATTTTATTCACTTCCCGTGGAGGAGAAACACTTTTTAAGGCCTCAGAATGAGTAAATTGGCCATTTTCATTCACTTTTAGCCATTCCTCAAATCTCGTGTTTAAGGCCCCTGGAAACATGAAAATCACTTTAAACATCTCAATTTATCTTTAAAAGTGATTTTCCACGGACAAATGTGAATTGTAGTTCAAAGAGGCGACATTTGAAAACGGACCATTTTTTTAGTTTCTGAAGCATGTCGTAAGGGGGGGGTGGTTATCTCTTTCATCAAAAATCGGGCGTTTTTGATTGAACAATAAAGGCCTACAAATGTTATTTAATTCACTTTCTAGTTTGGAGAAAAACTTTTTAAGGCCTCAGAGTGAATAAATTGGCCATTTTCATTCACATTTACCCATTCCTCAAATCTTGTGTTTAGGGCCCCTGGAAGCTTGAAAATCACTTTAAACATCTAATTTCATCTCTAAAAGTGATTATCCACGTACAAATGTGAATTGTAGTTCAAAGAGGCAACATTTGAAAACGGACCATTTTTTTAGTTTCTGAAGCATGTCGTAAGGGGGGGTGGTTATCTCTTTCGTCAAAAATCGGGCGTTTTCGCTTGAACAATAAAGGCCTACAAATGTTATTTAATTCACTTCCCGTGGAGGAGAAACACTTTTTAAGGCCTCAGAGTGAGTAAATTGGCCATTTTCATTCACTTTTACCCATTTCTCAAATCTTGTGTTTAGGGCCCCTGGAAGCTTGAAAATCACTTTAAACATCTAATTTTATCTCTAAAAGTGATTATCCACATACAAATGTGAATTGTCGTTCAAAGACGCAACATTTGAAAATCGACCATTTTTTTCGTTTCTGAAGCATGTCGTAAGGGGGGGTGGTTATCTCTTTCACCAAAAAACAGGCGTTTTTGATTGAACAATAAAGGCCTCGAAATATTATTTTATTCACTTCCCGTGGAGGAGAAACACTTTTTAAGGCCGCAGAGTGAGTAAATTGGCCATTTTCATTCACTTTTACCCATTCCTCAAATCTCGTGTTTCAGGCCCCTGGAAGCATGAAAATCACTTTAAACATCTCAATTTATCTTTAAACATGATTTTCCATGTACAAATGTGAATTGTAGTTCAAAGAGGCGACATTTGAAAACGGACCATTTTTTTAGTTTCTGAAGCATGTCGTAAGGGGGGGGTGGTTATCTCTTTCATCAAAAATCGGGCGTTTTTGATTGAACAATAAAGGCCTACAAATGGTATTTAATTCACTTTCTAGGGTGGAGAAAAACTTTTTAAGGCCTCAGAGTGAATAAATTGGCCATTTTCATTCACATTTACCCATTCCTCAAATCTTGTGTTTAGGGCCCCTGGAAGCTTGAAAATCACTTTAAACATCTAATTTCATCTCTAAAAGTGATTATCCACGTACAAATGTGAATTGTAGTTCAAAGAGGCAACATTTGAAAACGGACCATTTTTTTAGTTTCTGAAGCATGTCGTAAGGGGGGGTGGTTATCTCTTTCGTCAAAAATCGGGCGTTTTCGCTTGAACAATAAAGGCCTACAAATGTTATTTAATTCACTTCCCGTGGAGGAGAAACACTTTTTAAGGCCTCAGAGTGAGTAAATTGGCCATTTTCATTCACTTTTACCCATTTCTCAAATCTTGTGTTTAGGGCCCCTGGAAGCTTGAAAATCACTTTAAACATCTAATTTTATCTCTAAAAGTGATTATCCACGTACAAATGTGAATTGTCGTTCAAAGACGCGACATTTGAAAATCGACTATTTTTTTCGTTTCTGAAGCATGTCGTAAGGGGGGGTGGTTATCTCTTTCACCAAAAAACAGGCGTTTTTGATTGAACAATAAAGGCCTCCAAATGTTATTTAATTCACTTCCCGTGGAGGAGAAACACTTTTTAAGGCCTCAGAGTGAGTAAATTGGCCATTTTCATTCACTTTTACCCATTTCTCAAATCTTGTGTTTAGGGCCCCTGGAAGCTTGAAAATCACTTTAAACATCTAATTTTATCTCTAAAAGTGATTATCCACGTACAAATGTGAATTGTCGTTCAAAGACGCAACATTTGAAAATGGACCATTTTTTTCGTTTCTGAAGCATGTCGTAAGGGGGGGTGGTTATCTCTTTCACCAAAAAACAGGCGTTTTTGATTGAACAATAAAGGCCTCGAAATAATATTTTATTCACTTCCCGTGGAGGAGAAACACTTTTTAAGGCCTCAGAATGAGTAAATTGGCCATTTTCATTCACTTTTAGCCATTCCTCAAATCTCGTGTTTAAGGCCCCTGGAAGCATGAAAATCACTTTAAACATCTCAATTTATCTTTAAAAGTGATTTTCCACGTACAAATGTGAATTGTAGTTCAAAGAGGCGACATTTGAAAATGGACCATTTTTTTAGTTTCTGAAGCATGTCGTAAGGGGGGGGTGGTTATCTCTTTCATCAAAAATCGGGCGTTTTTGATTGAACAATAAAGGCCTACAAATGTTATTTAATTCACTTTCTAGGGTGGAGAAAAACTTTTTAAGGCCTCAGAGTGAATAAATTGGCCATTTTCATTCACATTTACCCATTCCTCAAATCTTGTGTTTAGGGCCCCTGAAAGCTTGAAAATCACTTTAAACATCTAATTTCATCTCTAAAAGTGATTATTCACGTACAAATGTGAATTGTAGTTCAAAGACGCAACATTTGAAAATGGACCATTTTTTTCGTTTCTGACGCATGTCGTAAGGGGGGGTGGTTATCTCTTTCACCAAAAAACAGGCATTTTTGATTGAACAATAAAGGCCTCCAAATGGTATTTTATTCACTTCCCGTGGAGGAGAAACACTTTTTAAGGCCGCAGAGTGAGTAAATTGGCCCTTTTCATTCACGTTTACCCATTTCTCAAATCTTGTGTTTAGGGCCCCTGGAAGCTTGAAAATCACTTTAAACATCTCAATTTATCTTTAAACATGATTTTCCATGTACAAATGTGAATTGTAGTTCAAAGAGGCAACATTTGAAAACGGACCATTTTTTTATTTTCTGAAGCATGTCGTAAGGGGGAGTGGTTATCTCTTTCGTCAAAAATCGGGCGTTTTCGCTTAAACAATAAAGGACTACAAATGTTATTTAATTCACTTCCCGTGGAGGAGAAACACTTTTTAAGGCCTCAGAGTGAGTAAATTGGCCATTTTCATTCACTTTTACCCATTTCTCAAATCTTGTGTTTAGGGCCCCTGGAAGCTTGAAAATCACTTTAAACATCTCAATTTATCTTTAAACATGATTTTCCATGTACAAATGTGAATTGTAGTTCAAAGAGGCAACATTTGAAAACGGACCATTTTTTTAGTTTCTGAAGCATGTCGTAAGGCGGGTGGTTATCTCTTTCGTCAAAAATCGGGCGTTTTCGCTTGAACAATGAAGGCCTACAAATGTTATTTAATTCACTTCCCGTGGAGGAGAAACACTTTTTAAGGCCTCAGAGTGAGTAAATTGGCCATTTTCATTCACTTTTACCCATTTCTCAAATCTTGTGTTTAGGGCCCCTGGAAGCTTGAAAATCACTTTAAACATCTAATTGTATCTCTAAAAGTGATTATCCACGTACAAATGTGAATTGTCGTTCAAAGACGCAACATTTGAAAATGGACCATTTTTTTCGTTTCTGAAGCATGTCGTAAGGGGGGGTGGTTATCTCTTTCACAAAAAAACAGACGTTTTTGATTGAACAATAAAGGCCTCGAAATATTATTTTATTCACTTCCCGTGGAGGAGAAACACTTTTTAAGGCCGCAGAGTGAGTAAATTGGCCATTTTCATTCACTTTTACCCATTCCTCAAATCTCGTGTTTCAGGCCCCTGGAAGCATGAAAATCCCTTTAAACATCTCAATTCATCTTTAAACATGATTTTCCATGTACAAATGTGAATTGTAGTTCAAAGAGGCAACATTTGAAAACGGACCATTTTTTTAGTTTCTGAAGCATGTCGTAAGGGGGGTGGTTATCTCTTTCGTCAAAAATCGGGCGTTTTCGCTTGAACAATAAAGGCCTACAAATGTTATTTAATTCACTTCCCGTGGAGGAGAAACACTTTTTAAGGCCTCAGAGTGAGTAAATTGGCCATTTTCATTCACTTTTACCCATTTCTCAAATCTTGTGTTTAGGGCCACTGGAAGCTTGAAAATCACTTTAAACATCTAATTTTATCTCTAAAAGTGATTATCCACGTACAAATGTGAATTGTCGTTCAAAGACGCAACATTTGAAAATGGACTATTTTTTTCGTTTCTGAAGCATGTCGTAAGGGGGGGTGGTTATCTCTTTCACCAAAAAACAGGCGTTTTTGATTGAACAATAAAGGCCTCCAAATGTTATTTAATTCACTTCCCGTGGAGGAGAAACACCTTTTAAGGCCTCAGAGTGAGTAAATTGGCCATTTTCATTCACTTTTACCCATTTCTCAAATCTTGTGTTTAGGGCCCCTGAAAGCTTGAAAATCACTTTAAACATCTAATTTTATCTCTAAAAGTGATTATCCACGTACAAATGTGAATTGTCGTTCAAAGACGCAACATTTGAAAATGGACCATTTTTTTCGTTTCTGAAGCATGTCGTAAGGGGGGTGGTTATCTCTTTCACCAAAAAACAGTCGTTTTTGATTGAACAATAAAGGCCTCGAAATATTATTTTATTCACTTCCCGTGGAGGAGAAACACTTTTTAAGGCCTCAGAATGAGTAAATTGGCCATTTTCATTCACTTTTAGCCATTCCTCAAATCTCGTGTTTAAGGCCCCTGGAAGCATGAACATCACTTTAAACATCTCAATTTATCTTTAAAAGTGATTTTCCACGTACAAATGTGAATTGTAGTTCAAAGAGGCGACATTTGAAAACAGACCATTTTTTTAGTTTCTGAAGCATGTCGTAAGGGGGGGTGGTTATCTCTCTCATCAAAAATCGGGCGTTTTTGATTGAACAATAAAGGCCTACAAATGTTATTTAATTCACTTTCTGGGGTGGAGAAAAACTTTTTAAGGCCTCAGAGTGAATAAATTGGCCATTTTCATTCACATTTACCCATTCCTCAAATCTTGTGTTTAGGGCCCCTGGAAGCTTGAAAATCACTTTAAACATCTAATTTCATCTCTAAAAGTGATTATCCACGTACAAATGTGAATTGTAGTTCAAAGACGCAACATTTGAAAATGGACCATTTTTTTTCGTTTCTGACGCATGTCGTAAGGGGGGGTGGTTATCTCTTTCACCAAAAAACGGGCATTTTTGATTGAACAATAAAGGCCTCCAAATGTTATTTTATTCACTTCCCGTGGAGGAGAAACACTTTTTAAGGCCGCAGAGAGTAAATTGGCCATTTTCATTCACGTTTACCCATTTCTCAAATCTTGTGTTTAGGGCCCCTGGAAGCTTGAAAATCACTTTAAACATCTCATTTTATCTCTAAAAGTGATTATCCACGTACAATGTTAATTGTAATTCAAAGAGGCAAAATTTGAAAACGGACCATTTTTTTAGTTTCTGAAGCATGTCGTAAGGGGGGTGGTTATCTCTTTCGTCAAAAATCGGGCGTTTTGCTTGAACAATAAAGGCCTACAAATGTTATTTTATTCACTTCCCGTGGAGGAGAAACACTTTTTATGGCCTCAGAGTGAGTAAATTGGCCATTTTCATTCACTTTTACCCATTTCTCAAATCTTGTGTTTAGGGCCCCTGGAAGCTTGAAAATCACTTTAAAGATTAATTTTATCTCTAAAAGTGATTATCCACGTACAAATGTGAATTGTCGTTCAAAGACGCAACATTTGAAAATGGACCATTTTTTTCGTTTCTGAAGCATGTCGTAAGGGGGGGGTGGTTATCTCTTTCACAAAAAAACAGGCGTTTTTGATTGAACAATAAAGGCCTCGAAATATTATTTTATTCACTTCCCGTGGAGGAGAAACACTTTTTAAGGCCGCAGAGTGAGTAAATTGGCCATTTTCATTCACTTTTACCCATTCCTCAAATCTCGTGTTTCAGGCCCCTGGAAGCATGAAAATCACTTTAAACATCTCAATTTATCTTTAAACATGATTTTCCATGTACAAATGTGAATTGTAGTTCAAAGAGGCAACATTTGAAAACGGACCATTTTTTTAGTTTCTGAAGCATGTCGTAAGGGGGGGTGGTTATCTCTTTCATCAAAAATCCGGCGTTTTCGCTTGAACAATAAAGGCCTACAAATGTTATTTAATTCACTTCCCGTGGAGGAGAAACACTTTTTAAGGCCTCAGAGTGAGTAAATTGGCCATTTTCATTCACTTTTACCCTTTTCTCAAATCTTGTGTTTAGGGCCCCTGGAAGCTTGAAAATCACTTTAAACATCTAATTTTATCTCTAAAAGTGATTATCCACATACAAATGTGAATTGTCGTTCAAAGACGCAACATTTGAAAATGGACCATTTTTTTCGTTTCTGAAGCATGTCGTAAGGGGGGGTGGTTATCTCTTTCACCAAAAAACAGGCGTTTTTGATTGAACAATAAAGGCCTCGAAATATTATTTTATTCACTTCCCGTGGAGGAGAAACACTTTTTAAGGCCTCAGAATGAGTAAATTGGCCATTTTCATTCACTTTTAGCCATTCCTCAAATCTCGTGTTTAAGGCCCCTGGAAGCATGAAAATCACTTTAAACATCTCAATTTATCTTTAAAAGTGATTTTCCACGTACAAATGTGAATTGTAGTTCAAAGAGGCGACATTTGAAAACGGACCATTTTTTTAGTTTCTGAAGCATGTCGTAAGGGGGGGTGGTTATCTCTTTCGTCAAAAATTGGGCGTTTTCGCTTGAACAATAAAGGCCTACAAATGTTATTTAAGTCACTTCCCGTGGAGGAGAAACACTTTTTAAGGCCTCAGAGTGAGTAAATTGGCCATTTTCATTCACTTTTACCCATTTCTCAAATCTTGTGTTTAGGGCCCCTGGAAGCTTGAAAATCACTTTAAACATCTAATTTTATCTCTAAAAGTGATTATCCACGTACAAATGTGAATTGTCGTTCAAAGACGCAACATTTGAAAATGGACCATTTTTTTCGTTTCTGAAGCATGTCGTAAGGGGGGGTGGTTATCTCTTTCACCAAAAAACAGGCGTTTTTGATTGAACAATAAAGGCCTCGAAATATTATTTTATTCACTTCCCGTGGAGGAGAAACACTTTTTAAGGCCTCAGAATGAGTAAATTGGCCATTTTCATTCACTTTTAGCCATTCCTCAAATCTCGTGTTTAAGGCCCCTGGAAGCATGAAAATCACTTTAAACATCTCAATTTATCTTTAAAAGTGATTTTCCACGTACAAATGTGAATTGTAGTTCAAAGACGCAACATTTGAAAATGGACCATTTTTTTTCGTTTCTGACGCATGTCGTAAGGGGGGGTGGTTATCTCTTTCACCAAAAAATGAGCATTTTTTATTGAACAATAAAGGCCTCCAAATGTTATTTTATTCACTTCCCATGGAGGAGAAACACTTTTTAAGGCCGCAGAGAGAGTAAATTGGCCATTTTCATTCACGTTTACCCATTTCTCAAATCTTATGTTTAGGGCCCCTGGAAGCTTGAAAATCACTTTAAACATCTCATTTTATCTCTAAAAGTGATTATCCACGTACAATGTTAATTGTAATTCAAAGAGGCAAAATTTGAAAACAGACCATTTTTTTAGTTTCTGAAGCATGTCGTAAGGGGGGTGGTTATCTCTTTCGTCAAAAATCGGGCGTTTTGCTTGAACAATAAAGGCCTACAAATGTTATTTTATTCACTTCCCGTGGAGGAGAAACACTTTTTATGGCCTCAGAGTGAGTAAATTGGCCATTTTCATTCACTTTTACCCATTTCTCAAATCTTGTGTTTAGGGCCCCTGGAAGCTTGAAAATCACTTTAAAGATTAATTTTATCTCTAAAAGTGATTATCCACGTACAAATGTGAATTGTCGTTCAAAGACGCAACATTTGAAAATGGACCATTTTTTTCGTTTCTGAAGCATGTCGTAAGGGGGGGTGGTTATCTCTTTCACAAAAAAACAGGCGTTTTTGTTTGAACAATAAAGGCCTCGAAATATTATTTTATTCACTTCCCGTGGAGGAGAAACACTTTTTAAGGCCGCAGAGTGAGTAAATTGGCCATTTTCATTCACTTTTACCCATTCCTCAAATCTCGTGTTTCAGGCCCCTGGAAGCATGAAAATCACTTTAAACATCTCAATTTATCTTTAAACATGATTTTCCATGTACAAATGTGAATTGTAGTTCAAAGAGGCAACATTTGAAAACGGACCATTTTTTTAGTTTCTGAAGCATGTCGTAAGGGGGGGTGGTTATCTCTTTCGTCAAAAATCGGGCGTTTTCGCTTGAACAATAAAGGCCTACAAATGTTATTTAATTCACTTCCCGTTGATGAGAAACACTTTTTAAGGCCTCAGAGTGAGTAAATTGGCCATTTTCATTCACTTTTACCCATTTCTCAAATCTTGTGTTTAGGGCCCCTGGAAGCTTGAAAATCACTTTAAACATCTAATTTTATCTCTAAAAGTGATTATCCACATACAAATGTGAATTGTCGTTCAAAGACGCAACATTTGAAAATGGACCATTTTTTTCGTTTCTGAAGCATGTCGTAAGGGGGGGTGGTTATCTCTTTCACCAAAAAACAGGCGTTTTTGATTGAACAATAAAGGCCTCGAAATATTATTTTATTCACTTCCCGTGGAGGAGAAACACTTTTTAAGGCCTCAGAATGAGTAAATTGGCCATTTTCATTCACTTTTAGCCATTCCTCAAATCTCGTGTTTAAGGCCCCTGGAAGCATGAAAATCACTTTAAACATCTCAATTTATCTTTAAAAGTGATTTTCCACGTACAAATGTGAATTGTAGTTCAAAGAGGCGACATTTGAAAACGGACCATTTTTTTAGTTTCTGAAGCATGTCGTAAGGGGGGGGTGGTTATCTCTTTCATCAAAAATCGGGCGTTTTTGATTGAACAATAAAGGCCTACAAATGTTATTTAATTCACTTTCTAGGGTGGAGAAAAACTTTTTAAGGCCTCAGAGTGAATAAATTGGCCATTTTCATTCACATTTACCCATTCCTCAAATCTTGTGTTTAGGGCCCCTGAAAGCTTGAAAATCACTTTAAACATCTAATTTCATCTCTAAAAGTGATTATTCACGTACAAATGTGAATTGTAGTTCAAAGACGCAACATTTGAAAATGGACCATTTTTTTCGTTTCTGACGCATGTCGTAAGGGGGGGTGGTTATCTCTTTCACCAAAAAACAGGCATTTTTGATTGAACAATAAAGGCCTCCAAATGTTATTTTATTCACTTCCCATGGAGGAGAAACACTTTTTAAGGCCGCAGAGTGAGTAAATTGGCCCTTTTCATTCACGTTTACCCATTTCTCAAATCTTGTGTTTAGGGCCCCTGGAAGCTTGAAAATCACTTTAAACATCTCAATTTATCTTTAAACATGATTTTCCATGTACAAATGTGAATTGTAGTTCAAAGAGGCAACATTTGAAAACGGACCATTTTTTTATTTTCTGAAGCATGTCGTAAGGGGGGGTGGTTATCTCTTTCGTCAAAAATCGGGCGTTTTCGCTTAAACAATAAAGGACTACAAATGTTATTTAATTCACTTCCCGTGGAGGAGAAACACTTTTTAAGGCCTCAGAGTGAGTAAATTGGCCATTTTCATTCACTTTTACCCATTTCTCAAATCTTGTGTTTAGGGCCCCTGGAAGCTTGAAAATCACTTTAAACATCTCAATTTATCTTTAAACATGATTTTCCATGTACAAATGTGAATTGTAGTTCAAAGAGGCAACATTTGAAAACGGACCATTTTTTTAGTTTCTGAAGCATGTCGTAAGGGGGGTGGTTATCTCTTTCGTCAAAAATCGGGCGTTTTCGCTTGAACAATGAAGGCCTACAAATGTTATTTAATTCACTTCCCGTGGAGGAGAAACACTTTTTAAGGCCTCAGAGTGAGTAAATTGGCCATTTTCATTCACTTTTACCCATTTCTCAAATCTTATGTTTAGGGCCTCTGGAAGCTTGAAAATCACTTTAAACATCTCATTTTATCTCTAAAAGTGATTATCCACGTACAATGTTAATTGTAATTCAAAGAGGCAAAATTTGAAAACAGACCATTTTTTTAGTTTCTGAAGCATGTCGTAAGGGGGGTGGTTATCTCTTTCGTCAAAAATCGGGCGTTTTGCTTGAACAATAAAGGCCTACAAATGTTATTTTATTCACTTCCCGTGGAGGAGAAACACTTTTTATGGCCTCAGAGTGAGTAAATTGGCCATTTTCATTCACTTTTACCCATTTCTCAAATCTTGTGTTTAGGGCCCCTGGAAGCTTGAAAATCACTTTAAAGATTAATTTTATCTCTAAAAGTGATTATCCACGTACAAATGTGAATTGTCGTTCAAAGACGCAACATTTGAAAATGGACCATTTTTTTCGTTTCTGAAGCATGTCGTAAGGGGGGGTGGTTATCTCTTTCACAAAAAAACAGGCGTTTTTGTTTGAACAATAAAGGCCTCGAAATATTATTTTATTCACTTCCCGTGGAGGAGAAACACTTTTTAAGGCCGCAGAGTGAGTAAATTGGCCATTTTCATTCACTTTTACCCATTCCTCAAATCTCGTGTTTCAGGCCCCTGGAAGCATGAAAATCACTTTAAACATCTCAATTTATCTTTAAACATGATTTTCCATGTACAAATGTGAATTGTAGTTCAAAGAGGCAACATTTGAAAACGGACCATTTTTTTAGTTTCTGAAGCATGTCGTAAGGGGGGGTGGTTATCTCTTTCGTCAAAAATCGGGCGTTTTCGCTTGAACAATAAAGGCCTACAAATGTTATTTAATTCACTTCCCGTTGATGAGAAACACTTTTTAAGGCCTCAGAGTGAGTAAATTGGCCATTTTCATTCACTTTTACCCATTTCTCAAATCTTGTGTTTAGGGCCCCTGGAAGCTTGAAAATCACTTTAAACATCTAATTTTATCTCTAAAAGTGATTATCCACATACAAATGTGAATTGTCGTTCAAAGACGCAACATTTGAAAATGGACCATTTTTTTCGTTTCTGAAGCATGTCGTAAGGGGGGGTGGTTATCTCTTTCACCAAAAAACAGGCGTTTTTGATTGAACAATAAAGGCCTCGAAATATTATTTTATTCACTTCCCGTGGAGGAGAAACACTTTTTAAGGCCTCAGAATGAGTAAATTGGCCATTTTCATTCACTTTTAGCCATTCCTCAAATCTCGTGTTTAAGGCCCCTGGAAGCATGAAAATCACTTTAAACATCTCAATTTATCTTTAAAAGTGATTTTCCACGTACAAATGTGAATTGTAGTTCAAAGAGGCGACATTTGAAAACGGACCATTTTTTTAGTTTCTGAAGCATGTCGTAAGGGGGGGGTGGTTATCTCTTTCATCAAAAATCGGGCGTTTTTGATTGAACAATAAAGGCCTACAAATGTTATTTAATTCACTTTCTAGGGTGGAGAAAAACTTTTTAAGGCCTCAGAGTGAATAAATTGGCCATTTTCATTCACATTTACCCATTCCTCAAATCTTGTGTTTAGGGCCCCTGAAAGCTTGAAAATCACTTTAAACATCTAATTTCATCTCTAAAAGTGATTATTCACGTACAAATGTGAATTGTAGTTCAAAGACGCAACATTTGAAAATGGACCATTTTTTTCGTTTCTGACGCATGTCGTAAGGGGGGGTGGTTATCTCTTTCACCAAAAAACAGGCATTTTTGATTGAACAATAAAGGCCTCCAAATGTTATTTTATTCACTTCCCGTGGAGGAGAAACACTTTTTAAGGCCGCAGAGTGAGTAAATTGGCCATTTTCATTCACTTTTACCCTTTTCTCAAATCTTGTGTTTAGGGCCCCTGGAAGCTTGAAAATCACTTTAAACATCTCAATTTATCTTTAAACATGATTTTCCATGTACAAATGTGAATTGTAGTTCAAAGAGGCAACATTTGAAAACGGACCATTTTTTTATTTTCTGAAGCATGTCGTAAGGGGGGGTGGTTATCTCTTTCGTCAAAAATCGGGCGTTTTCGCTTAAACAATAAAGGACTACAAATGTTATTTAATTCACTTCCCGTGGAGGAGAAACACTTTTTAAGGCCTCAGAGTGAGTAAATTGGCCATTTTCATTCACTTTTACCCATTTCTCAAATCTTGTGTTTAGGGCCCCTGGAAGCTTGAAAATCACTTTAAACATCTCAATTTATCTTTAAACATGATTTTCCATGTACAAATGTGAATTGTAGTTCAAAGAGGCAACATTTGAAAACGGACCATTTTTTTAATTTCTGAAGCATGTCGTAAGGGGGGTGGTTATCTCTTTCGTCAAAAATCGGGCGTTTTCGCTTGAACAATGAAGGCCTACAAATGTTATTTAATTCACTTCCCGTGGAGGAGAAACACTTTTTAAGGCCTCAGAGTGAGTAAATTGGCCATTTTCATTCACTTTTACCCATTTCTCAAATCTTGTGTTTAGGGCCCCTGGAAGCTTGAAAATCACTTTAAACATCTAATTGTATCTCTAAAAGTGATTATCCACGTACAAATGTGAATTGTCGTTCAAAGACGCAACATTTGAAAATGGACCATTTTTTTCGTTTCTGAAGCATGTCGTAAGGGGGGGTGGTTATCTCTTTCACAAAAAAACAGGCGTTTTTGATTGAACAATAAAGGCCTCGAAATATTATTTTATTCACTTCCCGTGGAGGAGAAACACTTTTTAAGGCCGCAGAGTGAGTAAATTGGCCATTTTCATTCACTTTTACCCATTCCTCAAATCTCGTGTTTCAGGCCCCTGGAAGCATGAAAATCCCTTTAAACATCTCAATTCATCTTTAAACATGATTTTCCATGTACAAATGTGAATTGTAGTTCAAAGAGGCAACATTTGAAAACGGCCATTTTTTTAGTTTCTGAAGCATGTCGTAAGGGGGGTGGTTATCTCTTTCGTCAAAAATCGGGCGTTTTCGCTTGAACAATAAAGGCCTACAAATGTTATTTAATTCACTTCCCGTGGAGGAGAAACACTTTTTAAGGCCTCAGAGTGAGTAAATTGGCCATTTTCATTCACTTTTACCCATTTCTCAAATCTTGTGTTTAGGGCCACTGGAAGCTTGAAAATCACTTTAAACATCTAATTTTATCTCTAAAAGTGATTATCCACGTACAAATGTGAATTGTCGTTCAAAGACGCAACATTTGAAAATGGACTATTTTTTTCGTTTCTGAAGCATGTCGTAAGGGGGGGTGGTTATCTCTTTCACCAAAAAACAGGCGTTTTTGATTGAACAATAAAGGCCTCCAAATGTTATTTAATTCACTTCCCGTGGAGGAGAAACACCTTTTAAGGCCTCAGAGTGAGTAAATTGGCCATTTTCATTCACTTTTACCCATTTCTCAAATCTTGTGTTTAGGGCCCCTGGAAGCTTGAAAATCACTTTAAACATCTAATTTTATCTCAAAGTGATTATCCACGTACAAATGTGAATTGTCGTTCAAAGACGCAACATTTGAAAACGGACCATTTTTTTAGTTTCTGAAGCATGTCGTAAGGGGGGGTGGTTATCTCTTTCATCAAAAATCCGGCATTTTCGCTTGAACAATAAAGGCCTACAAATGTTATTTAATTCACTTCCCGTGGAGGAGAAACACTTTTTAAGGCCTCAGAATGAGTAAATTGGCCATTTTCATTCACTTTTAGCCATTCCTCAAATCTCGTGTTTAAGGCCCCTGGAAACATGAAAATCACTTTAAACATCTCAATTTATCTTTAAAAGTGATTTTCCACGTACAAATGTGAATTGTAGTTCAAAGAGGCGACATTTGAAAACGGACCATTTTTTTAGTTTCTGAAGCATGTCGTAAGGGGGGGTGGTTATCTCTTTCATCAAAAATCGGGCGTTTTTGATTGAACAATAAAGGCCTACAAATGTTATTTAATTCACTTTCTAGGGTGGAGAAATACTTTTTAAGGCCTCTGAGTGAATAAATTGGCCATTTTCATTCACATTTACCAATTCCTCAAATCTTGTGTTTAGGGCCCCTGGAAGCTTGAAAATCACTTTAAACATCTAATTTCATCTCTAAAAGTGATTATCCACGTAAAAATGTGAATTGTAGTTCAAAGACGCAACATTTGAAAATGGACCATTTTTTTTCGTTTCTGACGCATGTCGTAAGGGGGGTGGTTATCTCTTTCACCAAAAAACGGGCATTTTTGATTGAACAATAAAGGCCTCCAAATGTTATTTTATTCACTTCCCGTGGAGGAGAAACACTTTTCAAGGCCGCAGAGAGAGTAAATTGGCCAATTTCATTCACGTTTACCCATTTCTCAAATCTTGTGTTTAGGGCCCCTGGAAGCTTGAAAATCACTTTAAACATCTCAATTTATCTTTAAACATGATTTTCCATGTACAAATGTGAATTGTAGTTCAAAGAGGCAACATTTGAAAATGGACCATTTTTTTCGTTTCTGAAGCATGTCGTAAGGGGGGGTGGTTATCTCTTTCACCAAAAAACAGGCTTTTTGATTGAACAATAAAGGCCTCGAAATATTATTTTATTC
The DNA here is from genome assembly GCF_964204655.1 of Triturus cristatus. NCBI lineage: Eukaryota > Metazoa > Chordata > Amphibia > Caudata > Salamandridae > Triturus > Triturus cristatus. Next base: position 177,932,616 of record NC_140595.1, read on the forward strand.
ACTTCCCGTGGAGGAGAAACACTTTTTAAGGCCGCAGAGTGAGTAAATTGGCCATTTTCATTCACTTTTACCCATTCCTCAAATCTCGTGTTTCAGGCCCCTGGAAGCATGAAAATCACTTTAAACATCTCAATTTATCTTTAAACATGATTTTCCATGTACAAATGTGAATTGCAGTTCAAAGAGGCAACATTTGAAAACGGACCATTTTTTTAGTTTCTGAAGCATGTCGTAAGGGGGGGTGGTTATCTCTTTCGTCAAAAATCGGGCGTTTTCGCTTGAACAATAAAGGCCTACAAATGTTATTTAATTTACTTCCCGTGGAGGAGAAACACTTTTTAAAGCCTCAGAGTGAGTAAATTGGCCATTTTCATTCACTTTTACCCTTTTCTCAAATCTTGTGTTTAGGGCCCCTGGAAGCTTGAAAATCACTTTAAACATCTCAATTTATCTTTAAACATGATTTTCCATGTACAAATGTGAATTGTAGTTCAAAGAGGCAACATTTGAAAACGGACCATTTTTTTTAGTTTCTGAAGCATGTCGTAAGGGGGGGTGGTTATCTCTTTCATCAAAAATCCGGCGTTTTCGCTTGAACAATAAAGGCCTACAAATGTTATTTAATTCACTTCCCGTGGAGGAGAAACACTTTTTAAGGCCTCAGAGTGAGTAAATTGGCCATTTTCATTCACTTTTACCCATTTCTCAAATCTTGTGTTTAGGGCCCCTGGAAGCTTGAAAATCACTTTAAACATCTAATTTTATCTCTAAAAGTGATTATCCACATACAAATGTGAATTGTCGTTCAAAGACGCAACATTTGAAAATGGACCATTTTTTCCGTTTCTGAAGCATGTCGTAAGGGGGGGTGGTTATCTCTTTCACCAAAAAACAGGCGTTTTTGATTGAACAATAAAGGCCTCGAAATATTATTTTATTCACTTCCCGTGGAGGAGAAACACTTTTTAAGGCCTCAGAATGAGTAAATTGGCCATTTTCATTCACTTTTAGCCATTCCTCAAATCTCGTGTTTAAGGCCCCTGGAAACATGAAAATCACTTTAAACATCTCAATTTATCTTTAAAAGTGATTTTCCACGGACAAATGTGAATTTTAGTTCAAAGAGGCGACATTTGAAAACGGACCATTTTTTTAGTTTCTGAAGCATGTCGTAAGGGGGGGTGGTTATCTCTTTCATCAAAAATCGGGCGTTTTTGATTGAACAATAAAGGCCTACAAATGTTATTTAATTCACTTTCTAGTTTGGAGAAAAACTTTTTAAGGCCTCAGAGTGAATAAATTGGCCATTTTCATTCACATTTACCCATTCCTCAAATCTTGTGTTTAGGGCCCCTGGAAGCTTGAAAATCACTTTAAACATCTAATTTCATCTCTAAAAGTGATTATCCACGTACAAATGTGAATTGTAGTTCAAAGAGGCGACATTTGAAAACGGACCATTTTTTTAGTTTCTGAAGCATGTCGTAAGGGGGGGTGGTTATCTCTTTCATCAAAAATCGGGCGTTTTTGATTGAACAATAAAGGCCTACAAATGTTATTTAATTCACTTTGTAGGGTGGAGAAAAACTTTTTAAGGCCTCAGAGTGAATAAATTGGCCATTTTCATTCACATTTACCCATTCCTCAAATCTTGTGTTTAGGGCCCCTGGAAGCTTGAAAATCACTTTAAACATCTAATTTCATCTCTAAAAGTGATTATCCACGTACAAATGTGAATTGTAGTTCAAAGACGCAACATTTGAAAATGGACCATTTTTTTTCGTTTCTGACGCATGTCGTAAGGGGGGTGGTTATCTCTTTCACCAAAAAACGGGCATTTTTGATTGAACAATAAAGGCCTCCAAATGTTATTTTATTCACTTCCCGTGGAGGAGAAACACTTTTCAAGGCCGCAGAGAGAGTAAATTGGCCAATTTCATTCACTTTTACCCATTTCTCAAATCTTGTGTTTAGGGCCCCTGGAAGCTTGAAAATCACTTTAAACATCTAATTTTATCTCTAAAAGTGATTATCCACATACAAATGTGAATTGTCGTTCAAAGACGCAACATTTGAAAATGGACCATTTTTTTCATTTCTGAAGCATGTCGTAAGGGGGGGTGGTTATCTCTTTCACCAAAAAACAGGCGTTTTTGATTGAACAATAAAGGCCTCGAAATATTATTTTATTCACTTCCCGTGGAGGAGAAACACTTTTTAAGGCCGCAGAGTGAGTAAATTGGCCATTTTCATTCACTTTTACCCATTCCTCAAATCTCGTGTTTCAGGCCCCTGGAAGCATGAAAATCACTTTAAACATCTCAATTTATCTTTAAAAGTGATTTTCCACGTACAAATGTGAATTGTAGTTCAAAGAGGCGACATTTGAAAACGGACCATTTTTTTAGTTTCTGAAGCATGTCGTAAGGGGGGGGTGGTTATCTCTTTCATCAAAAATCGGGCGTTTTTGATTGAACAATAAAGGCCTACAAATGTTATTTAATTCACTTTCTAGGGTGGAGAAAAACTTTTTAAGGCCTCAGAGTGAATAAATTGGCCATTTTCATTCACATTTACCCATTCCTCAAATCTTGTGTTTAGGGCCCCTGAAAGCTTGAAAATCACTTTAAACATCTAATTTCATCTCTAAAAGTGATTATTCACGTACAAATGTGAATTGTAGTTCAAAGACGCAACATTTGAAAATGGACCATTTTTTTCGTTTCTGACGCATGTCGTAAGGGGGGGTGGTTATCTCTTTCACCAAAAAACAGGCATTTTTGATTGAACAATAAAGGCCTCCAAATGTTATTTTATTCACTTCCCGTGGAGGAGAAACACTTTTTAAGGCCGCAGAGTGAGTAAATTGGCCCTTTTCATTCACGTTTACCCATTTCTCAAATCTTGTGTTTAGGGCCCCTGGAAGCTTGAAAATCACTTTAAACATCTCAATTTATCTTTAAACATGATTTTCCATGTACAAATGTGAATTGTAGTTCAAAGAGGCAACATTTGAAAACGGACCATTTTTTTATTTTCTGAAGCATGTCGTAAGGGGGGGTGGTTATCTCTTTCGTCAAAAATCGGGCGTTTTCGCTTAAACAATAAAGGACTACAAATGTTATTTAATTCACTTCCCGTGGAGGAGAAACACTTTTTAAGGCCTCAGAGTGAGTAAATTGGCCATTTTCATTCACTTTTACCCATTTCTCAAATCTTGTGTTTAGGGCCCCTGGAAGCTTGAAAATCACTTTAAACATCTCAATTTATCTTTAAACATGATTTTCCATGTACAAATGTGAATTGTAGTTCAAAGAGGCAACATTTGAAAACGGACCATTTTTTTAATTTCTGAAGCATGTCGTAAGGGGGGTGGTTATCTCTTTCGTCAAAAATCGGGCGTTTTCGCTTGAACAATGAAGGCCTACAAATGTTATTTAATTCACTTCCCGTGGAGGAGAAACACTTTTTAAGGCCTCAGAGTGAGTAAATTGGCCATTTTCATTCACTTTTACCCATTTCTCAAATCTTGTGTTTAGGGCCCCTGGAAGCTTGAAAATCACTTTAAACATATAATTGTATCTCTAAAAGTGATTATCCACGTACAAATGTGAATTGTCGTTCAAAGACGCAACATTTGAAAATGGACCATTTTTTTCGTTTCTGAAGCATGTCGTAAGGGGGGGTGGTTATCTCTTTCACAAAAAAACAGACGTTTTTGATTGAACAATAAAGGCCTCGAAATATTATTTTATTCACTTCCCGTGGAGGAGAAACACTTTTTAAGGCCGCAGAGTGAGTAAATTGGCCATTTTCATTCACTTTTACCCATTCCTCAAATCTCGTGTTTCAGGCCCCTGGAAGCATGAAAATCCCTTTAAACATCTCAATTCATCTTTAAACATGATTTTCCATGTACAAATGTGAATTGTAGTTCAAAGAGGCAACATTTGAAAACGGACCATTTTTTTAGTTTCTGAAGCATGTCGTAAGGGGGGTGGTTATCTCTTTCGTCAAAAATCGGGCGTTTTCGCTTGAACAATAAAGGCCTACAAATGTTATTTAATTCACTTCCCGTGGAGGAGAAACACTTTTTAAGGCCTCAGAGTGAGTAAATTGGCCATTTTCATTCACTTTTACCCATTTCTCAAATCTTGTGTTTAGGGCCACTGGAAGCTTGAAAATCACTTTAAACATCTAATTTTATCTCTAAAAGTGATTATCCACGTACAAATGTGAATTGTCGTTCAAAGACGCAACATTTGAAAATGGACTATTTTTTTCGTTTCTGAAGCATGTCGTAAGGGGGGGTGGTTATCTCTTTCACCAAAAAACAGGCGTTTTTGATTGAACAATAAAGGCCTCCAAATGTTATTTAATTCACTTCCCGTGGAGGAGAAACACCTTTTAAGGCCTCAGAGTGAGTAAATTGGCCATTTTCATTCACTTTTACCCATTTCTCAAATCTTGTGTTTAGGGCCCCTGGAAGCTTGAAAATCACTTTAAACATCTAATTTTATCTCAAAGTGATTATCCACGTACAAATGTGAATTGTCGTTCAAAGACGCAACATTTGAAAACGGACCATTTTTTTAGTTTCTGAAGCATGTCGTAAGGGGGGGTGGTTATCTCTTTCATCAAAAATCCGGCGTTTTCGCTTGAACAATAAAGGCCTACAAATGTTATTTAATTCACTTCCCGTGGAGGAGAAACACTTTTTAAGGCCTCAGAATGAGTAAATTGGCCATTTTCATTCACTTTTAGCCATTCCTCAAATCTCGTGTTTAAGGCCCCTGGAAACATGAAAATCACTTTAAACATCTCAATTTATCTTTAAAAGTGATTTTCCACGTACAAATGTGAATTGTAGTTCAAAGAGGCGACATTTGAAAACGGACCATTTTTTTAGTTTCTGAAGCATGTCGTAAGGGGGGGTGGTTATCTCTTTCATCAAAAATCGGGCGTTTTTGATTGAACAATAAAGGCCTACAAATGTTATTTAATTCACTTTCTAGGGTGGAGAAATACTTTTTAAGGCCTCTGAGTGAATAAATTGGCCATTTTCATTCACATTTACCCATTCCTCAAATCTTGTGTTTAGGGCCCCTGGAAGCTTGAAAATCACTTTAAACATCTAATTTCATCTCTAAAAGTGATTATCCACGTAAAAATGTGAATTGTAGTTCAAAGACGCAACATTTGAAAATGGACCATTTTTTTTCGTTTCTGACGCATGTCGTAAGGGGGGTGGTTATCTCTTTCACCAAAAAACGGGCATTTTTGATTGAACAATAAAGGCCTCCAAATGTTATTTTATTCACTTCCCGTGGAGGAGAAACACTTTTCAAGGCCGCAGAGAGAGTAAATTGGCCAATTTCATTCACGTTTACCCATTTCTCAAATTTTGTGTTTAGGGCCCCTGGAAGCTTGAAAATCACTTTAAACATCTCAATTTATCTTTAAACATGATTTTCCATGTACAAATGTGAATTGTAGTTCAAAGAGGCAACATTTGAAAATGGACCATTTTTTTCGTTTCTGAAGCATGTCGTAAGGGGGGGTGGTTATCTCTTTCACCAAAAAACAGGCTTTTTGATTGAACAATAAAGGCCTCGAAATATTATTTTATTCACTTCCCGTGGAGGAGAAACACTTTTTAAGGCCGCAGAGTGAGTAAATTGGCCATTTTCATTCACTTTTACCCATTCCTCAAATCTCGTGTTTCAGGCCCCTGGAAGCATGAAAATCACTTTAAACATCTCAATTTATCTTTAAACATGATTTTCCATGTACAAATGTGAATTGCAGTTCAAAGAGGCAACATTTGAAAACGGACCATTTTTTTAGTTTCTGAAGCATGTCGTAAGGGGGGGTGGTTATCTCTTTCGTCAAAAATCGGGCGTTTTCGCTTGAACAATAAAGGCCTACAAATGTTATTTAATTTACTTCCCGTGGAGGAGAAACACTTTTTAAAGCCTCAGAGTGAGTAAATTGGCCATTTTCATTCACTTTTACCCTTTTCTCAAATCTTGTGTTTAGGGCCCCTGGAAGCTTGAAAATCACTTTAAACATCTCAATTTATCTTTAAACATGATTTTCCATGTACAAATGTGAATTGTAGTTCAAAGAGGCAACATTTGAAAACGGACCATTTTTTTAGTTTCTGAAGCATGTCGTAAGGGGGGGTGGTTATCTCTTTCATCAAAAATCCGGCGTTTTCGCTTGAACAATAAAGGCCTACAAATGTTATTTAATTCACTTCCCGTGGAGGAGAAACACTTTTTAAGGCCTCAGAGTGAGTAAATTGGCCATTTTCATTCACTTTTACCCATTTCTCAAATCTTGTGTTTAGGGCCCCTGGAAGCTTGAAAATCACTTTAAACATCTAATTTTATCTCTAAAAGTGATTATCCACATACAAATGTGAATTGTCGTTCAAAGACGCAACATTTGAAAATGGACCATTTTTTCCGTTTCTGAAGCATGTCGTAAGGGGGGGTGGTTATCTCTTTCACCAAAAAACAGGCGTTTTTGATTGAACAATAAAGGCCTCGAAATATTATTTTATTCACTTCCCGTGGAGGAGAAACACTTTTTAAGGCCTCAGAATGAGTAAATTGGCCATTTTCATTCACTTTTAGCCATTCCTCAAATCTCGTGTTTAAGGCCCCTGGAAACATGAAAATCACTTTAAACATCTCAATTTATCTTTAAAAGTGATTTTCCACGGACAAATGTGAATTTTAGTTCAAAGAGGCGACATTTGAAAACGGACCATTTTTTTAGTTTCTGAAGCATGTCGTAAGGGGGGGTGGTTATCTCTTTCATCAAAAATCGGGCGTTTTTGATTGAACAATAAAGGCCTACAAATGTTATTTAATTCACTTTCTAGTTTGGAGAAAAACTTTTTAAGGCCTCAGAGTGAATAAATTGGCCATTTTCATTCACATTTACCCATTCCTCAAATCTTGTGTTTAGGGCCCCTGGAAGCTTGAAAATCACTTTAAACATCTAATTTCATCTCTAAAAGTGATTATCCACGTACAAATGTGAATTGTAGTTCAAAGAGGCGACATTTGAAAACGGACCATTTTTTTAGTTTCTGAAGCATGTCGTAAGGGGGGGTGGTTATCTCTTTCATCAAAAATCGGGCGTTTTTGATTGAACAATAAAGGCCTACAAATGTTATTTAATTCACTTTGTAGGGTGGAGAAAAACTTTTTAAGGCCTCAGAGTGAATAAATTGGCCGTTTTCATTCACATTTACCCATTCCTCAAATCTTGTGTTTAGGGCCCCTGGAAGCTTGAAAATCACTTTAAACATCTAATTTCATCTCTAAAAGTGATTATCCACGTACAAATGTGAATTGTAGTTCAAAGACGCAACATTTGAAAATGGACCATTTTTTTTCGTTTCTGACGCATGTCGTAAGGGGGGTGGTTATCTCTTTCACCAAAAAACGGGCATTTTTGATTGAACAATAAAGGCCTCCAAATGTTATTTTATTCACTTCCCGTGGAGGAGAAACACTTTTCAAGGCCGCAGAGAGAGTAAATTGGCCAATTTCATTCACTTTTACCCATTTCTCAAATCTTGTGTTTAGGGCCCCTGGAAGCTTGAAAATCACTTTAAACATCTAATTTTATCTCTAAAAGTGATTATCCACATACAAATGTGAATTGTCGTTCAAAGACGCAACATTTGAAAATGGACCATTTTTTTCATTTCTGAAGCATGTCGTAAGGGGGGGTGGTTATCTCTTTCACCAAAAAACAGGCGTTTTTGATTGAACAATAAAGGCCTCGAAATATTATTTTATTCACTTCCCGTGGAGGAGAAACACTTTTTAAGGCCGCAGAGTGAGTAAATTGGCCATTTTCATTCACTTTTACCCATTCCTCAAATCTCGTGTTTCAGGCCCCTGGAAGCATGAAAATCACTTTAAACATCTCAATTTATCTTTAAACATGATTTTCCATGTACAAATGTGAATTGCAGTTCAAAGAGGCAACATTTGAAAACGGACCATTTTTTTAGTTTCTGAAGCATGTCGTAAGGGGGGGTGGTTATCTCTTTCGTCAAAAATCGGGCGTTTTCGCTTGAACAATAAAGGCCTACAAATGTTATTTAATTCACTTCCCGTGGAGGAGAAACACTTTTTAAAGCCTCAGAGTGAGTAAATTGGCCATTTGCATTCACTTTTACCCTTTTCTCAAATCTTGTGTTTAGGGCCCCTGGAAGCTTGAAAATCACTTTAAACATCTCAATTTATCTTTAAACATGATTTTCCATGTACAAATGTGAATTGTAGTTCAAAGAGGCAACATTTGAAAACGGACCATTTTTTTCGTTTCTGAAGCATGTCGTAAGGGGGGGTGGTTATCTCTTTCACCAAAAAACAGGCGTTTTTGATTGAACAATAAAGGCCTCGAAATATTATTTTATTCACTTCCCGTGGAGGAGAAACACTTTTTAAGGCCTCAGAGTGAGTAAATTGGCCATTTTCATTCACTTTTACCCATTTCTCAAATCTTGTGTTTAGGGCCCCTGGAAGCTTGAAAATCACTTTAAACATCTAATTTTATCTCTAAAAGTGATTATCCACGTACAAATGTGAATTGTCGTTCAAAGACGCAACATTTGAAAATGGACCATTTTTTTCGTTTCTGAAGCATGTCGTAAGGGGGGGTGGTTATCTCTTTCACCAAAAAACAGGCGTTTTTGATTGAACAATAAAGGCCTCGAAATATTATTTTATTCACTTCCCGTGGAGGAGAAACACTTTTTAAGGCCTCAGAATGAGTAAATTGGCCATTTTCATTCACTTTTAGCCATTCCTCAAATCTCGTGTTTAAGGCCCCTGGAAACATGAAAATCACTTTAAACATCTCAATTTATCTTTAAACATGATTTTCCACGGACAAATGTGAATTGTAGTTCAAAGAGGCGACATTTGAAAACGGACCATTTTTTTAGTTTCTGAAGCATGTCGTAAGGGGGGGGTGGTTATCTCTTTCATCAAAAATCGGGCGTTTTTGATTGAACAATAAAGGCTTACAAATGTTATTTAATTCACTTTCTAGGGTGGAGAAAAACTTTTTAAGGCCTCAGAGTGAATAAATTGGCCATTTTCATTCACATTTACCCATTCCTCAAATCTTGTGTTTAGGGCCCCTGGAAGCTTGAAAATCACTTTAAACATCTAATTTCATCTCTAAAAGTGATTATCCACGTACAAATGTGAATTGTAGTTCAAAGAGGCAACATTTGAAAACGGACCATTTTTTTAGTTTCTGAAGCATGTCGTAAGGGGGGGTGGTTATCTCTTTCGTCAAAAATCGGGCGTTTTCGCTTGAACAATAAAGGCCTACAAATGTTATTTAATTCACTTCCCGTGGAGGAGAAACACTTTTTAAGGCCTCAGAGTGAGTAAATTGGCCATTTTCATTCACTTTTACCCATTTCTCAAATCTTGTGTTTAGGGCCCCTGGAAGCTTGAAAATCACTTTAAACATCTAATTTTATCTCTAAAAGTGATTATCCACATACAAATGTGAATTGTCGTTCAAAGACGCAACATTTGAAAATGGACCATTTTTTTCGTTTCTGAAGCATGTCGTAAGGGGGGGTGGTTATCTCTTTCACCAAAAAACAGGCGTTTTTGATTGAACAATAAAGGCCTCGAAATATTATTTTATTCACTTCCCGTGGAGGAGAAACACTTTTTAAGGCCGCAGAGTGAGTAAATTGGCCCTTTTCATTCACTTTTACCCATTCCTCAAATCTCGTGTTTCAGGCCCCTGGAAGCATGAAAATCACTTTAAACATCTCAATTTATCTTTAAAAGTGATTTTCCACGGACAAATGTGAATTTTAGTTCAAAGAGGCGACATTTGAAAACGGACCATTTTTTTACTTTCTGAAGCATGTCGTAAGGGGGGGGTGGTTATCTCTTTCATCAAAAATCGGGCGTTTTTGATTGAACAATAAAGGCCTACAAATGTTATTTAATTCACTTTCTAGGGTGGAGAAAAACTTTTTAAGGCCTCAGAGTGAATAAATTGGCCATTTTCATTCACATTTACCCATTCCTCAAATCTTGTGTTTAGGGCCCCTGGAAGCTTGAAAATCACTTTAAACATCTAATTTCATCTCTAAAAGTGATTATCCACGTACAAATGTGAATTGTAGTTCAAAGAGGCAACATTTGAAAACGGACCATTTTTGTAGTTTCTGAAGCATGTCGTAAGGGGGGGTGGTTATCTCTTTCGTCAAAAATCGGGCGTTTTCGCTTGAACAATAAAGGCCTACAAATGTTATTTAATTCACTTCCCGTGGAGGAGAAACACTTTTTAAGGCCTCAGAGTGAGTAAATTGGCCATTTTCATTCACTTTTACCCATTTCTCAAATCTTGTGTTTAGGGCCCCTGGAAGCTTGAAAATCACTTTAAACATCTAATTTTATCTCTAAAAGTGATTATCCACATACAAATGTGAATTGTCGTTCAAAGACGCAACATTTGAAAATGGACCATTTTTTTCGTTTCTGAAGCATGTCGTAAGGGGGGGTGCTTATCTCTTTCACCAAAAAACAGGCGTTTTTGATTGAACAATAAAGGCCTCGAAATATTATTTTATTCACTTCCCGTGGAGGAGAAACACTTTTTAAGGCCGCAGAGTGAGTAAATTGGCCATTTTCATTCACTTTTACCCATTCCTCAAATCTCGTGTTTCAGGCCCCTGGAAGCATGAAAATCACTTTAAACATCTCAATTTATCTTTAAACATGATTTTCCATGTACAAATGTGAATTTTAGTTCAAAGAGGCAACATTTGAAAACGGACCATTTTTTTAGTTTCTGAAGCATGTCGTAAGGGGGGGTGGTTATCTCTTTCGTCAAAAATCGGGCGTTTTCGCTTGAACAATAAAGGCCTACAAATGTTATTTAATTCACTTCCCGTGGAGGAGAAACACTTTTTAAAGCCTCAGAGTGAGTAAATTGGCCATTTTCATTCACTTTTACCCTTTTCTCAAATCTTGTGTTTAGGGCCCCTGGAAGCTTGAAAATCACTTTAAACATCTCAATTTATCTTTAAACATGATTTTCCATGTACAAATGTGAATTGCAGTTCAAAGAGGCAACATTTGAAAACGGACCATTTTTTTAGTTTCTGAAGCATGTCGTAAGGGGGGGTGGTTATCTCTTTCACCAAAAAACAGGCGTTTTTGATTGAACAATAAAGGCCTCGAAACATTATTTTATTCACTTCCCGTGGAGGAGAAACACTTTTTAAGGCCTCAGAATGAGTAAATTGGCCATTTTCATTCACTTTTAGCCGTTCCTCAAATCTCGTGTTTAAGGCCCCTGGAAGCATGAAAATCACTTTAAACATCTCAATTCATCTTTAAAAGTGATTTTCCACGTACAAATGTGAATTGTAGTTCAAAGAGGCGACATTTGAAAACGGACCATTTTTTTTGTTTCTGAAGCATGTCGTAAGGGGGGTGGTTATCTCTTTCATCAAAAATCGGGTGTTTTTGATTGAACAATAAAGGCCTACAAATGTTATTTAATTCACTTTCTGGGGTGGAGAAAAACTTTTTAAGGCCTCAGAGTGAATAAATTGGCCATTTTCATTCACATTTACCCATTCCTCAAATCTTGTGTTTAGGGCCCCTGGAAGCTTGAAAATCACTTTAAACATCTAATTTCATCTCTAAAAGTGATTATCCACGTACAAATGTGAATTGTAGTTCAAAGACGAAACATTAGAAAATGGACCATTTTTTTCGTTTCTGACGCATGTCGTAAGGGGGGGTGGTTATCTCTTTCACCAAAAAACGGGCATTTTTGATTGAACAATAAAGGCCTACAAATGTTATTTAATTCACTTCCCGTGGAGGAGAAACACTTTTTAAGGCCTCAGAGTGAGTAAATTGGCCATTTTCATTCACTTTTACCCATTTCTCAAATCTTGTGTTTAGGGCCCCTGGAAGCTTGAAAATCACTTTAAACATCTAATTTTATCTCTAAAAGTGATTATCCACATACAAATGTGAATTGTCGTTCAAAGACGCAACATTTGAAAATGGACCATTTTTTTCGTTTCTGAAGCATGTCGTAAGGGGGGGTGCTTATCTCTTTCACCAAAAAACAGGCGTTTTTGATTGAACAATAAAGGCCTCGAAATATTATTTTATTCACTTCCCGTGGAGGAGAAACACTTTTTAAGGCCGCAGAGTGAGTAAATTGGCCATTTTCATTCACTTTTACCCATTCCTCAAATCTCGTGTTTCAGGCCCCTGGAAGCATGAAAATCACTTTAAACATCTCAATTTATCTTTAAACATGATTTTCCATGTACAAATGTGAATTTTAGTTCAAAGAGGCAACATTTGAAAACGGACCATTTTTTTAGTTTCTGAAGCATGTCGTAAGGGGGGGTGGTTATCTCTTTCGTCAAAAATCGGGCGTTTTCGCTTGAACAATAAAGGCCTACAAATGTTATTTAATTCACTTCCCGTGGAGGAGAAACACTTTTTAAAGCCTCAGAGTGAGTAAATTGGCCATTTTCATTCACTTTTACCCTTTTCTCAAATCTTGTGTTTAGGGCCCCTGGAAGCTTGAAAATCACTTTAAACATCTCAATTTATCTTTAAACATGATTTTCCATGTACAAATGTGAATTGCAGTTCAAAGAGGCAACATTTGAAAATGGACCATTTTTTTAGTTTCTGAAGCATGTCGTAAGGGGGGGTGGTTATCTCTTTCATCAAAAATCCGGCGTTTTCGCTTGAACAATCAAGGCCTACAAATGTTATTTAATTCACTTCCCGTGGAGGAGAAACACTTTTTAAGGCCTCAGAGTGAGTAAATTGGCCATTTTCATTCACTTTTACCCTTTTCTCAAATCTTGTGTTTAGGGCCCCTGGAAGCTTGAAAATCACTTTAAACATCTAATTTTATCTCTAAAAGTGATTATCCACGTACAAATGTGAATTGTCGTTCAAAGACGCAACATTTGAAAATGGACTATTTTTTTCGTTTCTGAAGCATGTCGTAAGGGGGGGTGGTTATCTCTTTCACCAAAAAACAGGCGTTTTTGATTGAACAATAAAGGCCTCGAAACATTATTTTATTCACTTCCCGTGGAGGAGAAACACTTTTTAAGGCCTCAGAATGAGTAAATTGGCCATTTTCATTCACTTTTAGCCGTTCCTCAAATCTCGTGTTTAAGGCCCCTGGAAGCATGAAAATCACTTTAAACATCTCAATTCATCTTTAAAAGTGATTTTCCACGTACAAATGTGAATTGTAGTTCAAAGAGGCGACATTTGAAAACGGACCATTTTTTTTGTTTCTGAAGCATGTCGTAAGGGGGGTGGTTATCTCTTTCATCAAAAATCGGGTGTTTTTGATTGAACAATAAAGGCCTACAAATGTTATTTAATTCACTTTCTGGGGTGGAGAAAAACTTTTTAAGGCCTCAGAGTGAATAAATTGGCCATTTTCATTCACATTTACCCATTCCTCAAATCTTGTGTTTAGGGCCCCTGGAAGCTTGAAAATCACTTTAAACATCTAATTTCATCTCTAAAAGTGATTATCCACGTACAAATGTGAATTGTAGTTCAAAGACGAAACATTAGAAAATGGACCATTTTTTTCGTTTCTGACGCATGTCGTAAGGGGGGGTGGTTATCTCTTTCACCAAAAAACGGGCATTTTTGATTGAACAATAAAGGCCTACAAATGTTATTTAATTCACTTCCCGTGGAGGAGAAACACTTTTTAAGGCCTCAGAGTGAGTAAATTGGCCATTTTCATTCACTTTTACCCATTTCTCAAATCTTGTGTTTAGGGCCCCTGGAAGCTTGAAAATCACTTTAAACATCTAATTTTATCTCTAAAAGTGATTATCCACATACAAATGTGAATTGTCGTTCAAAGACGCAACATTTGAAAATGGACCATTTTTTTCGTTTCTGAAGCATGTCGTAAGGGGGGGTGCTTATCTCTTTCACCAAAAAACAGGCGTTTTTGATTGAACAATAAAGGCCTCGAAATATTATTTTATTCACTTCCCGTGGAGGAGAAACACTTTTTAAGGCCGCAGAGTGAGTAAATTGGCCATTTTCATTCACTTTTACCCATTCCTCAAATCTCGTGTTTCAGGCCCCTGGAAGCATGAAAATCACTTTAAACATCTCAATTTATCTTTAAACATGATTTTCCATGTACAAATGTGAATTTTAGTTCAAAGAGGCAACATTTGAAAACGGACCATTTTTTTAGTTTCTGAAGCATGTCGTAAGGGGGGGTGGTTATCTCTTTCGTCAAAAATCGGGCATTTTCGCTTGAACAATAAAGGCCTACAAATGTTATTTAATTCACTTCCCGTGGAGGAGAAACACTTTTTAAAGCCTCAGAGTGAGTAAATTGGCCATTTTCATTCACTTTTACCCTTTTCTCAAATCTTGTGTTTAGGGCCCCTGGAAGCTTGAAAATCACTTTAAACATCTCAATTTATCTTTAAACATGATTTTCCATGTACAAATGTGAATTGCAGTTCAAAGAGGCAACATTTGAAAACGGACCATTTTTTTAGTTTCTGAAGCATGTCGTAAGGGGGGGTGGTTATCTCTTTCATCAAAAATCCGGCGTTTTCGCTTGAACAATCAAGGCCTACAAATGTTATTTAATTCACTTCCCGTGGAGGAGAAACAATTTTTAAGGCCTCAGAGTGAGTAAATTGGCCATTTTCATTCACTTTTACCCTTTTCTCAAATCTTGTGTTTAGGGCCCCTGGAAGCTTGAAAATCACTTTAAACATCTAATTTTATCTCTAAAAGTGATTATCCACGTACAAATGTGAATTGTCGTTCAAAGACGCAACATTTGAAAATGGACCATTTTTTTCATTTCTGAAGCATGTCGTAAGGGGGGGTACTTATCTCTTTCACAAAAAAACAGGCGTTTTTGATTGAACAATAAAGGCCTCGAAATATTATTTTATTCACTTCCCGTGGAGGAGAAACACTTTTTAGGCCTCAGAGTGAGTAAATTGGCCATTTTCATTCACTTTTACCCATTTCTCAAATCTTGTGTTTAGGGCCCCTGGAAGCTTGAAAATCACTTTAAACATCTCATTTTATCTCTAAAAGTGATTATCCACGTACAATGTTAATTGTAGTTCAAAGAGGCAACATTTGAAAACGGACCATTTTTTTAGTTTCTGAAGCATGTCGTAAGGGGGGGTGGTTATCTCTCGTCAAAAATCGGGCGTTTTCGCTTGAACAATAAATGCCTACAAATGTTATTTAATTCACTTCCCGTGGAGGAGAAACACTTTTTAAAGCCTCAGAGTGAGTAAATTGGCCATTTTCATTCACTTTTACCCTTTTCTCAAATCTTGTGTTTAGGGCCCCTGGAAGCTTGAAAATCACTTTAAACATCTCAATTTATCTTTAAACATGATTTTCCATGTACAAATGTGAATTGCAGTTCAAAGAGGCAACATTTGAAAACGGACCATTTTTTTAGTTTCTGAAGCATGTCGTAAGGGGGGGTGGTTATCTCTTTCATCAAAAATCCGGCGTTTTCGCTTGAACAATCAAGGCCTACAAATGTTATTTAATTCACTTCCCGTGGAGGAGAAACAATTTTTAAGGCCTCAGAGTGAGTAAATTGGCCATTTTCATTCACTTTTACCCTTTTCTCAAATCTTGTGTTTAGGGCCCCTGGGAGCTTGAAAATCACTTTAAACATCTAATTTTATCTCTAAAAGTGATTATCCACGTACAAATGTGAATTGTCGTTCAAAGACGCAACATTTGAAAATGGACTATTTTTTTCGTTTCTTAAGCATGTCGTAAGGGGGGGTGGTTATCTCTTTCACCAAAAAACAGGCGTTTTTGATTGAACAATAAAGGCCTCGAAACATTATTTTATTCACTTCCCGTGGAGGAGAAACACTTTTTAAGGCCTCAGAATGAGTAAATTGGCCATTTTCATTCACTTTTAGCCGTTCCTCAAATCTCGTGTTTAAGGCCCCTGGAAGCATGAAAATCACTTTAAACATCTCAATTCATCTTTAAAAGTGATTTTCCACGTACAAATGTGAATTGTAGTTCAAAGAGGCGACATTTGAAAACGGACCATTTTTTTTGTTTCTGAAGCATGTCGTAAGGGGGGTGGTTATCTCTTTCATCAAAAATCGGGTGTTTTTGATTGAACAATAAAGGCCTACAAATGTTATTTAATTCACTTTCTGGGGTGGAGAAAAACTTTTTAAGGCCTCAGAGTGAATAAATTGGCCATTTTCATTCACATTTACCCATTCCTCAAATCTTGTGTTTAGGGCCCCTGGAAGCTTGAAAATCACTTTAAACATCTAATTTCATCTCTAAAAGTGATTATCCACGTACAAATGTGAATTGTAGTTCAAAGACGAAACATTAGAAAATGGACCATTTTTTTCGTTTCTGACGCATGTCGTAAGGGGGGGTGGTTATCTCTTTCACCAAAAAACGGGCATTTTTGATTGAACAATAAAGGCCTCCAAATGTTATTTTATTCACTTCCCGTGGAGGAGAAACACTTTTTAAGGCCGCAGAGAGAGTAAATTGGCCATTTTCATTCACGTTTACCCATTTCTCAAATCTTGTGTTTAGGGCCCCTGGAAGCTTGAAAATCACTTTAAACATCTAATTTTATCTCTAAAAGTGATTATCCACGTACAAATGTGAATTGTCGTTCAAAGACGCAACATTTGAAAATGGACCATTTTTTTCATTTCTGAAGCATGTCGTAAGGGGGGGTACTTATCTCTTTCACAAAAAAACAGGCGTTTTTGATTGAACAATAAAGGCCTCGAAATATTATTTTATTCACTTCCCGTGGAGGAGAAACACTTTTTAGGCCTCAGAGTGAGTAAATTGGCCATTTTCATTCACTTTTACCCATTTCTCAAATCTTGTGTTTAGGGCCCCTGGAAGCTTGAAAATCACTTTAAACATCTCATTTTATCTCTAAAAGTGATTATCCACGTACAATGTTAATTGTAGTTCAAAGAGGCAACATTTGAAAACGGACCATTTTTTTAGTTTCTGAAGCATGTCGTAAGGGGGGGTGGTTATCTCTCGTCAAAAATCGGGCGTTTTCGCTTGAACAATAAATGCCTACAAATGTTATTTAATTCACTTCCCATGGAGGAGAAACACTTTTTAAGGCCTCAGAGTGAGTAAATTGGCCATTTTCATTCACTTTTACCCATTTCTCAAATCTTGTGTTTAGGGCCCCTGGAAGCTTGAAAATCACTTTAAACATCTCAATTTATCTTTAAACATGATTTTCCATGTAAAAATGTGAATTGTAGTTCAAAGAGGCAACATTTGAAAACGGACCATTTTTTTAGTTTCTGAAGCATGTCGTAAGGGGGGGTGGTTATCTCTTTCGTCAAAAATCGGGCGATTTCGCTTGAACAATAAAGGCCTACAAATGTTATTTAATTCACTTCCCGTGGAGGAGAAACGCTTTTTAAGGCCTCAGAGTGAGTAAATTGGCCATTTTCATTCACTTTTACCCATTTCTCAAATCTTGTGTTTAGGGCCCCTGGAAGCTTGAAAATCACTTTAAACATCTAATTTTATCTCTAAAAATGATTATCCACGTACAAATGTGAATTGTCGTTCAAAGACGCAACATTTGAAAATGGACTATTTTTTTCGTTTCTGAAGCATGTCGTAGGGGGGGTGGTTATCTATTTCACCAAAAAACAGGCGTTTTTGATTGAACAATAAAGGCCTCGAAACATTATTTTATTCACTTCCCGTGGAGGAGAAACACTTTTTAAGGCCTCAGAATGAGTAAATTGGCCATTTTCATTCACTTTTAGCCGTTCCTCAAATCTCGTGTTTAAGGCCCCTGGAAGCATGAAAATCACTTTAAACATCTCAATTCATCTTTAAAAGTGATTTTCCACGTACAAATGTGAATTGTAGTTCAAAGAGGCGACATTTGAAAACGGACCATTTTTTTTGTTTCTGAAGCATGTCGTAAGGGGGTGGTTATCTCTTTCATCAAAAATCGGGTGTTTTTGATTGAACAATAAAGGCCTACAAATGTTATTTAATTCACTTCCCGTGGAGGAGAAACACTTTTTAAGGCCTCAGAATGAGTAAATGGGCCATTTTCATTCACTTTTACCCATTTCTCAAATCTTGTGTTTAGGGCCCCTGGAAGCTTGAAAATCACTTTAAACATCTCAATTTATCTTTAAACATGATTTTCCATGTAAAAATGTGAATTGTAGTTCAAAAAGGCAACATTTGAAAACGGACCATTTTTTTAGTTTCTGAAGCATGTCGTAAGGGGGGGTGGTTATCTCTTTCGTCAAAAATCGGGCGATTTCGCTTGAACAATAAAGGCCTACAAATGTTATTTAATTCACTTCCCGTGGAGGAGAAACGCTTTTTAAGGCCTCAGAGTGAGTAAATTGGCCATTTTCATTCACTTTTACCCATTTCTCAAATCTTGTGTTTAGGGCCCCTGGAAGCTTGAAAATCATTTTAAACTTCTAATTTTATTTCTAAAAGTGATTATCCACGTACAAATGTGAATTGTCGTTCAAAGACGCAACATTTGAAAATGGACTATTTTTTTCGTTTCTGAAGCATGTCGTAAGGGGGGGTGGTTATCTCTTTCACCAAAAAACAGGCGTTTTTGATTGAACAATAAAGGCCTCGAAACATTATTTTATTCACTTCCCGTGGAGGAGAAACACTTTTTAAGGCCTCAGAATGAGTAAATTGGCCATTTTCATTCACTTTTAGCCGTTCCTCAAATCTCGTGTTTAAGGCCCCTGGAAGCATGAAAATCACTTTAAACATCTCAATTCATCTTTAAAAGTGATTTTCCACGTACAAATGTGAATTGTAGTTCAAAGAGGCGACATTTGAAAACGGACCATTTTTTTTGTTTCTGAAGCATGTCGTAAGGGGGGTGGTTATCTCTTTCATCAAAAATCGGGTGTTTTTGATTGAACAATAAAGGCCTACAAATGTTATTTAATTCACTTTCTGGGGTGGAGAAAAACTTTTTAAGGCCTCAGAGTGAATAAATTGGCCATTTTCATTCACATTTACCCATTCCTCAAATCTTGTGTTTAGGGCCCCTGGAAGCTTGAAAATCACTTTAAACATCTAATTTCATCTCTAAAAGTGATTATCCACGTACAAATGTGAATTGTAGTTCAAAGACGAAACATTAGAAAATGGACCATTTTTTTCGTTTCTGACGCATGTCGTAAGGGGGGGTGGTTATCTCTTTCACCAAAAAACGGGCATTTTTGATTGAACAATAAAGGCCTCCAAATGTTATTTTATTCACTTCCCGTGGAGGAGAAACACTTTTTAAGGCCGCAGAGAGAGTAAATTGGCCATTTTCATTCACGTTTACCCATTTCTCAAATCTTGTGTTTAGGGCCCCTGGAAGCTTGAAAATCACTTTAAACATCTCATTTTATCTCTAAAAGTGATTATCCACGTACAATGTTAATTGCAGTTCAAAGAGGCAAAATTTGAAAACGGACCATTTTTTTAGTTTCTGAAGCATGTCGTAAGGGGGGTGGTTATCTCTTTCGTCAAAAATCAGGCGTTTTGCTTGAACAATAAATGCCTACAAATTTTATTTTATTCACTTCCCGTGGTGGAGAAGCACTTTTTATGGCCTCAGAGTGAGTAAATTGGCCATTTTCATTCACTTTTACCCATTTCTCAAATCTTGTGTTTAGGGCCCCTGGAAGCTTGAAAATCACTTTAAACATCTAATTTTATCTCTAAAAGTGATTATCCACGTACAAATGTGAATTGTCGTTCAAAGACGCAACATTTGAAAATGGACCATTTTTTTCATTTCTGAAGCATGTCGTAAGGGGGGTACTTATCTCTTTCACAAAAAAACAGGCGTTTTTGATTGAACAATAAAGGCCTCGAAATATTATTTTATTCACTTCCCGTGGAGGAGAAACACTTTTTAGGCCTCAGAGTGAGTAAATTGGCCATTTTCATTCACTTTTACCCATTTCTCAAATCTTGTGTTTAGGGCCCCTGGAAGCTTGAAAATCACTTTAAACATCTCATTTTATCTCTAAAAGTGATTATCCACGTACAATGTTAATTGTAGTTCAAAGAGGCAACATTTGAAAACGGACCATTTTTTTAGTTTCTGAAGCATGTCGTAAGGGGGGGTGGTTATCTCTTTCGTCAAAAATCGGGCGTTTTCGCTTGAACAATAAATGCCTACAAATGTTATTTAATTCACTTCCCATGGAGGAGAAACACTTTTTAAGGCCTCAGAGTGAGTAAATTGGCCATTTTCATTCACTTTTACCCATTTCTCAAATCTTGTGTTTAGGGCCCCTGGAAGCTTGAAAATCACTTTAAACATCTCAATTTATCTTTAAACATGATTTTCCATGTACAAATGTGAATTGTAGTTCAAAGAGGCAACATTTGAAAACGGACCATTTTTTTAGTTTCTGAAGCATGTCGTAAGGGGGGGTGGTTATCTCTTTCGTCAAAAATCGGGCGATTTCGCTTGAACAATAAAGGCCTACAAATGTTATTTAATTCACTTCCCGTGGAGGAGAAACACTTTTTAAGGCCTCAGAGTGAGTAAATTGGCCATTTTCATTCACTTTTACCCATTTCTCAAATCTTGTGTTTAGGGCCCCTGGAAGCTTGAAAATCACTTTAAACATCTAATTTTATCTCTAAAAGTGATTATCCACGTACAAATGTGAATTGTCGTTCAAAGACGCAACATTTGAAAATGGACCATTTTTTTAGTTTCTGAAGCATGTCGTAAGGGGGGGTGGTTATCTCTTTCGTCAAAAATCGGGCGTTTTCGCTTGAACAATAAAGGCCTACAAATGTTATTTAATTCACTTCCCGTGGAGGAGAAACACTTTTTAAAGCCTCAGAGTGAGTAAATTGGCCATTTTCATTCACTTTTACCCTTTTCTCAAATCTTGTGTTTAGGGCCCCTGGAAGCTTGAAAATCACTTTAAACATCTCAATTTATCTTTAAACATGATTTTCCATGTACAAATGTGAATTGTAGTTCAAAGAGGCAACATTTGAAAACGGACCATTTTTTTAGTTTCTGAAGCATGTCGTAAGGGGGGGTGGTTATCTCTTTCATCAAAAATCCGGCGTTTTCGCTTGAACAATAAAGGCCTACAAATGTTATTTAATTCACTTCCCGTGGAGGAGAAACACTTTTTAAGGCCTCAGAGTGAGTAAATTGGCCATTTTCATTCACTTTTACCCTTTTCTCAAATCTTGTGTTTAGGGCCCCTGGAAGCTTGAAAATCACTTTAAACATCTAATTTTATCTCTAAAAGTGATTATCCACGTACAAATGTGAATTGTCGTTCAAAGACGCAACATTTGAAAATGGACTATTTTTTTCGTTTCTGAAGCATGTCGTAAGGGGGGGTGGTTATCTCTTTCACCAAAAAACGGGCGTTTTTGATTGAACAATAAAGGCCTCGAAACATTATTTTATTCACTTCCCGTGGAGGAGAAACACTTTTTAAGGCCTCAGAATGAGTAAATTGGCCATTTTCATTCACTTTTAGCCGTTCCTCAAATCTCGTGTTTAAGGCCCCTGGAAGCATGAAAATCACTTTAAACATCTCAATTCATCTTTAAAAGTGATTTTCCACGTACAAATGTGAATTGTAGTTCAAAGAGGCGACATTTGAAAACGGACCATTTTTTTTGTTTCTGAAGCATGTCGTAAGGGGGTGGTTATCTCTTTCATCAAAAATCGGGTGTTTTTGATTGAACAATAAAGGCCTACAAATGTTATTTAATTCACTTCCCGTGGAGGAGAAACACTTTTTAAGGCCTCAGAATGAGTAAATGGGCCATTTTCATTCACTTTTACCCATTTCTCAAATCTTGTGTTTAGGGCCCCTGGAAGCTTGAAAATCACTTTAAACATCTCAATTTATCTTTAAACATGATTTTCCATGTAAAAATGTGAATTGTAGTTCAAAGAGGCAACATTTGAAAACGGACCATTTTTTTAGTTTCTGAAGCATGTCGTAAGGGGGGGTGGTTATCTCTTTCGTCAAAAATCGGGCGATTTCGCTTGAACAATAAAGGCCTACAAATGTTATTTAATTCACTTCCCGTGGAGGAGAAACGCTTTTTAAGGCCTCAGAGTGAGTAAATTGGCCATTTTCATTCACTTTTACCCATTTCTCAAATCTTGTGTTTAGGGCCCCTGGAAGCTTGAAAATCATTTTAAACTTCTAATTTTATTTCTAAAAGTGATTATCCACGTACAAATGTGAATTGTCGTTCAAAGACGCAACATTTGAAAATGGACTATTTTTTTCGTTTCTGAAGCATGTCGTAAGGGGGGGTGGTTATCTCTTTCACCAAAAAACAGGCGTTTTTGATTGAACAATAAAGGCCTCGAAACATTATTTTATTCACTTCCCGTGGAGGAGAAACACTTTTTAAGGCCTCAGAATGAGTAAATTGGCCATTTTCATTCACTTTTAGCCGTTCCTCAAATCTCGTGTTTAAGGCCCCTGGAAGCATGAAAATCACTTTAAACATCTCAATTCATCTTTAAAAGTGATTTTCCACGTACAAATGTGAATTGTAGTTCAAAGAGGCGACATTTGAAAACGGACCATTTTTTTTGTTTCTGAAGCATGTCGTAAGGGGGGTGGTTATCTCTTTCATCAAAAATCGGGTGTTTTTGATTGAACAATAAAGGCCTACAAATGTTATTTAATTCACTTTCTGGGGTGGAGAAAAACTTTTTAAGGCCTCAGAGTGAATAAATTGGCCATTTTCATTCACATTTACCCATTCCTCAAATCTTGTGTTTAGGGCCCCTGGAAGCTTGAAAATCACTTTAAACATCTAATTTCATCTCTAAAAGTGATTATCCACGTACAAATGTGAATTGTAGTTCAAAGACGAAACATTAGAAAATGGACCATTTTTTTCGTTTCTGACGCATGTCGTAAGGGGGGGTGGTTATCTCTTTCACCAAAAAACGGGCATTTTTGATTGAACAATAAAGGCCTCCAAATGTTATTTTATTCACTTCCCGTGGAGGAGAAACACTTTTTAAGGCCGCAGAGAGAGTAAATTGGCCATTTTCATTCACGTTTACCCATTTCTCAAATCTTGTGTTTAGGGCCCCTGGAAGCTTGAAAATCACTTTAAACATCTCATTTTATCTCTAAAAGTGATTATCCACGTACAATGTTAATTGCAGTTCAAAGAGGCAAAATTTGAAAACGGACCATTTTTTTAGTTTCTGAAGCATGTCGTAAGGGGGGTGGTTATCTCTTTCGTCAAAAATCAGGCGTTTTGCTTGAACAATAAATGCCTACAAATTTTATTTTATTCACTTCCCGTGGTGGAGAAGCACTTTTTATGGCCTCAGAGTGAGTAAATTGGCCATTTTCATTCACTTTTACCCATTTCTCAAATCTTGTGTTTAGGGCCCCTGGAAGCTTGAAAATCACTTTAAACATCTAATTTTATCTCTAAAAGTGATTATCCACGTACAAATGTGAATTGTCGTTCAAAGACGCAACATTTGAAAATGGACCATTTTTTTCATTTCTGAAGCATGTCGTAAGGGGGGGTACTTATCTCTTTCACAAAAAAACAGGCGTTTTTGATTGAACAATAAAGGCCTCGAAATATTATTTTATTCACTTCCCGTGGAGGAGAAACACTTTTTAGGCCTCAGAGTGAGTAAATTGGCCATTTTCATTCACTTTTACCCATTTCTCAAATCTTGTGTTTAGGGCCCCTGGAAGCTTGAAAATCACTTTAAACATCTCATTTTATCTCTAAAAGTGATTATCCACGTACAATGTTAATTGTAGTTCAAAGAGGCAACATTTGAAAACGGACCATTTTTTTAGTTTCTGAAGCATGTCGTAAGGGGGGGTGGTTATCTCTTTCGTCAAAAATCGGGCGTTTTCGCTTGAACAATAAATGCCTACAAATGTTATTTAATTCACTTCCCATGGAGGAGAAACACTTTTTAAGGCCTCAGAGTGAGTAAATTGGCCATTTTCATTCACTTTTACCCATTTCTCAAATCTTGTGTTTAGGGCCCCTGGAAGCTTGAAAATCACTTTAAACATCTCAATTTATCTTTAAACATGATTTTCCATGTACAAATGTGAATTGTAGTTCAAAGAGGCAACATTTGAAAACGGACCATTTTTTTAGTTTCTGAAGCATGTCGTAAGGGGGGGTGGTTATCTCTTTCGTCAAAAATCGGGCGATTTCGCTTGAACAATAAAGGCCTACAAATGTTATTTAATTCACTTCCCGTGGAGGAGAAACACTTTTTAAGGCCTCAGAGTGAGTAAATTGGCCATTTTCATTCACTTTTACCCATTTCTCAAATCTTGTGTTTAGGGCCCCTGGAAGCTTGAAAATCACTTTAAACATCTAATTTTATCTCTAAAAGTGATTATCCACGTACAAATGTGAATTGTCGTTCAAAGACGCAACATTTGAAAATGGACCATTTTTTTAGTTTCTGAAGCATGTCGTAAGGGGGGGTGGTTATCTCTTTCGTCAAAAATCGGGCGTTTTCGCTTGAACAATAAAGGCCTACAAATGTTATTTAATTCACTTCCCGTGGAGGAGAAACACTTTTTAAAGCCTCAGAGTGAGTAAATTGGCCATTTTCATTCACTTTTACCCTTTTCTCAAATCTTGTGTTTAGGGCCCCTGGAAGCTTGAAAATCACTTTAAACATCTCAATTTATCTTTAAACATGATTTTCCATGTACAAATGTGAATTGTAGTTCAAAGAGGCAACATTTGAAAACGGACCATTTTTTTAGTTTCTGAAGCATGTCGTAAGGGGGGGTGGTTATCTCTTTCATCAAAAATCCGGCGTTTTCGCTTGAACAATAAAGGCCTACAAATGTTATTTAATTCACTTCCCGTGGAGGAGAAACACTTTTTAAGGCCTCAGAGTGAGTAAATTGGCCATTTTCATTCACTTTTACCCTTTTCTCTAATCTTGTGTTTAGGGCCCCTGGAAGCTTGAAAATCACTTTAAACATCTAATTTTATCTCTAAAAGTGATTATCCACGTACAAATGTGAATTGTCGTTCAAAGACGCAACATTTGAAAATGGACTATTTTTTTCGTTTCTGAAGCATGTCGTAAGGGGGGGTGGTTATCTCTTTCACCAAAAAACGGGCGTTTTTGATTGAACAATAAAGGCCTCGAAACATTATTTTATTCACTTCCCGTGGAGGAGAAACACTTTTTAAGGCCTCAGAATGAGTAAATTGGCCATTTTCATTCACTTTTAGCCGTTCCTCAAATCTCGTGTTTAAGGCCCCTGGAAGCATGAAAATCACTTTAAACATCTCAATTCATCTTTAAAAGTAATTTTCCACGTACAAATGTGAATTGTAGTTCAAAGAGGCGACATTTGAAAATGGACCATTTTTTTCGTTTCTGAAGCATGTCGTAAGGGGGGGTGGTTATCTCTTTCACCAAAAAACAGGCGTTTTTGATTGAACAATAAAGGCCTCGAAATATTATTTTATTCACTTCCCGTGGAGGAGAAACACTTTTTAAGGCCTCAGAATGAGTAAATTGGCATTTTCATTCACTTTTAGCCATTCCTCAAATCTCGTGTTTAAGGCCCCTGGAAGCATGAAAATCACTTTAAACATCTCAATTTATCTTTAAAAGTGATTTTCCACGTACAAATGTGAATTGTAGTTCAAAGAGGCGACATTTGAAAACGGACCATTTTTTTAGTTTCTGAAGCATGTCGTAAGGGGGGGTGGTTATCTCTTTCATCAAAAATCGGGCGTTTTTGATTGAACAATAAAGGCCTACAAATGTTATTTAATTCACTTTCTAGGGTGGAGAAAAACTTTTTAAGGCCTCAGAGTGAATAAATTGGCCATTTTCATTCACATTTACCCATTCCTCAAATCTTGTGTTTAGGGCCCCTGGAAGCTTGAAAATCACTTTAAACATCTAATTTCATCTCTAAAAGTGATTATCCACGTACAAATGTGAATTGTAGTTCAAAGACGCAACATTTGAAAATGGACCATTTTTTTTCGTTTCTGACGCATGTGGTAAGGGGGGGTGGTTATCTCTTTCACCAAAAAACGGGCATTTTTGATTGAACAATAAAGGCCTCCAAATGTTATTTTATTCACTTCCCGTGGAGGAGAAACACTTTTTAAGGCCGCAGAGAGAGTAAATTGGCCAATTTCATTCACGTTTACCCATTTCTCAAATCTTGTGTTTAGGGCCCCTGGAAGCTTGAAAATCACTTTAAACATCTCAATTTATCTTTAAACATGATTTTCCATGTACAAATGTGAATTGTAGTTCAAAGAGGCAACATTTGAAAACGGACCATTTTTTTAGTTTCTGAAGCATGTCGTAAGGGGGGGTGGTTATCTCTTTCGTCAAAAATCGGGCGTTTTCGCTTAAACAATAAAGGACTACAAATGTTATTTAATTCACTTCCCGTGGAGGAGAAACACTTTTTAAGGCCTCAGAGTGAGTAAATTGGCCATTTTCATTCACTTTTACCCATTTCTCAAATCTTGTGTTTAGGGCCCCTGGAAGCTTGAAAATCACTTTAAACATCTCAATTTATCTTTAAACATGATTTTCCATGTACAAATGTGAATTGTAGTTCAGAGAGGCAACATTTGAAAACGGACCATTTTTTTAGTTTCTGAAGCATGTCGTAAGGGGGGGTGGTTATCTCTTTCGTCAAAAATCGGGCGTTTTCGCTTGAACAATAAAGGCCTACAAATGTTATTTAATTCACTTCCCGTGGAGGAGAAACACTTTTTAAGGCCTCAGAGTGAGTAAATTGGCCATTTTCATTCACTTTTACCCATTTCTCAAATCTTGTGTTTAGGGCCCCTGGAAGCTTGAAAATCACTTTAAACATCTAATTTTATCTCTAAAAGTGATTATCCACGTACAAATGTGAATTGTCGTTCAAAGACGCAACATTTGAAAATGGACCATTTTTTTCGTTTCTGAAGCATGTCGTAAGGGGGGGTGGTTATCTCTTTCACAAAAAAACAGGCGTTTTTGATTGAACAATAAAGGCCTCGAAATATTATTTTATTCACTTCCCGTGGAGGAGAAACACTTTTTAAGGCCGCAGAGTGAGTAAATTGGCCATTTTCATTCACTTTTACCCATTCCTCAAATCTCGTGTTTCAGGCCCCTGGAAGCATGAAAATCACTTTAAACATCTCAATTTATCTTTAAACATGATTTTCCATGTACAAATGTGAATTGTAGTTCAAAGAGGCAACATTTGAAAACGGACCATTTTTTTAGTTTCTGAAGCATGTCGTGGGGGGGGGTTATCTCTTTCGTCAAAAATCGGGCGTTTTCGCTTGAACAATAAAGGCCTACAAATGTTATTTAATTCACTTCCCGTGGAGGAGAAACACTTTTTAAAGCCTCAGAGTGAGTAAATTGGCCATTTTCATTCACTTTTACCCTTTTCTCAAATCTTGTGTTTAGGGCCCCTGGAAGCTTGAAAATCACTTTAAACATCTCAATTTATCTTTAAACATGATTTTCCATGTACAAATGTGAATTGTAGTTCAGAGAGGCAACATTTGAAAACGGACCATTTTTTTAGTTTCTGAAGCATGTCGTAAGGGGGGGTGGTTATCTCTTTCGTCAAAAATGGGGCGTTTTCGCTTGAACAATAAAGGCCTACAAATGTTATTTAATTCACTTCCCGTGGAGGAGAAACACTTTTTAATTCCTCAGAGTGAGTAAATTGGCCATTTTCATTCACTTTTACCCATTTCTCAAATCTTGTGTTTAGGGCCCCTGGAAGCTTGAAAATCACTTTAAACATCTAATTTTATCTCTAAAAGTGATTATCCACGTACAAATGTGAATTGTCGTTCAAAGACGCAACATTTGAAAGTGGACCATTTTTTTCGTTTCTGAAGCATGTCGTAAGGGGGGGTGGTTATCTCTTTCACCAAAAAACAGGCGTTTTTGATTGAACAATAAAGGCCTCGAAACATTATTTTATTCACTTCCCGTGGAGGAGAAACACTTTTTAAGGCCTCAGAATGAGTAAATTGGCCATTTTCATTCACTTTTAGCCGTTCCTCAAATCTCGTGTTTAAGGCCCCTGGAAGCATGAAAATCACTTTAAACATCTCAATTCATCTTTAAAAGTGATTTTCCACGTACAAATGTGAATTGTAGTTCAAAGAGGCGACATTTGAAAACGGACCATTTTTTTTGTTTCTGAAGCATGTCGTAAGGGGGGTGGTTATCTCTTTCATCAAAAATCGGGTGTTTTTGATTGAACAATAAAGGCCTACAAATGTTATTTAATTCACTTTCTGGGGTGGAGAAAAACTTTTTAAGGCCTCAGAGTGAATAAATTGGCCATTTTCATTCACATTTACCCATTCCTCAAATCTTGTGTTTAGGGCCCCTGGAAGCTTGAAAATCACTTTAAACATCTAATTTCATCTCTAAAAGTGATTATCCACGTACAAATGTGAATTGTAGTTCAAAGACGAAACATTAGAAAATGGACCATTTTTTTCGTTTCTGACGCATGTCGTAAGGGGGGGTGGTTATCTCTTTCACCAAAAAACGGGCATTTTTGATTGAACAATAAAGGCCTCCAAATGTTATTTTATTCACTTCCCGTGGAGGAGAAACACTTTTTAAGGCCGCAGAGAGAGTAAATTGGCCATTTTCATTCACGTTTACCCATTTCTCAAATCTTGTGTTTAGGGCCCCTGGAAGCTTGAAAATCACTTTAAACATCTAATTTTATCTCTAAAAGTGATTATCCACGTACAAATGTGAATTGTCGTTCAAAGACGCAACATTTGAAAATGGACCATTTTTTTCATTTCTGAAGCATGTCGTAAGGGGGGGTACTTATCTCTTTCACAAAAAAACAGGCGTTTTTGATTGAACAATAAAGGCCTCGAAATATTATTTTATTCACTTCCCGTGGAGGAGAAACACTTTTTAGGCCTCAGAGTGAGTAAATTGGCCATTTTCATTCACTTTTACCCATTTCTCAAATCTTGTGTTTAGGGCCCCTGGAAGCTTGAAAATCACTTTAAACATCTCATTTTATCTCTAAAAGTGATTATCCACGTACAATGTTAATTGTAGTTCAAAGAGGCAACATTTGAAAACGGACCATTTTTTTAGTTTCTGAAGCATGTCGTAAGGGGGGGTGGTTATCTCTCGTCAAAAATCGGGCGTTTTCGCTTGAACAATAAATGCCTACAAATGTTATTTAATTCACTTCCCATGGAGGAGAAACACTTTTTAAGGCCTCAGAGTGAGTAAATTGGCCATTTTCATTCACTTTTACCCATTTCTCAAATCTTGTGTTTAGGGCCCCTGGAAGCTTGAAAATCACTTTAAACATCTCAATTTATCTTTAAACATGATTTTCCATGTAAAAATGTGAATTGTAGTTCAAAGAGGCAACATTTGAAAACGGACCATTTTTTTAGTTTCTGAAGCATGTCGTAAGGGGGGGTGGTTATCTCTTTCGTCAAAAATCGGGCGATTTCGCTTGAACAATAAAGGCCTACAAATGTTATTTAATTCACTTCCCGTGGAGGAGAAACGCTTTTTAAGGCCTCAGAGTGAGTAAATTGGCCATTTTCATTCACTTTTACCCATTTCTCAAATCTTGTGTTTAGGGCCCCTGGAAGCTTGAAAATCACTTTAAACATCTAATTTTATCTCTAAAAATGATTATCCACGTACAAATGTGAATTGTCGTTCAAAGACGCAACATTTGAAAATGGACTATTTTTTTCGTTTCTGAAGCATGTCGTAGGGGGGGTGGTTATCTATTTCACCAAAAAACAGGCGTTTTTGATTGAACAATAAAGGCCTCGAAACATTATTTTATTCACTTCCCGTGGAGGAGAAACACTTTTTAAGGCCTCAGAATGAGTAAATTGGCCATTTTCATTCACTTTTAGCCGTTCCTCAAATCTCGTGTTTAAGGCCCCTGGAAGCATGAAAATCACTTTAAACATCTCAATTCATCTTTAAAAGTGATTTTCCACGTACAAATGTGAATTGTAGTTCAAAGAGGCGACATTTGAAAACGGACCATTTTTTTTGTTTCTGAAGCATGTCGTAAGGGGGTGGTTATCTCTTTCATCAAAAATCGGGTGTTTTTGATTGAACAATAAAGGCCTACAAATGTTATTTAATTCACTTCCCGTGGAGGAGAAACACTTTTTAAGGCCTCAGAATGAGTAAATGGGCCATTTTCATTCACTTTTACCCATTTCTCAAATCTTGTGTTTAGGGCCCCTGGAAGCTTGAAAATCACTTTAAACATCTCAATTTATCTTTAAACATGATTTTCCATGTAAAAATGTGAATTGTAGTTCAAAAAGGCAACATTTGAAAACGGACCATTTTTTTAGTTTCTGAAGCATGTCGTAAGGGGGGGTGGTTATCTCTTTCGTCAAAAATCGGGCGATTTCGCTTGAACAATAAAGGCCTACAAATGTTATTTAATTCACTTCCCGTGGAGGAGAAACGCTTTTTAAGGCCTCAGAGTGAGTAAATTGGCCATTTTCATTCACTTTTACCCATTTCTCAAATCTTGTGTTTAGGGCCCCTGGAAGCTTGAAAATCATTTTAAACTTCTAATTTTATTTCTAAAAGTGATTATCCACGTACAAATGTGAATTGTCGTTCAAAGACGCAACATTTGAAAATGGACTATTTTTTTCGTTTCTGAAGCATGTCGTAAGGGGGGGTGGTTATCTCTTTCACCAAAAAACAGGCGTTTTTGATTGAACAATAAAGGCCTCGAAACATTATTTTATTCACTTCCCGTGGAGGAGAAACACTTTTTAAGGCCTCAGAATGAGTAAATTGGCCATTTTCATTCACTTTTAGCCGTTCCTCAAATCTCGTGTTTAAGGCCCCTGGAAGCATGAAAATCACTTTAAACATCTCAATTCATCTTTAAAAGTGATTTTCCACGTACAAATGTGAATTGTAGTTCAAAGAGGCGACATTTGAAAACGGACCATTTTTTTTGTTTCTGAAGCATGTCGTAAGGGGGGTGGTTATCTCTTTCATCAAAAATCGGGTGTTTTTGATTGAACAATAAAGGCCTACAAATGTTATTTAATTCACTTTCTGGGGTGGAGAAAAACTTTTTAAGGCCTCAGAGTGAATAAATTGGCCATTTTCATTCACATTTACCCATTCCTCAAATCTTGTGTTTAGGGCCCCTGGAAGCTTGAAAATCACTTTAAACATCTAATTTCATCTCTAAAAGTGATTATCCACGTACAAATGTGAATTGTAGTTCAAAGACGAAACATTAGAAAATGGACCATTTTTTTCGTTTCTGACGCATGTCGTAAGGGGGGGTGGTTATCTCTTTCACCAAAAAACGGGCATTTTTGATTGAACAATAAAGGCCTCCAAATGTTATTTTATTCACTTCCCGTGGAGGAGAAACACTTTTTAAGGCCGCAGAGAGAGTAAATTGGCCATTTTCATTCACGTTTACCCATTTCTCAAATCTTGTGTTTAGGGCCCCTGGAAGCTTGAAAATCACTTTAAACATCTCATTTTATCTCTAAAAGTGATTATCCACGTACAATGTTAATTGCAGTTCAAAGAGGCAAAATTTGAAAACGGACCATTTTTTTAGTTTCTGAAGCATGTCGTAAGGGGGGTGGTTATCTCTTTCGTCAAAAATCAGGCGTTTTGCTTGAACAATAAATGCCTACAAATTTTATTTTATTCACTTCCCGTGGTGGAGAAGCACTTTTTATGGCCTCAGAGTGAGTAAATTGGCCATTTTCATTCACTTTTACCCATTTCTCAAATCTTGTGTTTAGGGCCCCTGGAAGCTTGAAAATCACTTTAAACATCTAATTTTATCTCTAAAAGTGATTATCCACGTACAAATGTGAATTGTCGTTCAAAGACGCAACATTTGAAAATGGACCATTTTTTTCATTTCTGAAGCATGTCGTAAGGGGGGTACTTATCTCTTTCACAAAAAAACAGGCGTTTTTGATTGAACAATAAAGGCCTCGAAATATTATTTTATTCACTTCCCGTGGAGGAGAAACACTTTTTAGGCCTCAGAGTGAGTAAATTGGCCATTTTCATTCACTTTTACCCATTTCTCAAATCTTGTGTTTAGGGCCCCTGGAAGCTTGAAAATCACTTTAAACATCTCATTTTATCTCTAAAAGTGATTATCCACGTACAATGTTAATTGTAGTTCAAAGAGGCAACATTTGAAAACGGACCATTTTTTTAGTTTCTGAAGCATGTCGTAAGGGGGGGTGGTTATCTCTTTCGTCAAAAATCGGGCGTTTTCGCTTGAACAATAAATGCCTACAAATGTTATTTAATTCACTTCCCATGGAGGAGAAACACTTTTTAAGGCCTCAGAGTGAGTAAATTGGCCATTTTCATTCACTTTTACCCATTTCTCAAATCTTGTGTTTAGGGCCCCTGGAAGCTTGAAAATCACTTTAAACATCTCAATTTATCTTTAAACATGATTTTCCATGTACAAATGTGAATTGTAGTTCAAAGAGGCAACATTTGAAAACGGACCATTTTTTTAGTTTCTGAAGCATGTCGTAAGGGGGGGTGGTTATCTCTTTCGTCAAAAATCGGGCGATTTCGCTTGAACAATAAAGGCCTACAAATGTTATTTAATTCACTTCCCGTGGAGGAGAAACACTTTTTAAGGCCTCAGAGTGAGTAAATTGGCCATTTTCATTCACTTTTACCCATTTCTCAAATCTTGTGTTTAGGGCCCCTGGAAGCTTGAAAATCACTTTAAACATCTAATTTTATCTCTAAAAGTGATTATCCACGTACAAATGTGAATTGTCGTTCAAAGACGCAACATTTGAAAATGGACCATTTTTTTAGTTTCTGAAGCATGTCGTAAGGGGGGGTGGTTATCTCTTTCGTCAAAAATCGGGCGTTTTCGCTTGAACAATAAAGGCCTACAAATGTTATTTAATTCACTTCCCGTGGAGGAGAAACACTTTTTAAAGCCTCAGAGTGAGTAAATTGGCCATTTTCATTCACTTTTACCCTTTTCTCAAATCTTGTGTTTAGGGCCCCTGGAAGCTTGAAAATCACTTTAAACATCTCAATTTATCTTTAAACATGATTTTCCATGTACAAATGTGAATTGTAGTTCAAAGAGGCAACATTTGAAAACGGACCATTTTTTTAGTTTCTGAAGCATGTCGTAAGGGGGGGTGGTTATCTCTTTCATCAAAAATCCGGCGTTTTCGCTTGAACAATAAAGGCCTACAAATGTTATTTAATTCACTTCCCGTGGAGGAGAAACACTTTTTAAGGCCTCAGAGTGAGTAAATTGGCCATTTTCATTCACTTTTACCCTTTTCTCAAATCTTGTGTTTAGGGCCCCTGGAAGCTTGAAAATCACTTTAAACATCTAATTTTATCTCTAAAAGTGATTATCCACGTACAAATGTGAATTGTCGTTCAAAGACGCAACATTTGAAAATGGACTATTTTTTTCGTTTCTGAAGCATGTCGTAAGGGGGGGTGGTTATCTCTTTCACCAAAAAACGGGCGTTTTTGATTGAACAATAAAGGCCTCGAAACATTATTTTATTCACTTCCCGTGGAGGAGAAACACTTTTTAAGGCCTCAGAATGAGTAAATTGGCCATTTTCATTCACTTTTAGCCGTTCCTCAAATCTCGTGTTTAAGGCCCCTGGAAGCATGAAAATCACTTTAAACATCTCAATTCATCTTTAAAAGTGATTTTCCACGTACAAATGTGAATTGTAGTTCAAAGAGGCGACATTTGAAAACGGACCATTTTTTTTGTTTCTGAAGCATGTCGTAAGGGGGTGGTTATCTCTTTCATCAAAAATCGGGTGTTTTTGATTGAACAATAAAGGCCTACAAATGTTATTTAATTCACTTCCCGTGGAGGAGAAACACTTTTTAAGGCCTCAGAATGAGTAAATGGGCCATTTTCATTCACTTTTACCCATTTCTCAAATCTTGTGTTTAGGGCCCCTGGAAGCTTGAAAATCACTTTAAACATCTCAATTTATCTTTAAACATGATTTTCCATGTAAAAATGTGAATTGTAGTTCAAAGAGGCAACATTTGAAAACGGACCATTTTTTTAGTTTCTGAAGCATGTCGTAAGGGGGGGTGGTTATCTCTTTCGTCAAAAATCGGGCGATTTCGCTTGAACAATAAAGGCCTACAAATGTTATTTAATTCACTTCCCGTGGAGGAGAAACGCTTTTTAAGGCCTCAGAGTGAGTAAATTGGCCATTTTCATTCACTTTTACCCATTTCTCAAATCTTGTGTTTAGGGCCCCTGGAAGCTTGAAAATCATTTTAAACTTCTAATTTTATTTCTAAAAGTGATTATCCACGTACAAATGTGAATTGTCGTTCAAAGACGCAACATTTGAAAATGGACTATTTTTTTCGTTTCTGAAGCATGTCGTAAGGGGGGGTGGTTATCTCTTTCACCAAAAAACAGGCGTTTTTGATTGAACAATAAAGGCCTCGAAACATTATTTTATTCACTTCCCGTGGAGGAGAAACACTTTTTAAGGCCTCAGAATGAGTAAATTGGCCATTTTCATTCACTTTTAGCCGTTCCTCAAATCTCGTGTTTAAGGCCCCTGGAAGCATGAAAATCACTTTAAACATCTCAATTCATCTTTAAAAGTGATTTTCCACGTACAAATGTGAATTGTAGTTCAAAGAGGCGACATTTGAAAACGGACCATTTTTTTTGTTTCTGAAGCATGTCGTAAGGGGGGTGGTTATCTCTTTCATCAAAAATCGGGTGTTTTTGATTGAACAATAAAGGCCTACAAATGTTATTTAATTCACTTTCTGGGGTGGAGAAAAACTTTTTAAGGCCTCAGAGTGAATAAATTGGCCATTTTCATTCACATTTACCCATTCCTCAAATCTTGTGTTTAGGGCCCCTGGAAGCTTGAAAATCACTTTAAACATCTAATTTCATCTCTAAAAGTGATTATCCACGTACAAATGTGAATTGTAGTTCAAAGACGAAACATTAGAAAATGGACCATTTTTTTCGTTTCTGACGCATGTCGTAAGGGGGGGTGGTTATCTCTTTCACCAAAAAACGGGCATTTTTGATTGAACAATAAAGGCCTCCAAATGTTATTTTATTCACTTCCCGTGGAGGAGAAACACTTTTTAAGGCCGCAGAGAGAGTAAATTGGCCATTTTCATTCACGTTTACCCATTTCTCAAATCTTGTGTTTAGGGCCCCTGGAAGCTTGAAAATCACTTTAAACATCTCATTTTATCTCTAAAAGTGATTATCCACGTACAATGTTAATTGCAGTTCAAAGAGGCAAAATTTGAAAACGGACCATTTTTTTAGTTTCTGAAGCATGTCGTAAGGGGGGTGGTTATCTCTTTCGTCAAAAATCAGGCGTTTTGCTTGAACAATAAATGCCTACAAATTTTATTTTATTCACTTCCCGTGGTGGAGAAGCACTTTTTATGGCCTCAGAGTGAGTAAATTGGCCATTTTCATTCACTTTTACCCATTTCTCAAATCTTGTGTTTAGGGCCCCTGGAAGCTTGAAAATCACTTTAAACATCTAATTTTATCTCTAAAAGTGATTATCCACGTACAAATGTGAATTGTCGTTCAAAGACGCAACATTTGAAAATGGACCATTTTTTTCATTTCTGAAGCATGTCGTAAGGGGGGGTACTTATCTCTTTCACAAAAAAACAGGCGTTTTTGATTGAACAATAAAGGCCTCGAAATATTATTTTATTCACTTCCCGTGGAGGAGAAACACTTTTTAGGCCTCAGAGTGAGTAAATTGGCCATTTTCATTCACTTTTACCCATTTCTCAAATCTTGTGTTTAGGGCCCCTGGAAGCTTGAAAATCACTTTAAACATCTCATTTTATCTCTAAAAGTGATTATCCACGTACAATGTTAATTGTAGTTCAAAGAGGCAACATTTGAAAACGGACCATTTTTTTAGTTTCTGAAGCATGTCGTAAGGGGGGGTGGTTATCTCTTTCGTCAAAAATCGGGCGTTTTCGCTTGAACAATAAATGCCTACAAATGTTATTTAATTCACTTCCCATGGAGGAGAAACACTTTTTAAGGCCTCAGAGTGAGTAAATTGGCCATTTTCATTCACTTTTACCCATTTCTCAAATCTTGTGTTTAGGGCCCCTGGAAGCTTGAAAATCACTTTAAACATCTCAATTTATCTTTAAACATGATTTTCCATGTACAAATGTGAATTGTAGTTCAAAGAGGCAACATTTGAAAACGGACCATTTTTTTAGTTTCTGAAGCATGTCGTAAGGGGGGGTGGTTATCTCTTTCGTCAAAAATCGGGCGATTTCGCTTGAACAATAAAGGCCTACAAATGTTATTTAATTCACTTCCCGTGGAGGAGAAACACTTTTTAAGGCCTCAGAGTGAGTAAATTGGCCATTTTCATTCACTTTTACCCATTTCTCAAATCTTGTGTTTAGGGCCCCTGGAAGCTTGAAAATCACTTTAAACATCTAATTTTATCTCTAAAAGTGATTATCCACGTACAAATGTGAATTGTCGTTCAAAGACGCAACATTTGAAAATGGACCATTTTTTTAGTTTCTGAAGCATGTCGTAAGGGGGGGTGGTTATCTCTTTCGTCAAAAATCGGGCGTTTTCGCTTGAACAATAAAGGCCTACAAATGTTATTTAATTCACTTCCCGTGGAGGAGAAACACTTTTTAAAGCCTCAGAGTGAGTAAATTGGCCATTTTCATTCACTTTTACCCTTTTCTCAAATCTTGTGTTTAGGGCCCCTGGAAGCTTGAAAATCACTTTAAACATCTCAATTTATCTTTAAACATGATTTTCCATGTACAAATGTGAATTGTAGTTCAAAGAGGCAACATTTGAAAACGGACCATTTTTTTAGTTTCTGAAGCATGTCGTAAGGGGGGGTGGTTATCTCTTTCATCAAAAATCCGGCGTTTTCGCTTGAACAATAAAGGCCTACAAATGTTATTTAATTCACTTCCCGTGGAGGAGAAACACTTTTTAAGGCCTCAGAGTGAGTAAATTGGCCATTTTCATTCACTTTTACCCTTTTCTCTAATCTTGTGTTTAGGGCCCCTGGAAGCTTGAAAATCACTTTAAACATCTAATTTTATCTCTAAAAGTGATTATCCACGTACAAATGTGAATTGTCGTTCAAAGACGCAACATTTGAAAATGGACTATTTTTTTCGTTTCTGAAGCATGTCGTAAGGGGGGGTGGTTATCTCTTTCACCAAAAAACGGGCGTTTTTGATTGAACAATAAAGGCCTCGAAACATTATTTTATTCACTTCCCGTGGAGGAGAAACACTTTTTAAGGCCTCAGAATGAGTAAATTGGCCATTTTCATTCACTTTTAGCCGTTCCTCAAATCTCGTGTTTAAGGCCCCTGGAAGCATGAAAATCACTTTAAACATCTCAATTCATCTTTAAAAGTAATTTTCCACGTACAAATGTGAATTGTAGTTCAAAGAGGCGACATTTGAAAATGGACCATTTTTTTCGTTTCTGAAGCATGTCGTAAGGGGGGGTGGTTATCTCTTTCACCAAAAAACAGGCGTTTTTGATTGAACAATAAAGGCCTCGAAATATTATTTTATTCACTTCCCGTGGAGGAGAAACACTTTTTAAGGCCTCAGAATGAGTAAATTGGCATTTTCATTCACTTTTAGCCATTCCTCAAATCTCGTGTTTAAGGCCCCTGGAAGCATGAAAATCACTTTAAACATCTCAATTTATCTTTAAAAGTGATTTTCCACGTACAAATGTGAATTGTAGTTCAAAGAGGCGACATTTGAAAACGGACCATTTTTTTAGTTTCTGAAGCATGTCGTAAGGGGGGGTGGTTATCTCTTTCATCAAAAATCGGGCGTTTTTGATTGAACAATAAAGGCCTACAAATGTTATTTAATTCACTTTCTAGGGTGGAGAAAAACTTTTTAAGGCCTCAGAGTGAATAAATTGGCCATTTTCATTCACATTTACCCATTCCTCAAATCTTGTGTTTAGGGCCCCTGGAAGCTTGAAA
Source organism: Triturus cristatus (assembly GCF_964204655.1). Classification (NCBI taxonomy): domain Eukaryota; kingdom Metazoa; phylum Chordata; class Amphibia; order Caudata; family Salamandridae; genus Triturus; species Triturus cristatus. The sequence continues at coordinate 177,970,859 of NC_140595.1, forward strand.
ATCACTTTAAACATCTAATTTCATCTCTAAAAGTGATTATCCACGTACAAATGTGAATTGTAGTTCAAAGACGCAACATTTGAAAATGGACCATTTTTTTTCGTTTCTGACGCATGTGGTAAGGGGGGGTGGTTATCTCTTTCACCAAAAAACGGGCATTTTTGATTGAACAATAAAGGCCTCCAAATGTTATTTTATTCACTTCCCGTGGAGGAGAAACACTTTTTAAGGCCGCAGAGAGAGTAAATTGGCCAATTTCATTCACGTTTACCCATTTCTCAAATCTTGTGTTTAGGGCCCCTGGAAGCTTGAAAATCACTTTAAACATCTCAATTTATCTTTAAACATGATTTTCCATGTACAAATGTGAATTGTAGTTCAAAGAGGCAACATTTGAAAACGGACCATTTTTTTAGTTTCTGAAGCATGTCGTAAGGGGGGGTGGTTATCTCTTTCGTCAAAAATCGGGCGTTTTCGCTTAAACAATAAAGGACTACAAATGTTATTTAATTCACTTCCCGTGGAGGAGAAACACTTTTTAAGGCCTCAGAGTGAGTAAATTGGCCATTTTCATTCACTTTTACCCATTTCTCAAATCTTGTGTTTAGGGCCCCTGGAAGCTTGAAAATCACTTTAAACATCTCAATTTATCTTTAAACATGATTTTCCATGTACAAATGTGAATTGTAGTTCAGAGAGGCAACATTTGAAAACGGACCATTTTTTTAGTTTCTGAAGCATGTCGTAAGGGGGGGTGGTTATCTCTTTCGTCAAAAATCGGGCGTTTTCGCTTGAACAATAAAGGCCTACAAATGTTATTTAATTCACTTCCCGTGGAGGAGAAACACTTTTTAAGGCCTCAGAGTGAGTAAATTGGCCATTTTCATTCACTTTTACCCATTTCTCAAATCTTGTGTTTAGGGCCCCTGGAAGCTTGAAAATCACTTTAAACATCTAATTTTATCTCTAAAAGTGATTATCCACGTACAAATGTGAATTGTCGTTCAAAGACGCAACATTTGAAAATGGACCATTTTTTTCGTTTCTGAAGCATGTCGTAAGGGGGGGTGGTTATCTCTTTCACAAAAAAACAGGCGTTTTTGATTGAACAATAAAGGCCTCGAAATATTATTTTATTCACTTCCCGTGGAGGAGAAACACTTTTTAAGGCCGCAGAGTGAGTAAATTGGCCATTTTCATTCACTTTTACCCATTCCTCAAATCTCGTGTTTCAGGCCCCTGGAAGCATGAAAATCACTTTAAACATCTCAATTTATCTTTAAACATGATTTTCCATGTACAAATGTGAATTGTAGTTCAAAGAGGCAACATTTGAAAACGGACCATTTTTTTAGTTTCTGAAGCATGTCGTGGGGGGGGGTTATCGCTTTCGTCAAAAATCGGGCGTTTTCGCTTGAACAATAAAGGCCTACAAATGTTATTTAATTCACTTCCCGTGGAGGAGAAACACTTTTTAAAGCCTCAGAGTGAGTAAATTGGCCATTTTCATTCACTTTTACCCTTTTCTCAAATCTTGTGTTTAGGGCCCCTGGAAGCTTGAAAATCACTTTAAACATCTCAATTTATCTTTAAACATGATTTTCCATGTACAAATGTGAATTGTAGTTCAGAGAGGCAACATTTGAAAACGGACCATTTTTTTAGTTTCTGAAGCATGTCGTAAGGGGGGGTGGTTATCTCTTTCGTCAAAAATGGGGCGTTTTCGCTTGAACAATAAAGGCCTACAAATGTTATTTAATTCACTTCCCGTGGAGGAGAAACACTTTTTAATTCCTCAGAGTGAGTAAATTGGCCATTTTCATTCACTTTTACCCATTTCTCAAATCTTGTGTTTAGGGCCCCTGGAAGCTTGAAAATCACTTTAAACATCTAATTTTATCTCTAAAAGTGATTATCCACGTACAAATGTGAATTGTCGTTCAAAGACGCAACATTTGAAAGTGGACCATTTTTTTCGTTTCTGAAGCATGTCGTAAGGGGGGGTGGTTATCTCTTTCACAAAAAAACAGGCGTTTTTGATTGAACAATAAAGGCCTCGAAATATTATTTTATTCACTTCCCGTGGAGGAGAAACACTTTTTAAGGCCGCAGAGTGAGTAAATTGGCCATTTTCATTCACTTTTACCCATTCCTCAAATCTCGTGTTTCAGGCCCCTGGAAGCATGAAAATGACTTTAAACATCTCAATTTATCTTTAAACATGATTTTCCATGTACAAATGTGAATTGTAGTTCAAAGAGGCAACATTTGAAAACGGACCATTTTTTTAGTTTCTGAAGCATGTCGTAAGGGGGGGTGGTTATCTCTTTCGTCAAAAATCGGGCGTTTTCGCTTGAACAATAAAGGCCTACAAATGTTATTTAATTCACTTCCCGTGGAGGAGAAACACTTTTTAAAGCCTCAGAGTGAGTAAATTGGCCATTTTCATTCACTTTTACCCTTTTCTCAAATCTTGTGTTTAGGGCCCCTGGAAGCTTGAAAATCACTTTAAACATCTAATTTTATCTCTAAAAGTGATTTTCCACGTACAAATGTGAATTGTCGTGCAAAGACGCAACCTTTGAAAATGGACTATTTTTTTCGTTTCTGAAGCATGTCGTAAGGGGGGGTGGTTATCTCTTTCACCAAAAAACAGGCATTTTTGATTGAACAATAAAGGCCTCGAAACATTATTTTATTCACTTCCCGTGGAGGAGAAACACTTTTTAAGGCCTCAGAATGAGTAAATTGGCCATTTTCATTCACTTTTAGCCATTCCTCAAATCTCGTGTTTAAGGCCCCTGGAAGCATGAAAATCACTTTAAACATCTCAATTCATCTTTAAAGTGATTTTCCACGTACAAATGTGAATTGTCGTTCAAAGAGGCGACATTTGAAAACGGACCATTTTTTTTTGTTTCTGAAGCATGTCGTAAGGGGGGTGGTTATCTCTTTCATCAAAAATCGGGCGTTTTTGATTGAACAATAAAGGCCTACAAATGTTATTTAATTCACTTTCTGGGGTGGAGAAAAACTTTTTAAGGCCTCAGAGTGAATAAATTGGCCATTTTCATTCACATTTACCCATTCCTCAAATCTTGTGTTTAGGGCCCCTGGAAGCTTGAAAATCACTTTAAACATCTAATTTCATCTCTAAAAGTGATTATCCACGTACAAATGTGAATTGTAGTTCAAAGACGAAACATTTGAAAATGGACCATTTTTTTCGTTTCTGACGCATGTCGTAAGGGGGGGTGGTTATCTCTTTCACCAAAAAACGGGCATTTTTGATTGAACAATAAAGGCCTCCAAATGTTATTTTATTCACTTCCCGTGGAGGAGAAACACTTTTTAAGGCCGCAGAGAGAGTAAATTGGCCATTTTCATTCACGTTTACCCATTTCTCAAATCTTGTGTTTAGGGCCCCTGGAAGCTTGAAAATCACTTTAAACATCTCATTTTATCTCTAAAAGTGATTATCCACGTACAATGTTAATTGCAGTTCAAAGAGGCAAAATTTGAAAACGGACCATTTTTTTAGTTTCTGAAGCATGTCGTAAGGGGGGTGGTTATCTCTTTCGTCAAAAATCGGGCGTTTTGCTTGAACAATAAATGCCTACAAATTTTATTTTATTCACTTCCCGTGGAGGAGAAACACTTTTTATGGCCTCAGAGTGAGTAAATTGGACATTTTCATTCACTTTTACCCATTTCTCAAATCTTGTGTTTAGGGCCCCTGGAAGCTTGAAAATCACTTTAAACATCTAATTTTATCTCTAAAAGTGATTATCCACGTACAAATGTGAATTGTCGTTCAAAGACGCAACATTTGAAAATGGACCATTTTTTTCGTTTCTGAAGCATGTCGTAAGGGGGGGTACTTATCTCTTTCACAAAAAAACAGGCGTTTTTGATTGAACAATAAAGGCCTCGAAATATTATTTTATTCACTTCCCGTGGAGGAGAAACACTTTTTAGGCCTCAGAGTGAGTAAATTGGCCATTTTCATTCACTTTTACCCATTTCTCAAATCTTGTGTTTAGGGCCCCTGGAAGCTTGAAAATCACTTTAAACATCTCATTTTATCTCTAAAAGTGATTATCCACGTACAATGTTAATTGTAGTTCAAAGAGGCAACATTTGAAAACGGACCATTTTTTTAGTTTCTGAAGCATGTCGTAAGGGGGGGTGGTTATCTCTTTCGTCAAAAATCGGGCGTTTTCGCTTGAACAATAAATGCCTACAAATGTTATTTAATTCACTTCCCATGGAGGAGAAACACTTTTTAAGGCCTCAGAGTGAGTAAATTGGCCATTTTCATTCACTTTTACCCATTTCTCAAATCTTGTGTTTAGGGCCCCTGGAAGCTTGAAAATCACTTTAAACATCTCAATTTATCTTTAAACATGATTTTCCATGTACAAATGTGAATTGTAGTTCAAAGAGGCAACATTTGAAAACGGACCATTTTTTTAGTTTCTGAAGCATGTCGTAAGGGGGGGTGGTTATCTCTTTCGTCAAAAATCGGGCGATTTCGCTTGAACAATAAAGGCCTACAAATGTTATTTAATTCACTTCCCGTGGAGGAGAAACACTTTTTAAGGCCTCAGAGTGAGTAAATTGGCCATTTTCATTCACTTTTACCCATTTCTCAAATCTTGTGTTTAGGGCCCCTGGAAGCTTGAAAATCACTTTAAACATCTAATTTTATCTCTAAAAGTGATTATCCACGTACAAATGTGAATTGTCGTTCAAAGACGCAACATTTGAAAATGGACCATTTTTTTAGTTTCTGAAGCATGTCGTAAGGGGGGGTGGTTATCTCTTTCGTCAAAAATCGGGCGTTTTCGCTTGAACAATAAAGGCCTACAAATGTTATTTAATTCACTTCCCGTGGAGGAGAAACACTTTTTAAAGCCTCAGAGTGAGTAAATTGGCCATTTTCATTCACTTTTACCCTTTTCTCAAATCTTGTGTTTAGGGCCCCTGGAAGCTTGAAAATCACTTTAAACATCTCAATTTATCTTTAAACATGATTTTCCATGTACAAATGTGAATTGTAGTTCAAAGAGGCAACATTTGAAAACGGACCATTTTTTTAGTTTCTGAAGCATGTCGTAAGGGGGGGTGGTTATCTCTTTCATCAAAAATCCGGCGTTTTCGCTTGAACAATAAAGGCCTACAAATGTTATTTAATTCACTTCCCGTGGAGGAGAAACACTTTTTAAGGCCTCAGAGTGAGTAAATTGGCCATTTTCATTCACTTTTACCCTTTTCTCAAATCTTGTGTTTAGGGCCCCTGGAAGCTTGAAAATCACTTTAAACATCTAATTTTATCTCTAAAAGTGATTATCCACGTACAAATGTGAATTGTCGTTCAAAGACGCAACATTTGAAAATGGACTATTTTTTTCGTTTCTGAAGCATGTCGTAAGGGGGGGTGGTTATCTCTTTCACCAAAAAACGGGCGTTTTTGATTGAACAATAAAGGCCTCGAAACATTATTTTATTCACTTCCCGTGGAGGAGAAACACTTTTTAAGGCCTCAGAATGAGTAAATTGGCCATTTTCATTCACTTTTAGCCGTTCCTCAAATCTCGTGTTTAAGGCCCCTGGAAGCATGAAAATCACTTTAAACATCTCAATTCATCTTTAAAAGTAATTTTCCACGTACAAATGTGAATTGTAGTTCAAAGAGGCGACATTTGAAAATGGACCATTTTTTTCGTTTCTGAAGCATGTCGTAAGGGGGGGTGGTTATCTCTTTCACCAAAAAACAGGCGTTTTTGATTGAACAATAAAGGCCTCGAAATATTATTTTATTCACTTCCCGTGGAGGAGAAACACTTTTTAAGGCCTCAGAATGAGTAAATTGGCATTTTCATTCACTTTTAGCCATTCCTCAAATCTCGTGTTTAAGGCCCCTGGAAGCATGAAAATCACTTTAAACATCTCAATTTATCTTTAAAAGTGATTTTCCACGTACAAATGTGAATTGTAGTTCAAAGAGGCGACATTTGAAAACGGACCATTTTTTTAGTTTCTGAAGCATGTCGTAAGGGGGGGTGGTTATCTCTTTCATCAAAAATCGGGCGTTTTTGATTGAACAATAAAGGCCTACAAATGTTATTTAATTCACTTTCTAGGGTGGAGAAAAACTTTTTAAGGCCTCAGAGTGAATAAATTGGCCATTTTCATTCACATTTACCCATTCCTCAAATCTTGTGTTTAGGGCCCCTGGAAGCTTGAAAATCACTTTAAACATCTAATTTCATCTCTAAAAGTGATTATCCACGTACAAATGTGAATTGTAGTTCAAAGACGCAACATTTGAAAATGGACCATTTTTTTTCGTTTCTGACGCATGTGGTAAGGGGGGGTGGTTATCTCTTTCACCAAAAAACGGGCATTTTTGATTGAACAATAAAGGCCTCCAAATGTTATTTTATTCACTTCCCGTGGAGGAGAAACACTTTTTAAGGCCGCAGAGAGAGTAAATTGGCCAATTTCATTCACGTTTACCCATTTCTCAAATCTTGTGTTTAGGGCCCCTGGAAGCTTGAAAATCACTTTAAACATCTCAATTTATCTTTAAACATGATTTTCCATGTACAAATGTGAATTGTAGTTCAAAGAGGCAACATTTGAAAACGGACCATTTTTTTAGTTTCTGAAGCATGTCGTAAGGGGGGGTGGTTATCTCTTTCGTCAAAAATCGGGCGTTTTCGCTTAAACAATAAAGGACTACAAATGTTATTTAATTCACTTCCCGTGGAGGAGAAACACTTTTTAAGGCCTCAGAGTGAGTAAATTGGCCATTTTCATTCACTTTTACCCATTTCTCAAATCTTGTGTTTAGGGCCCCTGGAAGCTTGAAAATCACTTTAAACATCTCAATTTATCTTTAAACATGATTTTCCATGTACAAATGTGAATTGTAGTTCAGAGAGGCAACATTTGAAAACGGACCATTTTTTTAGTTTCTGAAGCATGTCGTAAGGGGGGGTGGTTATCTCTTTCGTCAAAAATCGGGCGTTTTCGCTTGAACAATAAAGGCCTACAAATGTTATTTAATTCACTTCCCGTGGAGGAGAAACACTTTTTAAGGCCTCAGAGTGAGTAAATTGGCCATTTTCATTCACTTTTACCCATTTCTCAAATCTTGTGTTTAGGGCCCCTGGAAGCTTGAAAATCACTTTAAACATCTAATTTTATCTCTAAAAGTGATTATCCACGTAAAAATGTGAATTGTCGTTCAAAGACGCAACATTTGAAAATGGACCATTTTTTTCGTTTCTGAAGCATGTCGTAAGGGGGGGTGGTTATCTCTTTCACAAAAAAACAGGCGTTTTTGATTGAACAATAAAGGCCTCGAAATATTATTTTATTCACTTCCCGTGGAGGAGAAACACTTTTTAAGGCCGCAGAGTGAGTAAATTGGCCATTTTCATTCACTTTTACCCATTCCTCAAATCTCGTGTTTCAGGCCCCTGGAAGCATGAAAATCACTTTAAACATCTCAATTTATCTTTAAACATGATTTTCCATGTACAAATGTGAATTGTAGTTCAAAGAGGCAACATTTGAAAACGGACCATTTTTTTAGTTTCTGAAGCATGTCGTGGGGGGGGGGTTATCTCTTTCGTCAAAAATCGGGCGTTTTCGCTTGAACAATAAAGGCCTACAAATGTTATTTAATTCACTTCCCGTGGAGGAGAAACACTTTTTAAAGCCTCAGAGTGAGTAAATTGGCCATTTTCATTCACTTTTACCCTTTTCTCAAATCTTGTGTTTAGGGCCCCTGGAAGCTTGAAAATCACTTTAAACATCTCAATTTATCTTTAAACATGATTTTCCATGTACAAATGTGAATTGTAGTTCAGAGAGGCAACATTTGAAAACGGACCATTTTTTTAGTTTCTGAAGCATGTCGTAAGGGGGGGTGGTTATCTCTTTCGTCAAAAATGGGGCGTTTTCGCTTGAACAATAAAGGCCTACAAATGTTATTTAATTCACTTCCCGTGGAGGAGAAACACTTTTTAATTCCTCAGAGTGAGTAAATTGGCCATTTTCATTCACTTTTACCCATTTCTCAAATCTTGTGTTTAGGGCCCCTGGAAGCTTGAAAATCACTTTAAACATCTAATTTTATCTCTAAAAGTGATTATCCACGTACAAATGTGAATTGTCGTTCAAAGACGCAACATTTGAAAGTGGACCATTTTTTTCGTTTCTGAAGCATGTCGTAAGGGGGGGTGGTTATCTCTTTCACAAAAAAACAGGCGTTTTTGATTGAACAATAAAGGCCTCGAAATATTATTTTATTCACTTCCCGTGGAGGAGAAACACTTTTTAAGGCCGCAGAGTGAGTAAATTGGCCATTTTCATTCACTTTTACCCATTCCTCAAATCTCGTGTTTCAGGCCCCTGGAAGCATGAAAATGACTTTAAACATCTCAATTTATCTTTAAACATGATTTTCCATGTACAAATGTGAATTGTAGTTCAAAGAGGCAACATTTGAAAACGGACCATTTTTTTAGTTTCTGAAGCATGTCGTAAGGGGGGGTGGTTATCTCTTTCGTCAAAAATCGGGCGTTTTCGCTTGAACAATAAAGGCCTACAAATGTTATTTAATTCACTTCCCGTGGAGGAGAAACACTTTTTAAAGCCTCAGAGTGAGTAAATTGGCCATTTTCATTCACTTTTACCCTTTTCTCAAATCTTGTGTTTAGGGCCCCTGGAAGCTTGAAAATCACTTTAAACATCTAATTTTATCTCTAAAAGTGATTTTCCACGTACAAATGTGAATTGTCGTGCAAAGACGCAACATTTGAAAATGGACTATTTTTTTCGTTTCTGAAGCATGTCGTAAGGGGGGGTGGTTATCTCTTTCACCAAAAAACAGGCATTTTTGATTGAACAATAAAGGCCTCGAAACATTATTTTATTCACTTCCCGTGGAGGAGAAACACTTTTTAAGGCCTCAGAATGAGTAAATTGGCCATTTTCATTCACTTTTAGCCATTCCTCAAATCTCGTGTTTAAGGCCCCTGGAAGCATGAAAATCACTTTAAACATCTCAATTCATCTTTAAAGTGATTTTCCACGTACAAATGTGAATTGTCGTTCAAAGAGGCGACATTTGAAAACGGACCATTTTTTTTTGTTTCTGAAGCATGTCGTAAGGGGGGTGGTTATCTCTTTCATCAAAAATCGGGCGTTTTTGATTGAACAATAAAGGCCTACAAATGTTATTTAATTCACTTTCTGGGGTGGAGAAAAACTTTTTAAGGCCTCAGAGTGAATAAATTGGCCATTTTCATTCACATTTACCCATTCCTCAAATCTTGTGTTTAGGGCCCCTGGAAGCTTGAAAATCACTTTAAACATCTAATTTCATCTCTAAAAGTGATTATCCACGTACAAATGTGAATTGTAGTTCAAAGACGAAACATTTGAAAATGGACCATTTTTTTCGTTTCTGACGCATGTCGTAAGGGGGGGTGGTTATCTCTTTCACCAAAAAACGGGCATTTTTGATTGAACAATAAAGGCCTCCAAATGTTATTTTATTCACTTCCCGTGGAGGAGAAACACTTTTTAAGGCCGCAGAGAGAGTAAATTGGCCATTTTCATTCACGTTTACCCATTTCTCAAATCTTGTGTTTAGGGCCCCTGGAAGCTTGAAAATCACTTTAAACATCTCATTTTATCTCTAAAAGTGATTATCCACGTACAATGTTAATTGCAGTTCAAAGAGGCAAAATTTGAAAACGGACCATTTTTTTAGTTTCTGAAGCATGTCGTAAGGGGGGTGGTTATCTCTTTCGTCAAAAATCGGGCGTTTTGCTTGAACAATAAATGCCTACAAATTTTATTTTATTCACTTCCCGTGGAGGAGAAACACTTTTTATGGCCTCAGAGTGAGTAAATTGGACATTTTCATTCACTTTTACCCATTTCTCAAATCTTGTGTTTAGGGCCCCTGGAAGCTTGAAAATCACTTTAAACATCTAATTTTATCTCTAAAAGTGATTATCCACGTACAAATGTGAATTGTCGTTCAAAGACGCAACATTTGAAAATGGACCATTTTTTTCGTTTCTGAAGCATGTCGTAAGGGGGGGTACTTATCTCTTTCACAAAAAAACAGGCGTTTTTGATTGAACAATAAAGGCCTCGAAATATTATTTTATTCACTTCCCGTGGAGGAGAAACACTTTTTAGGCCTCAGAGTGAGTAAATTGGCCATTTTCATTCACTTTTACCCATTTCTCAAATCTTGTGTTTAGGGCCCCTGGAAGCTTGAAAATCACTTTAAACATCTCATTTTATCTCTAAAAGTGATTATCCACGTACAATGTTAATTGTAGTTCAAAGAGGCAACATTTGAAAACGGACCATTTTTTTAGTTTCTGAAGCATGTCGTAAGGGGGGGTGGTTATCTCTTTTGTCAAAAATCGGGCGTTTTCGCTTGAACAATAAATGCCTACAAATGTTATTTAATTCACTTCCCATGGAGGAGAAACACTTTTTAAGGCCTCAGAGTGAGTAAATTGGCCATTTTCATTCACTTTTACCCATTTCTCAAATCTTGTGTTTAGGGCCCCTGGAAGCTTGAAAATCACTTTAAACATCTCAATTTATCTTTAAACATGATTTTCCATGTACAAATGTGAATTGTAGTTCAAAGAGGCAACATTTGAAAACGGACCATTTTTTTAGTTTCTGAAGCATGTCGTAAGGGGGGGTGGTTATCTCTTTCGTCAAAAATCGGGCGATTTCGCTTGAACAATAAAGGCCTACAAATGTTATTTAATTCACTTCCCGTGGAGGAGAAACACTTTTTAAGGCCTCAGAGTGAGTAAATTGGCCATTTTCATTCACTTTTACCCATTTCTCAAATCTTGTGTTTAGGGCCCCTGGAAGCTTGAAAATCACTTTAAACATCTAATTTTATCTCTAAAAGTGATTATCCACGTACAAATGTGAATTGTCGTTCAAAGACGCAACATTTGAAAATGGACCATTTTTTTAGTTTCTGAAGCATGTCGTAAGGGGGGGTGGTTATCTCTTTCGTCAAAAATCGGGCGTTTTCGCTTGAACAATAAAGGCCTACAAATGTTATTTAATTCACTTCCCGTGGAGGAGAAACACTTTTTAAAGCCTCAGAGTGAGTAAATTGGCCATTTTCATTCACTTTTACCCTTTTCTCAAATCTTGTGTTTAGGGCCCCTGGAAGCTTGAAAATCACTTTAAACATCTCAATTTATCTTTAAACATGATTTTCCATGTACAAATGTGAATTGTAGTTCAAAGAGGCAACATTTGAAAACGGACCATTTTTTTAGTTTCTGAAGCATGTCGTAAGGGGGGGTGGTTATCTCTTTCATCAAAAATCCGGCGTTTTCGCTTGAACAATAAAGGCCTACAAATGTTATTTAATTCACTTCCCGTGGAGGAGAAACACTTTTTAAGGCCTCAGAGTGAGTAAATTGGCCATTTTCATTCACTTTTACCCTTTTCTCAAATCTTGTGTTTAGGGCCCCTGGAAGCTTGAAAATCACTTTAAACATCTAATTTTATCTCTAAAAGTGATTATCCACGTACAAATGTGAATTGTCGTTCAAAGACGCAACATTTGAAAATGGACTATTTTTTTCGTTTCTGAAGCATGTCGTAAGGGGGGGTGGTTATCTCTTTCACCAAAAAACGGGCGTTTTTGATTGAACAATAAAGGCCTCGAAACATTATTTTATTCACTTCCCGTGGAGGAGAAACACTTTTTAAGGCCTCAGAATGAGTAAATTGGCCATTTTCATTCACTTTTAGCCGTTCCTCAAATCTCGTGTTTAAGGCCCCTGGAAGCATGAAAATCACTTTAAACATCTCAATTCATCTTTAAAAGTGATTTTCCACGTACAAATGTGAATTGTAGTTCAAAGAGGCGACATTTGAAAATGGACCATTTTTTTCGTTTCTGAAGCATGTCGTAAGGGGGGGTGGTTATCTCTTTCACCAAAAAACAGGCGTTTTTGATTGAACAATAAAGGCCTCGAAATATTATTTTATTCACTTCCCGTGGAGGAGAAACACTTTTTAAGGCCTCAGAATGAGTAAATTGGCCATTTTCATTCACTTTTAGCCATTCCTCAAATCTCGTGTTTAAGGCCCCTGGAAGCATGAAAATCACTTTAAACATCTCAATTTATCTTTAAAAGTGATTTTCCACGTACAAATGTGAATTGTAGTTCAAAGAGGCGACATTTGAAAACGGACCATTTTTTTAGTTTCTGAAGCATGTCGTAAGGGGGGGTGGTTATCTCTTTCATCAAAAATCGGGCGTTTTTGATTGAACAATAAAGGCCTACAAATGTTATTTAATTCACTTTCTAGGGTGGAGAAAAACTTTTTAAGGCCTCAGAGTGAATAAATTGGCCATTTTCATTCACATTTACCCATTCCTCAAATCTTGTGTTTAGGGCCCCTGGAAGCTTGAAAATCACTTTAAACATCTAATTTCATCTCTAAAAGTGATTATCCACGTACAAATGTGAATTGTAGTTCAAAGACGCAACATTTGAAAATGGACCATTTTTTTTCGTTTCTGACGCATGTGGTAAGGGGGGGTGGTTATCTCTTTCACCAAAAAACGGGCATTTTTGATTGAACAATAAAGGCCTCCAAATGTTATTTTATTCACTTCCCGTGGAGGAGAAACACTTTTTAAGGCCGCAGAGAGAGTAAATTGGCCAATTTCATTCACGTTTACCCATTTCTCAAATCTTGTGTTTAGGGCCCCTGGAAGCTTGAAAATCACTTTAAACATCTCAATTTATCTTTAAACATGATTTTCCATGTACAAATGTGAATTGTAGTTCAAAGAGGCAACATTTGAAAACGGACCATTTTTTTAGTTTCTGAAGCATGTCGTAAGGGGGGGTGGTTATCTCTTTCGTCAAAAATCGGGCGTTTTCGCTTAAACAATAAAGGACTACAAATGTTATTTAATTCACTTCCCGTGGAGGAGAAACACTTTTTAAGGCCTCAGAGTGAGTAAATTGGCCATTTTCATTCACTTTTACCCATTTCTCAAATCTTGTGTTTAGGGCCCCTGGAAGCTTGAAAATCACTTTAAACATCTCAATTTATCTTTAAACATGATTTTCCATGTACAAATGTGAATTGTAGTTCAGAGAGGCAACATTTGAAAACGGACCATTTTTTTAGTTTCTGAAGCATGTCGTAAGGGGGGGTGGTTATCTCTTTCGTCAAAAATCGGGCGTTTTCGCTTGAACAATAAAGGCCTACAAATGTTATTTAATTCACTTCCCGTGGAGGAGAAACACTTTTTAAGGCCTCAGAGTGAGTAAATTGGCCATTTTCATTCACTTTTACCTATTTCTCAAATCTTGTGTTTAGGGCCCCTGGAAGCTTGAAAATCACTTTAAACATCTAATTTTATCTCTAAAAGTGATTATCCACGTACAAATGTGAATTGTCGTTCAAAGACGCAACATTTGAAAATGGACCATTTTTTTCGTTTCTGAAGCATGTCGTAAGGGGGGGTGGTTATCTCTTTCACAAAAAAACAGGCGTTTTTGATTGAACAATAAAGGCCTCGAAATATTATTTTATTCACTTCCCGTGGAGGAGAAACACTTTTTAAGGCCGCAGAGTGAGTAAATTGGCCATTTTCATTCACTTTTACCCATTCCTCAAATCTCGTGTTTCAGGCCCCTGGAAGCATGAAAATCACTTTAAACATCTCAATTTATCTTTAAACATGATTTTCCATGTACAAATGTGAATTGTAGTTCAAAGAGGCAACATTTGAAAACGGACCATTTTTTTAGTTTCTGAAGCATGTCGTGGGGGGGGGGTTATCTCTTTCGTCAAAAATCGGGCGTTTTCGCTTGAACAATAAAGGCCTACAAATGTTATTTAATTCACTTCCCGTGGAGGAGAAACACTTTTTAAAGCCTCAGAGTGAGTAAATTGGCCATTTTCATTCACTTTTACCCTTTTCTCAAATCTTGTGTTTAGGGCCCCTGGAAGCTTGAAAATCACTTTAAACATCTCAATTTATCTTTAAACATGATTTTCCATGTACAAATGTGAATTGTAGTTCAGAGAGGCAACATTTGAAAACGGACCATTTTTTTAGTTTCTGAAGCATGTCGTAAGGGGGGGTGGTTATCTCTTTCGTCAAAAATGGGGCGTTTTCGCTTGAACAATAAAGGCCTACAAATGTTATTTAATTCACTTCCCGTGGAGGAGAAACACTTTTTAAGGCCTCAGAGTGAGTAAATTGGCCATTTTCATTCACTTTTACCCATTTCTCAAATCTTGTGTTTAGGGCCCCTGGAAGCTTGAAAATCACTTTAAACATCTAATTTTATCTCTAAAAGTGATTATCCACGTACAAATGTGAATTGTCGTTCAAAGACGCAACATTTGAAAGTGGACCATTTTTTTCGTTTCTGAAGCATGTCGTAAGGGGGGGTGGTTATCTCTTTCACAAAAAAACAGGCGTTTTTGATTGAACAATAAAGGCCTCGAAATATTATTTTATTCACTTCCCGTGGAGGAGAAACACTTTTTAAGGCCGCAGAGTGAGTAAATTGGCCATTTTCATTCACTTTTACCCATTCCTCAAATCTCGTGTTTCAGGCCCCTGGAAGCATGAAAATGACTTTAAACATCTCAATTTATCTTTAAACATGATTTTCCATGTACAAATGTGAATTGTAGTTCAAAGAGGCAACATTTGAAAACGGACCATTTTTTTAGTTTCTGAAGCATGTCGTAAGGGGGGGTGGTTATCTCTTTCGTCAAAAATCGGGCGTTTTCGCTTGAACAATAAAGGCCTACAAATGTTATTTAATTCACTTCCCGTGGAGGAGAAACACTTTTTAAAGCCTCAGAGTGAGTAAATTGGCCATTTTCATTCACTTTTACCCTTTTCTCAAATCTTGTGTTTAGGGCCCCTGGAAGCTTGAAAATCACTTTAAACATCTAATTTTATCTCTAAAAGTGATTATCCACGTACAAATGTGAATTGTCGTGCAAAGACGCAACATTTGAAAATGGACTATTTTTTTCGTTTCTGAAGCATGTCGTAAGGGGGGGTGGTTATCTCTTTCACCAAAAAACAGGCATTTTTGATTGAACAATAAAGGCCTCGAAACATTATTTTATTCACTTCCCGTGGAGGAGAAACACTTTTAAAGGCCTCAGAATGAGTAAATTGGCCATTTTCATTCACTTTTAGCCATTCCTCAAATCTCGTGTTTAAGGCCCCTGGAAGCATGAAAATCACTTTAAACATCTCAATTCATCTTTAAAGTGATTTTCCACGTACAAATGTGAATTGTCGTTCAAAGAGGCGACATTTGAAAACTGACCATTTTTTTTTGTTTCTGAAGCATGTCGTAAGGGGGGTGGTTATCTCTTTCATCAAAAATCGGGCGTTTTTGATTGAACAATAAAGGCCTACAAATGTTATTTAATTCACTTTCTGGGGTGGAGAAAAACTTTTTAAGGCCTCAGAGTGAATAAATTGGCCATTTTCATTCACATTTACCCATTCCTCAAATCTTGTGTTTAGGGCCCCTGGAAGCTTGAAAATCACTTTAAACATCTAATTTTATCTCTAAAAGTGATTATCCACGTACAATGTTAATTGCAGTTCAAAGAGGCAAAATTTGAAAACGGACCATTTTTTTAGTTTCTGAAGCATGTCGTAAGGGGGGTGGTTATCTCTTTCGTCAAAAATCGGGCGTTTTGCTTGAACAATAAATGCCTACAAATTTTATTTTATTCACTTCCCGTGGAGGAGAAACACTTTTTATGGCCTCAGAGTGAGTAAATTGGCCATTTTCATTCACTTTTACCCATTTCTCAAATCTTGTGTTTAGGGCCCCTGGAAGCTTGAAAATCACTTTAAACATCTAATTTTATCTCTAAAAGTGATTTTCCACGTACAAATGTGAATTGTAGTTCAAAGAGGCGACATTTGAAAACGGACCATTTTTTTAGTTTCTGAAGCATGTCGTAAGGGGGGGTGGTTATCTCTTTCATCAAAAATCGGGCGTTTTTGATTGAACAATAAAGGCCTACAAATGTTATTTAATTCACTTTCTAGGGTGGAGAAAAACTTTTTAAGGCCTCAGAGTGAATAAATTAGCCATTTTCATTCACATTTACCCATTCCTCAAATCTTGTGTTTAGGGCCCCTGGAAGCTTGAAAATCACTTTAAACATCTAATTTCATCTCTAAAAGTGATTATCCACGTACAAATGTGAATTGTAGTTCAAAGACGCAACATTTGAAAATGGACCATTTTTTTTCGTTTCTGACGCATGTGGTAAGGGGGGGTGGTTATCTCTTTCACCAAAAAACGGGCATTTTTGATTGAACAATAAAGGCCTCCAAATGTTATTTTATTCACTTCCCGTGGAGGAGAAACACTTTTTAAGGCCGCAGAGAGAGTAAATTGGCCAATTTCATTCACGTTTACCCATTTCTCAAATCTTGTGTTTAGGGCCCCTGGAAGCTTGAAAATCACTTTAAACATCTCAATTTATCTTTAAACATGATTTTCCATGTACAAATGTGAATTGTAGTTCAAAGAGGCAACATTTGAAAACGGACCATTTTTTTAGTTTCTGAAGCATGTCGTAAGGGGGGGTGGTTATCTCTTTCGTCAAAAATCGGGCGTTTTCGCTTAAACAATAAAGGACTACAAATGTTATTTAATTCACTTCCCGTGGAGGAGAAACACTTTTTAAGGCCTCAGAGTGAGTAAATTGGCCATTTTCATTCACTTTTACCCATTTCTCAAATCTTGTGTTTAGGGCCCCTGGAAGCTTGAAAATCACTTTAAACATCTCAATTTATCTTTAAACATGATTTTCCATGTACAAATGTGAATTGTAGTTCAGAGAGGCAACATTTGAAAACGGACCATTTTTTTAGTTTCTGAAGCATGTCGTAAGGGGGGGTGGTTATCTCTTTCGTCAAAAATCGGGCGTTTTCGCTTGAACAATAAAGGCCTACAAATGTTATTTAATTCACTTCCCGTGGAGGAGAAACACTTTTTAAGGCCTCAGAGTGAGTAAATTGGCCATTTTCATTCACTTTTACCCATTTCTCAAATCTTGTGTTTAGGGCCCCTGGAAGCTTGAAAATCACTTTAAACATCTAATTTTATCTCTAAAAGTGATTATCCACGTACAAATGTGAATTGTCGTTCAAAGACGCAACATTTGAAAATGGACCATTTTTTTCGTTTCTGAAGCATGTCGTAAGGGGGGGTGGTTATCTCTTTCACAAAAAAACAGGCGTTTTTGATTGAACAATAAAGGCCTCGAAATATTATTTTATTCACTTCCCGTGGAGGAGAAACACTTTTTAAGGCCGCAGAGTGAGTAAATTGGCCATTTTCATTCACTTTTACCCATTCCTCAAATCTCGTGTTTCAGGCCCCTGGAAGCATGAAAATCACTTTAAACATCTCAATTTATCTTTAAACATGATTTTCCATGTACAAATGTGAATTGTAGTTCAAAGAGGCAACATTTGAAAACGGACCATTTGTTTAGTTTCTGAAGCATGTCGTGGGGGGGGGGTTATCTCTTTCGTCAAAAATCGGGCGTTTTCGCTTGAACAATAAAGGCCTACAAATGTTATTTAATTCACTTCCCGTGGAGGAGAAACACTTTTTAAAGCCTCAGAGTGAGTAAATTGGCCATTTTCATTCACTTTTACCCTTTTCTCAAATCTTGTGTTTAGGGCCCCTGGAAGCTTGAAAATCACTTTAAACATCTCAATTTATCTTTAAACATGATTTTCCATGTACAAATGTGAATTGTAGTTCAGAGAGGCAACATTTGAAAACGGACCATTTTTTTAGTTTCTGAAGCATGTCGTAAGGGGGGGTGGTTATCTCTTTCGTCAAAAATGGGGCGTTTTCGCTTGAACAATAAAGGCCTACAAATGTTATTTAATTCACTTCCCGTGGAGGAGAAACACTTTTTAAGGCCTCAGAGTGAGTAAATTGGCCATTTTCATTCACTTTTACCCATTTCTCAAATCTTGTGTTTAGGGCCCCTGGAAGCTTGAAAATCACTTTAAACATCTAATTTTATCTCTAAAAGTGATTATCCACGTACAAATGTGAATTGTCGTTCAAAGACGCAACATTTGAAAGTGGACCCTTTTTTTCGTTTCTGAAGCATGTCGTAAGGGGGGGTGGTTATCTCTTTCACAAAAAAACAGGCGTTTTTGATTGAACAATAAAGGCCTCGAAATATTATTTTATTCACTTCCCGTGGAGGAGAAACACTTTTTAAGGCCGCAGAGTGAGTAAATTGGCCATTTTCATTCACTTTTACCCATTCCTCAAATCTCGTGTTTCAGGCCCCTGGAAGCATGAAAATGACTTTAAACATCTCAATTTATCTTTAAACATGATTTTCCATGTACAAATGTGAATTGTAGTTCAAAGAGGCAACATTTGAAAACGGACCATTTTTTTAGTTTCTGAAGCATGTCGTAAGGGGGGGTGGTTATCTCTTTCGTCAAAAATCGGGCGTTTTCGCTTGAACAATAAAGGCCTACAAATGTTATTTAATTCACTTCCCGTGGAGGAGAAACACTTTTTAAAGCCTCAGAGTGAGTAAATTGGCCATTTTCATTCACTTTTACCCTTTTCTCAAATCTTGTGTTTAGGGCCCCTGGAAGCTTGAAAATCACTTTAAACATCTAATTTTATCTCTAAAAGTGATTATCCACGTACAAATGTGAATTGTCGTGCAAAGACGCAACATTTGAAAATGGACTATTTTTTTAGTTTCTGAAGCATGTCGTAAGGGGGGGTGGTTATCTCTTTCACCAAAAAACAGGCATTTTTGATTGAACAATAAAGGCCTCGAAACATTATTTTATTCACTTCCCGTGGAGGAGAAACACTTTTAAAGGCCTCAGAATGAGTAAATTGGCCATTTTCATTCACTTTTAGCCATTCCTCAAATCTCGTGTTTAAGGCCCCTGGAAGCATGAAAATCACTTTAAACATCTCAATTCATCTTTAAAGTGATTTTCCACGTACAAATGTGAATTGTCGTTCAAAGAGGCGACATTTGAAAACGGACCATTTTTTTTTGTTTCTGAAGCATGTCGTAAGGGGGGTGGTTATCTCTTTCATCAAAAATCGGGCGTTTTTGATTGAACAATAAAGGCCTACAAATGTTATTTAATTCACTTTCTGGGGTGGAGAAAAACTTTTTAAGGCCTCAGAGTGAATAAATTGGCCATTTTCATTCACATTTACCCATTCCTCAAATCTTGTGTTTAGGGCCCCTGGAAGCTTGAAAATCACTTTAAACATCTAATTTCATCTCTAAAAGTGATTATCCACGTACAAATGTGAATTGTAGTTCAAAGACGAAACATTTGAAAATGGACCATTTTTTTCGTTTCTGACGCATGTCGTAAGGGGGGGTGGTTATCTCTTTCACCAAAAAACGGGCATTTTTGATTGAACAATAAAGGCCTCCAAATGTTATTTTATTCACTTCCCGTGGAGGAGAAACACTTTTTAAGGCCGCAGAGAGAGTAAATTGGCCATTTTCATTCACGTTTACCCATTTCTCAAATCTTGTGTTTAGGGCCCCTGGAAGCTTGAAAATCACTTTAAACATCTCATTTTATCTCTAAAAGTGATTATCCACGTACAATGTTAATTGCAGTTCAAAGAGGCAAAATTTGAAAACGGACCATTTTTTTAGTTTCTGAAGCATGTCGTAAGGGGGGTGGTTATCTCTTTCGTCAAAAATCGGGCGTTTTGCTTGAACAATAAATGCCTACAAATTTTTATTTTATTCACTTCCCGTGGAGGAGAAACACTTTTTATGGCCTCAGAGTGAGTAAATTGGCCATTTTCATTCACTTTTACCCATTTCTCAAATCTTGTGTTTAGGGCCCCTGGAAGCTTGAAAATCACTTTAAACATCTAATTTTATCTCTAAAAGTGATTATCCACGTACAAATGTGAATTGTCGTTCAAAGACGCAACATTTGAAAATGGACCATTTTTTTCGTTTCTGAAGCATGTCGTAAGGGGGGGTGCTTATCTCTTTCGTCAAAAATCGGGCGTTTTGCTTGAACAATAAATGCCTACAAATTTTATTTTATTCACTTCCCGTGGAGGAGAAACCCTTTTTATGGCCTCAGAGTGAGTAAATTGGCCATTTTCATTCACTTTTACCCATTCTTCAAATCTCGTGTTTCAGGCCCCTGGAAGCATGAAAATCACTTTAAACATCTCAATTTATCTTTAAACATGATTTTCCATGTACAAATGTGAATTGTAGTTCAAAGAGGCAACATTTGAAAACGGACCATTTTTTTAGTTTCTGAAGCATGTCGTAGGGGGGGGGGTTATCTCTTTCGTCAAAAATCGGGCGTTTTCGCTTGAACAATAAAGGCCTACAAATGTTATTTAATTCACTTCCCGTGGAGGAGAAACACTTTTTAAAGCCTCAGAGTGAGTAAATTGGCCATTTTCATTCACTTTTACCCTTTTCTCAAATCTTGTGTTTAGGGCCCCTGGAAGCTTGAAAATCACTTTAAACATCTCAATTTATCTTTAAACATGATTTTCCATGTACAAATGTGAATTGTAGTTCAGAGAGGCAACATTTGAAAACGGACCATTTTTTTAGTTTCTGAAGCATGTCGTAAGGGGGGGTGGTTATCTCTTTCGTCAAAAATCGGGCGTTTTCGCTTGAACAATAAAGGCCTACAAATGTTATTTAATTCACTTCCCGTGGAGGAGAAACACTTTTTAAGGCCTCAGAGTGAGTAAATTGGCCATTTTCATTCACTTTTACCCATTTCTCAAATCTTGTGTTTAGGGCCCCTGGAAGCTTGAAAATCACTTTAAACATCTAATTTTATCTCTAAAAGTGATTATCCACGTACAAATGTGAATTGTCGTTCAAAGACGCAACATTTGAAAGTGGACCATTTTTTTCGTTTCTGAAGCATGTCGTAAGGGGGGGGTGGTTATCTCTTTCACAAAAAAACAGGCGTTTTCGATTGAACAATAAAGGCCTCGAAATATTATTTTATTCACTTCCCGTGGAGGAGAAACACTTTTTAAGGCCGCAGAGTGAGTAAATTGGCCATTTTCATTCACTTTTACCCATTCCTCAAATCTCGTGTTTCAGGCCCCTGGAAGCATGAAAATCACTTTAAACATCTCAATTTATCTTTAAACATGATTTTCCATGTACAAATGTGAATTGTAGTTCAAAGAGGCAACATTTGAAAACGGACCATTTTTTTAGTTTCTGAAGCATGTCGTAAGGGGGGGTGGTTATCTCTTTCGTCAAAAATCGGGCGTTTTCGCTTGAACAATAAAGGCCTACAAATGTTATTTAATTCACTTCCCGTGGAGGAGAAACACTTTTTAAAGCCTCAGAGTGAGTAAATTGGCCATTTTCATTCACTTTTACCCTTTTCTCAAATCTTGTGTTTAGGGCCCCTGGAAGCTTGAAAATCACTTTAAACATCTCAATTTATCTTTAAACATGATTTTCCATGTACAAATGTGAATTGTAGTTCAGAGAGGCAACATTTGAAAACGGACCATTTTTTTAGTTTCTGAAGCATGTCGTAAGGGGGGGTGGTTATCTCTTTCGTCAAAAATCGGGCGTTTTCGCTTGAACAATAAAGGCCTACAAATGTTATTTAATTCACTTCCCGTGGAGGAGAAACACTTTTTAAGGCCTCAGAGTGAGTAAATTGGCCATTTTCATTCACTTTTACCCATTTCTCAAATCTTGTGTTTAGGGCCCCTGGAAGCTTGAAAATCACTTTAAACATCTAATTTTATCTCTAAAAGTGATTATCCACGTACAAATGTGAATTGTCGTTCAAAGACGCAACATTTGAAAGTGGACCATTTTTTTCGTTTCTGAAGCATGTCGTAAGGGGGGGGTGGTTATCTCTTTCACAAAAAAACAGGCGTTTTTGATTGAACAATAAAGGCCTCGAAATATTATTTTATTCACTTCCCGTGGAGGAGAAACACTTTTTAAGGCCGCAGAGTGAGTAAATTGGCCATTTTCATTCACTTTTACCCATTCCTCAAATCTCGTGTTTCAGGCCCCTGGAAGCATGAAAATCACTTTAAACATCTCAATTTATCTTTAAACATGATTTTCCATGTACAAATGTGAATTGTAGTTCAAAGAGGCAACATTTGAAAACGGACCATTTTTTTAGTTTCTGAAGCATGTCGTAAGGGGGGGTGGTTATCTCTTTCGTCAAAAATCGGGCGTTTTTGCTTGAACAATAAAGGCCTACAAATGTTATTTAATTCACTTCCCGTGGAGGAGAAACACTTTTTAAAGCCTCAGAGTGAGTAAATTGGCCATTTTCATTCACTTTTACCCTTTTCTCAAATCTTGTGTTTAGGGCCCCTGGAAGCTTGAAAATCACTTTAAACATCTAATTTTATCTCTAAAAGTGATTATCCACGTACAAATGTGAATTGTCGTGCAAAGACGCAACATTTGAAAATGGACTATTTTTTTCGTTTCTGAAGCATGTCGTAAGGGGGGGTGGTTATCTCTTTCACCAAAAAACAGGCGTTTTTGATTGAACAATAAAGGCCTCGAAACATTATTTTATTCACTTCCCGTGGAGGAGAAACACTTTTTAAGGCCTCAGAATGAGTAAATTGGCCATTTTCATTCACTTTTAGCCATTCCTCAAATCTCGTGTTTAAGGCCCCTGGAAGCATGAAAATCACTTTAAACATCTCAATTCATCTTTAAAGTGATTTTCCACGTACAAATGTGAATTGTAGTTCAAAGAGGCGACATTTGAAAACGGACCATTTTTTTTTGTTTCTGAAGCATGTCGTAAGGGGGGTGGTTATCTCTTTCATCAAAAATCGGGCGTTTTTGATTGAACAATAAAGGCCTACAAATGTTATTTAATTCACTTTCTGGGGTGGAGAAAAACTTTTTAAGGCCTCAGAGTGAATAAATTGGCCATTTTCATTCACATTTACCCATTCCTCAAATCTTGTGTTTAGGGCCCCTGGAAGCTTGAAAATCACTTTAAACATCTAATTTCATCTCTAAAAGTGATTATCCACGTACAAATGTGAATTGTAGTTCAAAGACGAAACATTTGAAAATGGACCATTTTTTTCGTTTCTGACGCATGTCGTAAGGGGGGGTGGTTATCTCTTTCACCAAAAAACGGGCATTTTTGATTGAACAATAAAGGCCTCCAAATGTTATTTTATTCACTTCCCGTGGAGGAGAAACACTTTTTAAGGCCGCAGAGAGAGTAAATTGGCCATTTTCATTCACGTTTACCCATTTCTCAAATCTTGTGTTTAGGGCCCCTGGAAGCTTGAAAATCACTTTAAACATCTCATTTTATCTCTAAAAGTGATTATCCACGTACAATGTTAATTGCAGTTCAAAGAGGCAAAATTTGAAAACGGACCATTTTTTTAGTTTCTGAAGCATGTCGTAAGGGGGGTGGTTATCTCTTTCGTCAAAAATCGGGCGTTTTGCTTGAACAATAAATGCCTACAAATTTTATTTTATTCACTTCCCGTGGAGGAGAAACACTTTTTATGGCCTCAGAGTGAGTAAATTGGCCATTTTCATTCACTTTTACCCATTTCTCAAATCTTGTGTTTAGGGCCCCTGGAAGCTTGAAAATCACTTTAAACATCTAATTTTATCTCTAAAAGTGATTATCCACGTACAAATGTGAATTGTCGTTCAAAGACGCAACATTTGAAAATGGACCATTTTTTTCGTTTCTGAAGCATGTCGTAAGGGGGGGTGCTTATCTCTTTCACAAAAAAACAGGCGTTTTTGATTGAACAATAAAGGCCTCGAAATATTATTTTATTCACTTCCCGTGGAGGAGAAACACTTTTTAAGGCCGCAGAGTGAGTAAATTGGCCATTTTCATTCACTTTTACCCATTCCTCAAATCTCGTGTTTCAGGCCCCTGGAAGCATGAAAATCACTTTAAACATCTCAATTTATCTTTAAACATGATTTTCCATGTACAAATGTGAATTGTAGTTCAAAGAGGCAACATTTGAAAACGGACCATTTTTTTAGTTTCTGAAGCATGTCGTAGGGGGGGGGGTTATCTCTTTCGTCAAAAATCGGGCGTTTTCGCTTGAACAATAAAGGCCTACAAATGTTATTTAATTCACTTCCCGTGGAGGAGAAACACTTTTTAAAGCCTCAGAGTGAGTAAATTGGCCATTTTCATTCACTTTTACCCTTTTCTCAAATCTTGTGTTTAGGGCCCCTGGAAGCTTGAAAATCACTTTAAACATCTCAATTTATCTTTAAACATGATTTTCCATGTACAAATGTGAATTGTAGTTCAGAGAGGCAACCTTTGAAACGGACCATTTTTTTAGTTTCTGAAGCATGTCGTAAGGGGGGGTGGTTATCTCTTTCGTCAAAAATCGGGCGTTTTCGCTTGAACAATAAAGGCCTACAAATGTTATTTAATTCACTTCCCGTGGAGGAGAAACACTTTTTATGGCCTCAGAGTGAGTAAATTGGCCATTTTCAATCAATTTTACCCATTTCTCAAATCTTGTGTTTAGGGCCCCTGGAAGCTTGAAAATCACTTTAAACATCTAATTTTATCTCTAAAAGTGATTATCCACGTACAAATGTGAATTGTCGTTCAAAGACGCAACATTTGAAAATGGACCATTTTTTTCGTTTCTGAAGCATGTCGTAAGGGGGGGTGCTTATCTCTTTCACAAAAAAACAGGCGTTTTTGATTGAACAATAAAGGCCTCGAAATATTATTTTATTCACTTCCCGTGGTGGAGAAACACTTTTTAAGGCCGCAGAGTGAGTAAATTGGCCATTTTCATTCACTTTTACCCATTCCTCAAATCTCGTGTTTCAGGCCCCTGGAAGCATGAAAATCACTTTAAACATCTCAATTTATCTTTAAACATGATTTTCCATGTACAAATGTGAATTGTAGTTCAAAGAGGCAACATTTGAAAACGGACCATTTTTTTAGTTTCTGAAGCATGTCGTAAGGGGGGGTGGTTATCTCTTTCGTCAAAAATCGGGCGTTTTCGCTTGAACAATAAATGCCTACAAATGTTATTTAATTCACTTCCCACGGAGGAGAAACACTTTTTAAGGCCTCAGAGTGAGTAAATTGGCCATTTTCATTCACTTTTACCCATTTCTCAAATCTTGTGTTTAGGGCCCCTGGAAGCTTGAAAATCACTTTAAACATCTCAATTTATCTTTAAACATGATTTTCCATGTACAAATGTGAATTGTAGTTCAAAGAGGCAACATTTGAAAACGGACCATTTTTTTAGTTTCTGAAGCATGTCGTAAGGGGGGGTGGTTATCTCTTTCGTCAAAAATCGGGCGATTTCGCTTGAACAATAAAGGCCTACAAATGTTATTTAATTCACTTCCCGTGGAGGAGAAACACTTTTTAAGGCCTCAGAGTGAGTAAATTGGCCATTTTCATTCACTTTTACCCATTTCTCAAATCTTGTGTTTAGGGCCCCTGGAAGCTTGAAAATCACTTTAAACATCTAATTTTATCTCTAAAAGTGATTATCCACGTACAAATGTGAATTGTCGTTCAAAGACGCAACATTTGAAAATGGACCATTTTTTTCGTTTCAGAAGCATGTCGTAAGGGGGGGTCGTTATCTCTTTCGTCAAAAATCGGGCGTTTTCGCTTGAACAATAAAGGCCTACAAATGTTATTTAATTCACTTCCCGTGGAGGAGAAACACTTTTTAAGGCCTCAGAATGAGTAAATTGGCCATTTTCATTCACTTTTAGCCATTCCTCAAATCTCGTGTTTAAGGCCCCTGGAAGCATGAAAATCACTTTAAACATCTCAATTCATCTTTAAAAGTGATTTTCCACATACAAATGTGAATTGTAGTTCAAAGAGGCGACATTTGAAAACGGACCATTTTTTTTTGTTTCTGAAGCATGTCGTAAGGGGGGGTGGTTATCTCTTTCATCAAAAATCAGGCGTTTTTGATTGAACAATAAAGGCCTACAAATGGTATTTAATTCACTTTCTGGGGTGGAGAAAAACTTTTTAAGGCCTCAGAGTGAATAAATTGGCCATTTTCATTCACATTTACCCATTCCTCAAATCTTGTGTTTAGGGCCCCTGGAAGCTTGAAAATCACTTTAAACATCTAATTTCATGTCTAAAAGTGATTATCCACGTACAAATGTGAATTGTAGTTCAAACACGAAACATTTGAAAATGGACCATTTTTTTCGTTTCTGACGCATGTCGTAAGGGGGGGTGGTTATCTCTTTCACCAAAAAACGGGCATTTTTGATTGAACAATAAAGGCCTCCAAATGTTATTTTATTCACTTCCCGTGGAGGAGAAACACTTTTTAAGGCCGCAGAGAGAGTAAATTGGCCATTTTCATTCACGTTTACCCATTTCTCAAATCTTGTGTTTAGGGCCCCTGGAAGCTG
Organism: Triturus cristatus; assembly: GCF_964204655.1. Taxonomy (NCBI): domain Eukaryota; kingdom Metazoa; phylum Chordata; class Amphibia; order Caudata; family Salamandridae; genus Triturus; species Triturus cristatus. The sequence goes on from NC_140595.1 coordinate 177,997,430, forward strand.
GAAAATCACTTTAAACATCTCATTTTATCTCTAAAAGTGATTATCCACGTACAATGTTAATTGTAGTTCAAAGAGGCAAAATTTGAAAACGGACCATTTTTTTAGTTTCTGAAGCATGTCGTAAGGGGGGTGGTTATCTCTTTCGTCAAAAATCGGGCGTTTTCGCTTGAACAATAAAGGCCTACAAATGTTATTTAATTCACTTCCCGTGGAGGAGAAACACTTTTTAAGGCCTCAGAGTGAGTAAATCGGCCATTTTCATTCACTTTTACCCTTTTCTCAAATCTTGTGTTTAGGGCCCCTGGAAGCTTGAAAATCACTTTAAACATCTAATTTTATCTCTAAAAGTGATTATCCACGTACAAATGTGAATTGTCGGTCAAAGACGCAACATTTGAAAATGGACTATTTTTTTCGTTTCTGAAGCATGTCGTAAGGGGGGTTGGTTATCTCTTTCACCAAAAAACAGGCGTTTTTGATTGAACAATAAAGGCCTCGAAACATTATTTTATTCACTTCCCGTGGAGGAGAAACACTTTTTAAGGCCTCAGAATGAGTAAATTGGCCATTTTCATTCACTTTTAGCCATTCCTCAAATCTCGTGTTTAAGGCCCCTGGAAGCATGAAAATCACTTTAAACATCTCAATTAATCTTTAAAAGTGATTTTCCACGTACAAATGTGAATTGTAGTTCAAAGAGGCGATATTTGAAAACGGACCATTTTTTTTTGTTTCTGAAGCATGTCGTTAGGGGGGGTGGTTATCTCTTTCATCAAAAATCAGGCGTTTTTGATTGAACAATAAAGGCCTACAAATGTTATTTAATTCACTTTCTGGGGTGGAGAAAACCTTTTTAAGGCCGCAGAGTGAGTAAATTGGCCATTTTCATTCACTTTTACCCATTCCTCAAATCTCGTGTTTCAGGCCCCTGGAAGCATGAAAATCACTTTAAACATCTCAATTTATCTTTAAACATGATTTTCCATGTACAAATGTGAATTGTAGTTCAAAGAGGCAACATTAGAAAACGGACCATTTTTTTAGTTTCTGAAGCATGTCGTAAGGGGGGGTGGTTATCTCTTTCGTCAAAAATCGGGCGTTTTCGCTTGAACAATAAATGCCTACAAATGTTATTTAATTCACTTCCCATGGAGGAGAAACACTTTTTATGGCCTCAGAGTGAGTAAATTGGCCATTTTCATTCACTTTTACCCATTTCTCAAATCTCGTGTTTCAGGCCCCTGGAAGCATGAACATCACTTTAAACATCTCAATTTATCTTTAAACATGATTTTCCATGTACAAATGTGAATTGTAGTTCAAAGAGGCAACATTTGAAAACGGACCATTTTTTTAGTTTCTGAAGCATGTCGTAAGGGGGGTGGTTATCTCTTTCGTCAAAAATCGGGCGTTTTGCTTGAACAATAAATGCCTCCAAATTTTATTTTATTCACTTCCCGTGGAGGAGAAACACTTTTTATGGCCTCAGAGTGAGTAAATTGGCCATTTTCATTCACTTTTACCCATTTCTCAAATCTTGTGTTTAGGGCCCCTGGAAGCTTGAAAATCACTTTAAACATCTAATTTTATCTCTAAAAGTGATTATCCACGTACAAATGTGAATTGTCGTTCAAAGACGCAACATTTGAAAATGGACCATTTTTTTCGTTTCTGAAGCATGTCGTAAGGGGGGGTGCTTATCTCTTTCACAAAAAAACAGGCGTTTTCGCTTGAACAATAAAGGCCTACAAATGTTATTTAATTCACTTCCCGTGGAGGAGAAACACTTTTTATGGCCTCAGAGTGAGTAAATTGGCCATTTTCAATCAATTTTACCCATTTCTCAAATCTTGTGTTTAGGGCCCCTGGAAGCTTGAAAATCACTTTAAACATCTAATTTTATCTCTAAAAGTGATTATCCACGTACAAATGTGAATTGTCGTTCAAAGACGCAACATTTGAAAATGGACCATTTTTTTCGTTTCTGAAGCATGTCGTAAGGGGGGGTGCTTATCTCTTTCACAAAAAAACAGGCGTTTTTGATTGAACAATAAAGGCCTCGAAATATTATTTTATTCACTTCCCGTGGTGGAGAAACACTTTTTAAGGCCGCAGAGTGAGTAAATTGGCCATTTTCATTCACTTTTACCCATTCCTCAAATCTCGTGTTTCAGGCCCCTGGAAGCATGAAAATCACTTTAAACATCTCAATTTATCTTTAAACATGATTTTCCATGTACAAATGTGAATTGTAGTTCAAAGAGGCAACATTTGAAAACGGACCATTTTTTTAGTTTCTGAAGCATGTCGTAAGGGGGGGTGGTTATCTCTTTCGTCAAAAATCGGGCGTTTTCGCTTGAACAATAAATGCCTACAAATGTTATTTAATTCACTTCCCATGGAGGAGAAACACTTTTTAAGGCCTCAGAGTGAGTAAATTGGCCATTTTCATTCACTTTTACCCATTTCTCAAATCTTGTGTTTAGGGCCCCTGGAAGCTTGAAAATCACTTTAAACATCTCAATTTATCTTTAAACATGATTTTCCATGTACAAATGTGAATTGTAGTTCAAAGAGGCAACATTTGAAAACGGACCATTTTTTTAGTTTCTGAAGCATGTCGTAAGGGGGGGTGGTTATCTCTTTCGTCAAAAATCGGGCGATTTCGCTTGAACAATAAAGGCCTACAAATGTTATTTAATTCACTTCCCGTGGAGGAGAAACACTTTTTAAGGCCTCAGAGTGAGTAAATTGGCCATTTTCATTCACTTTTACCCATTTCTCAAATCTTGTGTTTAGGGCCCCTGGAAGCTTGAAAATCACTTTAAACATCTAATTTTATCTCTAAAAGTGATTATCCACGTACAAATGTGAATTGTCGTTCAAAGACGCAACATTTGAAAATGGACCATTTTTTTCGTTTCTGAAGCATGTCGTAAGGGGGGGTCGTTATCTCTTTCGTCAAAAATCGGGCGTTTTCGCTTGAACAATAAAGGCCTACAAATGTTATTTAATTCACTTCCCGTGGAGGAGAAACACTTTTTAAGGCCTCAGAATGAGTAAATTGGCCATTTTCATTCACTTTTAGCCATTCCTCAAATCTCGTGTTTAAGGCCCCTGGAAGCATGAAAATCACTTTAAACATCTCAATTCATCTTTAAAAGTGATTTTCCACATACAAATGTGAATTGTAGTTCAAAGAGGCGACATTTGAAAACGGACCATTTTTTTTTGTTTCTGAAGCATGTCGTAAGGGGGGGTGGTTATCTCTTTCATCAAAAATCAGGCGTTTTTGATTGAACAATAAAGGCCTACAAATGTTATTTAATTCACTTTCTGGGGTGGAGAAAAACTTTTTAAGGCCTCAGAGTGAATAAATTGGCCATTTTCATTCACATTTACCCATTCCTCAAATCTTGTGTTTAGGGCCCCTGGAAGCTTGAAAATCACTTTAAACATCTAATTTCATGTCTAAAAGTGATTATCCACGTACAAATGTGAATTGTAGTTCAAACACGAAACATTTGAAAATGGACCATTTTTTTCGTTTCTGACGCATGTCGTAAGGGGGGGTGGTTATCTCTTTCACCAAAAAACGGGCATTTTTGATTGAACAATAAAGGCCTCCAAATGTTATTTTATTCACTTCCCGTGGAGGAGAAACACTTTTTAAGGCCGCAGAGAGAGTAAATTGGCCATTTTCATTCACGTTTACCCATTTCTCAAATCTTGTGTTTAGGGCCCCTGGAAGCTGGAAAATCACTTTAAACATCTCATTTTATCTCTAAAAGTGATTATCCACGTACAATGTTAATTGTAGTTCAAAGAGGCAAAATTTGAAAACGGACCATTTTTTTAGTTTCTGAAGCATGTCGTAAGGGGGGTGGTTATCTCTTTCGTCAAAAATCGGGCGTTTTCGCTTGAACAATAAAGGCCTACAAATGTTATTTAATTCACTTCCCGTGGAGGAGAAACACTTTTTAAGGCCTCAGAGTGAGTAAATCGGCCATTTTCATTCACTTTTACCCTTTTCTCAAATCTTGTGTTTAGGGCCCCTGGAAGCTTGAAAATCACTTTAAACATCTAATTTTATCTCTAAAAGTGATTATCCACGTACAAATGTGAATTGTCGGTCAAAGACGCAACATTTGAAAATGGACTATTTTTTTCGTTTCTGAAGCATGTCGTAAGGGGGGTTGGTTATCTCTTTCACCAAAAAACAGGCGTTTTTGATTGAACAATAAAGGCCTCGAAACATTATTTTATTCACTTCCCGTGGAGGAGAAACACTTTTTAAGGCCTCAGAATGAGTAAATTGGCCATTTTCATTCACTTTTAGCCATTCCTCAAATCTCGTGTTTAAGGCCCCTGGAAGCATGAAAATCACTTTAAACATCTCAATTCATCTTTAAAAGTGATTTTCCACGTACAAATGTGAATTGTAGTTCAAAGAGGCGATATTTGAAAACGGACCATTTTTTTTTGTTTCTGAAGCATGTCGTTAGGGGGGGTGGTTATCTCTTTCATCAAAAATCAGGCGTTTTTGATTGAACAATAAAGGCCTACAAATGTTATTTAATTCACTTTCTGGGGTGGAGAAAACCTTTTTAAGGCCGCAGAGTGAGTAAATTGGCCATTTTCATTCACTTTTACCCATTCCTCAAATCTCGTGTTTCAGGCCCCTGGAAGCATGAAAATCACTTTAAACATCTCAATTTATCTTTAAACATGATTTTCCATGTACAAATGTGAATTGTAGTTCAAAGAGGCAACATTAGAAAACGGACCATTTTTTTAGTTTCTGAAGCATGTCGTAAGGGGGGGTGGTTATCTCTTTCGTCAAAAATCGGGCGTTTTCGCTTGAACAATAAATGCCTACAAATGTTATTTAATTCACTTCCCATGGAGGAGAAACACTTTTTATGGCCTCAGAGTGAGTAAATTGGCCATTTTCATTCACTTTTACCCATTTCTCAAATCTCGTGTTTCAGGCCCCTGGAAGCATGAACATCACTTTAAACATCTCAATTTATCTTTAAACATGATTTTCCATGTACAAATGTGAATTGTAGTTCAAAGAGGCAACATTTGAAAACGGACCATTTTTTTAGTTTCTGAAGCATGTCGTAAGGGGGGTGGTTATCTCTTTCGTCAAAAATCGGGCGTTTTGCTTGAACAATAAATGCCTCCAAATTTTATTTTATTCACTTCCCGTGGAGGAGAAACACTTTTTATGGCCTCAGAGTGAGTAAATTGGCCATTTTCATTCACTTTTACCCATTTCTCAAATCTTGTGTTTAGGGCCCCTGGAAGCTTGAAAATCACTTTAAACATCTAATTTTATCTCTAAAAGTGATTATCCACGTACAAATGTGAATTGTCGTTCAAAGACGCAACATTTGAAAATGGACCATTTTTTTCGTTTCTGAAGCATGTCGTAAGGGGGGGTGCTTATCTCTTTCACAAAAAAACAGGCGTTTTTGATTGAACAATAAAGGCCTCGAAATATTATTTTATTCACTTCCCGTGGAGGAGAAACACTTTTTAAGGCCGCAGAGTGAGTAAATTGGCCATTTTCATTCACTTTTACCCATTCCTCAAATCTCGTGTTTCAGGCCCCTGGAAGCATGAAAATCACTTTAAACATCTCAATTTATCTTTAAACATGATTTTCCATGTACAAATGTGAATTGTAGTTCAAAGAGGCAACATTTGAAAACGGACCATTTTTTTAGTTTCTGAAGCATGTCGTGGGGGGGGGGTTATCTCTTTCGTCAAAAATCGGGCGTTTTCGCTTGAACAATAAAGGCCTACAAATGTTATTTAATTCACTTCCCGTGGAGGAGAAACACTTTTTAAAGCCTCAGAGTGAGTAAATTGGCCATTTTCATTCACTTTTACCCTTTTCTCAAATCTTGTGTTTAGGGCCCCTGGAAGCTTGAAAATCACTTTAAACATCTCAATTTATCTTTAAACATGATTTTCCATGTACAAATGTGAATTGTAGTTCAGAGAGGCAACATTTGAAAACGGACCATTTTTTTAGTTTCTGAAGCATGTCATAAGGGGGGTGGTTATCTCTTTCGTCAAAAATCGGGCGTTTTCGCTTGAACAATAAAGGCCTACAAATGTTATTTAATTCACTTCCCGTGGAGGAGAAACACTTTTTAAGGCCTCAGAGGGAGTAAATTGGCCATTTTCATTCACTTTTACTCATTTCTCAAATCTTGTGTTTAGGGCCCCTGGAAGCTTGAAAATCACTTTAAACATCTAATTTTATCTCTAAAAGTGATTATCCACGTACAAATGTGAATTGTCGTTCAAAGACGCAACATTTGAAAGTGGACCATTTTTTTCGTTTCTGAAGCATGTCGTAAGGGGGGGGTGGTTATCTCTTTCACAAAAAAACAGGCGTTTTTGATTGAACAATAAAGGCCTCGAAATATTATTTTATTCACTTCCCGTGGAGGAGAAACACTTTTTAATGCCGCAGAGTGAGTAAATTGGCCATTTTCATTCACTTTTACCCATTCCTCAAATCTCGTGTTTCAGGCCCCTGGAAGCATGAAAATCACTTTAAACATCTCAATTTATCTTTAAACATGATTTTCCATGTACAAATGTGAATTGTAGTTCAAAGAGGCAACATTTGAAAACGGACCATTTTTTTAGTTTCTGAAGCATGTCGTAAGGGGGGGTGGTTATCTCTTTCGTCAAAAATCGGGCGTTTTCGCTTGAGCAATAAAGGCCTACAAATGTTATTTAATTCACTTCCCGTGGAGGAGAAACACTTTTTAAAGCCTCAGAGTGAGTAAATTGGCCATTTTCATTCACTTTTACCCTTTTCTCAAATCTTGTGTTTAGGGCCCCTGGAAGCTTGAAAATCACTTTAAACATCTAATTTTATCTCTAAAAGTGATTATCCACGTACAAATGTGAATTGTCGTTCAAAGACGCAACATTTGAAAATGGACTATTTTTTTCGTTTCTGAAGCATGTCGTAAGGGGGGGTGGTTATCTCTTTCACCAAAAAACAGGCGTTTTTGATTGAACAATAAAGGCCTCGAAACATTATTTTATTCACTTCCCGTGGAGGAGAAACACTTTTTAAGGCCTCAGAATGAGTAAATTGGCCATTTTCATTCACTTTTAGCCATTCCTCAAATCTCGTGTTTAAGGCCCCTGGAAGCATGAAAATCACTTTAAACATCTCAATTCATCTTTAAAGTGATTTTCCACGTACAAATGTGAATTGTAGTTCAAAGAGGCGACATTTGAAAACGGACCATTTTTTTTTGTTTCTGAAGCATGTCGTAAGGGGGTGGTTATCTCTTTCATCAAAAATCGGGCGTTTTTGATTGAACAATAAAGGCCTACAAATGTTATTTAATTCACTTTCTGGGGTGGAGAAAAACTTTTTAAGGCCTCGGAGTGAATAAATTGGCCATTTTCATTCACATTTACCCATTCCTCAAATCTTGTGTTTAGGGCCCCTGGAAGCTTGAAAATCACTTTAAACATCTAATTTCATCTCTAAAAGTGATTATCCACGTACAAATGTGAATTGTAGTTCAAAGACGAAACATTTGAAAATGGACCATTTTTTGCGTTTCTGACGCATGTCGTAAGGGGGGGTGGTTATCTCTTTCACCATAAAACGGGCATTTTTGATTGAACAATAAAGGCCTCCAAATGTTATTTTATTCACTTCCCGTGGAGGAGAAACACTTTTTAAGGCCGCAGAGAGAGTAAATTGGCCATTTTCATTCACGTTTACCCATTTCTCAAATCTTGTGTTTAGGGCCCCTGGAAGCTTGAAAATCACTTTAAACATCTCATTTTATCTCTAAAAGTGATTATCCACGTACAATGTTAATTGCAGTTCAAAGAGGCAAAATTTGAAAACGGACCATTTTTTTAGTTTCTGAAGCATGTCGTAAGGGGGGTGGTTATCTCTTTCGTCAAAAATCGGGCGCTTTGCTTGAACAATAAATGCCTACAAATTTTATTTTATTCACTTCCCGTGGAGGAGAAACACTTTTTATTGCCTCAGAGTGAGTAAATTGGCCATTTTCAATCAATTTTACCCATTTCTCAAATCTTGTGTTTAGGGCCCCTGGAAGCTTGAAAATCACTTTAAACATCTAATTTTATCTCTAAAAGTGATTATCCACGTACAAATGTGAATTGTCGTTCAAAGACGCAACATTTGAAAATGGACCATTTTTTTCGTTTCTGAAGCATGTCGTAAGGGGGGGTGCTTATCTCTTTCACAAAAAAACAGGCGTTTTTGATTGAACAATAAAGGCCTCGAAATATTATTTTATTCACTTCCCGTGGAGGAGAAACACTTTTTAAGGCCGCAGAGTGAGTAAATTGGCCATTTTCATTCACTTTTACCCATTCCTCAAATCTCGTGTTTCAGGCCCCTGGAAGCATGAAAATCACTTTAAACATCTCAATTTATCTTTAAACATGATTTTCCATGTACAAATGTGAATTGTAGTTCAAAGAGGCAACATTTGAAAACGGACCATTTTTTTAGTTTCTGAAGCATGTCGTAAGGGGGGGTGGTTATCTCTTTCGTCAAAAATCGGGCGTTTTCGCTTGAACAATAAATGCCTACAAATGTTATTTAATTCACTTCCCATGGAGGAGAAACACTTTTTAAGGCCTCAGAGTGAGTAAATTGGCCATTTTCATTCACTTTTACCCATTTCTCAAATCTTGTGTTTAGGGCCCCTGGAAGCTTGAAAATCACTTTAAACATCTCAATTTATCTTTAAACATGATTTTCCATGTACAAATGTGAATTGTAGTTCAAAGAGGCAACATTTGAAAACGGACCATTTTTTTAGTTTCTGAAGCATGTCGTAAGGGGGGGTGGTTATCTCTTTCGTCAAAAATCGGGCGATTTCGCTTGAACAATAAAGGCCTACAAATGTTATTTAATTCACTTCCCGTGGAGGAGAAACACTTTTTAAGGCCTCAGAGTGAGTAAATTGGCCATTTTCATTCACTTTTACCCATTTCTCAAATCTTGTGTTTAGGGCCCCTGGAAGCTTGAAAATCACTTTAAACATCTAATTTTATCTCTAAAAGTGATTATCCACGTACAAATGTGAATTGTCGTTCAAAGACGCAACATTTGAAAATGGACCATTTTTTTCGTTTCTGAAGCATGTCGTAAGGGGGGGGTGGTTATCTCTTTCACCAAAAAACAGGCGTTTTTGATTGAACAATAAAGGCCTCGAAATATTATTTTATTCACTTCCCGTGGAGGAGAAACACTTTTTAAGGCCTCAGAATGAGTAAATTGGCCATTTATATTCACTTTTAGCCATTCCTCAAATCTCGTGTTTAAGGCCCCTGGAAGCATGAAAATCACTTTAAACATCTCAATTTATCTTTAAAAGTGATTTTCCACGTACAAATGTGAATTGTAGTTCAAAGAGGCGACATTTGAAAACGGACCATTTTTTTAGTTTCTGAAGCATGTCGTAAGGGGGGGTGGTTATCTCTTTCATCAAAAATCGGGCATTTTTGATTGAACAATAAAGGCCTACAAATGTTATTTAATTCACTTTCTAGGGTGGAGAAAAACTTTTTAAGGCCTCAGAGTGAATAAATTGGCCATTTTCATTCACATTTACCCATTCCTCAAATCTTGTGTTTAGGGCCCCTGGAAGCTTGAAAATCACTTTAAACATCTAATTTCATCTCTAAAAGTGATTATCCACGTACAAATGTGAATTGTAGTTCAAAGACGCAACATTTGAAAATGGACCATTTTTTTTTCGTTTTTGACGCATGTCGTAAGGGGGGGTGGTTATCTCTTTCACCAAAAAACGGGCATTTTTGATTGAACAATAAAGGCCTCCAAATGTTATTTTATTCACTTCCCGTGGAGGAGAAACACTTTTTAAGGCCGCAGAAAGAGTAAATTGGCCAATTTCATTCATGTTTACCCATTTCTCAAATCTTGTGTTTAGGGCCCCTGGAAGCTTGAAAATCACTTTAAACATCTCAATTTATCTTTAAACATGATTTTCCATGTACAAATGTGAATTGTAGTTCAAAGAGGCAACATTTGAAAACGGACCATTTTTTTAGTTTCTGAAGCATGTCGTAAGGGGGGGTGGTTATCTCTTTCGTCAAAAATCGGGCGTTTTCGCTTAAACAATAAAGGACTACAAATGTTATTTAATTCACTTCCCGTGTAGGAGAAACACTTTTTAAGGCCTCAGAGTGAGTAAATTGGCCATTTTCATTCACTTTTACCCATTTCTCAAATCTTGTGTTTAGGGCCCCTGGAAGCTTGAAAATCACTTTAAACATCTCAATTTATCTTTAAACATGATTTTCCATGTACAAATGTGAATTGTAGTTCAGAGAGAGAACATTTGAAAACGGACCATTTTTTTAGTTTCTGAAGAATGTCGTAAGGGGGGGTGGTTATCTCTTTCGTCAAAAATCGGGCGTTTTCGCTTGAACAATAAAGGCCTACAAATGTTATTTAATTCACTTCCCGTGGAGGAGAAACACTTTTTAAGGCCTCAGAATGAGTAAATTGGCCATTTTCATTCACTTTTAGCCATTCCTCAAATCTCGTGTTTAAGGCCCCTGGAAGCATGAAAATCACTTTAAACATCTCAATTCATCTTTAAAAGTGATTTTCCACATACAAATGTGAATTGTAGTTCAAAGAGGCGACATTTGAAAACGGACCATTTTTTTTTGTTTCTGAAGCATGTCGTAAGGGGGGGTGGTTATCTCTTTCATCAAAAATCAGGCGTTTTTGATTGAACAATAAAGGCCTACAAATGTTATTTAATTCACTTTCTGGGGTGGAGAAAAACTTTTTAAGGCCTCAGAGTGAATAAATTGGCCATTTTCATTCACATTTACCCATTCCTCAAATCTTGTGTTTAGGGCCCCTGGAAGCTTGAAAATCACTTTAAACATCTAATTTCATGTCTAAAAGTGATTATCCACGTACAAATGTGAATTGTAGTTCAAACACGAAACATTTAAAAATGGACCATTTTTTTCGTTTCTGACGCATGTCGTAAGGGGGGGTGGTTATCTCTTTCACCAAAAAACGGGCATTTTTGATTGAACAATAAAGGCCTCCAAATGGTTTTTTATTCACTTCCCGTGGAGGAGAAACACTTTTTAAGGCCGCAGAGAGAGTAAATTGGCCATTTTCATTCACGTTTACCCATTTCTCAAATCTTGTGTTTAGGGCCCCTGGAAGCTTGAAAATCACTTTAAACATCTCATTTTATCTCTAAAAGTGATTATCCACGTACAATGTTAATTGTAGTTCAAAGAGGCAAAATTTGAAAACGGACCATTTTTTTAGTTTCTGAAGCATGTCGTAAGGGGGGTGGTTATCTCTTTCGTCAAAAATCGGGCGTTTTCGCTTGAACAATAAAGGCCTACAAATGTTATTTAATTCACTTCCCGTGGAGGAGAAACACTTTTTAAGGCCTCAGAGTGAGTAAATTGGCCATTTTCATTCACTTTTACCCTTTTCTCAAATCTTGTGTTTAGGGCCCCTGGAAGCTTGAAAATCACTTTAAACATCTAATTTTATCTCTAAAAGTGATTATCCACGTACAAATGTGAATTGTCGGTCAAAGACGGAACATTTGAAAATGGACTATTTTTTTCGTTTCTGAAGCATGTCGTAAGGGGGGTTGGTTATCTCTTTCACCAAAAAACAGGCGTTTTTGATTGAACAATAAAGGCCTCGAAACATTATTTTATTCACTTCCCGTGGAGGAGAAACACTTTTTAAGGCCTCAGAATGAGTAAATTGGCCATTTTCATTCACTTTTAGCCATTCCTCAAATCTCGTGTTTAAGGCCCCTGGAAGCATGAAAATCACTTTAAACATCTCAATTCATCTTTAAAAGTGATTTTCCACGTACAAATGTGAATTGTAGTTCAAAGAGGCGATATTTGATAACGGACCATTTTTTTTTGTTTCTGAAGCATGTCGTTAGGGGGGGTGGTTATCTCTTTCATCAAAAATCAGGCGTTTTTGATTGAACAATAAAGGCCTACAAATGTTATTTAATTCACTTTCTGGGGTGGAGAAAACCTTTTTAAGGCCGCAGAGTGAGTAAATTGGCCATTTTCATTCACTTTTACCCATTCCTCAAATCTCGTGTTTCAGGCCCCTGGAAGCATGAAAATCACTTTAAACATCTCAATTTATCTTTAAACATGATTTTCCATGTACAAATGTGAATTGTAGTTCAAAGAGGCAACATTTGAAAACGGACCATTTTTTTAGTTTCTGAAGCATGTCGTAAGGGGGGGTGGTTATCTCTTTTGTCAAAAATCGGGCGTTTTCGCTTGAACAATAAATGCCTACAAATGTTATTTAATTCACTTCCCATGGAGGAGAAACACTTTTTAAGGCCTCAGAGTGAGTAAATTGGCCATTTTCATTCACTTTTACCCATTTCTCAAATCTCGTGTTTCAGGCCCCTGGAAGCATGAACATCACTTTAAACATCTCAATTTATCTTTAAACATGATTTTCCATGTACAAATGTGAATTGTAGTTCAAAGAGGCAACATTTGAAAACGGACCATTTTTTTAGTTTCTGAAGCATGTCGTAAGGGGGGGTGGTTATCTCTTTCGTAAAAAATCGGGCGTTTTCGCTTGAACAATAAAGGCCTACAAATGTTATTTAATTCATTTCCCGTGGAGGAGAAACACTTTTTAAGGCCTCAGAGTGAGTAAATTGGCCATTTTCATTCACTTTTACCCTTTTCTCAAATCTTGTGTTTAGGGCCCCTGGAAGCTTGAAAATCACTTTAAACATCTAATTTTATCTCTAAAAGTGATTATCCACGTACAAATGTGAATTGTCGTTCAAAGAGGCAACATTTGAAAATGGACTATTTTTTTCGTTTCTGAAGCATGTCGTAAGGGGGGGTGGTTATCTCTTTCACCAAAAAACAGGCGTTTATGATTGAACAATAAAGGCCTCGAAACATTATTTTATTCACTTCCCGTGGAGGAGAAACACTTTTTAAGGCCGCAGAGTGAGTAAATTGGCCATTTTCATTCACTTTTACCCATTCCTCAAATCTCGTGTTTCAGGCCCCTGGAAGCATGAAAATCACTTTAAACATCTCAATTTATCTTTAAACATGATTTTCCACGTACAAATGTGAATTGTAGTTCAAAGAGGCGACATTTGAAAACGGACCATTTTTTTTTGTTTCTGAAGCATGTCGTAAGGGGGGGTGGTTATCTCTTTCATCAAAAATCAGGCGTTTTTGATTGAACAATAAAGGCCTACAAATGTTATTTAATTCACTTTCTGGGGTGGAGAAAAACTTTTTAAGGCCTCAGAGTGAATAAATTGGCCATTTTCATTCACATTTACCCATTCCTCAAATCTTGTGTTTAGGGCCCCTGGAAGCTTGAAAATCACTTTAAACATCTAATTTCATCTCTAAAAGTGATTATCCACGTACAAATGTGAATTGTAGTTCAAAGAGGAAACATTTGAAAATGGACCATTTTTTTCGTTTCTGACGCATGTCGTAAGGGGGGGTGGTTATCACTTTCACCAAAAAACGGGCATTTTTGATTGAACAATAAAGGCCTCCAAATGTTATTTTATTCACTTCCCGTGGAGGAGAAACACTTTTTAAGGCCGCAGAGAGAGTAAATTGGCCATTTTCATTCACGTTTACCCATTTCTCAAATCTTGTGTTTAGGGCCCCTGGAAGCTTGAAAATCACTTTAAACATCTCATTTTATCTCTAAAAGTGATTATCCACGTACAATGTTAATTGTAGTTCAAAGAGGCAAAATTTGAAAACGGACCATTTTTTTAGTTTCTGAAGCATGTCGTAAGGGGGGTGGTTATCTCTTTCGTCAAAAATCGGGCGTTTTGCTTGAACAATAAATGCCTACAAATTTTATTTTATTCACTTCCCGTGGAGGAGAAACACTTTTTATGGCCTCAGAGTGAGTAAATTGGCCATTTTCATTCACTTTTACCCATTTCTCAAATCTTGTGTTTAGGGCCCCTGGAAGCTTGAAAATCACTTTAAACATCTAATTTTATCTCTAAAAGTGATTATCCACGTACAAATGTGAATTGTCGTTCAAAGACGCAACATTTGAAAATGGACTATTTTTTTCGTTTCTGAAGCATGTCGTAAGGGGGGGTGGTTATCTCTTTCACCAAAAAACAGGCGTTTTTGATTGAACAATAAAGGCCTCGAAACATTATTTTATTCACTTCCCGTGGAGGAGAAACACTTTTTAAGGCCTCAGAATGAGTAAATTGGCCATTTTCATTCACTTTTAGCCATTCCTCAAATCTCGTGTTTAAGGCCCCTGGAAGCATGAAAATCACTTTAAACATCTCAATTCATCTTTAAAAGTGATTTTCCACGTACAAATGTGAATTGTAGTTCAAAGAGGCGACATTTGAAAACGGACCATTTTTTTTTGTTTCTGAAGCATGTCGTAAGGGGGGGTGGTTATCTCTTTCACCAAAAAACGGGCATTTTTGATTGAACAATAAAGGCCTCCAAATGTTATTTTATTCACTTTCTGGGGTGGAGAAAAACTTTTTAAGGCCTCAGAGTGAATAAATTGGCCATTTTCATTCACATTTACCCATTCCTCAAATCTTGTGTTTAGGGCCCCTGGAAGCTTGAAAATCACTTTAAACATCTAATTTCATCTCTAAAAGTGATTATCCACGTACAAATGTGAATTGTAGTTCAAAGAGGAAACATTTGAAAATGGACCATTTTTTTCGTTTCTGACGCATGTCGTAAGGGGGGGTGGTTATCACTTTCACCAAAAAACGGGCATTTTTGATTGAACAATAAAGGCCTCCAAATGTTATTTTATTCACTTCCCGTGGAGGAGAAACACTTTTTAAGGCCGCAGAGAGAGTAAATTGGCCATTTTCATTCACGTTTACCCATTTCTCAAATCTTGTGTTTAGGGCCCCTGGAAGCTTGAAAATCACTTTAAACATCTCATTTTATCTCTAAAAGTGATTATCCACGTACAATGTTAATTGTAGTTCAAAGAGGCAAAATTTGAAAACGGACCATTTTTTTAGTTTCTGAAGCATGTCGTAAGGGGGGTGGTTATCTCTTTCGTCAAAAATCGGGCGTTTTGCTTGAACAATAAATGCCTAAAAATTTTATTTTATTCACTTCCCGTGGAGGAGAAACACTTTTTATGGCCTCAGAGTGAGTAAATTGGCCATTTTCATTCACTTTTACCCATTTCTCAAATCTTGTGTTTAGGGCCCCTGGAAGCTTGAAAATCACTTTAAACATCTAATTTTATCTCTAAAAGTGATTATCCACGTACAAATGTGAATTGTCGTTCAAAGACGCAACATTTGAAAATGGACTATTTTTTTCGTTTCTGAAGCATGTCGTAAGGGGGGGTGGTTATCTCTTTCACCAAAAAACAGGCGTTTTTGATTGAACAATAAAGGCCTCGAAACATTATTTTATTCACTTCCCGTGGAGGAGAAACACTTTTTAAGGCCTCAGAATGAGTAAATTGGCCATTTTCATTCACTTTTAGCCATTCCTCAAATCTCGTGTTTAAGGCCCCTGGAAGCATGAAAATCACTTTAAACATCTCAATTCATCTTTAAAAGTGATTTTCCACGTACAAATGTGAATTGTAGTTCAAAGAGGCGACATTTGAAAACGGACCATTTTTTTTTGTTTCTGAAGCATGTCGTAAGGGGGGGTGGTTATCTCTTTCATCAAAAATCAGGCATTTTTGATTGAACAATAGAGGCCTACAAATGTTATTTAATTCACTTTCTGGGGTGGAGAAAAACTTTTTAAGGCCTCAAAGTGAATAAATTGGCCATTTTCATTCACATTTACCCATTCCTCAAATCTTGTGTTTAGGGCCCCTGGAAGCTTGAAAATCACTTTAAACATCTAATTTCATCTCTAAAAGTGATTATCCACGTACAAATGTGAATTGTAGTTCAAAGACGAAACATTTGAAAATGGACCATTTTTTTCGTTTCTGACGCATGTCGTAAGGGGGTGGTTATCTCTTTCGTCAAAAATCGGGCGTTTTGCTTGAACAATAAATGCCTACAAATGGTATTTAATTCACTTCCCGTGGAGGAGAAACACTTTTTAAGGCCGCAGAGAGAGTAAATTGGCCATTTTCATTCACGTTTACCCATTTCTTAAATCTTGTGTTTAGGGCCCCTGGAAGCTTGAAAATCACTTTAAACATCTCATTTTATCTCTAAAAGTGATTATCCACGTACAATGTTAATTGTAGTTCAAAGAGGCAAAATTTGAAAACGGACTATTTTTTTAGTTTCTGAAGCATGTCGTAAGGGGGTGGTTATCTCTTTCGTCAAAAATCGGGCGTTTTGCTTGAACAATAAATGCCTACAAATTTTATTTTATTCACTTCCCGTGGAGGAGAAACACTTTTTATGGCCTCAGAGTGAGTAAATTGGCCATTTTCATTCACTTTTACCCATTTCTCAAATCTTGTGTTTAGGGCCCCTGGAAGCTTGAAAATCACTTTAAACATCTAATTTTATCTCTAAAAGTGATTATCCACGTACAAATGTGAATTGTCGTTCAAAGACGCGACATTTGAAAATGGACTATTTTTTTCGTTTCTGAAGCATGTCGTAAGGGGGGGTGGTTATCTCTTTCACCAAAAAACAGGCGTTTTTGATTGAACAATAAAGGCCTCCAAATGTTATTTAATTCTCTTCACGTGGAGGAGAAACACTTTTTAAGGCCTCAGAGTGAGTAAATTGGCCATTTTCATTCACTTTTACCCATTTCTCAAATCTTGTGTTTAGGGCCCCTGGAAGCTTGAAAATCACTTTAAACATCTAATTTTATCTCTAAAAGTGATTATCCACGTACAAATGTGAATTGTCGTTCAAAGACGCAACATTTGAAAATGGACCATTTTTTTCGTTTCTGACGCATGTCGTAAGGGGGGTGGTTATCTCTTTCGTCAAAAATCGGGCGATTTCGCTTGAACAATAAAGGCCTACAAATGTTATTTAATTCACTTCCCGTGGAGGAGAAACACTTTTTAAGGCCTCAGAGTGAGTAAATTGGCCATTTTCATTCACTTTTACCCAGTTCTCAAATCTTGTGTTTAGGGCCCCTGGAAGCTTGAAAATCACTTTAAACATCTAATTTTATCTCTAAAAGTGATTATCCACGTACAAATGTGAATTGTCGTTCAAAGACGCAACATTTGAAAATGGACCATTTTTTTCGTTTCTGAAGCATGTCGTAAGGGGGGGGTGGTTATCTCTTTCACCAAAAAACAGGCGTTTTTGATTGAACAATAAAGGCCTACAAATGTTATTTAATTCACTTCCCGTGGAGGAGAAACACTTTTTAAGGCCTCAGAATGAGTAAATTGGCCATTTTCATTCACTTTTAGCCATTCCTCAAATCTCGTGTTTAAGGCCCCTGGAAGCATGAAAATCACTTTAAACATCTCAATTCATCTTTAAAAGTGATTTTCCACATACAAATGTGAATTGTAGTTCAAAGAGGCGACATTTGAAAAAGGACCATTTTTTTTTGTTTCTGAAGCATGTCGTAAGGGGGGGTGGTTATCTCTTTCATCAAAAATCAGGCGTTTTTGATTGAACAATAAAGGCCTACAAATGTTATTTAATTCACTTTCTGGGGTGGAGAAAAACTTTTTAAGGCCTCAGAGTGAATAAATTGGCCATTTTCATTCACATTTACCCATTCCTCAAATCTTGTGTTTAGGGCCCCTGGAAGCTTGAAAATCACTTTAAACATCTAATTTCATGTCTAAAAGTGATTATCCACGTACAAATGTGAATTGTAGTTCAAACACGAAACATTTGAAAATGGACCATTTTTTTCGTTTCTGACGCATGTCGTAAGGGGGGGTGGTTATCTCTTTCACCAAAAAACGGGCATTTTTGATTGAACAATAAAGGCCTCCAAATGTTATTTTATTCACTTCCCGTGGAGGAGAAACACTTTTTAAGGCCGCAGAGAGAGTAAATTGGCCATTTTCATTCACGTTTACCCATTTCTCAAATCTTGTGTTTAGGGCCCCTGGAAGCTTGAAAATCACTTTAAACATCTCATTTTATCTCTAAAAGTGATTATCCACGTACAATGTTAATTGTAGTTCAAAGAGGCAAAATTTGAAAACGGACCATTTTTTTAGTTTCTGAAGCATGTCGTAAGGGGGGTGGTTATCTCTTTCGTCAAAAATCGGGCGTTTTCGCTTGAACAATAAAGGCCTACAAATGTTATTTAATTCACTTCCCGTGGAGGAGAAACACTTTTTAAGGCCTCAGAGTGAGTAAATCGGCCATTTTCATTCACTTTTACCCTTTTCTCAAATCTTGTGTTTAGGGCCCCTGGAAGCTTGAAAATCACTTTAAACATCTAATTTTATCTCTAAAAGTGATTATCCACGTACAAATGTGAATTGTCGGTCAAAGACGCAACATTTGAAAATGGACTATTTTTTTCGTTTCTGAAGCATGTCGTAAGGGGGGTTGGTTATCTCTTTCACCAAAAAACAGGCGTTTTTGATTGAACAATAAAGGCCTCGAAACATTATTTTATTCACTTCCCGTGGAGGAGAAACACTTTTTAAGGCCTCAGAATGAGTAAATTGGCCATTTTCATTCACTTTTAGCCATTCCTCAAATCTCGTGTTTAAGGCCCCTGGAAGCATGAAAATCACTTTAAACATCTCAATTCATCTTTAAAAGTGATTTTCCACGTACAAATGTGAATTGTAGTTCAAAGAGGCGATATTTGAAAACGGACCATTTTTTTTTGTTTCTGAAGCATGTCGTTAGGGGGGGTGGTTATCTCTTTCATCAAAAATCAGGCGTTTTTGATTGAACAATAAAGGCCTACAAATGTTATTTAATTCACTTTCTGGGGTGGAGAAAACCTTTTTAAGGCCGCAGAGTGAGTAAATTGGCCATTTTCATTCACTTTTACCCATTCCTCAAATCTCGTGTTTCAGGCCCCTGGAAGCATGAAAATCACTTTAAACATCTCAATTTATCTTTAAACATGATTTTCCATGTACAAATGTGAATTGTAGTTCAAAGAGGCAACATTAGAAAACGGACCATTTTTTTAGTTTCTGAAGCATGTCGTAAGGGGGGGTGGTTATCTCTTTCGTCAAAAATCGGGCGTTTTCGCTTGAACAATAAATGCCTACAAATGTTATTTAATTCACTTCCCATGGAGGAGAAACACTTTTTATGGCCTCAGAGTGAGTAAATTGGCCATTTTCATTCACTTTTACCCATTTCTCAAATCTCGTGTTTCAGGCCCCTGGAAGCATGAACATCACTTTAAACATCTCAATTTATCTTTAAACATGATTTTCCATGTACAAATGTGAATTGTAGTTCAAAGAGGCAACATTTGAAAACGGACCATTTTTTTAGTTTCTGAAGCATGTCGTATGGGGGGGTGGTTATCTCTTTCGTCAAAAATCGGGCGTTTTCGCTTGAACAATAAAGGCCTACAAATGTTATTTAATTCATTTCCCGTGGAGGAGAAACACTTTTTAAGGCCTCAGAGTGAGTAAATTGGCCATTTTCATTCACTTTTACCCTTTTCTCAAATCTTGTGTTTAGGGCCCCTGGAAGCTTGAAAATCACTTTAAACATCTAATTGTATCTCTAAAAGTGATTATCCACGTACAAATGTGAATTGTCGTTCAAAGACGCAACATTTGAAAATGGACTATTTTTTTCGTTTCTGAAGCATGTCGTAAGGGGGGGTGGTTATCTCTTTCACCAAAAAACAGGCGTTTTTGATTGAACAATAAAGGCCTCGAAACATTATTTTATTCACTTCCCGTGGAGGAGAAACACTTTTTAAGGCCGCAGAGTGAGTAAATTGGCCATTTTCATTCACTTTTACCCATTCCTCAAATCTCGTGTTTCAGGCCCCTGGAAGCATGAAAATCACTTTAAACATCTCAATTTATCTTTAAACATGATTTTCCACGTACAAATGTGAATTGTAGTTCAAAGAGGCAAAATTTGAAAACGGACCATTTTTTTAGTTTCTGAAGCATGTCGTAAGGGGGGTGGTTATCTCTTTCGTCAAAAATCGGGCGTTTTGCTTGAACAATAAATGCCTCCAAATTTTATTTTATTCACTTCCCATGGAGGAGAAACACTTTTTATGGCCTCAGAGTGAGTAAATTGGCCATTTTCATTCACTTTTACCCATTTCTCAAATCTTGTGTTTAGGGCCCCTGGAAGCTTGAAAATCACTTTAAACATCTAATTTTATCTCTAAAAGTGATTATCCACGTACAAATGTGAATTGTCGTTCAAAGACGCAACATTTGAAAATGGACCATTTTTTTCGTTTCTGAAGCATGTCGTAAGGGGGGGTGCTTATCTCTTTCACAAAAAAACAGGCGTTTTTGATTGAACAATAAAGGCCTCGAAATATTATTTTATTCACTTCCCGTGGAGGAGAAACACTTTTTAAGGCCGCAGAGTGAGTAAATTGGCCATTTTCATTCACTTTTACCCATTCCTCAAATCTCGTGTTTCAGGCCCCTGGAAGCATGAAAATCACTTTAAACATCTCAATTTATCTTTAAACATGATTTTCCATGTACAAATGTGAATTGTAGTTCAAAGAGGCAACATTTGAAAACGGACCATTTTTTTAGTTTCTGAAGCATGTCGTGGGGGGGGGGTTATCTCTTTCGTCAAAAATCGGGCGTTTTCGCTTGAACAATAAAGGCCTACAAATGTTATTTAATTCACTTCCCGTGGAGGAGAAACACTTTTTAAAGCCTCAGAGTGAGTAAATTGGCCATTTTCATTCACTTTTACCCTTTTCTCAAATCTTGTGTTTAGGGCCCCTGGAAGCTTGAAAATCACTTTAAACATCTCAATTTATCTTTAAACATGATTTTCCATGTACAAATGTGAATTGTAGTTCAGAGAGGCAACATTTGAAAACGGACCATTTTTTTAGTTTCTGAAGCATGTCATAAGGGGGGTGGTTATCTCTTTCGTCAAAAATCGGGCGTTTTCGCTTGAACAATAAAGGCCTACAAATGTTATTTAATTCACTTCCCGTGGAGGAGAAACACTTTTTAAGGCCTCAGAGTGAGTAAATTGGCCATTTTCATTCACTTTTACTCATTTCTCAAATCTTGTGTTTAGGGCCCCTGGAAGCTTGAAAATCACTTTAAACATCTAATTTTATCTCTAAAAGTGATTATCCACGTACAAATGTGAATTGTCGTTCAAAGACGCAACATTTGAAAGTGGACCATTTTTTTCGTTTCTGAAGCATGTCGTAAGGGGGGGGTGGTTATCTCTTTCACAAAAAAACAGGCGTTTTTGATTGAACAATAAAGGCCTCAAAATATTATTTTATTCACTTCCCGTGGAGGAGAAACACTTTTTAATGCCGCAGAGTGAGTAAATTGGCCATTTTCATTCACTTTTACCCATTCCTCAAATCTCGTGTTTCAGGCCCCTGGAAGCATGAAAATCACTTTAAACATCTCAATTTATCTTTAAACATGATTTTCCATGTACAAATGTGAATTGTAGTTCAAAGAGGCAACATTTGAAAACGGACCATTTTTTTAGTTTCTGAAGCATGTCGTAAGGGGGGGTGGTTATCTCTTTCGTCAAAAATCGGGCGTTTTCGCTTGAACAATAAAGGCCTACAAATGTTATTTAATTCACTTCCCGTGGAGGAGAAACACTTTTTAAAGCCTCAGAGTGAGTAAATTGGCCATTTTCATTCACTTTTACCCTTTTCTCAAATCTTGTGTTTAGGGCCCCTGGAAGCTTGAAAATCACTTTAAACATCTAATTTTATCTCTAAAAGTGATTATCCACGTACAAATGTGAATTGTCGTTCAAAGACGCAACATTTGAAAATGGACTATTTTTTTCGTTTCTGAAGCATGTCGTAAGGGGGGGTGGTTATCTCTTTCACCAAAAAACAGGCGTTTTTGATTGAACAATAAAGGCCTCGAAACATTATTTTATTCACTTCCCGTGGAGGAGAAACACTTTTTAAGGCCTCAGAATGAGTAAATTGGCCATTTTCATTCACTTTTAGCCATTCCTCAAATCTCGTGTTTAAGGCCCCTGGAAGCATGAAAATCACTTTAAACATCTCAATTCATCTTTAAAGTGATTTTCCACGTACAAATGTGAATTGTAGTTCAAAGAGGCGACATTTGAAAACAGACCATTTTTTTTTGTTTCTGAAGCATGTCGTAAGGGGGTGGTTATCTCTTTCATCAAAAATCGGGCGTTTTTGATTGAACAATAAAGGCCTACAAATGTTATTTAATTCACTTTCTGGGGTGGAGAAAAACTTTTGAAGGCCTCGGAGTGAATAAATTGGCCATTTTCATTCACATTTACCCATTCCTCAAATCTTGTGTTTAGGGCCCCTGGAAGCTTGAAAATCACTTTAAACATCTAATTTCATCTCTAAAAGTGATTATCCACGTACAAATGTGAATTGTAGTTCAAAGACGAAACATTTGAAAATGGACCATTTTTTTCGTTTCTGACGCATGTCGTAAGGGGGGGTGGTTATCTCTTTCACCATAAAACGGGCATTTTTGATTGAACAATAAAGGCCTCCAAATGTTATTTTATTCACTTCCCGTGGAGGAGAAACACTTTTTAAGGCCGCAGAGAGAGTAAATTGGCCATTTTCATTCACGTTTACCCATTTCTCAAATCTTGTGTTTAGGGCCCCTGGAAGCTTGAAAATCACTTTAAACATCTCATTTTATCTCTAAAAGTGATTATCCACGTACAATGTTAATTGCAGTTCAAAGAGGCAAAATTTGAAAACGGACCATTTTTTTAGTTTCTGAAGCATGTCGTAAGGGGGGTGGTTATCTCTTTCGTCAAAAATTGGGCGCTTTGCTTGAACAATAAATGCCTACAAATTTTATTTTATTCACTTCCCGTGGAGGAGAAACACTTTTTATGGCCTCAGAGTGAGTAAATTGGCCATTTTCAATCAATTTTACCCATTTCTCAAATCTTGTGTTTAGGGCCCCTGGAAGCTTGAAAATCACTTTAAACATCTAATTTTATCTCTAAAAGTGATTATCCACGTACAAATGTGAATTGTCGTTCAAAGACGCAACATTTGAAAATGGACCATTTTTTTCGTTTCTGAAGCATGTCGTAAGGGGGGGTGCTTATCTCTTTCACAAAAAAACAGGCGTTTTTGATTGAACAATAAAGGCCTCGAAATATTATTTTATTCACTTCCCGTGGAGGAGAAACACTTTTTAAGGCCGCAGAGTGAGTAAATTGGCCATTTTCATTCACTTTTACCCATTCCTCAAATCTCGTGTTTCAGGCCCCTGGAAGCATGAAAATCACTTTAAACATCTCAATTTATCTTTAAACATGATTTTCCATGTACAAATGTGAATTGTAGTTCAAAGAGGCAACATTTGAAAACGAACCATTTTTTTAGTTTCTGAAGCATGTCGTAAGGGGGGGTGGTTATCTCTTTCGTCAAAAATCGGGCGTTTTCGCTTGAACAATAAATGCCTACAAATGTTATTTAATTCACTTCCCATGGAGGAGAAACACTTTTTAAGGCCTCAGAGTGAGTAAATTGGCCATTTTCATTCACTTTTACCCATTTCTCAAATCTTGTGTTTAGGGCCCCTGGAAGCTTGAAAATCACTTTAAACATCTCAATTTATCTTTAAACATGATTTTCCATGTACAAATGTGAATTGTAGTTCAAAGAGGCAACATTTGAAAACGGACCATTTTTTTAGTTTCTGAAGCATGTCGTAAGGGGGGGTGGTTATCTCTTTCGTCAAAAATCGGGCGATTTCGCTTGAACAATAAAGGCCTACAAATGTTATTTAATTCACTTCCCGTGGAGGAGAAACACTTTTTAAGGCCTCAGAGTGAGTAAATTGGCCATTTTCATTCACTTTTACCCATTTCTCAAATCTTGTGTTTAGGGCCCCTGGAAGCTTGAAAATCACTTTAAACATCTAATTTTATCTCTAAAAGTGATTATCCACGTACAAATGTGAATTGTCGTTCAAAGACGCAACATTTGAAAATGGACCATTTTTTTCGTTTCTGAAGCATGTCGTAAGGGGGGGGTGGTTATCTCTTTCACCAAAAAACAGGCGTTTTTGATTGAACAATAAAGGCCTCGAAATATTATTTTATTCACTTCCCGTGGAGGAGAAACACTTTTTAAGGCCTCAGAATGAGTAAATTGGCCATTTATATTCACTTTTAGCCATTCCTCAAATCTCGTGTTTAAGGCCCCTGGAAGCATGAAAATCACTTTAAACATCTCAATTTATCTTTAAAAGTGATTTTCCACGTACAAATGTGAATTGTAGTTCAAAGAGGCGACATTTGAAAACGGACCATTTTTTTAGTTTCTGAAGCATGTCGTAAGGGGGGGGTTATCTCTTTCGTCAAAAATCGGGCGTTTTCGCTTAAACAATAAAGGACTACAAATGTTATGTAATTCACTTCCCGTGGAGGAGAAACACTTTTTAAGGCCTCAGAGTGAGTAAATTGGCCATTTTCATTCACTTTTACCCATTTCTCAAATCTTGTGTTTAGGGACCCTGGAAGCTTGAAAATCACTTTAAACATCTCAATTTATCTTTAAACATGATTTTCCATGTACAAATGTGAATTGTAGTTCAGAGAGGCAACATTTGAAAACGGACCATTTTTTTAGTTTCTGAAGCATGTCGTAAGGGGGGGTGGTTATCTCTTTCGTCAAAAATCGGGCGTTTTCGCTTGAACAATAAAGGCCTACAAATGTTATTTAATTCACTTCCCGTGGAGGAGAAACACTTTTTAAGGCCTCAGAGTGAGTAAATTGGCCATTTTCATTCACTTTTAGCCATTCCTCAAATCTCGTGTTTAAGGCCCCTGGAAGCTTGAAAATCACTTTAAACATCTAATTTTATCTCTAAAAGTGATTATCCACGTACAAATGTGAATTGTCGTTCAAAGACGCAACATTTGAAAATGGACCATTTTTTTCGTTTCTGAAGCATGTCGTAAGGGGGGGGTGGTTATCTCTTTCACCAAAAAACAGGCGTTTTTGATTGAACAATAAAGGCCTCGAAATATTATTTTATTCACTTCCCGTGGAGGAGAAACACTTTTTAAGGCCTCAGAATGAGTAAATTGGCCATTTATATTCACTTTTAGCCATTCCTCAAATCTCGTGTTTAAGGCCCCTGGAAGCATGAAAATCACTTTAAACATCTCAATTTATCTTTAAAAGTGATTTTCCACGTACAAATGTGAATTGTAGTTCAAAGAGGCGACATTTGAAAACGGACCATTTTTTTAGTTTCTGAAGCATGTCGTAAGGGGGGGTGGTTATCTCTTTCATCAAAAATCGGGCGTTTTTGATTGAACAATAAAGGCCTACAAATGTTATTTAATTCACTTTCTAGGGTGGAGAAAAACTTTTTAAGGCCTCAGAGTGAATAAATTGGCCATTTTCATTCACATTTACCCATTCCTCAAATCTTGTGTTTAGGGCCCCTGGAAGCTTGAAAATCACTTTAAACATCTAATTTCATCTCTAAAAGTGATTATCCACGTACAAATGTGAATTGTAGTTCAAAGACGCAACATTTGAAAATGGACCATTTTTTTTCCGTTTCTGACGCATGTCGTAAGGGGGGGTGGTTATCTCTTTCACCAAAAAACGGGCATTTTTGATTGAACAATAAAGGCCTCCAAATGTTATTTTATTCACTTCCCGTGGAGGAGAAACACTTTTTAAGGCCGCAGAAAGAGTAAATTGGCCAATTTCATTCATGTTTACCCATTTCTCAAATCTTGTGTTTAGGGCCCCTGGAAGCTTGAAAATCACTTTAAACATCTCAATTTATCTTTAAACATGATTTTCCATGTACAAATGTGAATTGTAGTTCAAAGAGGCAACATTTGAAAACGGACCATTTTTTTAGTTTCTGAAGCATGTCGTAAGGGGGGGTGGTTATCTCTTTCGTCAAAAATCGGGCGTTTTCGCTTAAACAATAAAGGACAACAAATGTTATTTAATTCACTTCCCGTGTAGGAGAAACACTTTTTAAGGCCTCAGAGTGAGTAAATTGGCCATTTTCATTCACTTTTACCCTTTTCTCAAATCTTGTGTTTAGGGCCCCTGGAAGCTTGAAAATCACTTTAAACATCTAATTTTATCTCTAAAAGTGATTATCCACGTACAAATGTGAATTGTCGGTCAAAGACGGAACATTTGAAAATGGACTATTTTTTTCGTTTCTGAAGCATGTCGTAAGGGGGGTTGGTTATCTCTTTCACCAAAAAACAGGCGTTTTTGATTGAACAATAAAGGCCTCGAAACATTATTTTATTCACTTCCCGTGGAGGAGAAACACTTTTTAAGGCCTCAGAATGAGTAAATTGGCCATTTTCATTCACTTTTAGCCATTCCTCAAATCTCGTGTTTAAGGCCCCTGGAAGCATGAAAATCACTTTAAACATCTCAATTCATCTTTAAAAGTGATTTTCCACGTACAAATGTGAATTGTAGTTCAAAGAGGCGATATTTGATAACGGACCATTTTTTTTTGTTTCTGAAGCATGTCGTTAGGGGGGGTGGTTATCTCTTTCATCAAAAATCAGGCGTTTTTGATTGAACAATAAAGGCCTACAAATGTTATTTAATTCACTTTCTGGGGTGGAGAAAACCTTTTTAAGGCCGCAGAGTGAGTAAATTGGCCATTTTCATTCACTTTTACCCATTCCTCAAATCTCGTGTTTCAGGCCCCTGGAAGCATGAAAATCACTTTAAACATCTCAATTTATCTTTAAACATGATTTTCCATGTACAAATGTGAATTGTAGTTCAAAGAGGCAACATTTGAAAACGGACCATTTTTTTAGTTTCTGAAGCATGTCGTAAGGGGGGGTGGTTATCTCTTTCGTCAAAAATCGGGCGTTTTCGCTTGAACAATAAATGCCTACAAATGTTATTTAATTCACTTCCCATGGAGGAGAAACACTTTTTAAGGCCTCAGAGTGAGTAAATTGGCCATTTTCATTCACTTTTACCCATTTCTCAAATCTCGTGTTTCAGGCCCCTGGAAGCATGAACATCACTTTAAACATCTCAATTTATCTTTAAACATGATTTTCCATGTACAAATGTGAATTGTAGTTCAAAGAGGCAACATTTGAAAACGGACTATTTTTTTCGTTTCTGAAGCATGTCGTAAGGGGGGGTGGTTATCTCTTTCACCAAAAAACAGGCGTTTTTGATTGAACAATAAAGGCCTCGAAACATTATTTTATTCACTTCCCGTGGAGGAGAAACACTTTTTAAGGCCGCAGAGTGAGTAAATTGGCCATTTTCATTCACTTTTACCCATTCCTCAAATCTCGTGTTTCAGGCCCCTGGAAGCATGAAAATCACTTTAAACATCTCAATTTATCTTTAAACATGATTTTCCACGTACAAATGTGAATTGTAGTTCAAAGAGGCGACATTTGAAAACGGACCATTTTTTTTTGTTTCTGAAGCATGTCGTAAGGGGGGGTGGTTATCTCTTTCATCAAAAATCAGGCGTTTTTGATTGAACAATAAAGGCCTACAAATGTTATTTAATTCACTTTCTGGGGTGGAGAAAAACTTTTTAAGGCCTCAGAGTGAATAAATTGGCCATTTTCATTCACATTTACCCATTCCTCAAATCTTGTGTTTAGGGCCCCTGGAAGCTTGAAAATCACTTTAAACATCTAATTTCATCTCTAAAAGTGATTATCCACGTACAAATGTGAATTGTAGTTCAAAGAGGAAACATTTGAAAATGGACCATTTTTTTCGTTTCTGACGCATGTCGTAAGGGGGGGTGGTTATCACTTTCACCAAAAAACGGGCATTTTTGATTGAACAATAAAGGCCTCCAAATGTTATTTTATTCACTTCCCGTGGAGGAGAAACACTTTTTAAGGCCGCAGAGAGAGTAAATTGGCCATTTTCATTCACGTTTACCCATTTCTCAAATCTTGTGTTTAGGGCCCCTGGAAGCTTGAAAATCACTTTAAACATCTCATTTTATCTCTAAAAGTGATTATCCACGTACAATGTTAATTGTAGTTCAAAGAGGCAAAATTTGAAAACGGACCATTTTTTTAGTTTCTGAAGCATGTCGTAAGGGGGGTGGTTATCTCTTTCGTCAAAAATCGGGCGTTTTGCTTGAACAATAAATGCCTACAAATTTTATTTTATTCACTTCCCGTGGAGGAGAAACACTTTTTATGGCCTCAGAGTGAGTAAATTGGCCATTTTCATTCACTTTTACCCATTTCTCAAATCTTGTGTTTAGGGCCCCTGGAAGCTTGAAAATCACTTTAAACATCTAATTTTATCTCTAAAAGTGATTATCCACGTACAAATGTGAATTGTCGTTCAAAGACGCAACATTTGAAAATGGACTATTTTTTTCGTTTCTGAAGCATGTCGTAAGGGGGGGTGGTTATCTCTTTCACCAAAAAACAGGCGTTTTTGATTGAACAATAAAGGCCTCGAAACATTATTTTATTCACTTCCCGTGGAGGAGAAACACTTTTTAAGGCCTCAGAATGAGTAAATTGGCCATTTTCATTCACTTTTAGCCATTCCTCAAATCTCGTGTTTAAGGCCCCTGGAAGCATGAAAATCACTTTAAACATCTCAATTCATCTTTAAAAGTGATTTTCCACGTACAAATGTGAATTGTAGTTCAAAGAGGCGACATTTGAAAACGGACCATTTTTTTTTGTTTCTGAAGCATGTCGTAAGGGGGGGTGGTTATCTCTTTCATCAAAAATCAGGCATTTTTGATTGAACAATAGAGGCCTACAAATGTTATTTAATTCACTTTCTGGGGTGGAGAAAAACTTTTTAAGGCCTCAAAGTGAATAAATTGGCCATTTTCATTCACATTTACCCATTCCTCAAATCTTGTGTTTAGGGCCCCTGGAAGCTTGAAAATCACTTTAAACATCTAATTTCATCTCTAAAAGTGATTATCCACGTAGAAATGTGAATTGTAGTTCAAAGACGAAACATTTGAAAATGGACCATTTTTTTCGTTTCTGACGCATGTCGTAAGGGGGTGGTTATCTCTTTCGTCAAAAATCGGGCGTTTTGCTTGAACAATAAATGCCTACAAATGTTATTTAATTCACTTCCCGTGGAGGAGAAACACTTTTTAAGGCCGCAGAGAGAGTAAATTGGCCATTTTCATTCACGTTTACCCATTTCTTAAATCTTGTGTTTAGGGCCCCTGGAAGCTTGAAAATCACTTTAAACATCTCATTTTATCTCTAAAAGTGATTATCCACGTACAATGTTAATTGTAGTTCAAAGAGGCAAAATTTGAAAACGGACCATTTTTTTAGTTTCTGAAGCATGTCGTAAGGGGGTGGTTATCTCTTTCGTCAAAAATCGGGCGTTTTGCTTGAACAATAAATGCCTACAAATTTTATTTTATTCACTTCCCGTGGAGGAGAAACACTTTTTATGGCCTCAGAGTGAGTACATTGGCCATTTTCATTCACTTTTACCCATTTCTCAAATCTTGTGTTTAGGGCCCCTGGAAGCTTGAAAATCACTTTAAACATCTAATTTTATCTCTAAAAGTGATTATCCACGTACAAATGTGAATTGTCGTTCAAAGACGCGACATTTGAAAATGGACTATTTTTTTCGTTTCTGAAGCATGTCGTAAGGGGGGGTGGTTATCTCTTTCACCAAAAAACAGGCGTTTTTGATTGAACAATAAAGGCCTCCAAATGTTATTTAATTCTCTTCCCGTGGAGGAGAAACACTTTTTAAGGCCTCAGAGTGAGTAAATTGGCCATTTTCATTCACTTTTACCCATTTCTCAAATCTTGTGTTTAGGGCCCCTGGAAGCTTGAAAATCACTTTAAACATCTAATTTTATCTCTAAAAGTGATTATCCACGTACAAATGTGAATTGTCGTTCAAAGACGCAACATTTGAAAATGGACCATTTTTTTCGTTTCTGACGCATGTCGTAAGGGGGGGTGCTTATCTCTTTCACAAAAAAACAGGCGTTTTTGATTGAACAATAAAGGCCTCGAAATATTATTTTATTCACTTCCCGTGAAGGAGAAACCCTTTTTAAGGCCGCAGAGTGAGTAAATTGGCCATTTTCATTCACTTTTACCCATTCCTCAAATCTCGTGTTTCAGGCCCCTGGAAGCATGAAAATCACTTTAAACATCTCAATTTATCTTTAAACATGATTTTCCATGTACAAATGTGAATTGTAGTTCAAAGAGGCAACATTTGAAAACGGACCATTTTTTTAGTTTCTGAAGCATGTCGTAAGGGGGGGTGGTTATCTCTTTCGTCAAAAATCGGGCGTTTTCGCTTAAACAATAAAGGACTACAAATGTTATTTAATTCACTTCCCGTGGAGGAGAAACACTTTTTAAGGCCTCAGAGTGAGTAAATTGGCCATTTTCATTCACTTTTACCCATTTCTCAAATCTTGTGTTTAGGGCCCCTGGAAGCTTGAAAATCACTTTAAACATCTCAATTTATCTTTAAACATGATTTTCCATGTACAAATGTGAATTGTAGTTCAGAGAGGCAACATTTGAAAACGGACCATTTTTTTAGTTTCTGAAGCATGTCGTAAGGGGGGGTGGTTATCTCTTTCGTCAAAAATCGGGCGTTTTCGCTTGAACAATAAAGGCCTACAAATGTTATTTAATTCACTTCCCGTGGAGGAGAAACACTTTTTAAGGCCTCAGAGTGAGTAAATTGGCCATTTTCATTCACTTTTACCCATTTCTCAAATCTTGTGTTTAGGGCCCCTGGAAGCTTAAAAATCACTTTAAACATCTAATTTTATCTCTAAAAGTGATTATCCACGTACAAATGTGAATTGTCGTTCAAAGATGCAACATTTGAAAGTGGACCATTTTTTTCGTTTCTGAAGCATGTCGTAAGGGGGGGTGGTTATCTCTTTCACAAAAAAACAGGCGTTTTTGATTGAACAATAAAGGCCTCGAAATATTATTTTATTCACTTCCTGTGGAGGAGAAACACTTTTTAAGGCCGCAGAGTGAGTAAATTGGCCATTTTCATTCACTTTTACCCATTCCTCAAATCTCGTGTTTCAGGCCCCTGGAAGCATGAAAATCACTTTAAACATCTCAATTTATCTTTAAACATGATTTTCCATGTACAAATGTGAATTGTAGTTCAAAGAGGCAACATTTGAAAACGGACCATTTTTTTAGTTTCTGAAGCATGTCGTAAGGGGGGGTGGTTATCTCTTTCGTCAAAAATCGGGCGTTTTCGCTTGAACAATAAAGGCCTACAAATGTTATTTAATTCACTTCCCGTGGAGGAGAAACACTTTTTAAAGCCTCAGAGTGAGTAAATTGGCCATTTTCGTTCACTTTTACCCTTTTCTCAAATCTTGTGTTTAGGGCCCCTGGAAGCTTGAAAATAACTTTAAACATCTCAATTTATCTTTAAACATGATTTTCCATGTACAAATGTGAATTGTAGTTCAAAGAGGCAACATTTGAAAACGGACCATTTTTTTAGTTTCTGAAGCATGTCGTAAGGGGGGGTGGTTATCTCTTTCATCAAAAATCCGACGTTTTCGCTTGAACAATAAAGGCCTACAAATGTTATTTAATTCACTTCCCGTGGAGGAGAAACACTTTTTAAAGCCTCAGAGTGAGTAAATTGGCCATTTTCATTCACTTTTACCCATTTCTCAAATCTTGTGTTTAGGGCCCCTGGAAGCTTGAAAATCACTTTAAACATCTAATTTTATCTCTAAAAGTGATTATCCACGTACAAATGTGAATTGTCGTTCAAAGACGCACCCGTTAAAGTGTGGACCTTCGAGAGAAAGCTTTTGACAGATCAGACATATCTAGATCATATGAGGCCCTGGCTGTACGAATTTTTAAATATTAATAGGGATTCAGCCACTAGCAGTATTGTTTGGGACACATTGAAAGCTGCAACTCGTGGCGAAACTAAAAGCTTTTCATTTTTTCGTCAAAAAAATGTTCAGGATCAGATTGAGTCCAGGATACAAGCTCTATCTGTTGCAGAAACTCAGCTTGTCAATGCGATTAGGGATGGTCGGGATTTATCTTATAGTCAAACTCAGGTAGCCATCATTAGAGCATCTTTGCTTGAATTTTTTGGACAAGACCTTGCAGCAAAATACCTTCAGTATCGCTCAACGATGTTTGAATTTGGTGAGCAATCAGGTAAGGTTCTTGCTAAACGATTACAACAACGAGCTACAGCTAACCGTATTATCAAGATACAGGATAGTCGCGGAAACATTCAGGATAATCCAGAATCTGTTTTATCGGTTTTTTTTGAGTTCTATAAATCTTTATATACAGAAGAAATTAGGGATCGAGATTTAGATCATGATATCACTACCTTTCTATCGGATATCAACACTCTTAGAGTTTCAGAGCAAGAGAATGCTGTCCTGGCGGCACCCATAGAGTGGGTTGAGGTCGAAGCCGCACTGAATGCACTGGCAAATGGCAAAGCTGCAGGTCCGGACGGGATTCCGCTGGAATTTTATAAAATATTCCGGCTCGAGATCCGCGATGATTTCCTGAAAGTATTAAGAGAGGCACAACTAGGTCATATACCAGATTCTTGGTGCAATACAACCATAATTCTTTTCAAGAAGAAGGACAAACCAGAGCTGGATCCTGCTTCGTTTCGTCCGATCTCATTAATCAACACCGATAACAAAATATTTGCAAAAATTTTGGCAACAAGGCTAGCACGGGTGATAACTCCATTAGTCTCTATTCGGCAACACGGATTTATCCCTGGCAGGGACACGACGGATCACGTCCGTCGGGTTATTGCACTATTAGACTGGGCCCAGGCTTCGGGCTCCCCCTTTGGGGCGATCCTGCTGGACGCCGAAAAGGCGTTTGACAGGGTCGCCTGGGGGTTTCTCTGGCGGGTCCTACATTGGAAGGGGGTCTGTCCTAATTTTACTCATGCTTTGCAATCTTTATATATAACGCCTTGTGCAAGTTTATCCATATCTGGAAAGAGCTCTAGTTCTTTTCCAATTAGTAGGGGTACTCGACAGGGTTGTCCCTGTTCCCCCCTTCTATTTGCTCTATATATAGACCCATTTCTCAGTAAACTTGAACTCTGCCCAAACATAGCTCGGGTTAAAAACGATACAGTTGATTTTAAAGCTTTAGCATATGCAGACGACATTTTAGTGGTTACGTCAGATGTGTCCACTTCATTCTTAGCAATAAAAACTGCAGCTCAATACTATGGTCAGTACTCGGGCTACAAGCTTAACGCCCAGAAAACTCAGGTAGTTCAAACAACCGCAATGGGCCCCTCTACTGCACCGGTAGTTCACAGTGCTCGTTACCTAGGGATAGAAATCACAGCCGCAACTGAAAGTTTGCCTGATAAGAATATCTTACCCATCATTGATAAAGTTAATTTTACGTTATGCAGACTAGATAAGTTACATCTGTCCTTGTTTGGTAGGCGTAATGTTTTAAAGATGCTGATACTCCCGAAATTTTTATACCTATTTAGGACTATTCCCCTAGAATTTGCACAGCTCAGCATCGTTCGGGCCGAAAGATGCTGTAACAGGTTTTTATGGGGTTATCGTCAGCCTCGAAGGGGCGCAAAATGGATGCAGCTCCCAATGGATAGAGGGGGGTGGTCTGTTCCCAACCTGCTTCTATACAGTTGGTCAGCGTTTATTCAATATCTTGCCGTTCCATTGTTTGGGGACAGAGCAAAACTTCCTCCATGTAGGTCACCATCTATTTTTGAGATCGGGCTAGGACATGCTGCCAAAGGGATATTAACCTCAATTCTTGAGCCCAGCTACTACAAAAAGACTAAGTTCAAAGTTATTATCTCCATGTATTCAATATGGAGGAAGGTTCGTCGTAGCTGGCCAATTACTAATATAAATTTTTATACCCCCTTGTCAGCAGCCAGAATGCTTCCGTCAATTTTTCAAGATAACGTTACAATAAGGTGGCAGGCCGCAGGTATTAAGACAATAGGGGATATGGCATACGAAGGTAATATGGCCACTTTTCTTTCCTTGAAAGAAAAGTTTTCACTAGATATTCATCATTTTTTTAAATACTTGCAGGTCCGCAGTTGTCTGCTTAAACTTCTATCCAATACCCCAACATTATTCTGTAGGAACACACTTATGGATTTAATTCTTAAAAACTCAAGAATTGGACCAATTTATAGAAACTTACTTTTAGTCTTTCCTGATGATTTATTGAAATCTAAGGCTAAACTGGAGGTCAAATTTTGTAAGCCGGATATTGATATAGCTCTGGCCTTAGATCTCTCTGCCAAGGTTCTAATCTCTGGGAGCTTACGTTCCCAAAGTTATATGGCCCTTTACGACCTTTATTACACCCCAGCTAAAATACATAAATGGGGTGGTAGCGGTGGCCACAGCTGCCCTAGATGCGGTTTAATAGCGGCTGATGATGTCCATATGTTCTTTTCCTGCCCCAAATTGGCCCAATTCGTTCAAGAAGTTCAAACATTTATTACTGTTAGCCTTAAAATCCCATTGGTTTTATCAGCTGAATTAGTTATCATGGGTTGTGAAACTGATACATCATTGAATAGAACGAGCCATGTCATCGCTTTTATATATATTGCTATGTCGCAAATCAGATTATGCATCACATCAGATTGGAAAAATTCTGCCGCCCCAACCTTTATGATTTGGAAAGCAAGGATCCTAGCACTCCATAGGCTGGAGTCAGCCGTTTTTTCACGGGGGGGCAGAAGAAGGCGGGAAAGGGGCACATTAACATGGGCCCCATTCACACATTGGTTGGAAGGCTAAGTGAAATTTAACTGGTCCATGTAACGTTAATTTGACTTTGTTCTATTCTTGGTAATATTGCTAATGCCAAAAAAAAAAAAAAAAAAAAAAAGGGGGAAAAAAAAAATGATGAAATGTACTGTTTTTCTTTTTCTGCTCTTTAACTATTGTTAAATAACGGGGGACTGCTTGTCCCAAACCTCTGTAATAGATTCTATTGTTTTTTAACAAGATTATATTAATTCTTTGTGTTTTCAAGCGAATAAAAAAAAAATTAAAAAAAAAAAAAAAAAAAAAGACGCAACATTTGAAAGTAGACCATTTTTTTCGTTTCTGAAGCATGTCGTAAGGGGGGGTGGTTATCTCTTTCACAAAAAAACAGGCGTTTTTGATTGAACAATAAAGGCCTCGAAATATTATTTTATTCACTTCCCGTGGAGGAGAAACACTTTTTAAGGCCGCAGAGTGAGTAAATTGGCCATTTTCATTCACTTTTACCCATTCCTCAAATCTCGTGTTTCAGGCCCCTGGAAGCATGAAAATCACTTTAAACATCTCAATTTATCTTTAAACATGATTTTCCATGTACAAATGTGAATTGTAGTTCAAAGAGGCAACATTTGAAAACGGACCATTTTTTAGTTTCTGAAGCATGTCGTAAGGGGGGGTGGTTATCTCTTTCGTCAAAAATCGGGCGTTTTCGCTTGAACAATAAAGGCCTACAAATGTTATTTAATTCACTTCCCGTGGAGGAGAAACACTTTTTAAAGCCTCAGAGTGAGTAAATTGGCCATTTTCATTCACTTTTACCCTTTTCTCAAATCTTGTGTTTAGGGCCCCTGGAAGCTTGAAAATCACTTTAAACACCTCAATTTATCTTTAAACATGATTTTCCATGTACAATTGTGAATTGTAGTTCAAAGAGGCAACATTTGAAAACGGATCATTTTTTTAGTTTCTGAAGCATGTCGTAAGGGGGGGTGGTTATCTCTTTCATCAAAAATCCGGCGTTTTCGCTTGAACAATAAAGGCCTACAAATGTTATTTAATTCACTTCCCGTGGAGGAGAAACACTTTTTAAGGCCTCAGAGTGAGTAAATTGGCCATTTTCATTCACTTTTACCTTTTCTCAAATCTTGTGTTTAGGGCCCCTGGAAGCTTGAAAATCACTTTAAACATCTAATTTTATCTCTAAAAGTGATTATCCACGTACAAATGTGAATTGTCGTTCAAAGACGCAACATTTGAAAATGGACTATTTTTTTCGTTTCTGAAGCATGTCGTAAGGGGGGGGTGGTTATCTCTTTCACCAAAAAACAGGCGTTTTTGATTGAACAATAAAGGCCTCAAAACATTATTTTATTCACTTCCCGTGGAGGAGAAACACTTTTTAAGGCCTCAGAATGAGTAAATTGGCCATTTTCATTCACTTTTAGCCATTCCTCAAATCTCGTGTTTAAGGCCCCTGGAAGCATGAAAATCACTTTAAACATCTCAATTCATCTTTAAAAGTGATTTTCCACGTACAAATGTGAATTGTAGTTCAAAGAGGCGACATTTGAAAACGGACCATTTTTTTTGTTTCTGAAGCATGTCGTAAGGGGGGTGGTTATCTCTTTCATCAAAAATCGGGCGTTTTTGATTGAACAATAAAGGCCTACAAATGTTATTTAATTCACTTCCCGTGGAGGAGAAACACTTTTTAAGGCCTCAGAGTGAGTAAATTGGCCATTTTCATTCACTTTTACCTTTTCTCAAATCTTGTGTTTAGGGCCCCTGGAAGCTTGAAAATCACTTTAAACATCTAATTTTATCTCTAAAAGTGATTATCCACGTACAAATGTGAATTGTCGTTCAAAGACGCAACATTTGAAAATGGACTATTTTTTTCGTTTCTGAAGCATGTCGTAAGGGGGGGTGGTTATCTCTTTCACCAAAAAACAGGCGTTTTTGATTGAACAATAAAGGCCTCAAAACATTATTTTATTCACTTCCCGTGGAGGAGAAACACTTTTTAAGGCCTCAGAATGAGTAAATTGGCCATTTTCATTCACTTTTAGCCATTCCTCAAATCTCGTGTTTAAGGCCCCTGGAAGCATGAAAATCACTTTAAACATCTCAATTCATCTTTAAAAGTGATTTTCCACGTACAAATGTGAATTGTAGTTCAAAGAGGCGACATTTGAAAACGGACCATTTTTTTTGTTTCTGAAGCATGTCGTAAGGGGGGTGGTTATCTCTTTCATCAAAAATCGGGCGTTTTTGATTGAACAATAAAGGCCTACAAATGTTATTTAATTCACTTTCTGGGGTGGAGAAAAACTTTTTAAGGCCTCAGAGTGAATAAATTGGCCATTTTCATTCACATTTACCCATTCCTCAAATCTTGTGTTTAGGGCCCCTGGAAGCTTGAAAATCACTTTAAACATCTAATTTCATCTCTAAAAGTGATTATCCACGTACAAATGTGAATTGTAGTTCAAAGACGAAACATTTGAAAATGGACCATTTTTTTTCGTTTCTGACGCATGTCGTAAGGGGGGGTGGTTATCTCTTTCACCAAAAAACGGGCATTTTTGATTGAACAATAAAGGCCTCCAAATGTTATTTTATTCACTTCCCGTGGAGGAGAAACACTTTTTAAGGCCGCAGAGAGAGTAAATTGGCCATTTTCATTCACGTTTACCCATTTCTCAAATCTTGTGTTTAGGGCCCCTGGAAGCTTGAAAATCACTTTAAACATCTCATTTTATCTCTAAAAGTGATTATCCACGTACAAATGTGAATTGTAGTTCAAAGACGAAACATTTGAAAATGGACCATTTTTTTCGTTTCTGACGCATGTCGTAAGGGGGGGTGGTTATCTCTTTCACCAAAAAACGGGCATTTTTGATTGAACAAT
Organism: Triturus cristatus; assembly: GCF_964204655.1. Classification (NCBI taxonomy): domain Eukaryota; kingdom Metazoa; phylum Chordata; class Amphibia; order Caudata; family Salamandridae; genus Triturus; species Triturus cristatus. The sequence continues at coordinate 178,035,313 of NC_140595.1, forward strand.
AAAGGCCTCCAAATGTTATTTATTCACTTCCCGTGGAGGAGAAACACTTTTTAAGGCCTCAGAGAGAGTAAATTGGCCATTTTCATTCACGTTTACCCATTTCTCAAATCTTGTGTTTAGGGCCCCTGGAAGCTTGAAAATCACTTTAAACATCTCATTTTATCTCTAAAAGTGATTATCCACGTACAAATGTGAATTGTCGTTCAAAGACGCAACATTTGAAAATGGACCATTTTTTTCGTTTCTGAAGCATGTCGTAAGGGGGGGTGCTTATCTCTTTCACAAAAAAACAGGCGTTTTTGATTGAACAATAAAGGTCTTGAAATAATATTTTATTCACTTCCCGTGGAGGAGAAACACTTTTTAAGGCCGCAGAGTGAGTAAATTGGCCATTTTCATTCACTTTTACCCATTCCTCAAATCTCGTGTTTCAGGCCCCTGGAAGCATGAAAATCACTTTAAACATCTCAATTTATCTTTAAACATGATTTTCCATGTACAAATGTGAATTGTAGTTCAAAGAGGCAACATTTGAAAACGGACCATTTTTTTAGTTTCTGAAGCATGTCGTAAGGGGGGGTGGTTATCTCTTTCGTCAAAAATCGGGCGTTTTCGCTTGAACAATAAAGGCCTACAAATGTTATTTAATTCACTTCCCGTGGAGGAGAAACACTTTTTAAAGCCTCAGAGTGAGTAAATTGGCCATTTTCGTTCACTTTTACCCTTTTCTCAAATCTTGTGTTTAGGGCCCCTGGAAGCTTGAAAATAACTTTAAACATCTCAATTTATCTTTAAACATGATTTTCCATGTACAAATGTGAATTGTAGTTCAAAGAGGCAACATTTGAAAACGGACCATTTTTTTAGTTTCTGAAGCATGTCGTAAGGGGGGGTGGTTATCTCTTTCATCAAAAATCCGGCGTTTTCGCTTGAACAATAAAGGCCTACAAATGTTATTTAATTCACTTCCCGTGGAGGAGAAACACTTTTTAAGGCCTCAGAGTGAGTAAATTGGCCATTTTCATTCACTTTTACCCATTTCTCAAATCTTGTGTTTAGGGCCCCTGGAAGCTTGAAAATCACTTTAAACATCTAATTTTATCTCTAAAAGTGATTATCCACGTACAAATGTGAATTGTCGTTCAAAGACGCAACATTTGAAAGTGGACCATTTTTTTCGTTTCTGAAGCATGTCGTAAGGGGGGGTGGTTATCTCTTTCACAAAAAAACAGGCGTTTTTGATTGAACAATAAAGGCCTCGAAATATTATTTTATTCACTTCCCGTGGAGGAGAAACACTTTTTAAGGCCGCAGAGTGAGTAAATTGGCCATTTTCATTCACTTTTACCCATTCCTCAAATCTCGTGTTTCAGGCCCCTGGAAGCATGAAAATCACTTTAAACATCTCAATTTATCTTTAAACATGATTTTCCATGTACAAATGTGAATTGTAGTTCAAAGAGGCAACATTTGAAAACGGACCATTTTTTAGTTTCTGAAGCATGTCGTAAGGGGGGGTGGTTATCTCTTTCGTCAAAAATCGGGCGTTTTCGCTTGAACAATAAAGGCCTACAAATGTTATTTAATTCACTTCCCGTGGAGGAGAAACACTTTTTAAAGCCTCAGAGTGAGTAAATTAGCCATTTTCATTCACTTTTACCCTTTTCTCAAATCTTGTGTTTAGGGCCCCTGGAAGCTTGAAAATCACTTTAAACACCTCAATTTATCTTTAAACATGATTTTCCATGTACAAATGTGAATTGTAGTTCAAAGAGGCAACATTTGAAAACGGACCATTTTTTTAGTTTCTGAAGCATGTCGTAAGGGGGGGTGGTTATCTCTTTCATCAAAAATCCGGCGTTTTCGCTTGAACAATAAAGGCCTACAAATGTTATTTAATTCACTTCCCGTGGAGGAGAAACACTTTTTAAGGCCTCAGAGTGAGTAAATTGGCCATTTTCATTCACTTTTACCTTTTCTCAAATCTTGTGTTTAGGGCCCCTGGAAGCTTGAAAATCACTTTAAACATCTAATTTTATCTCTAAAAGTGATTATCCACGTACAAATGTGAATTGTCGTTCAAAGACGCAACATTTGAAAATGGACTATTTTTTTCGTTTCTGAAGCATGTCGTAAGGGGGGGTGGTTATCTCTTTCACCAAAAAACAGGCGTTTTTGATTGAACAATAAAGGCCTCGAAACATTATTTTATTCACTTCCCGTGGAGGAGAAACACTTTTTAAGGCCTCAGAATGAGTAAATTGGCCATTTTCATTCACTTTTAGCCATTCCTCAAATCTCGTGTTTAAGGCCCCTGGAAGCATGAAAATCACTTTAAACATCTCAATTCATCTTTAAAAGTGATTTTCCACGTACAAATGTGAATTGTAGTTCAAAGAGGCGACATTTGAAAACGGACCATTTTTTTTGTTTCTGAAGCATGTCGTAAGGGGGGTGGTTATCTCTTTCATCAAAAATCGGGCGTTTTCGCTTGAACAATAAAGGCCTACAAATGTTATTTAATTCACTTCCCGTGGAGGAGAAACACTTTTTAAAGCCTCAGAGTGAGTAAATTGGCCATTTTCGTTCACTTTTACCCTTTTCTCAAATCTTGTGTTTAGGGCCCCTGGAAGCTTGAAAATAACTTTAAACATCTCAATTTATCTTTAAACATTATTTTCCATGTACAAATGTGAATTGTAGTTCAAAGAGGCAACATTTGAAAACGGACCATTTTTTTAGTTTCTGAAGCATGTCGTAAGGGGGGGTGGTTATCTCTTTCATCAAAAATCCGGCGTTTTCGCTTGAACAATAAAGGCCTACAAATGTTATTTAATTCACTTCCCGTGGAGGAGAAACACTTTTTAAGGCCTCAGAGTGAGTAAATTGGCCATTTTCATTCACTTTTACCCATTTCTCAAATCTTGTGTTTAGGGCCCCTGGAAGCTTGAAAATCACTTTAAACATCTAATTTTATCTCTAAAAGTGATTATCCACGTACAAATGTGAATTGTCGTTCAAAGACGCAACATTTGAAAGTGGACCATTTTTTTCGTTTCTGAAGCATGTCGTAAGGGGGGGTGGTTATCTCTTTCACAAAAAAACAGGCGTTTTTGATTGAACAATAAAGGCCTCGAAATATTATTTTATTCACTTCCCGTGGAGGAGAAACACTTTTTAAGGCCGCAGAGTGAGTAAATTGGCCATTTTCATTCACTTTTACCCATTCCTCAAATCTCGTGTTTCAGGCCCCTGGAAGCATGAAAATCACTTTAAACATCTCAATTTATCTTTAAACATGATTTTCCATGTACAAATGTGAATTGTAGTTCAAAGAGGCAACATTTGAAAACGGACCATTTTTTAGTTTCTGAAGCATGTCGTAAGGGGGGGTGGTTATCTCTTTCGTCAAAAATCGGGCGTTTTCGCTTGAACAATAAAGGCCTACAAATGTTATTTAATTCACTTCCCGTGGAGGAGAAACACTTTTTAAAGCCTCAGAGTGAGTAAATTGGCCATTTTCATTCACTTTTACCCTTTTCTCAAATCTTGTGTTTAGGGCCCCTGGAAGCTTGAAAATCACTTTAAACACCTCAATTTATCTTTAAACATGATTTTCCATGTACAAATGTGAATTGTAGTTCAAAGAGGCAACATTTGAAAACGGACCATTTTTTTAGTTTCTGAAGCATGTCGTAAGGGGGGGTGGTTATCTCTTTCATCAAAAATCCGGTGTTTTCGCTTGAACAATAAAGGCCTACAAATGTTATTTAATTCACTTCCCGTGGAGGAGAAACACTTTTTAAGGCCTCAGAGTGAGTAAATTGGCCATTTTCATTCACTTTTACCTTTTCTCAAATCTTGTGTTTAGGGCCCCTGGAAGCTTGAAAATCACTTTAAACATCTAATTTTATCTCTAAAAGTGATTATCCACGTACAAATGTGAATTGTCGTTCAAAGACGCAACATTTGAAAATGGACTATTTTTTTCGTTTCTGAAGCATGTCGTAAGGGGGGGTGGTTATCTCTTTCACCAAAAAACAGGCGTTTTTGATTGAACAATAAAGGCCTCGAAACATTATTTTATTCACTTCCCGTGGAGGAGAAACACTTTTTAAGGCCTCAGAATGAGTAAATTGGCCATTTTCATTCACTTTTAGCCATTCCTCAAATCTCGTGTTTCAGGCCCCTGGAAGCATGAAAATCACTTTAAACATCTCAATTTATCTTTAAACATGATTTTCCATGTACAAATGTGAATTGTAGTTCAAAGAGGCAACATTTGAAAACGGACCATTTTTTTAGTTTCTGAAGCATGTCGTAAGGGGGGGTGGTTATCTCTTTCGTCAAAAATCGGGCGTTTTCGCTTGAACAATAAATGCCTACAAATGTTATTTAATTCACTTCCCATGGAGGAGAAACACTTTTTAAGGCCTCAGAGTGAGTAAATTGGCCATTTTCATTCACTTTTACCCATTTCTCAAATCTTGTGTTTAGGGCCCCTGGAAGCTTGAAAATCACTTTAAACATCTCAATTTATCTTTAAACATGATTTTCCATGTACAAATGTGAATTGTAGTTCAAAGAGGCAACATTTGAAAACGGACCATTTTTTTAGTTTCTGAAGCATGTCGTAAGGGGGGGTGCTTATCTCTTTCACAAAAAAACAGGCGTTTTTGATTGAACAATAAAGGCCTCGAAATATTATTTTATTCACTTCCCGTGGAGGAGAAACACTTTTTAAGGCCTCAGCGTGAGTAAATTGGCCTTTTTCATTCACTTTTACCCATTTCTCAAATCTTGTGTTTAGGGCCCCTGGAAGCTTGAAAATCACTTTAAACATCTAATTTTATCTCTAAAAGTGATTATCCACGTACAAATGTGAATTGTCGTTCAAAGACGCGACATTTGAAAATGGACTATTTTTTTCGTTTCTGAAGCATGTCGTAAGGGGGGGTGGTTATCTCTTTCACCAAAAAGCAGGCGTTTTTGATTGAACAATAAAGGCCTCCAAATGTTATTTAATTCACTTCCCGTGGAGGAGAAACACTTTTTAAGGCCTCAGAGTGAGTAGATTGGCCATTTTCATTCACTTTTACCCATTTCTCAAATCTTGTGTTTAGGGCCCCTGGAAGCTTGAAAATCACTTTAAACATCTAATTTTATCTCTAAAAGTGATTATCCACGTACAAATGTGAATTGTCGTTCAAAGACGCAACATTTGAAAATGGACCATTTTTTTCGTTTCTGAAGCATGTCTTAAGGGGGGGTGGTTATCTCTTTCACCAAAAAACAGGCTTTTTGATTGAACAATAAAGGCCTCGAAATATTATTTTATTCACTTCCCGTGGAGGAGAAACACTTTTTAAGGCCTCAGAATGAGTAAATTGGCCATTTTCATTCACTTTTAGCCATTCCTCAAATCTCGTGTTTAAGGCCCCTGGAAGCATGAAAATCACTTTAAACATCTCAATTTATCTTTAAAAGTGATTTTCCACGTACAAATGTGAATTGTAGTTCAAAGAGGCGACATTTGAAAACGGACCATTTTTTTAGTTTCTGAAGCATGTCGTAAGGGGGGGTGGTTATCTCTTTCATCAAAAATCGGGCGTTTTTGATTGAACAATAAAGGCCTCCAAATGTTATTTTATTCACTTCCCGTGGAGGAGAAACACTTTTTAAGGCCGCAGAGAGAGTAAATTGGCCATTTTCATTCACGTTTACCCATTTCTCAAATCTTGTGTTTAGGGCCCCTGGAAGCTTGAAAATCACTTTAAACATCTCATTTTATCTCTAAAAGTGATTATCCACGTACAAATGTGAATTGTAGTTCAAAGACGAAACATTTGAAAATGGACCATTTTTTTCGTTTCTGACGCATGTCGTAAGGGGGGGTGGTTATCTCTTTCACCAAAAAACGGGCATTTTTGATTGAACAATAAAGGCCTCCAAATGTTATTTATTCACTTCCCGTGGAGGAGAAACACTTTTTAAGGCCTCAGAGAGAGTAAATTGGCCATTTTCATTCACGTTTACCCATTTCTCAAATCTTGTGTTTAGGGCCCCTGGAAGCTTGAAAATCACTTTAAACATCTCATTTTATCTCTAAAAGTGATTATCCACGTACAAATGTGAATTGTCGTTCAAAGACGCAACATTTGAAAATGGACCATTTTTTTCGTTTCTGAAGCATGTCGTAAGGGGGGGTGCTTATCTCTTTCACAAAAAAACAGGCGTTTTTGATTGAACAATAAAGGTCTTGAAATAATATTTTATTCACTTCCCGTGGAGGAGAAACACTTTTTAAGGCCGCAGAGTGAGTAAATTGGCCATTTTCATTCACTTTTACCCATTCCTCAAATCTCGTGTTTCAGGCCCCTGGAAGCATGAAAATCACTTTAAACATCTCAATTTATCTTTAAACATGATTTTCCATGTACAAATGTGAATTGTAGTTCAAAGAGGCAACATTTGAAAACGGACCATTTTTTTAGTTTCTGAAGCATGTCGTAAGGGGGGGTGGTTATCTCTTTCGTCAAAAATCGGGCGTTTTCGCTTGAACAATAAAGGCCTACAAATGTTATTTAATTCACTTCCCGTGGAGGAGAAACACTTTTTAAAGCCTCAGAGTGAGTAAATTGGCCATTTTCGTTCACTTTTACCCTTTTCTCAAATCTTGTGTTTAGGGCCCCTGGAAGCTTGAAAATAACTTTAAACATCTCAATTTATCTTTAAACATGATTTTCCATGTACAAATGTGAATTGTAGTTCAAAGAGGCAACATTTGAAAACGGACCATTTTTTTAGTTTCTGAAGCATGTCGTAAGGGGGGGTGGTTATCTCTTTCATCAAAAATCCGGCGTTTTCGCTTGAACAATAAAGGCCTACAAATGTTATTTAATTCACTTCCCGTGGAGGAGAAACACTTTTTAAGGCCTCAGAGTGAGTAAATTGGCCATTTTCATTCACTTTTACCCATTTCTCAAATCTTGTGTTTAGGGCCCCTGGAAGCTTGAAAATCACTTTAAACATCTAATTTTATCTCTAAAAGTGATTATCCACGTACAAATGTGAATTGTCGTTCAAAGACGCAACATTTGAAAGTGGACCATTTTTTTCGTTTCTGAAGCATGTCGTAAGGGGGGGTGGTTATCTCTTTCACAAAAAAACAGGCGTTTTTGATTGAACAATAAAGGCCTCGAAATATTATTTTATTCACTTCCCGTGGAGGAGAAACACTTTTTAAGGCCGCAGAGTGAGTAAATTGGCCATTTTCATTCACTTTTACCCATTCCTCAAATCTCGTGTTTCAGGCCCCTGGAAGCATGAAAATCACTTTAAACATCTCAATTTATCTTTAAACATGATTTTCCATGTACAAATGTGAATTGTAGTTCAAAGAGGCAACATTTGAAAACGGACCATTTTTTAGTTTCTGAAGCATGTCGTAAGGGGGGGTGGTTATCTCTTTCGTCAAAAATCGGGCGTTTTCGCTTGAACAATAAAGGCCTACAAATGTTATTTAATTCACTTCCCGTGGAGGAGAAACACTTTTTAAAGCCTCAGAGTGAGTAAATTAGCCATTTTCATTCACTTTTACCCTTTTCTCAAATCTTGTGTTTAGGGCCCCTGGAAGCTTGAAAATCACTTTAAACACCTCAATTTATCTTTAAACATGATTTTCCATGTACAAATGTGAATTGTAGTTCAAAGAGGCAACATTTGAAAACGGACCATTTTTTTAGTTTCTGAAGCATGTCGTAAGGGGGGGTGGTTATCTCTTTCATCAAAAATCCGGCGTTTTCGCTTGAACAATAAAGGCCTACAAATGTTATTTAATTCACTTCCCGTGGAGGAGAAACACTTTTTAAGGCCTCAGAGTGAGTAAATTGGCCATTTTCATTCACTTTTACCTTTTCTCAAATCTTGTGTTTAGGGCCCCTGGAAGCTTGAAAATCACTTTAAACATCTAATTTTATCTCTAAAAGTGATTATCCACGTACAAATGTGAATTGTCGTTCAAAGACGCAACATTTGAAAATGGACTATTTTTTTCGTTTCTGAAGCATGTCGTAAGGGGGGGTGGTTATCTCTTTCACCAAAAAACAGGCGTTTTTGATTGAACAATAAAGGCCTCGAAACATTATTTTATTCACTTCCCGTGGAGGAGAAACACTTTTTAAGGCCTCAGAATGAGTAAATTGGCCATTTTCATTCACTTTTAGCCATTCCTCAAATCTCGTGTTTAAGGCCCCTGGAAGCATGAAAATCACTTTAAACATCTCAATTCATCTTTAAAAGTGATTTTCCACGTACAAATGTGAATTGTAGTTCAAAGAGGCGACATTTGAAAACGGACCATTTTTTTTGTTTCTGAAGCATGTCGTAAGGGGGGTGGTTATCTCTTTCATCAAAAATCGGGCGTTTTCGCTTGAACAATAAAGGCCTACAAATGTTATTTAATTCACTTCCCGTGGAGGAGAAACACTTTTTAAAGCCTCAGAGTGAGTAAATTGGCCATTTTCGTTCACTTTTACCCTTTTCTCAAATCTTGTGTTTAGGGCCCCTGGAAGCTTGAAAATAACTTTAAACATCTCAATTTATCTTTAAACATTATTTTCCATGTACAAATGTGAATTGTAGTTCAAAGAGGCAACATTTGAAAACGGACCATTTTTTTAGTTTCTGAAGCATGTCGTAAGGGGGGGTGGTTATCTCTTTCATCAAAAATCCGGCGTTTTCGCTTGAACAATAAAGGCCTACAAATGTTATTTAATTCACTTCCCGTGGAGGAGAAACACTTTTTAAGGCCTCAGAGTGAGTAAATTGGCCATTTTCATTCACTTTTACCCATTTCTCAAATCTTGTGTTTAGGGCCCCTGGAAGCTTGAAAATCACTTTAAACATCTAATTTTATCTCTAAAAGTGATTATCCACGTACAAATGTGAATTGTCGTTCAAAGACGCAACATTTGAAAGTGGACCATTTTTTTCGTTTCTGAAGCATGTCGTAAGGGGGGGTGGTTATCTCTTTCACAAAAAAACAGGCGTTTTTGATTGAACAATAAAGGCCTCGAAATATTATTTTATTCACTTCCCGTGGAGGAGAAACACTTTTTAAGGCCGCAGAGTGAGTAAATTGGCCATTTTCATTCACTTTTACCCATTCCTCAAATCTCGTGTTTCAGGCCCCTGGAAGCATGAAAATCACTTTAAACATCTCAATTTATCTTTAAACATGATTTTCCATGTACAAATGTGAATTGTAGTTCAAAGAGGCAACATTTGAAAACGGACCATTTTTTAGTTTCTGAAGCATGTCGTAAGGGGGGGTGGTTATCTCTTTCGTCAAAAATCGGGCGTTTTCGCTTGAACAATAAAGGCCTACAAATGTTATTTAATTCACTTCCCGTGGAGGAGAAACACTTTTTAAAGCCTCAGAGTGAGTAAATTGGCCATTTTCATTCACTTTTACCCTTTTCTCAAATCTTGTGTTTAGGGCCCCTGGAAGCTTGAAAATCACTTTAAACACCTCAATTTATCTTTAAACATGATTTTCCATGTACAAATGTGAATTGTAGTTCAAAGAGGCAACATTTGAAAACGGACCATTTTTTTAGTTTCTGAAGCATGTCGTAAGGGGGGGTGGTTATCTCTTTCATCAAAAATCCGGTGTTTTCGCTTGAACAATAAAGGCCTACAAATGTTATTTAATTCACTTCCCGTGGAGGAGAAACACTTTTTAAGGCCTCAGAGTGAGTAAATTGGCCATTTTCATTCACTTTTACCTTTTCTCAAATCTTGTGTTTAGGGCCCCTGGAAGCTTGAAAATCACTTTAAACATCTAATTTTATCTCTAAAAGTGATTATCCACGTACAAATGTGAATTGTCGTTCAAAGACGCAACATTTGAAAATGGACTATTTTTTTCGTTTCTGAAGCATGTCGTAAGGGGGGGTGGTTATCTCTTTCACCAAAAAACAGGCGTTTTTGATTGAACAATAAAGGCCTCGAAACATTATTTTATTCACTTCCCGTGGAGGAGAAACACTTTTTAAGGCCTCAGAATGAGTAAATTGGCCATTTTCATTCACTTTTAGCCATTCCTCAAATCTCGTGTTTCAGGCCCCTGGAAGCATGAAAATCACTTTAAACATCTCAATTTATCTTTAAACATGATTTTCCATGTACAAATGTGAATTGTAGTTCAAAGAGGCAACATTTGAAAACGGACCATTTTTTTAGTTTCTGAAGCATGTCGTAAGGGGGGGTGGTTATCTCTTTCGTCAAAAATCGGGCGTTTTCGCTTGAACAATAAATGCCTACAAATGTTATTTAATTCACTTCCCATGGAGGAGAAACACTTTTTAAGGCCTCAGAGTGAGTAAATTGGCCATTTTCATTCACTTTTACCCATTTCTCAAATCTTGTGTTTAGGGCCCCTGGAAGCTTGAAAATCACTTTAAACATCTCAATTTATCTTTAAACATGATTTTCCATGTACAAATGTGAATTGTAGTTCAAAGAGGCAACATTTGAAAACGGACCATTTTTTTAGTTTCTGAAGCATGTCGTAAGGGGGGGTGCTTATCTCTTTCACAAAAAAACAGGCGTTTTTGATTGAACAATAAAGGCCTCGAAATATTATTTTATTCACTTCCCGTGGAGGAGAAACACTTTTTAAGGCCTCAGCGTGAGTAAATTGGCCTTTTTCATTCACTTTTACCCATTTCTCAAATCTTGTGTTTAGGGCCCCTGGAAGCTTGAAAATCACTTTAAACATCTAATTTTATCTCTAAAAGTGATTATCCACGTACAAATGTGAATTGTCGTTCAAAGACGCGACATTTGAAAATGGACTATTTTTTTCGTTTCTGAAGCATGTCGTAAGGGGGGGTGGTTATCTCTTTCACCAAAAAGCAGGCGTTTTTGATTGAACAATAAAGGCCTCCAAATGTTATTTAATTCACTTCCCGTGGAGGAGAAACACTTTTTAAGGCCTCAGAGTGAGTAGATTGGCCATTTTCATTCACTTTTACCCATTTCTCAAATCTTGTGTTTAGGGCCCCTGGAAGCTTGAAAATCACTTTAAACATCTAATTTTATCTCTAAAAGTGATTATCCACGTACAAATGTGAATTGTCGTTCAAAGACGCAACATTTGAAAATGGACCATTTTTTTCGTTTCTGAAGCATGTCTTAAGGGGGGGTGGTTATCTCTTTCACCAAAAAACAGGCTTTTTGATTGAACAATAAAGGCCTCGAAATATTATTTTATTCACTTCCCGTGGAGGAGAAACACTTTTTAAGGCCTCAGAATGAGTAAATTGGCCATTTTCATTCACTTTTAGCCATTCCTCAAATCTCGTGTTTAAGGCCCCTGGAAGCATGAAAATCACTTTAAACATCTCAATTTATCTTTAAAAGTGATTTTCCACGTACAAATGTGAATTGTAGTTCAAAGAGGCGACATTTGAAAACGGACCATTTTTTTAGTTTCTGAAGCATGTCGTAAGGGGGGGTGGTTATCTCTTTCATCAAAAATCGGGCGTTTTTGATTGAACAATAAAGGCCTCCAAATGTTATTTTATTCACTTCCCGTGGAGGAGAAACACTTTTTAAGGCCGCAGAAAGAGTAAATTGGCCAATTTCATTCACGTTTACCCATTTTTCAAATCTTGTGTTTAGGGCCCCTGGAAGCTTGAAAATCACTTTAAACATCTCAATTTATCTTTAAACATGATTTTCCATGTACAAATGTGAATTGTAGTTCAAAGAGGCAACATTTGAAAACGGACCATTTTTTTAGTTTCTGAAGCATGTCGTAAGGGGGGGTGGTTATCTCTTTCGTCAAAAATCGGGCATTTTCGCTTAAACAATAAAGGACTACAAATGTTATTTAATTCACTTCCCGTGGAGGAGAAACACTTTTTAAGGCCTCAGAGTGAGTAAATTGGCCATTTTCATTCACTTTTACCCATTTCTCAAATTTTGTGTTTAGGGCCCCTGGAAGCTTGAAAATCACTTTAAACATCTCAATTTATCTTTAAACATGATTTTCCATGTACAAATGTGAATTGTAGTTCAGAGAGGCAACATTTGAAAACGGACCATTTTTTTAGTTTCTGAAGCATATCGTAAGGGGGGGTGGTTATCTCTTTCGTCAAAAATCGGGCGTTTTCGCTTGAACAATAAAGGCCTACAAATGTTATTTAATTCACTTCCCGTGGAGGAGAAACACTTTTTAAGGCCTCAGAATGAGTAAATTGGCCATTTTCATTCACTTTTAGCCATTCCTCAAATCTCGTGTTTAAGGCCCCTGGAAGCATGAAAATCACTTTAAACATCTCAATTCATCTTTAAAAGTGATTTTCCACGTACAAATGTGAATTGTAGTTCAAAGAGGCGACATTTGAAAACGGACCATTTTTTTTTGTTTCTGAAGCATGTCGTAAGGGGGGGTGGTTATCTCTTTCATCAACAATCAGGCGTTTTTGATTGAACAATAAAGGCCTACAAATGTTATTTAATTCACTTTCTGGGGTGGAGAAAAACTTTTTAAGGCCTCAGAGTGAATAAATTGGCCATTTTCATTCACATTTACCCATTCCTCAAATCTTGTGTTTAGGGCCCCTGGAAGCTTGAAAATCACTTTAAACATCTAATTTCATCTCTAAAAGTGATTATCCACGTACAAATGTGAATTGTAGTTCAAAGACGAAACATTTGAAAATGGACCATTTTTTTCGTTTCTGACGCATGTCGTAAGGGGGGGTGGTTATCTCTTTCACCAAAAAACGGGCATTTTTGATTGAACAATAAAGGCCTCCAAATGTTATTTTATTCACTTCCCGTGGAGGAGAAACACTTTTTAAGGCCGCAGAGAGAGTAAATTGGCCATTTTCATTCACGTTTACCCATTTCTCAAATCTTGTGTTTAGGGCCCCTGGAAGCTTGAAAATCACTTTAAACATCTAATTTTATCTCTAAAAGTGATTATCCACGTACAAATGTGAATTGTCGTTCAAAGACGCAACATTTGAAAATAGACCATTTTTTTCGTTTCTGAAGCATGTCGTAAGGGGGGGTGCTTATCTCTTTCACAAAAAAACAGGCGTTTTTGATTGAACAATAAAGGCCTCGAAATATTATTTTATTCACTTCCCGTGGAGGAGAAACACTTTTTAAGGCCGCAGAGTGAGTAAATTGGCCATTTTCATTCACTTTTACCCATTCCTCAAATCTCGTGTTTCAGGCCCCTGGAAGCTTGAAAATAACTTTAAACATCTCAATTTATCTTTAAACATGATTTTCCATGTACAAATGTGAATTGTAGTTCAAAGAGGCAACATTTGAAAACGGACCATTTTTTTAGTTTCTGAAGCATGTCGTAAGGGGGGGTGGTTATCTCTTTCGTCAAAAATCGGGCGTTTTCGCTTGAAAAATAAAGGCCTACAAATGTTATTTAATTCACTTCCCGTGGAGGAGAAACACTTTTTAAGGCCTCAGAATGAGTAAATTGGCCATTTTCATTCACTTTTACCCTTTTCTCAAATCTTGTGTTTAGGGCCCCTGGAAGCTTGAAAATCACTTTAAACATCTAATTTTATCTCTAAAAGTGATTATCCACGTACAAATGTGAATTGTAGTTCAAAGAGGCAACATTTGAAAACGGACCATTTTTTTAGTTTCTGAAGCATGTCGTAAGGGGGGGTGGTTATCTCTTTCGTCAAAAATCGGGCGTTTTCGCTTGAACAATAAATGCCTACAAATGTTATTTAATTCACTTCCCATGGAGGAGAAACACTTTTTAAGGCCTCAGAGTGAGTAAATTGGCCATTTTCATTCACTTTTAGCCATTCCTCAAATCTCGTGTTTAAGGCCCCTGGAAGCATGAAAATCACTTTAAACATCTCAATTCATCTTTAAAAGTGATTTTCCACGTACAAATGTGAATTGTAGTTCAAAGAGGCGACATTTGAAAACGGACCATTTTTTTTTGTTTCTGAAGCATGTCGTAAGGGGGGGTGGTTATCTCTTTCATCAACAATCAGGCGTTTTTGATTGAACAATAAAGGCCTACAAATGTTATTTAATTCACTTTCTGGGGTGGAGAAAAACTTTTTAAGGCCTCAGAGTGAATAAATTGGCCATTTTCATTCACATTTACCCATTCCTCAAATCTTGTGTTTAGGGCCCCTGGAAGCTTGAAAATCACTTTAAACATCTAATTTCATCTCTAAAAGTGATTATCCACGTACAAATGTGAATTGTAGTTCAAAGACGAAACATTTGAAAATGGACCATTTTTTTCGTTTCTGACGCATGTCGTAAGGGGGGGTGGTTATCTCTTTCACCAAAAAACGGGCATTTTTGATTGAACAATAAAGGCCTCCAAATGTTATTTTATTCACTTCCCGTGGAGGAGAAACACTTTTTAAGGCCGCAGAGAGAGTAAATTGGCCATTTTCATTCACGTTTACCCATTTCTCAAATCTTGTGTTTAGGGCCCCTGGAAGCTTGAAAATCACTTTAAACATCTCATTTTATCTCTAAAAGTGATTATCCACGTACAATGTTAATTGTAGTTCAAAGAGGCAAAATTTGAAAACGGACCATTTTTTTAGTTTCTGAAGCATGTCGTAAGGGGGGTGGTTATCTCTTTCGTCAAAAATCGGGCGTTTTGCTTGAACAATAAATGGCTACAAATTTTATTTTATTCACTTCCCGTGGAGGAGAAACACTTTTTATGGCCTCAGAGTGAGTAAATTGGCCATTTTCATTCACGTTTACCCATTTCTCAAATCTTGTGTTTAGGGCCCCTGGAAGCTTGAAAATCACTTTAAACATCTAATTTTATCTCTAAAAGTGATTATCCACGTACAATGTTAATTGTCGTTCAAAGACGCAACATTTGAAAATAGACCATTTTTTTCGTTTCTGAAGCATGTCGTAAGGGGGGTGGTTATCTCTTTCGTCAAAAATCGGGCGTTTTGCTTGAACAATAAATGCCTACAAATTTTATTTTATTCACTTCCCGTGGAGGAGAAACACTTTTTATGGCCTCAGAGTGAGTAAATTGGCCATTTTCATTCACTTTTACCCATTTCTCAAATCTTGTGTTTAGGGCCCCTGGAAGCTTGAAAATCACTTTAAACATCTAATTTATCTCTAAAAGTGATTATCCACGTACAAATGTGAATTGTCGTTCAAAGACGCAACATTTGAAAATAGACCATGTTTTTCGTTTCTGAGGCATGTCGTAAGGGGGGGTGGTTATCTCTTTCTTCAAAAATCGGGCGTATTCGCTTGAACAATAAATGCCTACAAATGTTATTTAATTCACTTCCCATGGAGGAGAAACACTTGTTAAGGCCTCAGAGTGAGTAAATTGGCCATTTTCATTCACTTTTAACCATTTCTCAAATCTTGTGTTTAGGGCCCCTGGAAGCTTGAAAATCACTTTAAACATCTCAATTTATCTTTAAACATGATTTTCCATGTACAAATGTGAATTGTAGTTCAAAGAGGCAACATTTGAAAACGGACCATTTTTTTAGTTTCTGAAGCATGTCGTAAGGGGGGGGTGGTTATCTCTTTCGTCAAAAATCGGGCGTTTTCGCTTGAACAATAAAGGCCTCGAAATATTATTTTATTCACTTCCCGTGGAGGAGAAACACTTTTTAAGGCCGCAGAGTGAGTAAATTGGCCATTTTCATTCACTTTTACCCATTCCTCAAATCTCGTGTTTCAGGCCCCTGGAAGCATGAAAATCACTTTAAACATCTCAATTTATCTTTAAACATGATTTTCCATGTACAAATGTGAATTGTAGTTCAAAGAGGCAACATTTGAAAACGGACCATTTTTTTAGTTTCTGAAGCATGTCGTAAGGGGGGGTGGTTATCTCTTTCGTCAAAAATCGGGCGTTTTCGCTTGAACAATAAAGGCCTACAAATGTTATTTAATTCACTTCCCGTGGAGGAGAAACACTTTTTAAAGCCTCAGAGTGAGTAAATTGGCCATTTTCATTCACTTTTACCCTTTTCTCAAATCTTGTGTTTAGGGCCCCTGGAAGCTTGAAAATCACTTTAAACATCTCAATTTATCTTTAAACATGATTTTCCATGTACAAATGTGAATTGTAGTTCAAAGAGGCAACATTTGAAAACGGACCATTTTTTTAGTTTCTGAAGCATGTCGTAAGGGGGGGTGGTTATCTCTTTCATCAAAAATCCGGTGTTTTCGCTTGAACAATAAAGGCCTACAAATGTTATTTAATTCACTTCCCGTGGAGGAGAAACACTTTTTAAGGCCTCAGAGTGAGTAAATTGGCCATTTTCATTCACTTTTACCCTTTTCTCAAATCTTGTGTTTAGGGCCCCTGGAAGCTTGAAAATCACTTTAAACATCTAATTTTATCTCTAAAAGTGATTATCCACGTACAAATGTGAATTGTCGTTCAAAGACGCAACATTTGAAAGTGGACCATTTTTTTCGTTTCTGAAGCATGTCGTAAGGGGGGGTGGTTATCTCTTTCACAAAAAAACAGGCGTTTTTGATTGAACAATAAAGGCCTCGAAATATTATTTTATTCACTTCCCGTGGAGGAGAAACACTTTTTAAGGCCGCAGAGTGAGTATATTGGCCATTTTCATTCACTTTTACCCATTCCTCAAATCTCGTGTTTCAGGCCCCTGGAAGCATGAAAATCACTTTAAACATCTCAATTTATCTTTAAACATGATTTTCCATGTACAAATGTGAATTGTAGTTCAAAGAGGCAACATTTGAAAACGGACCATTTTTTTAGTTTCTGAAGCATGTCGTAAGGGGGGGTGGTTATCTCTTTCGTCAAAAATCGGGCGTTTTCGCTTGAACAATAAATGCCTACAAATGTTATTTAATTCACTTCCCATGGAGGAGAAACACTTTTTAAGGCCTCAGAGTGAGTAAATTGGCCATTTTCATTCACTTTTACCCATTTCTCAAATCTTGTGTTTAGGGCCCCTGGAAGCTTGAAAATCACTTTAAACATCTCAATTTATCTTTAAACATGATTTTCCATGTACAAATGTGAATTGTAGTTCAAAGAGGCAACATCTGAAAACGGACCATTTTTTTAGTTTCTGAAGCATGTCGTAAGGGGGGGGTGGTTATCTCTTTCGTCAAAAATCGGGCGTTTTCGCTTGAACAATAAAGGCCTCGAAATATTATTTTATTCACTTCCCGTGGAGGAGAAACACTTTTTAAGGCCGCAGAGTGAGTAAATTGGCCATTTTCATTCACTTTTACCCATTCCTCAAATCTCGTGTTTCAGGCCCCTGGAAGCATGAAAATCACTTTAAACATCTCAATTTATCTTTAAACATGATTTTCCATGTACAAATGTGAATTGTAGTTCAAAGAGGCAACATTTGAAAACGGACCATTTTTTTAGTTTCTGAAGCATGTCGTAAGGGGGGGTGGTTATCTCTTTCGTCAAAAATCGGGCGTTTTCGCTTGAACAATAAAGGCCTACAAATGTTATTTAATTCACTTCCCGTGGAGGAGAAACACTTTTTAAGGCCTCAGAGTGAGTAAATTGGCCATTTTCATTCACTTTTACCCATTTCTCAAATCTTGTGTTTAGGGCCCCTGGAAGCTTGAAAATCACTTTAAACATCTAATTTTATCTCTAAAAGTGATTATCCACGTACAAATGTGAATTGTCGTTCAAAGACGCAACATTTGAAAGTAGACCATTTTGTTCGTTTCTGAAGCATGTCGTAAGGGGGGGTGGTTATCTCTTTCACAAAAAAACTGGCGTTTTTGATTGAACAATAAAGGCCTCGAAATATTATTTTATTCACTTCCCGTGGAGGAGAAACACTTTTTAAGGCCGCAGAGTGAGTAAATTGGCCATTTTCATTCACTTTTACCCATTCCTCAAATCTCGTGTTTCAGGCCCCTGGAAGCATGAAAATCACTTTAAACATCTCAATTCATCTTTAAAAGTGATTTTTCATGTACAAATGTGAATTGTAGTTCAAAGAGGCGACATTTGAAAACGGACCATTTTTTTTTGTTTCTGAAGCATGTCGTAAGGGGGGGTGGTTATCTCTTTCATCAAAAATCGGGCGTTTTTGATTGAACAATAAAGGCCTACAAATGTTATTTAATTCACTTTCTGGGGTGGAGAAAAACTTTTTAAGGCCTCAGAGTGAATAAATTGGCCATTTCCATTCACATTTACCCATTCCTCAAATCTTGTGTTTAGGGCCCCTGGAAGCTTGAAAATCACTTTAAACATCTAATTTCATCTCTAAAAGTGATTATCCACGTACAAATGTGAATTGTAGTTCAAAGACGAAACATTTGAAAATGGACCATTTTTTTCGTTTCTGATGCATGTCGTAAGGGGGGGTGGTTATCTCTTTCACCAAAAAACGGGCATTTTTGATTGAACAAAAAAGGCCTCCAAATGTTATTTTATTCACTTCCCGTGGAGGAGAAACACTTTTTAAGGCCGCAGAGAGAGTAAATTGGCCATTTTCATTCACGTTTACCCATTTCTCAAATCTTGTGTTTAGGGCCCCTGGAAGCTTGAAAATCACTTTAAACATCTCATTTTATCTCTAAAAGTGAATATCCACGTACAATGTTAATTGTAGTTCAAAGAGGCAAAATTTGAAAACGGACCATTTTTTTAGTTTCTGAAGCATGTCGTAAGGGGGGGTGCTTATCTCTTTCACAAAAAAACAGGCGTTTTTGATTGAACAATAAAGGCCTCGAAATATTATTTTATTCACTTCCCGTGAAGGAGAAACCCTTTTTAAGGCCGCAGAGTGAGTAAATTGGCCATTTTCATTCACTTTTACCCATTCCTCAAATCTCGTGTTTCAGGCCCCTGGAAGCATGAAAATCACTTTAAACATCTCAATTTATCTTTAAACATGATTTTCCATGTACAAATGTGAATTGTAGTTCAAAGAGGCAACATTTGAAAACGGACCATTTTTTTAGTTTCTGAAGCATGTCGTAAGGGGGGGTGGTTATCTCTTTCGTCAAAAATCGGGCGTTTTCGCTTAAACAATAAAGGACTACAAATGTTATTTAATTCACTTCCCGTGGAGGAGAAACACTTTTTAAGGCCTCAGAGTGAGTAAATTGGCCATTTTCATTCACTTTTACCCATTTCTCAAATCTTGTGTTTAGGGCCCCTGGAAGCTTGAAAATCACTTTAAACATCTCAATTTATCTTTAAACATGATTTTCCATGTACAAATGTGAATTGTAGTTCAGAGAGGCAACATTTGAAAACGGACCATTTTTTTAGTTTCTGAAGCATGTCGTAAGGGGGGGTGGTTATCTCTTTCGTCAAAAATCGGGCGTTTTCGCTTGAACAATAAAGGCCTACAAATGTTATTTAATTCACTTCCCGTGGAGGAGAAACACTTTTTAAGGCCTCAGAGTGAGTAAATTGGCCATTTTCATTCACTTTTACCTTTTCTCAAATCTTGTGTTTAGGGCCCCTGGAAGCTTGAAAATCACTTTAAACATCTAATTTTATCTCTAAAAGTGATTATCCACGTACAAATGTGAATTGTCGTTCAAAGACGCAACATTTGAAAATGGACTATTTTTTTCGTTTCTGAAGCATGTCGTAAGGGGGGGTGGTTATCTCTTTCACCAAAAAACAGGCGTTTTTCATTGAACAATAAAGGCCTCGAAACATTATTTTATTCACTTCCCGTGGAGTAGAAACACTTTTTAAGGCCTCAGAATGAGTAAATTGGCCATTTTCATTCACTTTTAGCCATTCCTCAAATCTCGTGTTTAAGGCCCCTGGAAGCATGAAAATCACTTTAAACATCTCAATTCATCTTTAAAAGTGATTTTCCACGTACAAATGTGAATTGTAGTTCAAAGAGGCGACATTTGAAAACGGACCATTTTTTTTGTTTCTGAAGCATGTCGTAAGGGGGGTGGTTATCTCTTTCATCAAAAATCGGGCGTTTTCGCTTAAACAATAAAGGACTACAAATGTTATTTAATTCACTTCCCGTGGAGGAGAAACACTTTTTAAGGCCTCAGAGTGAGTAAATTGGCCATTTTCATTCACTTTTACCCATTTCTCAAATCTTGTGTTTAGGGCCCCTGGAAGCTTGAAAATCACTTTAAACATCTCAATTTATCTTTAAACATGATTTTCCATGTACAAATGTGAATTGTAGTTCAGAGAGGCAACATTTGAAAACGGACCATTTTTTTAGTTTCTGAAGCATGTCGTAAGGGGGGGTGGTTATCTCTTTCGTCAAAAATCGGGCGTTTTCGCTTGAACAATAAAGGCCTACAAATGTTATTTAATTCACTTCCCGTGGAGGAGAAACACTTTTTAAGGCCTCAGAGTGAGTAAATTGGCCATTTTCATTCACTTTTACCTTTTCTCAAATCTTGTGTTTAGGGCCCCTGGAAGCTTGAAAATCACTTTAAACATCTAATTTTATCTCTAAAAGTGATTATCCACGTACAAATGTGAATTGTCGTTCAAAGACGCAACATTTGAAAATGGACTATTTTTTTCGTTTCTGAAGCATGTCGTAAGGGGGGGTGGTTATCTCTTTCACCAAAAAACAGGCGTTTTTGATTGAACAATAAAGGCCTCGAAACATTATTTTATTCACTTCCCGTGGAGGAGAAACACTTTTTAAGGCCTCAGAATGAGTAAATTGGCCATTTTCATTCACTTTTAGCCATTCCTCAAATCTCGTGTTTAAGGCCCCTGGAAGCATGAAAATCACTTTAAACATCTCAATTCATCTTTAAAAGTGATTTTCCACGTACAAATGTGAATTGTAGTTCAAAGAGGCGACATTTGAAAACGGACCATTTTTTTTGTTTCTGAAGCATGTCGTAAGGGGGGGTGGTTATCTCTTTCGTCAAAAATCGGGCGTTTTCGCTTGAACAATAAAGGCCTACAAATGTTATTTAATTCACTTCCCGTGGAGGAGAAACACTTTTTAAGGCCTCAGAGTGCGTAAATTGGCCATTTTCATTCACTTTTACCCATTACTCAAAACTTGTGTTTAGGGCCCCTGGAAGCTTTAAAATCACTTTAAACATCTAATTTTATCTCTAAAAGTGATTATCCACGTACAAATGTGAATTGTCGTTCAAAGACGCAACATTTGAAAGTGGACCATTTTGTTCGTTTCTGAAGCATGTCGTAAGGGGGGGTGGTTATCTCTTTCACAAAAAAACTGGCGTTTTTGATTGAACAATAAAGGCCTCGAAATATTATTTTATTCACTTCCCGTGGAGGAGAAAACCTTTTTAAGGCCGCAGAGTGAGTAAATTGGCCATTTTCATTCACTTTTACCCATTCCTCAAATCTCGTGTTTCAGGCCCCTGGAAGCATGAAAATCACTTTAAACATCTCAATTTATCTTTAAACATGATTTTCCATGTACAAATGTGAATTGTAGTTCAAAGAGGCAACATTTGAAAACGGACCATTTTTTTAGTTTCTGAAGCATGTCGTAAGGGGGGGTGGTTATCTCTTTCGTCAAAAATCGGGCGTTTTCGCTTGAACAATAAAGGCCTACAACTGTTATTTAATTCACTTCCCGTGGAGGAGAAGCACTTTTTAAGGCCTCAGAGTGAGTAAATTGGCCATTTTCATTCACTTTTACCCTTTTCTCAAATCTTGTGTTTAGGGCCCCTGGAAGCTTGAAAATCACTTAAAACATCTAATTTTATCTCTAAAAGTGATTATCCACGTACAAATGTGAATTGTCGTTCAAAGACGCAACATTTGAAAATGGACTATTTTTTTCGTTTCTGAAGCATGTCGTAAGGGGGGGTGGTTATCTCTTTCACCAAAAAACGGGCATTTTTGATTGAACAATAAAGGCCTCCAAATGTTATTTTATTCACTTCCCGTGGAGGAGAAACACTTTTTAAGGCCGCAGAGAGAGTAAATTGGCCATTTTCATTCACGTTTACCCATTTCTCAAATCTTGTGTTTAGGGCCCCTGGAAGCTTGAAAATCACTTTAAACATCTCATTTTATCTCTAAAAGTGATTATCCACGTACAATGTTAATTGTAGTTCAAAGAGGCAAAATTTGAAAACGGACCATTTTTTTAGTTTCTGAAGCATGTCGTAAGGGGGGTGGTTATCTCTTTCGTCAAAAATCGGGCGTTTTGCTTGAACAATAAATGCCTACAAATTTTATTTTATTCACTTCCCGTGGAGGAGAAACACTTTTTATGGCCTCGGAGTGAGTAAATTGGCCATTTTCATTCACTTTTACCCATTTCTCAAATCTTGTGTTTAGGGCCCCTGGAAGCTTGAAAATCACTTTAAACATCTAATTTTATCTCTAAAAGTGATTATCCACGTACAAATGTGAATTGTCGTTCAAAGACGCAACATTTGAAAATAGACCATTTTTTTCGTTTCTGAAGCATGTCGTAAGGGGGGGTGCTTATCTCTTTCACAAAAAAACAGGCGTTTTTGATTGAACAATAAAGGCCTCGAAATATTATTTTATTCACTTCCCGTGGAGGAGAAACACTTTTTAAGGCCGCAGAGTGAGTAAATTGGCCATTTTCATTCACTTTTACCCATTCCTCAAATCTCGTGTTTCAGGCCCCTGGAAGCATGAAAATCCCTTTAAACATCTCAATTTATCTTTAAACATGATTTTCCATGAACAAATGTGAATTGTAGTTCAAAGAGGCAACATTTGAAAACGGACCATTTTTTTAGTTTCTGAAGCATGTCGTAAGGGGGGGTGGTTATCTCTTTCATCAACAATCAGGCGTTTTTGATTGAACAATAAAGGCCTACAAATGTTATTTAATTCACTTTCTGGGGTGGAGAAAAACTTTTTAAGGCCTCAGAGTGAATAAATTGGCCATTTTCATTCACATTTACCCATTCCTCAAATCTTGTGTTTAGGGCCCCTGGAAGCTTGAAAATCACTTTAAACATCTAATTTCATCTCTAAAAGTGATTATCCACGTACAAATGTGAATTGTAGTTCAAAGACGAAACATTTGAAAATGGACCATTTTTTTCGTTTCTGACGCATGTCGTAAGGGGGGGTGGTTATCTCTTTCACCAAAAAACGGGCATTTTTGATTGAACAATAAAGGCCTCCAAATGTTATTTTATTCACTTCCCGTGGAGGAGAAACACTTTTTAAGGCCGCAGAGAGAGTAAATTGGCCATTTTCATTCACGTTTACCCATTTCTCAAATCTTGTGTTTAGGGCCCCTGGAAGCTTGAAAATCACTTTAAACATCTCATTTTATCTCTAAAAGTGATTATCCACGTACAATGTTAATTGTAGTTCAAAGAGGCAAAATTTGAAAACGGACCATTTTTTTAGTTTCTGAAGCATGTCGTAAGGGGGGTGGTTATCTCTTTCGTCAAAAATCGGGCGTTTTGCTTGAACAATAAATGGCTACAAATTTTATTTTATTCACTTCCCGTGGAGGAGAAACACTTTTTATGGCCTCAGAGTGAGTAAATTGGCCATTTTCATTCACGTTTACCCATTTCTCAAATCTTGTGTTTAGGGCCCCTGGAAGCTTGAAAATCACTTTAAACATCTAATTTTATCTCTAAAAGTGATTATCCACGTACAATGTTAATTGTCGTTCAAAGACGCAACATTTGAAAATAGACCATTTTTTTCGTTTCTGAAGCATGTCGTAAGGGGGGTGGTTATCTCTTTCGTCAAAAATCGGGCGTTTTGCTTGAACAATAAATGCCTACAAATTTTATTTTATTCACTTCCCGTGGAGGAGAAACACTTTTTATGGCCTCAGAGTGAGTAAATTGGCCATTTTCATTCACTTTTACCCATTTCTCAAATCTTGTGTTTAGGGCCCCTGGAAGCTTGAAAATCACTTTAAACATCTAATTTATCTCTAAAAGTGATTATCCACGTACAAATGTGAATTGTCGTTCAAAGACGCAACATTTGAAAATAGACCATGTTTTTCGTTTCTGAGGCATGTCGTAAGGGGGGGTGGTTATCTCTTTCTTCAAAAATCGGGCGTATTCGCTTGAACAATAAATGCCTACAAATGTTATTTAATTCACTTCCCATGGAGGAGAAACACTTGTTAAGGCCTCAGAGTGAGTAAATTGGCCATTTTCATTCACTTTTAACCATTTCTCAAATCTTGTGTTTAGGGCCCCTGGAAGCTTGAAAATCACTTTAAACATCTCAATTTATCTTTAAACATGATTTTCCATGTACAAATGTGAATTGTAGTTCAAAGAGGCAACATTTGAAAACGGACCATTTTTTTAGTTTCTGAAGCATGTCGTAAGGGGGGGTGGTTATCTCTTTCGTCAAAAATCGGGCGTTTTCGCTTGAACAATAAAGGCCTACAAATGTTATTTAATTCACTTCCCGTGGAGGAGAAACACTTTTTAAGGCCTCAGAGTGAGTAAATTGGCCATTTTCATTCACTTTTACCCTTTTCTCAAATCTTGTGTTTAGGGCCCCTGGAAGCTTGAAAATCACTTTAAACATCTAATTTTATCTCTAAAAGTGATTATCCACGTACAAATGTGAATTGTCGTTCAAAGACGCAACATTTGAAAGTGGACCATTTTTTTCGTTTCTGAAGCATGTCGTAAGGGGGGGTGGTTATCTCTTTCACAAAAAAACAGGCGTTTTTGATTGAACAATAAAGGCCTCGAAATATTATTTTATTCACTTCCCGTGGAGGAGAAACACTTTTTAAGGCCGCAGAGTGAGTATATTGGCCATTTTCATTCACTTTTACCCATTCCTCAAATCTCGTGTTTCAGGCCCCTGGAAGCATGAAAATCACTTTAAACATCTCAATTTATCTTTAAACATGATTTTCCATGTACAAATGTGAATTGTAGTTCAAAGAGGCAACATTTGAAAACGGACCATTTTTTTAGTTTCTGAAGCATGTCGTAAGGGGGGGTGGTTATCTCTTTCGTCAAAAATCGGGCGTTTTCGCTTGAACAATAAATGCCTACAAATGTTATTTAATTCACTTCCCATGGAGGAGAAACACTTTTTAAGGCCTCAGAGTGAGTAAATTGGCCATTTTCATTCACTTTTACCCATTTCTCAAATCTTGTGTTTAGGGCCCCTGGAAGCTTGAAAATCACTTTAAACATCTCAATTTATCTTTAAACATGATTTTCCATGTACAAATGTGAATTGTAGTTCAAAGAGGCAACATTTGAAAACGGACCATTTTTTTAGTTTCTGAAGCATGTCGTAAGGGGGGGGTGGTTATCTCTTTCGTCAAAAATCGGGCGTTTTCGCTTGAACAATAAAGGCCTCGAAATATTATTTTATTCACTTCCCGTGGAGGAGAAACACTTTTTAAGGCCGCAGAGTGAGTAAATTGGCCATTTTCATTCACTTTTACCCATTCCTCAAATCTCGTGTTTCAGGCCCCTGGAAGCATGAAAATCACTTTAAACATCTCAATTTATCTTTAAACATGATTTTCCATGTACAAATGTGAATTGTAGTTCAAAGAGGCAACATTTGAAAACGGACCATTTTTTTAGTTTCTGAAGCATGTCGTAAGGGGGGGTGGTTATCTCTTTCGTCAAAAATCGGGCGTTTTCGCTTGAACAATAAAGGCCTACAAATGTTATTTAATTCACTTCCCGTGGAGGAGAAACACTTTTTAAGGCCTCAGAGTGAGTAAATTGGCCATTTTCATTCACTTTTACCCATTTCTCAAATCTTGTGTTTAGGGCCCCTGGAAGCTTGAAAATCACTTTAAACATCTAATTTTATCTCTAAAAGTGATTATCCACGTACAAATGTGAATTGTCGTTCAAAGACGCAACATTTGAAAGTAGACCATTTTGTTCGTTTCTGAAGCATGTCGTAAGGGGGGGTGGTTATCTCTTTCACAAAAAAACTGGCGTTTTTGATTGAACAATAAAGGCCTCGAAATATTATTTTATTCACTTCCCGTGGAGGAGAAACACTTTTTAAGGCCGCAGAGTGAGTAAATTGGCCATTTTCATTCACTTTTACCCATTCCTCAAATCTCGTGTTTCAGGCCCCTGGAAGCATGAAAATCACTTTAAACATCTCAATTCATCTTTAAAAGTGATTTTTCATGTACAAATGTGAATTGTAGTTCAAAGAGGCGACATTTGAAAACGGACCATTTTTTTTTGTTTCTGAAGCATGTCGTAAGGGGGGGTGGTTATCTCTTTCATCAAAAATCGGGCGTTTTTGATTGAACAATAAAGGCCTACAAATGTTATTTAATTCACTTTCTGGGGTGGAGAAAAACTTTTTAAGGCCTCAGAGTGAATAAATTGGCCATTTCCATTCACATTTACCCATTCCTCAAATCTTGTGTTTAGGGCCCCTGGAAGCTTGAAAATCACTTTAAACATCTAATTTCATCTCTAAAAGTGATTATCCACGTACAAATGTGAATTGTAGTTCAAAGACGAAACATTTGAAAATGGACCATTTTTTTCGTTTCTGACGCATGTCGTAAGGGGGGGTGGTTATCTCTTTCACCAAAAAACGGGCATTTTTGATTGAACAAAAAAGGCCTCCAAATGTTATTTTATTCACTTCCCGTGGAGGAGAAACACTTTTTAAGGCCGCAGAGAGAGTAAATTGGCCATTTTCATTCACGTTTACCCATTTCTCAAATCTTGTGTTTAGGGCCCCTGGAAGCTTGAAAATCACTTTAAACATCTCATTTTATCTCTAAAAGTGAATATCCACGTACAATGTTAATTGTAGTTCAAAGAGGCAAAATTTGAAAACGGACCATTTTTTTAGTTTCTGAAGCATGTCGTAAGGGGGGGTGCTTATCTCTTTCACAAAAAAACAGGCGTTTTTGATTGAACAATAAAGGCCTCGAAATATTATTTTATTCACTTCCCGTGAAGGAGAAACCCTTTTTAAGGCCGCAGAGTGAGTAAATTGGCCATTTTCATTCACTTTTACCCATTCCTCAAATCTCGTGTTTCAGGCCCCTGGAAGCATGAAAATCACTTTAAACATCTCAATTTATCTTTAAACATGATTTTCCATGTACAAATGTGAATTGTAGTTCAAAGAGGCAACATTTGAAAACGGACCATTTTTTTAGTTTCTGAAGCATGTCGTAAGGGGGGGTGGTTATCTCTTTCGTCAAAAATCGGGCGTTTTCGCTTAAACAATAAAGGACTACAAATGTTATTTAATTCACTTCCCGTGGAGGAGAAACACTTTTTAAGGCCTCAGAGTGAGTAAATTGGCCATTTTCATTCACTTTTACCCATTTCTCAAATCTTGTGTTTAGGGCCCCTGGAAGCTTGAAAATCACTTTAAACATCTCAATTTATCTTTAAACATGATTTTCCATGTACAAATGTGAATTGTAGTTCAGAGAGGCAACATTTGAAAACGGACCATTTTTTTAGTTTCTGAAGCATGTCGTAAGGGGGGGTGGTTATCTCTTTCGTCAAAAATCGGGCGTTTTCGCTTGAACAATAAAGGCCTACAAATGTTATTTAATTCACTTCCCGTGGAGGAGAAACACTTTTTAAGGCCTCAGAGTGAGTAAATTGGCCATTTTCATTCACTTTTACCTTTTCTCAAATCTTGTGTTTAGGGCCCCTGGAAGCTTGAAAATCACTTTAAACATCTAATTTTATCTCTAAAAGTGATTATCCACGTACAAATGTGAATTGTCGTTCAAAGACGCAACATTTGAAAATGGACTATTTTTTTCGTTTCTGAAGCATGTCGTAAGGGGGGGTGGTTATCTCTTTCACCAAAAAACAGGCGTTTTTCATTGAACAATAAAGGCCTCGAAACATTATTTTATTCACTTCCCGTGGAGTAGAAACACTTTTTAAGGCCTCAGAATGAGTAAATTGGCCATTTTCATTCACTTTTAGCCATTCCTCAAATCTCGTGTTTAAGGCCCCTGGAAGCATGAAAATCACTTTAAACATCTCAATTCATCTTTAAAAGTGATTTTCCACGTACAAATGTGAATTGTAGTTCAAAGAGGCGACATTTGAAAACGGACCATTTTTTTTGTTTCTGAAGCATGTCGTAAGGGGGGTGGTTATCTCTTTCATCAAAAATCGGGCGTTTTCGCTTAAACAATAAAGGACTACAAATGTTATTTAATTCACTTCCCGTGGAGGAGAAACACTTTTTAAGGCCTCAGAGTGAGTAAATTGGCCATTTTCATTCACTTTTACCCATTTCTCAAATCTTGTGTTTAGGGCCCCTGGAAGCTTGAAAATCACTTTAAACATCTCAATTTATCTTTAAACATGATTTTCCATGTACAAATGTGAATTGTAGTTCAGAGAGGCAACATTTGAAAACGGACCATTTTTTTAGTTTCTGAAGCATGTCGTAAGGGGGGGTGGTTATCTCTTTCGTCAAAAATCGGGCGTTTTCGCTTGAACAATAAAGGCCTACAAATGTTATTTAATTCACTTCCCGTGGAGGAGAAACACTTTTTAAGGCCTCAGAGTGAGTAAATTGGCCATTTTCATTCACTTTTACCTTTTCTCAAATCTTGTGTTTAGGGCCCCTGGAAGCTTGAAAATCACTTTAAACATCTAATTTTATCTCTAAAAGTGATTATCCACGTACAAATGTGAATTGTCGTTCAAAGACGCAACATTTGAAAATGGACTATTTTTTTCGTTTCTGAAGCATGTCGTAAGGGGGGGTGGTTATCTCTTTCACCAAAAAACAGGCGTTTTTGATTGAACAATAAAGGCCTCGAAACATTATTTTATTCACTTCCCGTGGAGGAGAAACACTTTTTAAGGCCTCAGAATGAGTAAATTGGCCATTTTCATTCACTTTTAGCCATTCCTCAAATCTCGTGTTTAAGGCCCCTGGAAGCATGAAAATCACTTTAAACATCTCAATTCATCTTTAAAAGTGATTTTCCACGTACAAATGTGAATTGTAGTTCAAAGAGGCGACATTTGAAAACGGACCATTTTTTTTGTTTCTGAAGCATGTCGTAAGGGGGGGTGGTTATCTCTTTCGTCAAAAATCGGGCGTTTTCGCTTGAACAATAAAGGCCTACAAATGTTATTTAATTCACTTCCCGTGGAGGAGAAACACTTTTTAAGGCCTCAGAGTGCGTAAATTGGCCATTTTCATTCACTTTTACCCATTACTCAAAACTTGTGTTTAGGGCCCCTGGAAGCTTTAAAATCACTTTAAACATCTAATTTTATCTCTAAAAGTGATTATCCACGTACAAATGTGAATTGTCGTTCAAAGACGCAACATTTGAAAGTGGACCATTTTGTTCGTTTCTGAAGCATGTCGTAAGGGGGGGTGGTTATCTCTTTCACAAAAAAACTGGCGTTTTTGATTGAACAATAAAGGCCTCGAAATATTATTTTATTCACTTCCCGTGGAGGAGAAAACCTTTTTAAGGCCGCAGAGTGAGTAAATTGGCCATTTTCATTCACTTTTACCCATTCCTCAAATCTCGTGTTTCAGGCCCCTGGAAGCATGAAAATCACTTTAAACATCTCAATTTATCTTTAAACATGATTTTCCATGTACAAATGTGAATTGTAGTTCAAAGAGGCAACATTTGAAAACGGACCATTTTTTTAGTTTCTGAAGCATGTCGTAAGGGGGGGTGGTTATCTCTTTCGTCAAAAATCGGGCGTTTTCGCTTGAACAATAAAGGCCTACAAATGTTATTTAATTCACTTCCCGTGGAGGAGAAACACTTTTTAAGGCCTCAGAGTGAGTAAATTGGCCATTTTCATTCACTTTTACCCATTTCTCAAATCTTGTGTTTAGGGCCCCTGGAAGCTTGAAAATCACTTTAAACATCTAATTTTATCTCTAAAAGTGATTATCCACGTACAAATGTGAATTGTCGTTCAAAGACGCAACATTTGAAAGTAGACCATTTTGTTCGTTTCTGAAGCATGTCGTAAGGGGGGGTGGTTATCTCTTTCACAAAAAAACTGGCGTTTTTGATTGAACAATAAAGGCCTCGAAATATTATTTTATTCACTTCCCGTGGAGGAGAAACACTTTTTAAGGCCGCAGAGTGAGTAAATTGGCCATTTTCATTCACTTTTACCCATTCCTCAAATCTCGTGTTTCAGGCCCCTGGAAGCATGAAAATCACTTTAAACATCTCAATTCATCTTTAAAAGTGATTTTTCATGTACAAATGTGAATTGTAGTTCAAAGAGGCGACATTTGAAAACGGACCATTTTTTTTTGTTTCTGAAGCATGTCGTAAGGGGGGGTGGTTATCTCTTTCATCAAAAATCGGGCGTTTTTGATTGAACAATAAAGGCCTACAAATGTTATTTAATTCACTTTCTGGGGTGGAGAAAAACTTTTTAAGGCCTCAGAGTGAATAAATTGGCCATTTCCATTCACATTTACCCATTCCTCAAATCTTGTGTTTAGGGCCCCTGGAAGCTTGAAAATCACTTTAAACATCTAATTTCATCTCTAAAAGTGATTATCCACGTACAAATGTGAATTGTAGTTCAAAGACGAAACATTTGAAAATGGACCATTTTTTTCGTTTCTGACGCATGTCGTAAGGGGGGGTGGTTATCTCTTTCACCAAAAAACGGGCATTTTTGATTGAACAAAAAAGGCCTCCAAATGTTATTTTATTCACTTCCCGTGGAGGAGAAACACTTTTTAAGGCCGCAGAGAGAGTAAATTGGCCATTTTCATTCACGTTTACCCATTTCTCAAATCTTGTGTTTAGGGCCCCTGGAAGCTTGAAAATCACTTTAAACATCTCATTTTATCTCTAAAAGTGAATATCCACGTACAATGTTAATTGTAGTTCAAAGAGGCAAAATTTGAAAACGGACCATTTTTTTAGTTTCTGAAGCATGTCGTAAGGGGGGGTGCTTATCTCTTTCACAAAAAAACAGGCGTTTTTGATTGAACAATAAAGGCCTCGAAATATTATTTTATTCACTTCCCGTGAAGGAGAAACCCTTTTTAAGGCCGCAGAGTGAGTAAATTGGCCATTTTCATTCACTTTTACCCATTCCTCAAATCTCGTGTTTCAGGCCCCTGGAAGCATGAAAATCACTTTAAACATCTCAATTTATCTTTAAACATGATTTTCCATGTACAAATGTGAATTGTAGTTCAAAGAGGCAACATTTGAAAACGGACCATTTTTTTAGTTTCTGAAGCATGTCGTAAGGGGGGGTGGTTATCTCTTTCGTCAAAAATCGGGCGTTTTCGCTTAAACAATAAAGGACTACAAATGTTATTTAATTCACTTCCCGTGGAGGAGAAACACTTTTTAAGGCCTCAGAGTGAGTAAATTGGCCATTTTCATTCACTTTTACCCATTTCTCAAATCTTGTGTTTAGGGCCCCTGGAAGCTTGAAAATCACTTTAAACATCTCAATTTATCTTTAAACATGATTTTCCATGTACAAATGTGAATTGTAGTTCAGAGAGGCAACATTTGAAAACGGACCATTTTTTTAGTTTCTGAAGCATGTCGTAAGGGGGGGTGGTTATCTCTTTCGTCAAAAATCGGGCGTTTTCGCTTGAACAATAAAGGCCTACAAATGTTATTTAATTCACTTCCCGTGGAGGAGAAACACTTTTTAAGGCCTCAGAGTGAGTAAATTGGCCATTTTCATTCACTTTTACCTTTTCTCAAATCTTGTGTTTAGGGCCCCTGGAAGCTTGAAAATCACTTTAAACATCTAATTTTATCTCTAAAAGTGATTATCCACGTACAAATGTGAATTGTCGTTCAAAGACGCAACATTTGAAAATGGACTATTTTTTTCGTTTCTGAAGCATGTCGTAAGGGGGGGTGGTTATCTCTTTCACCAAAAAACAGGCGTTTTTCATTGAACAATAAAGGCCTCGAAACATTATTTTATTCACTTCCCGTGGAGTAGAAACACTTTTTAAGGCCTCAGAATGAGTAAATTGGCCATTTTCATTCACTTTTAGCCATTCCTCAAATCTCGTGTTTAAGGCCCCTGGAAGCATGAAAATCACTTTAAACATCTCAATTCATCTTTAAAAGTGATTTTCCACGTACAAATGTGAATTGTAGTTCAAAGAGGCGACATTTGAAAACGGACCATTTTTTTTGTTTCTGAAGCATGTCGTAAGGGGGGTGGTTATCTCTTTCATCAAAAATCGGGCGTTTTCGCTTAAACAATAAAGGACTACAAATGTTATTTAATTCACTTCCCGTGGAGGAGAAACACTTTTTAAGGCCTCAGAGTGAGTAAATTGGCCATTTTCATTCACTTTTACCCATTTCTCAAATCTTGTGTTTAGGGCCCCTGGAAGCTTGAAAATCACTTTAAACATCTCAATTTATCTTTAAACATGATTTTCCATGTACAAATGTGAATTGTAGTTCAGAGAGGCAACATTTGAAAACGGACCATTTTTTTAGTTTCTGAAGCATGTCGTAAGGGGGGGTGGTTATCTCTTTCGTCAAAAATCGGGCGTTTTCGCTTGAACAATAAAGGCCTACAAATGTTATTTAATTCACTTCCCGTGGAGGAGAAACACTTTTTAAGGCCTCAGAGTGAGTAAATTGGCCATTTTCATTCACTTTTACCTTTTCTCAAATCTTGTGTTTAGGGCCCCTGGAAGCTTGAAAATCACTTTAAACATCTAATTTTATCTCTAAAAGTGATTATCCACGTACAAATGTGAATTGTCGTTCAAAGACGCAACATTTGAAAATGGACTATTTTTTTCGTTTCTGAAGCATGTCGTAAGGGGGGGTGGTTATCTCTTTCACCAAAAAACAGGCGTTTTTGATTGAACAATAAAGGCCTCGAAACATTATTTTATTCACTTCCCGTGGAGGAGAAACACTTTTTAAGGCCTCAGAATGAGTAAATTGGCCATTTTCATTCACTTTTAGCCATTCCTCAAATCTCGTGTTTAAGGCCCCTGGAAGCATGAAAATCACTTTAAACATCTCAATTCATCTTTAAAAGTGATTTTCCACGTACAAATGTGAATTGTAGTTCAAAGAGGCGACATTTGAAAACGGACCATTTTTTTTGTTTCTGAAGCATGTCGTAAGGGGGGGTGGTTATCTCTTTCGTCAAAAATCGGGCGTTTTCGCTTGAACAATAAAGGCCTACAAATGTTATTTAATTCACTTCCCGTGGAGGAGAAACACTTTTTAAGGCCTCAGAGTGCGTAAATTGGCCATTTTCATTCACTTTTACCCATTACTCAAAACTTGTGTTTAGGGCCCCTGGAAGCTTTAAAATCACTTTAAACATCTAATTTTATCTCTAAAAGTGATTATCCACGTACAAATGTGAATTGTCGTTCAAAGACGCAACATTTGAAAGTGGACCATTTTGTTCGTTTCTGAAGCATGTCGTAAGGGGGGGTGGTTATCTCTTTCACAAAAAAACTGGCGTTTTTGATTGAACAATAAAGGCCTCGAAATATTATTTTATTCACTTCCCGTGGAGGAGAAAACCTTTTTAAGGCCGCAGAGTGAGTAAATTGGCCATTTTCATTCACTTTTACCCATTCCTCAAATCTCGTGTTTCAGGCCCCTGGAAGCATGAAAATCACTTTAAACATCTCAATTTATCTTTAAACATGATTTTCCATGTACAAATGTGAATTGTAGTTCAAAGAGGCAACATTTGAAAACGGACCATTTTTTTAGTTTCTGAAGCATGTCGTAAGGGGGGGTGGTTATCTCTTTCGTCAAAAATCGGGCGTTTTCGCTTGAACAATAAAGGCCTACAACTGTTATTTAATTCACTTCCCGTGGAGGAGAAGCACTTTTTAAGGCCTCAGAGTGAGTAAATTGGCCATTTTCATTCACTTTTACCCTTTTCTCAAATCTTGTGTTTAGGGCCCCTGGAAGCTTGAAAATCACTTAAAACATCTAATTTTATCTCTAAAAGTGATTATCCACGTACAAATGTGAATTGTCGTTCAAAGACGCAACATTTGAAAATGGACTATTTTTTTCGTTTCTGAAGCATGTCGTAAGGGGGGGTGGTTATCTCTTTCACCAAAAAACGGGCATTTTTGATTGAACAATAAAGGCCTCCAAATGTTATTTTATTCACTTCC
Source organism: Triturus cristatus (assembly GCF_964204655.1). Lineage (NCBI taxonomy): Eukaryota > Metazoa > Chordata > Amphibia > Caudata > Salamandridae > Triturus > Triturus cristatus. Next base: position 178,069,427 of record NC_140595.1, read on the forward strand.
CGTGGAGGAGAAACACTTTTTAAGGCCGCAGAGAGAGTAAATTGGCCATTTTCATTCACGTTTACCCATTTCTCAAATCTTGTGTTTAGGGCCCCTGGAAGCTTGAAAATCACTTTAAACATCTCATTTTATCTCTAAAAGTGATTATCCACGTACAATGTTAATTGTAGTTCAAAGAGGCAAAATTTGAAAACGGACCATTTTTTTAGTTTCTGAAGCATGTCGTAAGGGGGGTGGTTATCTCTTTCGTCAAAAATCGGGCGTTTTGCTTGAACAATAAATGCCTACAAATTTTATTTTATTCACTTCCCGTGGAGGAGAAACACTTTTTATGGCCTCGGAGTGAGTAAATTGGCCATTTTCATTCACTTTTACCCATTTCTCAAATCTTGTGTTTAGGGCCCCTGGAAGCTTGAAAATCACTTTAAACATCTAATTTTATCTCTAAAAGTGATTATCCACGTACAAATGTGAATTGTCGTTCAAAGACGCAACATTTGAAAATAGACCATTTTTTTCGTTTCTGAAGCATGTCGTAAGGGGGGGTGCTTATCTCTTTCACAAAAAAACAGGCGTTTTTGATTGAACAATAAAGGCCTCGAAATATTATTTTATTCACTTCCCGTGGAGGAGAAACACTTTTTAAGGCCGCAGAGTGAGTAAATTGGCCATTTTCATTCACTTTTACCCATTCCTCAAATCTCGTGTTTCAGGCCCCTGGAAGCATGAAAATCCCTTTAAACATCTCAATTTATCTTTAAACATGATTTTCCATGAACAAATGTGAATTGTAGTTCAAAGAGGCAACATTTGAAAACGGACCATTTTTTTAGTTTCTGAAGCATGTCGTAAGGGGGGGTGGTTATCTCTTTCGTCAAAAATCGGGCGTTTTCGCTTGAACAATAAAGGCCTACAAATGTTATTTAATTCACTTCCCGTGGAGGAGAAACACTTTTTAAGGCCTCAGAATGAGTAAATTGGCCATTTTCATTCACTTTTACCCTTTTCTCAAATCTTGTGTTTAGGGCCCCTGGAAGCTTGAAAATCACTTTAAACATCTAATTTTATCTCTAAAAGTGATTATCCACGTACAAATGTGAATTGTCGTTCAAAGACGCAACATTTGAAAATGGACTATTTTTTTCGTTTCTGAAGCATGTCGTAAGGGGGGGTGGTTATCTCTTTCACCAAAAAACAGGCGTTTTTGATTGAACAATAAAGGCCTCGAAACATTATTTTATTCACTTCCCGTGGAGGAGAAGCACTTTTTAAGGCCTCAGAGTGAGTAAATTGGCCATTTTCATTCACTTTTACCCTTTTCTCAAATCTTGTGTTTAGGGCCCCTGGAAGCTTGAAAATCACTTAAAACATCTAATTTTATCTCTAAAAGTGATTATCCACGTACAAATGTGAATTGTCGTTCAAAGACGCAACATTTGAAAATGGACTATTTTTTTCGTTTCTGAAGCATGTCGTAAGGGGGGGTGGTTATCTCTTTCACCAAAAAACGGGCATTTTTGATTGAACAATAAAGGCCTCCAAATGTTATTTTATTCACTTCCCGTGGAGGAGAAACACTTTTTAAGGCCGCAGAGAGAGTAAATTGGCCATTTTCATTCACGTTTACCCATTTCTCAAATCTTGTGTTTAGGGCCCCTGGAAGCTTGAAAATCACTTTAAACATCTCATTTTATCTCTAAAAGTGATTATCCACGTACAATGTTAATTGTAGTTCAAAGAGGCAAAATTTGAAAACGGACCATTTTTTTAGTTTCTGAAGCATGTCGTAAGGGGGGTGGTTATCTCTTTCGTCAAAAATCGGGCGTTTTGCTTGAACAATAAATGCCTACAAATTTTATTTTATTCACTTCCCGTGGAGGAGAAACACTTTTTATGGCCTCAGAGTGAGTAAATTGGCCATTTTCATTCACTTTTACCCATTTCTCAAATCTTGTGTTTAGGGCCCCTGGAAGCTTGAAAATCACTTTAAACATCTAATTTTATCTCTAAAAGTGATTATCCACGTACAAATGTGAATTGTCGTTCAAAGACGCAACATTTGAAAATAGACCATTTTTTTCGTTTCTGAAGCATGTCGTAAGGGGGGGTGCTTATCTCTTTCACAAAAAAACAGGCGTTTTTGATTGAACAATAAAGGCCTCGAAATATTATTTTATTCACTTCCCATGGAGGAGAAACACTTTTTAAGGCCGCAGAGTGAGTAAATTGGCCATTTTCATTCACTTTTACCCATTCCTCAAATCTCGTGTTTCAGGCCCCTGGAAGCATGAAAATCCCTTTAAACATCTCAATTTATCTTTAAACATGATTTTCCATGTACAAATGTGAATTGTAGTTCAAAGAGGCAACATTTGAAAACGGACCATTTTTTTAGTTTCTGAAGCATGTCGTAAGGGGGGGTGGTTATCTCTTTCGTCAAAAATCGGGCGTTTTCGCTTGAACAATAAAGGCCTACAAATGTTATTTAATTCACTTCCCGTGGAGGAGAAACACTTTTTAAGGCCTCAGAATGAGTAAATTGGCCATTTTCATTCACTTTTACCCTTTTCTCAAATCTTGTGTTTAGGGCCCCTGGAAGCTTGAAAATCACTTTAAACATCTAATTTTATCTCTAAAAGTGATTATCCACGTACAAATGTGAATTGTCGTTCAAAGACGCAACATTTGAAAATGGACTATTTTTTTCGTTTCTGAAGCATGTCGTAAGGGGGGGTGGTTATCTCTTTCACCAAAAAACAGGCGTTTTTGATTGAACAATAAAGGCCTCGAAACATTATTTTATTCACTTCCCGTGGAGGAGAAACACTTTTTAAGGCCTCAGAATGAGTAAATTGGCCATTTTCATTCACTTTTAGCCATTCCTCAAATCTCGTGTTTAAGGCCCCTGGAAGCATGAAAATCACTTTAAACATCTCAATTCATCTTTAAAAGTGATTTTCCACGTACAAATGTGAATTGTAGTTCAAAGAGGCGACATTTGAAAACGGACCATTTTTTTTTGTTTCTGAAGCATGTCGTAAGGGGGGGTGGTTATCTCTTTCATCAAAAATCAGGCATTTTTGATTGAACAATAGAGGCCTACAAATGTTATTTAATTCACTTTCTGGGGTGGAGAAAAACTTTTTAAGGCCTCAAAGTGAATAAATTGGCCATTTTCATTCACATTTACCCATTCCTCAAATCTTGTGTTTAGGGCCCCTGGAAGCTTGAAAATCACTTTAAACATCTAATTTCATCTCTAAAAGTGATTATCCACGTACAAATGTGAATTGTAGTTCAAAGACGAAACATTTGAAAATGGACCATTTTTTTTGTTTCTGACGCATGTCGTAAGGGGGTGGTTATCTCTTTCGTCAAAAATCGGGCGTTTTGCTTGAACAATAAATGCCTACAAATGTTATTTAATTCACTTCCCGTGGAGGAGAAACACTTTTTAAGGCCGCAGAGAGAGTAAATTGGCCATTTTCATTCACGTTTACCCATTTCTTAAATCTTGTGTTTAGGGCCCCTGGAAGCTTGAAAATCACTTTAAACATCTCATTTTATCTCTAAAAGTGATTATCCACGTACAATGTTAATTGTAGTTCAAAGAGGCAAAATTTGAAAACGGACCATTTTTTTAGTTTCTGAAGCATGTCGTAAGGGGGTGGTTATCTCTTTCGTCAAAAATCGGGCGTTTTGCTTGAACAATAAATGCCTACAAATTTTATTTTATTCACTTCCCGTGGAGGAGAAACACTTTTTATGGCCTCAGAGTGAGTAAATTGGCCATTTTCATTCACTTTTACCCATTTCTCAAATCTTGTGTTTAGGGCCCCTGGAAGCTTGAAAATCACTTTAAACATCTAATTTTATCTCTAAAAGTGATTATCCACGTACAAATGTGAATTGTCGTTCAAAGACGCGACATTTGAAAATGGACTATTTTTTTCGTTTCTGAAGCATATCGTAAGGGGGGGTGGTTATCTCTTTCACCAAAAAACAGGCGTTTTTGATTGAACAATAAAGGCCTCCAAATGTTATTTAATTCTCTTCCCGTGGAGGAGAAACACTTTTTAAGGCCTCAGAGTGAGTAAATTGGCCATTTTCATTCACTTTTACCCATTTCTCAAATCTTGTGTTTAGGGCCCCTGGAAGCTTGAAAATCACTTTAAACATCTAATTTTATCTCTAAAAGTGATTATCCACGTACAAATGTGAATTGTCGTTCAAAGACGCAACATTTGAAAATGGACCATTTTTTTCGTTTCTGACGCATGTCGTAAGGGGGGGTGCTTATCTCTTTCACAAAAAAACAGGCGTTTTTGATTGAACAATAAAGGCCTCGAAATATTATTTTATTCACTTCCCGTGAAGGAGAAACCCTTTTTAAGGCCGCAGAGTGAGTAAATTGGCCATTTTCATTCACTTTTACCCATTCCTCAAATCTCGTGTTTCAGGCCCCTGGAAGCATGAAAATCACTTTAAACATCTCAATTTATCTTTAAACATGATTTTCCATGTACAAATGTGAATTGTAGTTCAAAGAGGCAACATTTGAAAACGGACCATTTTTTTAGTTTCTGAAGCATGTCGTAAGGGGGGTGGTTATCTCTTTCGTCAAAAATCGGGCGTTTTCGCTTATACAATAAAGGACTACAAATGTTATTTAATTCACTTCCCGTGGAGGAGAAACACTTTTTAAGGCCTCAGAGTGAGTAAATTGGCCATTTTCATTCACTTTTACCCATTTCTTAAATCTTGTGTTTAGGGCCCCTGGAAGCTTGAAAATCACTTTAAACATCTCAATTTATCTTTAAACATGATTTTCCATGTACAAATGTGAATTGTAGTTCAGAGAGGCAACATTTGAAAACGGACCATTTTTTTAGTTTCTGAAGCATGTCGTAAGGGGGGGTGGTTATCTCTTTCGTCAAAAATCGGGCGTTTTCGCTTGAACAATAAAGGCCTACAAATGTTATTTAATTCACTTCCCGTGGAGGAGAAACACTTTTTAAGGCCTCAGAGTGAGTAAATTGGCCATTTTCATTCACTTTTACCCATTTCTCAAATCTTGTGTTTAGGGCCCCTGGAAGCTTAAAAATCACTTTAAACATCTAATTTTATCTCTAAAAGTGATTATCCACGTACAAATGTGAATTGTCGTTCAAAGATGCAACATTTGAAAGTGGACCATTTTTTTCGTTTCTGAAGCATGTCGTAAGGGGGGTGGTTATCTCTTTCACAAAAAAACAGGCGTTTTTGATTGAACAATAAAGGCCTCGAAATATTATTTTATTCACTTCCTGTGGAGGAGAAACACTTTTTAAGGCCGCAGAGTGAGTAAATTGGCCATTTTCATTCACTTTTACCCATTCCTCAAATCTCGTGTTTCAGGCCCCTGGAAGCATGAAAATCACTTTAAACATCTCAATTTATCTTTAAACATGATTTTCCATGTACAAATGTGAATTGTAGTTCAAAGAGGCAACATTTGAAAACGGACCATTTTTTTAGTTTCTGAAGCATGTCGTAAGGGGGGGTGGTTATCTCTTTCGTCAAAAATCGGGCGTTTTCGCTTGAACAATAAAGGCCTACAAATGTTATTTAATTCACTTCCCGTGGAGGAGAAACACTTTTTAAAGCCTCAGAGTGAGTAAATTGGCCATTTTCGTTCACTTTTACCCTTTTCTCAAATCTTGTGTTTAGGGCCCCTGGAAGCTTGAAAATAACTTTAAACATCTCAATTTATCTTTAAACATGATTTTCCATGTACAAATGTGAATTGTAGTTCAAAGAGGCAACATTTGAAAACGGACCATTTTTTTAGTTTCTGAAGCATGTCGTAAGGGGGGGTGGTTATCTCTTTCATCAAAAATCCGGCATTTTCGCTTGAACAATAAAGGCCTACAAATGTTATTTAATTCACTTCCCGTGGAGGAGAAACACTTTTTAAGGCCGCAGAGTGAGTAAATTGGCCATTTTCATTCACTTTTACCTTTTCTCAAATATTGTGTTTAGGGCCCCTGGAAGCTTGAAAATAACTTTAAACATCTAATTTTATCTCTAAAAGTGATTATCCACGTACAAATGTGAATTGTCGTTCAAAGACGCAACATTTGAAAATGGACTATTTTTTTCGTTTCTGAAGCATGTCGTAAGGGGGGGTGGTTATCTCTTTCACCAAAAAACAGGCGTTTTTGATTGAACAATAAAGGCCTCAAAACATTATTTTATTCACTTCCCGTGGAGGAGAAACACTTTTTAAGGCCTCAGAATGAGTAAATTGGCCATTTTCATTCACTTTTAGCCATTCCTCAAATCTCGTGTTTAAGGCCCCTGGAAGCATGAAAATCACTTTAAACATCTCAATTCATCTTTAAAAGTGATTTTCCACGTACAAATGTGAATTGTAGTTCAAAGAGGCGACATTTGAAAACGGACCATTTTTTTTGTTTCTGAAGCATGTCGTAAGGGGGGTGGTTATCTCTTTCATCAAAAATCGGGCGTTTTTGATTGAACAATAAAGGCCTACAAATGTTATTTAATTCACTTCCCGTGGAGGAGAAACACTTTTTAAGGCCTCAGAGTGAGTAAATTGGCCATTTTCATTCACTTTTACCTTTTCTCAAATCTTGTGTTTAGGGCCCCTGGAAGCTTGAAAATCACTTTAAACATCTAATTTTATCTCTAAAAGTGATTATCCACGTACAAATGTGAATTGTCGTTCAAAGACGCAACATTTGAAAATGGACTATTTTTTTCGTTTCTGAAGCATGTCGTAAGGGGGGGTGGTTATCTCTTTCACCAAAAAACAGGCGTTTTTGATTGAACAATAAAGGCCTCAAAACATTATTTTATTCACTTCCCGTGGAGGAGAAACACTTTTTAAGGCCTCAGAATGAGTAAATTGGCCATTTTCATTCACTTTTAGCCATTCCTCAAATCTCGTGTTTAAGGCCCCTGGAAGCATGAAAATCACTTTAAACATCTCAATTCATCTTTAAAAGTGATTTTCCACGTACAAATGTGAATTGTAGTTCAAAGAGGCGACATTTGAAAACGGACCATTTTTTTTGTTTCTGAAGCATGTCGTAAGGGGGGTGGTTATCTCTTTCATCAAAAATCGGGCGTTTTTGATTGAACAATAAAGGCCTACAAATGTTATTTAATTCACTTTCTGGGGTGGAGAAAAACTTTTTAAGGCCTCAGAGTGAATAAATTGGCCATTTTCATTCACATTTACCCATTCCTCAAATCTTGTGTTTATGGCCCCTGGAAGCTTGAAAATCACTTTAAACATCTAATTTCATCTCTAAAAGTGATTATCCACGTACAAATGTGAATTGTAGTTCAAAGACGCAACATTTGAAAATGGACCATTTTTTTTCGTTTCTGACGCATGTCGTAAGGGGGGGTGGTTATCTCTTTCACCAAAAAACGGGCATTTTTGATTGAACAATAAAGGCCTCCAAATGTTATTTTATTCACTTCCCGTGGAGGAGAAACACTTTTTAAGGCCGCAGAGAGAGTAAATTGGCCATTTTCATTCACGTTTACCCATTTCTCAAATCTTGTGTTTAGGGCCCCTGGAAGCTTGAAAATCACTTTAAACATCTCATTTTATCTCTAAAAGTGATTATCCACGTACAAATGTGAATTGTAGTTCAAAGACGAAACATTTGAAAATGGACCATTTTTTTCGTTTCTGACGCATGTCGTAAGGGGGGGTGGTTATCTCTTTCACAAAAAAACAGGCGTTTTTGATTGAACAATAAAGGTCTTGAAATAATATTTTATTCACTTCCCGTGGAGGAGAAACACTTTTTAAGGCCGCAGAGTGAGTAAATTGGCCATTTTCATTCACTTTTACCCATTCCTCAAATCTCGTGTTTCAGGCCCCTGGAAGCATGAAAATCACTTTAAACATCTCAATTTATCTTTAAACATGATTTTCCATGTACAAATGTGAATTGTAGTTCAAAGAGGCAACATTTGAAAACGGACCATTTTTTTAGTTTCTGAAGCATGTCGTAAGGGGGGGTGGTTATCTCTTTCGTCAAAAATCGGGCGTTTTCGCTTGAACAATAAAGGCCTACAAATGTTATTTAATTCACTTCCCGTGGAGGAGAAACACTTTTTAAAGCCTCAGAGTGAGTAAATTGGCCATTTTCGTTCACTTTTACCCTTTTCTCAAATCTTGTGTTTAGGGCCCCTGGAAGCTTGAAAATAACTTTAAACATCTCAATTTATCTTTAAACATGATTTTCCATGTACAAATGTGAATTGTAGTTCAAAGAGGCAACATTTGAAAACGGACCATTTTTTTAGTTTCTGAAGCATGTCGTAAGGGGGGGTGGTTATCTCTTTCATCAAAAATCCGGCGTTTTCGCTTGAACAATAAAGGCCTACAAATGTTATTTAATTCACTTCCCGTGGAGGAGAAACACTTTTTAAGGCCTCAGAGTGAGTAAATTGGCCATTTTCATTCACTTTTACCCATTTCTCAAATCTTGTGTTTAGGGCCCCTGGAAGCTTGAAAATCACTTTAAACATCTAATTTTATCTCTAAAAGTGATTATCCACGTACAAATGTGAATTGTCGTTCAAAGACGCAACATTTGAAAGTGGACCATTTTTTTCGTTTCTGAAGCATGTCGTAAGGGGGGGTGGTTATCTCTTTCACAAAAAAACAGGCGTTTTTGATTGAACAATAAAGGCCTCGAAATATTATTTTATTCACTTCCCGTGGAGGAGAAACACTTTTTAAGGCCGCAGAGTGAGTAAATTGGCCATTTTCATTCACTTTTACCCATTCCTCAAATCTCGTGTTTCAGGCCCCTGGAAGCATGAAAATCACTTTAAACATCTCAATTTATCTTTAAACATGATTTTCCATGTACAAATGTGAATTGTAGTTCAAAGAGGCAACATTTGAAAACGGACCATTTTTTAGTTTCTGAAGCATGTCGTAAGGGGGGGGTGGTTATCTCTTTCGTCAAAAATCGGGCGTTTTCGCTTGAACAATAAAGGCCTACAAATGTTATTTAATTCACTTCCCGTGGAGGAGAAACACTTTTTAAAGCCTCAGAGTGAGTAAATTGGCCATTTTCATTCACTTTTACCCTTTTCTCAAATCTTGTGTTTAGGGCCCCTGGAAGCTTGAAAATCACTTTAAACACCTCAATTTATCTTTAAACATGATTTTCCATGTACAAATGTGAATTGTAGTTCAAAGAGGCAACATTTGAAAACGGACCATTTTTTTAGTTTCTGAAGCATGTCGTAAGGGGGGGTGGTTATCTCTTTCACCAAAAAACAGGCGTTTTTGATTGAACAATAAAGGCCTCGAAACATTATTTTATTCACTTCCCGTGGAGGAGAAACACTTTTTAAGGCCTCAGAATGAGTAAATTGGCCATTTTCATTCACTTTTAGCCATTCCTCAAATCTCGTGTTTCAGGCCCCTGGAAGCATGAAAATCACTTTAAACATCTCAATTTATCTTTAAACATGATTTTCCATGTACAAATGTGAATTGTAGTTCAAAGAGGCAACATTTGAAAACGGACCATTTTTTTAGTTTCTGAAGCATGTCGTAAGGGGGGGTGGTTATCTCTTTCGTCAAAAATCGGGCGTTTTCGCTTGAACAATAAATGCCTACAAATGTTATTTAATTCACTTCCCATGGAGGAGAAACACTTTTTAAGGCCTCAGAGTGAGTAAATTGGCCATTTTCATTCACTTTTACCTTTTCTCAAATCTTGTGTTTAGGGCCCCTGGAAGCTTGAAAATCACTTTAAACATCTAATTTTATCTCTAAAAGTGATTATCCACGTACAAATGTGAATTGTCGTTCAAAGACGCAACATTTGAAAATGGACTATTTTTTTCGTTTCTGAAGCATGTCGTAAGGGGGGGTGGTTATCTCTTTCACCAAAAAACAGGCGTTTTTGATTGAACAATAAAGGCCTCGAAACATTATTTTATTCACTTCCCGTGGAGGAGAAACACTTTTTAAGGCCTCAGAATGAGTAAATTGGCCATTTTCATTCACTTTTAGCCATTCCTCAAATCTCGTGTTTAAGGCCCCTGGAAGCATGAAAATCACTTTAAACATCTCAATTCATCTTTAAAAGTGATTTTCCACGTACAAATGTGAATTGTAGTTCAAAGAGGCGACATTTGAAAACGGACCATTTTTTTTGTTTCTGAAGCATGTCGTAAGGGGGGTGGTTATCTCTTTCATCAAAAATCGGGCGTTTTCGCTTGAACAATAAAGGCCTACAAATGTTATTTAACTCACTTCCCGTGGAGGAGAAACACTTTTTAAAGCCTCAGAGTGAGTAAATTGGCCATTTTCGTTCACTTTTACCCTTTTCTCAAATCTTGTGTTTAGGGCCCCTGGAAGCTTGAAAATAACTTTAAACATCTCAATTTATCTTTAAACATTATTTTCCATGTACAAATGTGAATTGTAGTTCAAAGAGGCAACATTTGAAAACGGACCATTTTTTTAGTTTCTGAAGCATGTCGTAAGGGGGGGTGGTTATCTCTTTCATCAAAAATCCGGCGTTTTCGCTTGAACAATAAAGGCCTACAAATGTTATTTAATTCACTTCCCGTGGAGGAGAAACACTTTTTAAGGCCTCAGAGTGAGTAAATTGGCCATTTTCATTCACTTTTACCCATTTCTCAAATCCTGTGTTTAGGGCCCCTGGAAGCTTGAAAATCACTTTAAACATCTAATTTTATCTCTAAAAGTGATTATCCACGTACAAATGTGAATTGTCGTTCAAAGACGCAACATTTGAAAGTGGACCATTTTTTTCGTTTCTGAAGCATGTCGTAAGGGGGGGTGGTTATCTCTTTCACAAAAAAACAGGCGTTTTTGATTGAACAATAAAGGCCTCGAAATATTATTTTATTCACTTCCCGTGGAGGAGAAACACTTTTTAAGGCCGCAGAGTGAGTAAATTGGCCATTTTCATTCACTTTTACCCATTCCTCAAATCTCGTGTTTCAGGCCCCTGGAAGCATGAAAATCACTTTAAACATCTCAATTTATCTTTAAACATGATTTTCCATGTACAAATGTGAATTGTAGTTCAAAGAGGCAACATTTGAAAACGGACCATTTTTTAGTTTCTGAAGCATGTCGTAAGGGGGGGTGGTTATCTCTTTCGTCAAAAATCGGGTGTTTTCGCTTGAACAATAAAGGCCTACAAATGTTATTTAATTCACTTCCCGTGGAGGAGAAACACTTTTTAAAGCCTCAGAGTGAGTAAATTGGCCATTTTCATTCACTTTTACCCTTTTCTCAAATCTTGTGTTTAGGGCCCCTGGAAGCTTGAAAATCACTTTAAACACCTCAATTTATCTTTAAACATGATTTTCCATGTACAAATGTGAATTGTAGTTCAAAGAGGCAACATTTGAAAACGGACCATTTTTTTAGTTTCTGAAGCATGTCGTAAGGGGGGGTGGTTATCTCTTTCATCAAAAATCCGGTGTTTTCGCTTGAACAATAAAGGCCTACAAATGTTATTTAATTCACTTCCCGTGGAGGAGAAACACTTTTTAAGGCCTCAGAGTGAGTAAATTGGCCATTTTCATTCACTTTTACCTTTTCTCAAATCTTGTGTTTAGGGCCCCTGGAAGCTTGAAAATCACTTTAAACATCTAATTTTATCTCTAAAAGTGATTATCCACGTACAAATGTGAATTGTCGTTCAAAGACGCAACATTTGAAAATGGACTATTTTTTTCGTTTCTGAAGCATGTCGTAAGGGGGGGTGGTTATCTCTTTCACCAAAAAACAGGCGTTTTTGATTGAACAATAAAGGCCTCGAAACATTATTTTATTCACTTCCCGTGGAGGAGAAACACTTTTTAAGGCCTCAGAATGAGTAAATTGGCCATTTTCATTCACTTTTAGCCATTCCTCAAATCTCGTGTTTCAGGCCCCTGGAAGCATGAAAATCACTTTAAACATCTCAATTTATCTTTAAACATGATTTTCCATGTACAAATGTGAATTGTAGTTCAAAGAGGCAACATTTGAAAACGGACCATTTTTTTAGTTTCTGAAGCATGTCGTAAGGGGGGGTGGTTATCTCTTTCGTCAAAAATCGGGCGTTTTCGCTTGAACAATAAATGCCTACAAATGTTATTTAATTCACTTCCCATGGAGGAGAAACACTTTTTAAGGCCTCAGAGTGAGTAAATTGGCCATTTTCATTCACTTTTACCCATTTCTCAAATCTTGTGTTTAGGGCCCCTGGAAGCTTGAAAATCACTTTAAACATCTCAATTTATCTTTAAACATGATTTTCCATGTACAAATGTGAATTGTAGTTCAAAGAGGCAACATTTGAAAACGGACCATTTTTTTAGTTTCTGAAGCATGTCGTAAGGGGGGGTGCTTATCTCTTTCACAAAAAAACAGGCGTTTTTGATTGAACAATAAAGGCCTCGAAATATTATTTTATTCACTTCCCGTGGAGGAGAAACACTTTTTAAGGCCTCAGAGTGAGTAAATTGGCCTTTTTCATTCACTTTTACCCATTTCTCAAATCTTGTGTTTAGGGCCCCTGGAAGCTTGAAAATCACTTTAAACATCTAATTTTATCTCTAAAAGTGATTATCCACGTACAAATGTGAATTGTCGTTCAAAGACGCGACATTTGAAAATGGACTATTTTTTTCGTTTCTGAAGCATGTCGTAAGGGGGGGTGGTTATCTCTTTCACCAAAAAGCAGGCGTTTTTGATTGAACAATAAAGGCCTCCAAATGTTATTTAATTCACTTCCCGTGGAGGAGAAACACTTTTTAAGGCCTCAGAGTGAGTAGATTGGCCATTTTCATTCACTTTTACCCATTTCTCAAATCTTGTGTTTAGGGCCCCTGGAAGCTTGAAAATCACTTTAAACATCTAATTTTATCTCTAAAAGTGATTATCCACGTACAAATGTGAATTGTCGTTCAAAGACGCAACATTTGAAAATTGACCATTTTTTTCGTTTCTGAAGCATGTCGTAAGGGGGGGTGGTTATCTCTTTCACCAAAAAACAGGCTTTTTGATTGAACAATAAAGGCCTCGAAATATTATTTTATTCACTTCCCGTGGAGGAGAAACACTTTTTAAGGCCTCAGAATGAGTAAATTGGCCATTTTCATTCACTTTTAGCCATTCCTCAAATCTCGTGTTTAAGGCCCCTGGAAGCATGAAAATCACTTTAAACATCTCAATTTATCTTTTAAAGTGATTTTCCACGTACAAATGTGAATTGTAGTTCAAAGAGGCGACATTTGAAAACGGACCATTTTTTTTTGTTTCTGAAGCATGTCGTAAGGGGGGGTGGTTATCTCTTTCATCAAAAATCGGGCGTTTTTGATTGAACAATAAAGGCCTCCAAATGTTATTTTATTCACTTCCCGTGGAGGAGAAACACTTTTTAAGGCCGCAGAAAGAGTAAATTGGCCAATTTCATTCACGTTTACCCATTTTTCAAATCTTGTGTTTAGGGCCCCTGGAAGCTTGAAAATCACTTTAAACATCTCAATTTATCTTTAAACATGATTTTCCATGTACAAATGTGAATTGTAGTTCAAAGAGGCAACATTTGAAAACGGACCATTTTTTTAGTTTCTGAAGCATGTCGTAAGGGGGGGTGGTTATCTCTTTCGTCAAAAATCGGGCATTTTCGCTTAAACAATAAAGGACTACAAATGTTATTTAATTCACTTCCCGTGGAGGAGAAACACTTTTTAAGGCCTCAGAGTGAGTAAATTGGCCATTTTCATTCACTTTTACCCATTTCTCAAATCTTGTGTTTAGGGCCCCTGGAAGCTTGAAAATCACTTTAAACATCTCAATTTATCTTTAAACATGATTTTCCATGTACAAATGTGAATTGTAGTTCAGAGAGGCAACATTTGAAAACGGACCATTTTTTTAGTTTCTGAAGCATGTCGTAAGGGGGGGTGGTTATCTCTTTCGTCAAAAATCGGGCGTTTTCGCTTGAACAATAAAGGCCTACAAATGTTATTTAATTCACTTCCCGTGGAGGAGAAACACTTTTTAAGGCCTCAGAATGAGTAAATTGGCCATTTTCATTCACTTTTAGCCATTCCTCAAATCTCGTGTTTAAGGCCCCTGGAAGCATGAAAATCACTTTAAACATCTCAATTCATCTTTAAAAGTGATTTTCCACGTACAAATGTGAATTGTAGTTCAAAGAGGCGACATTTGAAAACGGACCATTTTTTTTTGTTTCTGAAGCATGTCGTAAGGGGGGGTGGTTATCTCTTTCATCAACAATCAGGCGTTTTTGATTGAACAATAAAGGCCTACAAATGTTATTTAATTCACTTTCTGGGGTGGAGAAAAACTTTTTAAGGCCTCAGAGTGAATAAATTGGCCATTTTCATTCACATTTACCCATTCCTCAAATCTTGTGTTTAGGGCCCCTGGAAGCTTGAAAATCACTTTAAACATCTAATTTCATCTCTAAAAGTGATTATCCACGTACAAATGTGAATTGTAGTTCAAAGACGAAACATTTGAAAATGGACCATTTTTTTCGTTTCTGACGCATGTCGTAAGGGGGGGTGGTTATCTCTTTCACCAAAAAACGGGCATTTTTGATTGAACAATAAAGGCCTCCAAATGTTATTTTATTCACTTCCCGTGGAGGAGAAACACTTTTTAAGGCCGCAGAGAGAGTAAATTGGCCATTTTCATTCACGTTTACCCATTTCTCAAATCTTGTGTTTAGGGCCCCTGGAAGCTTGAAAATCACTTTAAACATCTAATTTTATCTCTAAAAGTGATTATCCACGTACAAATGTGAATTGTCGTTCAAAGACGCAACATTTGAAAATAGACCATTTTTTTCGTTTCTGAAGCATGTCGTAAGGGGGGGTGCTTATCTCTTTCACAAAAAAACAGGCGTTTTTGATTGAACAATAAAGGCCTCGAAATATTATTTTATTCACTTCCCGTGGAGGAGAAACACTTTTTAAGGCCGCAGAGTGAGTAAATTGGCCATTTTCATTCACTTTTACCCATTCCTCAAATCTCGTGTTTCAGGCCCCTGGAAGCATGAAAATCCCTTTAAACATCTCAATTTATCTTTAAACATGATTTTCCATGTACAAATGTGAATTGTAGTTCAAAGAGGCAACATTTGAAAACGGACCATTTTTTTAGTTTCTGAAGCATGTCGTAAGGGGGGGTGGTTATCTCTTTCGTCAAAAATCGGGCGTTTTCGCTTGAAAAATAAAGGCCTACAAATGTTATTTAATTCACTTCCCGTGGAGGAGAAACACTTTTTAAGGCCTCAGAATGAGTAAATTGGCCATTTTCATTCACTTTTACCCTTTTCTCAAATCTTGTGTTTAGGGCCCCTGGAAGCTTGAAAATCACTTTAAACATCTAATTTTATCTCTAAAAGTGATTATCCACGTACAAATGTGAATTGTAGTTCAAAGAGGCAACATTTGAAAACGGACCATTTTTTTTGTTTCTGAAGCATGTCGTAAGGGGGGGTGGTTATCTCTTTCGTCAAAAATCGGGCGTTTTCGCTTGAACAATAAATGCCTACAAATGTTATTTAATTCACTTCCCATGGAGGAGAAACACTTTTTAAGGCCTCAGAGTGAGTAAATTGGCCATTTTCATTCACTTTTAGCCATTCCTCAAATCTCGTGTTTAAGGCCCCTGGAAGCATGAAAATCACTTTAAACATCTCAATTCATCTTTAAAAGTGATTTTCCACGTACAAATGTGAATTGTAGTTCAAAGAGGCGACATTTGAAAACGGACCATTTTTTTTTGTTTCTGAAGCATGTCGTAAGGGGGGGTGGTTATCTCTTTCATCAACAATCAGGCGTTTTTGATTGAACAATAAAGGCCTACAAATGTTATTTAATTCACTTTCTGGGGTGGAGAAAAACTTTTTAAGGCCTCAGAGTGAATAAATTGGCCATTTTCATTCACATTTACCCATTCCTCAAATCTTGTGTTTAGGGCCCCTGGAAGCTTGAAAATCACTTTAAACATCTAATTTCATCTCTAAAAGTGATTATCCACGTACAAATGTGA
The DNA here is from genome assembly GCF_964204655.1 of Triturus cristatus. Classification (NCBI taxonomy): domain Eukaryota; kingdom Metazoa; phylum Chordata; class Amphibia; order Caudata; family Salamandridae; genus Triturus; species Triturus cristatus. Next base: position 178,085,535 of record NC_140595.1, read on the forward strand.
ATTGTAGTTCAAAGACGAAACATTTGAAAATGGACCATTTTTTTCGTTTCTGACGCATGTTGTAACGGGGGGTGGTTATCTCTTTCACCAAAAAACGGGCATTTTTGATTGAACAATAAAGGCCTCCAAATGTTATTTTATTCACTTCCCGTGGAGGAGAAACACTTTTTAAGGCCGCAGAGAGAGTAAATTGGCCATTTTCATTCACGTTTACCCATTTCTCAAATCTTGTGTTTAGGGCCCCTGGAAGCTTGAAAATCACTTTAAACATCTCATTTTATCTCTAAAAGTGATTATCCACGTACAATGTTAATTGTAGTTCAAAGAGGCAAAATTTGAAAACGGACCATTTTTTTAGTTTCTGAAGCATGTCGTAAGGGGGGTGGTTATCTCTTTCGTCAAAAATCGGGCGTTTTGCTTGAACAATAAATGCCTACAAATTTTATTTTATTCACTTCCCGTGGAGGAGAAACACTTTTTATGGCCTCAGAGTGAGTAAATTGGCCATTTTCATTCACTTTTACCCATTTCTCAAATCTTGTGTTTAGGGCCCCTGGAAGCTTGAAAATCACTTTAAACATCTAATTTTATCTCTAAAAGTGATTATCCACGTACAAATGTGAATTGTCGTTCAAAGACGCAACATTTGAAAATAGACCATTTTTTTCGTTTCTGAAGCATGTCGTAAGGGGGGGTGCTTATCTCTTTCACAAAAAAACAGGCGTTTTTGATTGAACAATAAAGGCCTCGAAATATTATTTTATTCACTTCCCGTGGAGGAGAAACACTTTTTAAGGCCGCAGAGTGAGTAAATTGGCCATTTTCATTCACTTTTACCCATTCCTCAAATCTCGTGTTTCAGGCCCCTGGAAGCATGAAAATCCCTTTAAACATCTCAATTTATCTTTAAACATGATTTTCCATGTACAAATGTGAATTGTAGTTCAAAGAGGCAACATTTGAAAACGGACCATTTTTTTAGTTTCTGAAGCATGTCGTAAGGGGGGGTGGTTATCTCTTTCGTCAAAAATCGGGCGTTTTCGCTTGAACAATAAAGGCCTACAAATGTTATTTAATTCACTTCCCGTGGAGGAGAAACACTTTTTAAGGCCTCAGAGTGAGTAAATTGGCCATTTTCATTCACTTTTACCCATTTCTCAAATCTTGTGTTTAGGGCCCCTGGAAGCTTGAAAATCACTTTAAACATCTAATTTTATCTCTAAAAGTGATTATCCACGTACAAATGTGAATTGTCGTTCAAAGACGCAACATTTGAAAGTGGACCATTTTTTTCGTTTCTGAAGCATGTCGTAAGGGGGGGTGGTTATCTCTTTCACAAAAAAACAGGCGTTTTTGATTGAACAATAAAGGCCTCGAAATATTATTTTATTCACTTCCCGTGGAGGAGAAACACTTTTTAAGGCCGCAGAGTGAGTAAATTGGCCATTTTCATTCACTTTTACCCATTCCTCAAATCTCGTGTTTCAGGCCCCTGGAAGCATGAAAATCACTTTAAACATCTCAATTTATCTTTAAACATGATTTTCCATGTACAAATGTGAATTGTAGTTCAAAGAGGCAACATTTGAAAACGGACCATTTTTTAGTTTCTGAAGCATGTCGTAAGGGGGGGTGGTTATCTCTTTCGTCAAAAATCGGGCGTTTTCGCTTGAACAATAAAGGCCTACAAATGTTATTTAATTCACTTCCCGTGGAGGAGAAACACTTTTTAAAGCCTCAGAGTGAGTAAATTGGCCATTTTCATTCACTTTTACCCTTTTCTCAAATCTTGTGTTTAGGGCCCCTGGAAGCTTGAAAATCACTTTAAACACCTCAATTTATCTTTAAACATGATTTTCCATGTACAAATGTGAATTGTAGTTCAAATAGGCAACATTTGAAAACGGACCATTTTTTTAGTTTCTGAAGCATGTCGTAAGGGGGGGTGGTTATCTCTTTCATCAAAAATCCGGTGTTTTCGCTTGAACAATAAAGGCGTACAAATGTTATTTAATTCACTTCCCGTGGAGGAGAAACACTTTTTAAGGCCTCAGAGTGAGTAAATTGGCCATTTTCATTCACTTTTACCTTTTCTCAAATCTTGTGTTTAGGGCCCCTGGAAGCTTGAAAATCACTTTAAACATCTAATTTTATCTCTAAAAGTGATTATCCACGTACAAATGTGAATTGTCGTTCAAAGACGCAACATTTAAAAATGGACTATTTTTTTCGTTTCTGAAGCATGTCGTAAGGGGGGGTGGTTATCTCTTTCACCAAAAAACAGGCGTTTTTGATTGAACAATAAAGGCCTCGAAACATTATTTTATTCACTTCCCGTGGAGGAGAAACACTTTTTAAGGCCTCAGAATGAGTAAATTGGCCATTTTCATTCACTTTTAGCCATTCCTCAAATCTCGTGTTTCAGGCCCCTGGAAGCATGAAAATCACTTTAAACATCTCAATTTATCTTTAAACATGATTTTCCATGTACAAATGTGAATTGTAGTTCAAAGAGGCAACATTTGAAAACGGACCATTTTTTTAGTTTCTGAAGCATGTCGTAAGGGGGGGTGGTTATCTCTTTCGTCAAAAATCGGGCGTTTTCGCTTGAACAATAAATGCCTACAAATGTTATTTAATTCACTTCCCATGGAGGAGAAACACTTTTTAAGGCCTCAGAGTGAGTAAATTGGCCATTTTCATTCACTTTTACCTTTTCTCAAATCTTGTGTTTAGGGCCCCTGGAAGCTTGAAAATCACTTTAAACATCTAATTTTATCTCTAAAAGTGATTATCCACGTACAAATGTGAATTGTCGTTCAAAGACGCAACATTTGAAAATGGACTATTTTTTTCGTTTCTGAAGCATGTCGTAAGGGGGGGTGGTTATCTCTTTCACCAAAAAACAGGCGTTTTTGATTGAACAATAAAGGCCTCGAAACATTATTTTATTCACTTCCCGTGGAGGAGAAACACTTTTTAAGGCCTCAGAATGAGTAAATTGGCCATTTTCATTCACTTTTAGCCATTCCTCAAATCTCGTGTTTAAGGCCCCTGGAAGCATGAAAATCACTTTAAACATCTCAATTCATCTTTAAAAGTGATTTTCCACGTACAAATGTGAATTGTAGTTCAAAGAGGCGACATTTGAAAACGGACCATTTTTTTTGTTTCTGAAGCATGTCGTAAGGGGGGTGGTTATCTCTTTCATCAAAAATCGGGCGTTTTCGCTTGAACAATAAAGGCCTACAAATGTTATTTAATTCACTTCCCGTGGAGGAGAAACACTTTTTAAAGCCTCAGAGTGAGTAAATTGGCCATTTTCGTTCACTTTTACCCTTTTCTCAAATCTTGTGTTTAGGGCCCCTGGAAGCTTGAAAATAACTTTAAACATCTCAATTTATCTTTAAACATTATTTTCCATGTACAAATGTGAATTGTAGTTCAAAGAGGCAACATTTGAAAACGGACCATTTTTTTAGTTTCTGAAGCATGTCGTAAGGGGGGGTGGTTATCTCTTTCATCAAAAATCCGGCGTTTTCGCTTGAACAATAAAGGCCTACAAATGTTATTTAATTCACTTCCCGTGGAGGAGAAACACTTTTTAAGGCCTCAGAGTGAGTAAATTGGCCATTTTCATTCACTTTTACCCATTTCTCAAATCTTGTGTTTAGGGCCTCTGGAAGCTTGAAAATCACTTTAAACATCTAATTTTATCTCTAAAAGTGATTATCCACGTACAAATGTGAATTGTCGTTCAAAGACGCAACATTTGAAAGTGGACCATTTTTTTCGTTTCTGAAGCATGTCGTAAGGGGGGGTGGTTATCTCTTTCACAAAAAAACAGGCGTTTTTGATTGAACAATAAAGGCCTCGAAATATTATTTTATTCACTTCCCGTGGAGGAGAAACACTTTTTAAGGCCGCAGAGTGAGTAAATTGGCCATTTTCATTCACTTTTACCCATTCCTCAAATCTCGTGTTTCAGGCCCCTGGAAGCATGAAAATCACTTTAAACATCTCAATTTATCTTTAAACATGATTTTCCATGTACAAATGTGAATTGTAGTTCAAAGAGGCAACATTTGAAAACGGACCATTTTTTAGTTTCTGAAGCATGTCGTAAGGGGGGGTGGTTATCTCTTTCGTCAAAAATCGGGCGTTTTCGCTTGAACAATAAAGGCCTACAAATGTTATTTAATTCACTTCCCGTGGAGGAGAAACACTTTTTAAAGCCTCAGAGTGAGTAAATTGGCCATTTTCATTCACTTTTACCCTTTTCTCAAATCTTGTGTTTAGGGCCCCTGGAAGCTTGAAAATCACTTTAAACACCTCAATTTATCTTTAAACATGATTTTCCATGTACAAATGTGAATTGTAGTTCAAAGAGGCAACATTTGAAAACGGACCATTTTTTTAGTTTCTGAAGCATGTCGTAAGGGGGGGTGGTTATCTCTTTCATCAAAAATCCGGTGTTTTCGCTTGAACAATAAAGGCCTACAAATGTTATTTAATTCACTTCCCGTGGAGGAGAAACACTTTTTAAGGCCTCAGAGTGAGTAAATTGGCCATTTTCATTCACTTTTACCTTTTCTCAAATCTTGTGTTTAGGGCCCCTGGAAGCTTGAAAATCACTTTAAACATCTAATTTTTTCTCTAAAAGTGATTATCCACGTACAAATGTGAATTGTCGTTCAAAGACGCAACATTTGAAAATGGACTATTTTTTTCGTTTCTGAAGCATGTCGTAAGGGGGGGTGGTTATCTCTTTCACCAAAAAACAGGCGATTTTGATTGAACAATAAAGGCCTCGAAACATTATTTTATTCACTTCCCGTGGAGGAGAAACACTTTTTAAGGCCTCAGAATGAGTAAATTGGCCATTTTCATTCACTTTTAGCCATTCCTCAAATCTCGTGTTTCAGGCCCCTGGAAGCATGAAAATCACTTTAAACATCTCAATTTATCTTTAAACATGATTTTCCATGTACAAATGTGAATTGTAGTTCAAAGAGGCAACATTTGAAAACGGACCATTTTTTTAGTTTCTGAAGCATGTCGTAAGGGGGGGTGGTTATCTCTTTCGTCAAAAATCGGGCGTTTTCGCTTGAACAATAAATGCCTACAAATGTTATTTAATTCACTTCCCATGGAGGAGAAACACTTTTTAAGGCCTCAGAGTGAGTAAATTGGCCATTTTCATTCACTTTTACCCATTTCTCAAATCTTGTGTTTAGGGCCCCTGGAAGCTTGAAAATCACTTTAAACATCTCAATTTATCTTTAAACATGATTTTCCATGTACAAATGTGAATTGTAGTTCAAAGAGGCAACATTTGAAAACGGACCATTTTTTTAGTTTCTGAAGCATGTCGTAAGGGGGGGTGCTTATCTCTTTCACAAAAAAACAGGCGTTTTTGATTGAACAATAAAGGCCTCGAAATATTATTTTATTCACTTCCCGTGGAGGAGAAACACTTTTTAAGGCCTCAGAGTGAGTAAATTGGCCTTTTTCATTCACTTTTACCCATTTCTCAAATCTTGTGTTTAGGGCCCCTGGAAGCTTGAAAATCACTTTAAACATCTAATTTTATCTCTAAAAGTGATTATCCACGTACAAATGTGAATTGTCGTTCAAAGACGCGACATTTGAAAATGGACTATTTTTTTCGTTTCTGAAGCATGTCGTAAGGGGGGGTGGTTATCTCTTTCACCAAAAAGCAGGCGTTTTTGATTGAACAATAAAGGCCTCCAAATGTTATTTAATTCACTTCCCGTGGAGGAGAAACACTTTTTAAGGCCTCAGAGTGAGTAGATTGGCCATTTTCATTCACTTTTACCCATTTCTCAAATCTTGTGTTTAGGGCCCCTGGAAGCTTGAAAATCACTTTAAACATCTAATTTTATCTCTAAAAGTGATTATCCACGTACAAATGTGAATTGTCGTTCAAAGACGCAACATTTGAAAATTGACCATTTTTTTCGTTTCTGAAGCATGTCGTAAGGGGGGGTGGTTATCTCTTTCACCAAAAAACAGGCTTTTTGATTGAACAATAAAGGCCTCGAAATATTATTTTATTCACTTCCCGTGGAGGAGAAACACTTTTTAAGGCCTCAGAATGAGTAAATTGGCCATTTTCATTCACTTTTAGCCATTCCTCAAATCTCGTGTTTAAGGCCCCTGGAAGCATGAAAATCACTTTAAACATCTCAATTTATCTTTAAAAGTGATTTTCCACGTACAAATGTGAATTGTAGTTCAAAGAGGCGACATTTGAAAACGGACCATTTTTTTAGTTTCTGAAGCATGTCGTAAGGGGGGGTGGTTATCTCTTTCATCAAAAATCGGGCGTTTTTGATTGAACAATAAAGGCCTCCAAATGTTATTTTATTCACTTCCCGTGGAGGAGAAACACTTTTTAAGGCCGCAGAAAGAGTAAATTGGCCAATTTCATTCACGTTTACCCATTTTTCAAATCTTGTGTTTAGGGCCCCTGGAAGCTTGAAAATCACTTTAAACATCTCAATTTATCTTTAAACATGATTTTCCATGTACAAATGTGAATTGTAGTTCAAAGAGGCAACATTTGAAAACGGACCATTTTTTTAGTTTCTGAAGCATGTCGTAAGGGGGGGTGGTTATCTCTTTCGTCAAAAATCGGGCATTTTCGCTTAAACAATAAAGGACTACAAATGTTATTTAATTCACTTCCCGTGGAGGAGAAACACTTTTTAAGGCCTCAGAGTGAGTAAATTGGCCATTTTCATTCACTTTTACCCATTTCTCAAATCTTGTGTTTAGGGCCCCTGGAAGCTTGAAAATCACTTTAAACATCTCAATTTATCTTTAAACATGATTTTCCATGTACAAATGTGAATTGTAGTTCAGAGAGGCAACATTTGAAAACGGACCATTTTTTTAGTTTCTGAAGCATGTCGTAAGGGGGGGTGGTTATCTCTTTCGTCAAAAATCGGGCGTTTTCGCTTGAACAATAAAGGCCTACAAATGTTATTTAATTCACTTCCCGTGGAGGAGAAACACTTTTTAAGGCCTCAGAATGAGTAAATTGGCCATTTTCATTCACTTTTAGCCATTCCTCAAATCTCGTGTTTAAGGCCCCTGGAAGCATGAAAATCACTTTAAACATCTCAATTCATCTTTAAAAGTGATTTTCCACGTACAAATGTGAATTGTAGTTCAAAGAGGCGACATTTGAAAACGGACCATTTTTTTTTGTTTCTGAAGCATGTCGTAAGGGGGGGTGGTTATCTCTTTCATCAACAATCAGGCGTTTTTGATTGAACAATAAAGGCCTACAAATGTTATTTAATTCACTTTCTGGGGTGGAGAAAAACTTTTTAAGGCCTCAGAGTGAATAAATTGGCCATTTTCATTCACATTTACCCATTCCTCAAATCTTGTGTTTAGGGCCCCTGGAAGCTTGAAAATCACTTTAAACATCTAATTTCATCTCTAAAAGTGATTATCCACGTACAAATGTGAATTGTAGTTCAAAGACGAAACATTTGAAAATGGACCATTTTTTTCGTTTCTGACGCATGTCGTAAGGGGGGGTGGTTATCTCTTTCACCAAAAAACGGGCATTTTTGATTGAACAATAAAGGCCTCCAAATGTTATTTTATTCACTTCCCGTGGAGGAGAAACACTTTTTAAGGCCGCAGAGAGAGTAAATTGGCCATTTTCATTCACGTTTACCCATTTCTCAAATCTTGTGTTTAGGGCCCCTGGAAGCTTGAAAATCACTTTAAACATCTAATTTTATCTCTAAAAGTGATTATCCACGTACAAATGTGAATTGTCGTTCAAAGACGCAACATTTGAAAATAGACCATTTTTTTCGTTTCTGAAGCATGTCGTAAGGGGGGGTGCTTATCTCTTTCACAAAAAAACAGGCGTTTTTGATTGAACAATAAAGGCCTCGAAATAATATTTTATTCACTTCCCGTGGAGGAGAAACACTTTTTAAGGCCGCAGAGTGAGTAAATTGGCCATTTTCATTCACTTTTACCCATTCCTCAAATCTCGTGTTTCAGGCCCCTGGAAGCATGAAAATCCCTTTAAACATCTCAATTTATCTTTAAACATGATTTTCCATGTACAAATGTGAATTGTAGTTCAAAGAGGCAACATTTGAAAACGGACCATTTTTTTAGTTTCTGAAGCATGTCGTAAGGGGGGGTGGTTATCTCTTTCGTCAAAAATCGGGCGTTTTCGCTTGAAAAATAAAGGCCTACAAATGTTATTTAATTCACTTCCCGTGGAGGAGAAACACTTTTTAAGGCCTCAGAATGAGTAAATTGGCCATTTTCATTCACTTTTACCCTTTTCTCAAATCTTGTGTTTAGGGCCCCTGGAAGCTTGAAAATCACTTTAAACATCTAATTTTATCTCTAAAAGTGATTATCCACGTACAAATGTGAATTGTAGTTCAAAGAGGCAACATTTGAAAATGGACCATTTTTTTAGTTTCTGAAGCATGTCGTAAGGGGGGGTGGTTATCTCTTTCGTCAAAAATCGGGCGTTTTCGCTTGAACAATAAATGCCTACAAATGTTATTTAATTCACTTCCCATGGAGGAGAAACACTTTTTAAGGCCTCAGAGTGAGTAAATTGGCCATTTTCATTCACTTTTAGCCATTCCTCAAATCTCGTGTTTAAGGCCCCTGGAAGCATGAAAATCACTTTAAACATCTCAATTCATCTTTAAAAGTGATTTTCCACGTACAAATGTGAATTGTAGTTCAAAGAGGCGACATTTGAAAACGGACCATTTTTTTTTGTTTCTGAAGCATGTCGTAAGGGGGGGTGGTTATCTCTTTCATCAACAATCAGGCGTTTTTGATTGAACAATAAAGGCCTACAAATGTTATTTAATTCACTTTCTGGGGTGGAGAAAAACTTTTTAAGGCCTCAGAGTGAATAAATTGGCCATTTTCATTCACATTTACCCATTCCTCAAATCTTGTGTTTAGGGCCCCTGGAAGCTTGAAAATCACTTTAAACATCTAATTTCATCTCTAAAAGTGATTATCCACGTACAAATGTGAATTGTAGTTCAAAGACGAAACATTTGAAAATGGACCATTTTTTTCGTTTCTGACGCATGTTGTAACGGGGGGTGGTTATCTCTTTCACCAAAAAACGGGCATTGTTGATTGAACAATAAAGGCCTCCAAATGTTATTTTATTCACTTCCCGTGGAGGAGAAACACTTTTTAAGGCCGCAGAGAGAGTAAATTGGCCATTTTCATTCACGTTTACCCATTTCTCAAATCTTGTGTTTAGGGCCCCTGGAAGCTTGAAAATCACTTTAAACATCTCATTTTATCTCTAAAAGTGATTATCCACGTACAATGTTAATTGTAGTTCAAAGAGGCAAAATTTGAAAACGGACCATTTTTTTAGTTTCTGAAGCATGTCGTAAGGGGGGTGGTTATCTCTTTCGTCAAAAATCGGGCGTTTTGCTTGAACAATAAATGCCTACAAATTTTATTTTATTCACTTCCCGTGGAGGAGAAACACTTTTTATGGCCTCAGAGTGAGTAAATTGGCCATTTTCATTCACTTTTACCCATTTCTCAAATCTTGTGTTTAGGGCCCCTGGAAGCTTGAAAATCACTTTAAACATCTAATTTTATCTCTAAAAGTGATTATCCACGTACAAATGTGAATTGTCGTTCAAAGACGCAACATTTGAAAATAGACCATTTTTTTCGTTTCTGAAGCATGTCGTAAGGGGGGGTGCTTATCTCTTTCACAAAAAAACAGGCGTTTTTGATTGAACAATAAAGGCCTCGAAATATTATTTTATTCACTTCCCGTGGAGGAGAAACACTTTTTAAGGCCGCAGAGTGAGTAAATTGGCCATTTTCATTCACTTTTACCCATTCCTCAAATCTCGTGTTTCAGGCCCCTGGAAGCATGAAAATCCCTTTAAACATCTCAATTTATCTTTAAACATGATTTTCCATGTACAAATGTGAATTGTAGTTCAAAGAGGCAACATTTGAAAACGGACCATTTTTTTAGTTTCTGAAGCATGTCGTAAGGGGGGGTGGTTATCTCTTTCGTCAAAAATCGGGCGTTTTCGCTTGAACAATAAAGGCCTACAAATGTTATTTAATTCACTTCCAGTGGAGGAGAAACACTTTTTAAGGCCTCAGAATGAGTAAATTGGCCATTTTCATTCACTTTTACCCTTTTCTCAAATCTTGTGTTTAGGGCCCCTGGAAGCTTGAAAATCACTTTAAACATCTAATTTTATCTCTAAAAGTGATTATCCACGTACAAATGTGAATTGTCGTTCAAAGACGCAACATTTGAAAATGGACTATTTTTTTCGTTTCTGAAGCATGTCGTAAGGGGGGGTGGTTATCTCTTTCACCAAAAAACAGGCGTTTTTGATTGAACAATAAAGGCCTCGAAACATTATTTTATTCACTTCCCGTGGAGGAGAAACACTTTTTAAGGCCTCAGAATGAGTAAATTGGCCATTTTCATTCACTTTTAGCCATTCCTCAAATCTCGTGTTTAAGGCCCCTGGAAGCATGAAAATCACTTTAAACATCTCAATTCATCTTTAAAAGTGATTTTCCACGTACAAATGTGAATTGTAGTTCAAAGAGGCGACATTTGAAAACGGACCATTTTTTTTTGTTTCTGAAGCATGTCGTAAGGGGGGGTGGTTATCTCTTTCATCAAAAATCAGGCGTTTTTGATTGAACAATAAAGTCCTACAAATGTTATTTAATTCACTTTCTGGGGTGGAGAAAAACTTTTTAAGGCCTCAGAGTGAATAAATTGGCCATTTTCATTCACATTTACCCATTCCTCAAATCTTGTGTTTAGGGCCCCTGGAAGCTTGAAAATCACTTTAAACATCTAATTTCATCTCTAAAAGTGATTATCCACGTACAAATGTGAATTGTAGTTCAAAGACGAAACATTTGAAAATGGACCATTTTTTTCGTTTCTGACGCATGTCGTAAGGGGGGGTGGTTATCTCTTTCACCAAAAAACGGCCATTTTTGATTGAACAATAAAGGCCTCCAAATGTTATTTTATTCACTTCCCGTGGAGGAGAAACACTTTTTAAGGCCGCAGAGAGAGTAAATTGGCCATTTTCATTCACGTTTACCCATTTCTCAAATCTTGTGTTTAGGGCCCCTGGAAGCTTGAAAATCACTTTAAACATCTCATTTTATCTCTAAAAGTGATTATCCACGTACAATGTTAATTGTAGTTCAAAGAGGCAAAATTTGAAAACGGACCATTTTTTTAGTTTCTGAAGCATGTCGTAAGGGGGGTGGTTATCTCTTTCGTCAAAAATCGGGCGTTTTGCTTGAACAATAAATGCCTACAAATTTTATTTTATTCACTTCCCGTGGAGGAGAAACACTTTTTATGGCCTCAGAGTGAGTAAATTGGCCATTTTCATTCACTTTTACCCATTTCTCAAATCTTGTGTTTAGGGCCCCTGGAAGCTTGAAAATCACTTTAAACATCTAATTTATCTCTAAAAGTGATTATCCACGTACAAATGTGAATTGTCGTTCAAAGACGCAACATTTGAAAATAGACCATGTTTTTCGTTTCTGAGGCATGTCGTAAGGGGGGGTGGTTATCTCTTTCTTCAAAAATCAGGCGTATTCGCTTGAACAATAAATGCCTACAAATGTTATTTAATTCACTTCCCATGGAGGAGAAACACTTGTTAAGGCCTCAGAGTGAGTAAATTGGCCATTTTCATTCACTTTTAACCATTTCTCAAATCTTGTGTTTAGGGCCCCTGGAAGCTTGAAAATCACTTTAAACATCTCAATTTATCTTTAAACATGATTTTCCATGTACAAATGTGAATTGTAGTTCAAAGAGGCAACATTTGAAAACGGACCATTTTTTTAGTTTCTGAAGCATGTCGTAAGGGGGGGGTGGTTATCTCTTTCGTCAAAAATCGGGCGTTTTCGCTTGAACAATAAAGGCCTACAAATGTTATTTAATTCACTTCCCGTGGAGGAGAAAAACTTTTTAAGGCCTCAGAGTGAGTAAATTGGCCATTTTCATTCACTTTTACCCTTTTCTCAAATCTTGTGTTTAGGGCCCCTGGAAGCTTGAAAATCACTTTAAACATCTAATTTTATCTCTAAAAGTGATTATCCACGTACAATGTTAATTGTAGTTCAAAGAGGCAAAATTTGAAAACGGACCATTTTTTTAGTTTCTGAAGCATGTCGTAAGGGGGGGTGCTTATCTCTTTCACAAAAAAACAGGCGTTTTTGATTGAACAATAAAGGCCTCGAAATAATATTTTATTCACTTCCCGTGGAGGAGAAACCCTTTTTAAGGCCGCAGAGTGAGTAAATTGGCCATTTTCATTCACTTTTACCCATTCCTCAAATCTTGTGTTTCAGGCCCCTGGAAGCATGAAAATCACTTTAAACATCTCAATTTATCTTTAAACATGATTTTCCATGTACAAATGTGAATTGTAGTTCAGAGAGGCAACATTTGAAAACGGACCATTTTTTTAGTTTCTGAAGCATGTCGTAAGGGGGGTGGTTATCTCTTTCGTCAAAAATCGGGCGTTTTCGCTTGAACAATAAAGGCCTACAAATGTTATTTAATTCACTTCCCGTGGAGGAGAAACACTTTTTAAGGCCTCAGAGTGAGTAAATTGGCCATTTTCATTCACTTTTACCCATTTCTGAAATCTTGTGTTTAGGGCCCCTGGAAGCTTGAAAATCACTTTAAACATCTAATTTTATCTCTAAAAGTGATTATCCACGTACAAATGTGAATTGTCGTTCAAAGACGCAACATTTGAAAGTGGACCATTTTTTTCGTTTCTGAAGCATGTCGTAAGGGGGGGTGGTTATCTCTTTCACAAAAAAACAGGCGTTTTTGATTGAACAATAAAGGCCTCGAAACATTATTTTATTCACTTCCCGTGGAGGAGAAACACTTTTTAAGGCCTCAGAATGAGTAAATTGGCCATTTTCATTCACTTTTAGCCATTCCTCAAATCTCGTGTTTCAGGCCCCTGGAAGCATGAAAATCACTTTAAACATCTCAATTTATCTTTAAACATGATTTTCCATGTACAAATGTGAATTGTAGTTCAAAGAGGCAACATTTGAAAACGGACCATTTTTTTAGTTTCTGAAGCATGTCGTAAGGGGGGGTGGTTATCTCTTTCGTCAAAAATCGGGCGTTTTCGCTTGAACAATAAATGCCTACAAATGTTATTTAATTCACTTCCCATGGAGGAGAAACACTTTTTAAGGCCTCAGAGTGAGTAAATTGGCCATTTTCATTCACTTTTACCCATTTCTCAAATCTTGTGTTTAGGGCCCCTGGAAGCTTGAAAATCACTTTAAACATCTCAATTTATCTTTAAACATGATTTTCCATGTACAAATGTGAATTGTAGTTCAAAGAGGCAACATTTGAAAACGGACCATTTTTTTAGTTTCTGAAGCATGTCGTAAGGGGGGGTGCTTATCTCTTTCACAAAAAAACAGGCGTTTTTGATTGAACAATAAAGGCCTCAAAATATTATTTTATTCACTTCCCGTGGAGGAGAAACACTTTTTAAGGCCTCAGAGTGAGTAAATTGGCCTTTTTCATTCACTTTTACCCATTTCTCAAATCTTGTGTTTAGGGCCCCTGGAAGCTTGAAAATCACTTTAAACATCTAATTTTATCTCTAAAAGTGATTATCAACGTACAAATGTGAATTGTCGTTCAAAGACGCGACATTTGAAAATGGACTATTTTTTTCGTTTCTGAAGCATGTCGTAAGGGGGGGTGGTTATCTCTTTCACCAAAAAGCAGGCGTTTTTGATTGAACAATAAAGGCCTCCAAATGTTATTTAATTCACTTCCCGTGGAGGAGAAACACTTTTTAAGGCCTCAGAGTGAGTAGATTGGCCATTTTCATTCACTTTTACCCATTTCTCAAATCTTGTGTTTAGGGCCCCTGGAAGCTTGAAAATCACTTTAAACATCTAATTTTATCTCTAAAAGTGATTATCCACGTACAAATGTGAATTGTCGTTCAAAGACGCAACATTTGAAAATTGACCATTTTTTTCGTTTCTGAAGCATGTCGTAAGGGGGGGTGGTTATCTCTTTCACCAAAAAACAGGCTTTTTGATTGAACAATAAAGGCCTCGAAATATTATTTTATTCACTTCCCGTGGAGGAGAAACACTTTTTAAGGCCTCAGAATGAGTAAATTGGCCATTTTCATTCACTTTTAGCCATTCCTCAAATCTCGTGTTTAAGGCCCCTGGAAGCATGAAAATCACTTTAAACATCTCAATTTATCTTTAAAAGTGATTTTCCACGTACAAATGTGAATTGTAGTTCAAAGAGGCGACATTTGAAAACAGACCATTTTTTTAGTTTCTGAAGCATGTCGTAAGGGGGGGTGGTTATCTCTTTCATCAAAAATCGGGCGTTTTTGATTGAACAATAAAGGCCTCCAAATGTTATTTTATTCACTTCCCGTGGAGGAGAAACACTTTTTAAGGCCGCAGAAAGAGTAAATTGGCCAATTTCATTCACGTTTACCCATTTTTCAAATCTTGTGTTTAGGGCCCCTGGAAGCTTGAAAATCACTTTAAACATCTCAATTTATCTTTAAACATGATTTTCCATGTACAAATGTGAATTGTAGTTCAAAGAGGCAACATTTGAAAACGGACCATTTTTTTAGTTTCTGAAGCATGTCGTAAGGGGGGGTGGTTATCTCTTTCGTCAAAAATCGGGCATTTTTGATTGAACAATAAAGGCCTCCAAATGTTATTTTATTCACTTCCCGTGGAGGAGAAACACTTTTTAAGGCCGCAGAGAGAGTAAATTGGCCATTTTCATTCACGTTTACCCATTTCTCAAATCTTGTGTTTAGGGCCCCTGGAAGCTTGAAAATCACTTTAAACATCTAATTTTATCTCTAAAAGTGATTATCCACGTACAAATGTGAATTGTCGTTCAAAGACGCAACATTTGAAAATAGACCATTTTTTTCGTTTCTGAAGCATGTCGTAAGGGGGGGTGCTTATCTCTTTCACAAAAAAACAGGCGTTTTTGATTGAACAATAAAGGCCTCGAAATAATATTTTATTCACTTCCCGTGGAGGAGAAACACTTTTTAAGGCCGCAGAGTGAGTAAATTGGCCATTTTCATTCACTTTTACCCATTCCTCAAATCTCGTGTTTCAGGCCCCTGGAAGCATGAAAATCCCTTTAAACATCTCAATTTATCTTTAAACATGATTTTCCATGTACAAATGTGAATTGTAGTTCAAAGAGGCAACATTTGAAAACGGACCATTTTTTTAGTTTCTGAAGCATGTCGTAAGGGGGGGTGGTTATCTCTTTCGTCAAAAATCGGGCGTTTTCGCTTGAAAAATAAAGGCCTACAAATGTTATTTAATTCACTTCCCGTGGAGGAGAAACACTTTTTAAGGCCTCAGAATGAGTAAATTGGCCATTTTCATTCACTTTTACCCTTTTCTCAAATCTTGTGTTTAGGGCCCCTGGAAGCTTGAAAATCACTTTAAACATCTAATTTTATCTCTAAAAGTGATTATCCACGTACAAATGTGAATTGTAGTTCAAAGAGGCAACATTTGAAAATGGACCATTTTTTTAGTTTCTGAAGCATGTCGTAAGGGGGGGTGGTTATCTCTTTCGTCAAAAATCGGGCGTTTTCGCTTGAACAATAAATGCCTACAAATGTTATTTAATTCACTTCCCATGGAGGAGAAACACTTTTTAAGGCCTCAGAGTGAGTAAATTGGCCATTTTCATTCACTTTTAGCCATTCCTCAAATCTCGTGTTTAAGGCCCCTGGAAGCATGAAAATCACTTTAAACATCTCAATTCATCTTTAAAAGTGATTTTCCACGTACAAATGTGAATTGTAGTTCAAAGAGGCGACATTTGAAAACGGACCATTTTTTTTTGTTTCTGAAGCATGTCGTAAGGGGGGGTGGTTATCTCTTTCATCAACAATCAGGCGTTTTTGATTGAACAATAAAGGCCTACAAATGTTATTTAATTCACTTTCTGGGGTGGAGAAAAACTTTTTAAGGCCTCAGAGTGAATAAATTGGCCATTTTCATTCACATTTACCCATTCCTCAAATCTTGTGTTTAGGGCCCCTGGAAGCTTGAAAATCACTTTAAACATCTAATTTCATCTCTAAAAGTGATTATCCACGTACAAATGTGAATTGTAGTTCAAAGACGAAACATTTGAAAATGGACCATTTTTTTCGTTTCTGACGCATGTTGTAACGGGGGGTGGTTATCTCTTTCACCAAAAAACGGGCATTGTTGATTGAACAATAAAGGCCTCCAAATGTTATTTTATTCACTTCCCGTGGAGGAGAAACACTTTTTAAGGCCGCAGAGAGAGTAAATTGGCCATTTTCATTCACGTTTACCCATTTCTCAAATCTTGTGTTTAGGGCCCCTGGAAGCTTGAAAATCACTTTAAACATCTAATTTTATCTCTAAAAGTGATTATCCACGTACAAATGTGAATTGTCGTTCAAAGACGCAACATTTGAAAATAGACCATTTTTTTCGTTTCTGAAGCATGTCGTAAGGGGGGGTGCTTATCTCTTTCACAAAAAAACAGGCGTTTTTGATTGAACAATAAAGGCCTCGAAATATTATTTTATTCACTTCCCGTGGAGGAGAAACACTTTTTAAGGCCGCAGAGTGAGTAAATTGGCCATTTTCATTCACTTTTACCCATTCCTCAAATCTCGTGTTTCAGGCCCCTGGAAGCATGAAAATCCCTTTAAACATCTCAATTTATCTTTAAACATGATTTTCCATGTACAAATGTGAATTGTAGTTCAAAGAGGCAACATTTGAAAACGGACCATTTTTTTAGTTTCTGAAGCATGTCGTAAGGGGGGGTGGTTATCTCTTTCGTCAAAAATCGGGCGTTTTCGCTTGAACAATAAAGGCCTACAAATGTTATTTAATTCACTTCCAGTGGAGGAGAAACACTTTTTAAGGCCTCAGAATGAGTAAATTGGCCATTTTCATTCACTTTTACCCTTTTCTCAAATCTTGTGTTTAGGGCCCCTGGAAGCTTGAAAATCACTTTAAACATCTAATTTTATCTCTAAAAGTGATTATCCACGTACAAATGTGAATTGTCGTTCAAAGACGCAACATTTGAAAATGGACTATTTTTTTCGTTTCTGAAGCATGTCGTAAGGGGGGGTGGTTATCTCTTTCACCAAAAAACAGGCGTTTTTGATTGAACAATAAAGGCCTCGAAACATTATTTTATTCACTTCCCGTGGAGGAGAAACACTTTTTAAGGCCTCAGAATGAGTAAATTGGCCATTTTCATTCACTTTTAGCCATTCCTCAAATCTCGTGTTTAAGGCCCCTGGAAGCATGAAAATCACTTTAAACATCTCAATTCATCTTTAAAAGTGATTTTCCACGTACAAATGTGAATTGTAGTTCAAAGAGGCGACATTTGAAAACGGACCATTTTTTTTTGTTTCTGAAGCATGTCGTAAGGGGGGGTGGTTATCTCTTTCATCAAAAATCAGGCGTTTTTGATTGAACAATAAAGTCCTACAAATGTTATTTAATTCACTTTCTGGGGTGGAGAAAAACTTTTTAAGGCCTCAGAGTGAATAAATTGGCCATTTTCATTCACATTTACCCATTCCTCAAATCTTGTGTTTAGGGCCCCTGGAAGCTTGAAAATCACTTTAAACATCTAATTTCATCTCTAAAAGTGATTATCCACGTACAAATGTGAATTGTAGTTCAAAGACGAAACATTTGAAAATGGACCATTTTTTTCGTTTCTGACGCATGTCGTAAGGGGGGGTGGTTATCTCTTTCACCAAAAAACGGCCATTTTTGATTGAACAATAAAGGCCTCCAAATGTTATTTTATTCACTTCCCGTGGAGGAGAAACACTTTTTAAGGCCGCAGAGAGAGTAAATTGGCCATTTTCATTCACGTTTACCCATTTCTCAAATCTTGTGTTTAGGGCCCCTGGAAGCTTGAAAATCACTTTAAACATCTCATTTTATCTCTAAAAGTGATTATCCACGTACAATGTTAATTGTAGTTCAAAGAGGCAAAATTTGAAAACGGACCATTTTTTTAGTTTCTGAAGCATGTCGTAAGGGGGGTGGTTATCTCTTTCGTCAAAAATCGGGCGTTTTGCTTGAACAATAAATGCCTACAAATTTTATTTTATTCACTTCCCGTGGAGGAGAAACACTTTTTATGGCCTCAGAGTGAGTAAATTGGCCATTTTCATTCACTTTTACCCATTTCTCAAATCTTGTGTTTAGGGCCCCTGGAAGCTTGAAAATCACTTTAAACATCTAATTTATCTCTAAAAGTGATTATCCACGTACAAATGTGAATTGTCGTTCAAAGACGCAACATTTGAAAATAGACCATGTTTTTCGTTTCTGAGGCATGTCGTAAGGGGGGGTGGTTATCTCTTTCTTCAAAAATCAGGCGTATTCGCTTGAACAATAAATGCCTACAAATGTTATTTAATTCACTTCCCATGGAGGAGAAACACTTGTTAAGGCCTCAGAGTGAGTAAATTGGCCATTTTCATTCACTTTTAACCATTTCTCAAATCTTGTGTTTAGGGCCCCTGGAAGCTTGAAAATCACTTTAAACATCTCAATTTATCTTTAAACATGATTTTCCATGTACAAATGTGAATTGTAGTTCAAAGAGGCAACATTTGAAAACGGACCATTTTTTTAGTTTCTGAAGCATGTCGTAAGGGGGGGGTGGTTATCTCTTTCGTCAAAAATCGGGCGTTTTCGCTTGAACAATAAAGGCCTACAAATGTTATTTAATTCACTTCCCGTGGAGGAGAAACACTTTTTAAGGCCTCAGAGTGAGTAAATTGGCCATTTTCATTCACTTTTACCCTTTTCTCAAATCTTGTGTTTAGGGCCCCTGGAAGCTTGAAAATCACTTTAAACATCTAATTTTATCTCTAAAAGTGATTATCCACGTACAATGTTAATTGTAGTTCAAAGAGGCAAAATTTGAAAACGGACCATTTTTTTAGTTTCTGAAGCATGTCGTAAGGGGGGGTGCTTATCTCTTTCACAAAAAAACAGGCGTTTTTGATTGAACAATAAAGGCCTCGAAATAATATTTTATTCACTTCCCGTGGAGGAGAAACCCTTTTTAAGGCCGCAGAGTGAGTAAATTGGCCATTTTCATTCACTTTTACCCATTCCTCAAATCTTGTGTTTCAGGCCCCTGGAAGCATGAAAATCACTTTAAACATCTCAATTTATCTTTAAACATGATTTTCCATGTACAAATGTGAATTGTAGTTCAGAGAGGCAACATTTGAAAACGGACCATTTTTTTAGTTTCTGAAGCATGTCGTAAGGGGGGTGGTTATCTCTTTCGTCAAAAATCGGGCGTTTTCGCTTGAACAATAAAGGCCTACAAATGTTATTTAATTCACTTCCCGTGGAGGAGAAACACTTTTTAAGGCCTCAGAGTGAGTAAATTGGCCATTTTCATTCACTTTTACCCATTTCTGAAATCTTGTGTTTAGGGCCCCTGGAAGCTTGAAAATCACTTTAAACATCTAATTTTATCTCTAAAAGTGATTATCCACGTACAAATGTGAATTGTCGTTCAAAGACGCAACATTTGAAAGTGGACCATTTTTTTCGTTTCTGAAGCATGTCGTAAGGGGGGGTGGTTATCTCTTTCACAAAAAAACAGGCGTTTTTGATTGAACAATAAAGGCCTCGAAACATTATTTTATTCACTTCCCGTGGAGGAGAAACACTTTTTAAGGCCTCAGAATGAGTAAATTGGCCATTTTCATTCACTTTTAGCCATTCCTCAAATCTCGTGTTTCAGGCCCCTGGAAGCATGAAAATCACTTTAAACATCTCAATTTATCTTTAAACATGATTTTCCATGTACAAATGTGAATTGTAGTTCAAAGAGGCAACATTTGAAAACGGACCATTTTTTTAGTTTCTGAAGCATGTCGTAAGGGGGGGTGGTTATCTCTTTCGTCAAAAATCGGGCGTTTTCGCTTGAACAATAAATGCCTACAAATGTTATTTAATTCACTTCCCATGGAGGAGAAACACTTTTTAAGGCCTCAGAGTGAGTAAATTGGCCATTTTCATTCACTTTTACCCATTTCTCAAATCTTGTGTTTAGGGCCCCTGGAAGCTTGAAAATCACTTTAAACATCTCAATTTATCTTTAAACATGATTTTCCATGTACAAATGTGAATTGTAGTTCAAAGAGGCAACATTTGAAAACGGACCATTTTTTTAGTTTCTGAAGCATGTCGTAAGGGGGGGTGCTTATCTCTTTCACAAAAAAACAGGCGTTTTTGATTGAACAATAAAGGCCTCAAAATATTATTTTATTCACTTCCCGTGGAGGAGAAACACTTTTTAAGGCCTCAGAGTGAGTAAATTGGCCTTTTTCATTCACTTTTACCCATTTCTCAAATCTTGTGTTTAGGGCCCCTGGAAGCTTGAAAATCACTTTAAACATCTAATTTTATCTCTAAAAGTGATTATCAACGTACAAATGTGAATTGTCGTTCAAAGACGCGACATTTGAAAATGGACTATTTTTTTCGTTTCTGAAGCATGTCGTAAGGGGGGGTGGTTATCTCTTTCACCAAAAAGCAGGCGTTTTTGATTGAACAATAAAGGCCTCCAAATGTTATTTAATTCACTTCCCGTGGAGGAGAAACACTTTTTAAGGCCTCAGAGTGAGTAGATTGGCCATTTTCATTCACTTTTACCCATTTCTCAAATCTTGTGTTTAGGGCCCCTGGAAGCTTGAAAATCACTTTAAACATCTAATTTTATCTCTAAAAGTGATTATCCACGTACAAATGTGAATTGTCGTTCAAAGACGCAACATTTGAAAATTGACCATTTTTTTCGTTTCTGAAGCATGTCGTAAGGGGGGGTGGTTATCTCTTTCACCAAAAAACAGGCTTTTTCGCTTAAACAATAAAGGACTACAAATGTTATTTAATTCACTTCCCGTGGAGGAGAAACACTTTTTAAGGCCTCAGAGTGAGTAAATTGGCCATTTTCATTCACTTTTACCCATTTCTCAAATCTTGTGTTTAGGGCCCCTGGAAGCTTGAAAATCACTTTAAACATCTCAATTTATCTTTAAACATGATTTTCCATGTACAAATGTGAATTGTAGTTCAGAGAGGCAACATTTGAAAACGGACCATTTTTTTAGTTTCTGAAGCATGTCGTAAGGGGGGTGGTTATCTCTTTCGTCAAAAATCGGGCGTTTTCGCTTGAACAATAAAGGCCTACAAATGTTATTTAATTCACTTCCCGTGGAGGAGAAACACTTTTTAAGGCCTCAGAATGAGTAAATTGGCCATTTTCATTCACTTTTACCCATTTCTCAAATCTTGTGTTTAGGGCCCCTGGAAGCTTGAAAATCACTTTAAACATCTCAATTTATCTTTAAACATGATTTTCCATGTACAAATGTGAATTGTAGTTCAGAGAGGCGACATTTGAAAACGGACCATTTTTTTTTGTTTCTGAAGCATGTCGTAAGGGGGGTGGTTATCTCTTTCATCAACAATCAGGCGTTTTTGATTGAACAATAAAGGCCTACAAATGTTATTTAATTCACTTTCTGGGGTGGAGAAAAACTTTTTAAGGCCTCAGAGTGAATAAATTGGCCATTTTCATTCACATTTACCCATTCCTCAAATCTCGTGTTTAAGGCCCCTGGAAGCATGAAAATCACTTTAAACATCTCAATTCATCTTTAAAAGTGATTTTCCACGTACAAATGTGAATTGTAGTTCAAAGAGGCGACATTTGAAAACGGACCATTTTTTTTTGTTTCTGAAGCATGTCGTAAGGGGGGTGGTTATCTCTTTCATCAACAATCAGGCGTTTTTGATTGAACAATAAAGGCCTACAAATGTTATTTAATTCACTTTCTGGGGTGGAGAAAAACTTTTTAAGGCCTCAGAGTGAATAAATTGGCCATTTTCATTCACATTTACCCATTCCTCAAATCTTGTGTTTAGGGCCCCTGGAAGCTTGAAAATCACTTTAAACATCTAATTTCATCTCTAAAAGTGATTATCCACGTACAAATGTGAATTGTAGTTCAAAGACGAAACATTTGAAAATGGACCATTTTTTTCGTTTCTGACGCATGTCGTAAGGGGGGGTGGTTATCTCTTTCACCAAAAAACGGGCATTTTTGATTGAACAATAAAGGCCTCCAAATGTTATTTTATTCACTTCCCGTGGAGGAGAAACACTTTTTAAGGCCGCAGAGAGAGTAAATTGGCCATTTTCATTCACGTTTACCCATTTCTCAAATCTTGTGTTTAGGGCCCCTGGAAGCTTGAAAATCACTTTAAACATCTAATTTTATCTCTAAAAGTGATTATCCACGTACAAATGTGAATTGTCGTTCAAAGACGTAACATTTGAAAATAGACCATTTTTTTCGTTTCTGAAGCATGTCGTAAGGGGGGGTGCTTATCTCTTTCACAAAAAAACAGGCGTTTTTGATTGAACAATAAAGGCCTCGAAATAATATTTTATTCACTTCCCGTGGAGGAGAAACACTTTTTAAGGCCGCAGAGTGAGTAAATTGGCCATTTTCATTCACTTTTACCCATTCCTCAAATCTCGTGTTTTAGGCCCCTGGAAGCATGAAAATCCCTTTAAACATCTCAATTTATCTTTAAACATGATTTTCCATGTACAAATGTGAATTGTAGTTCAAAGAGGCAACATTTGAAAACGGACCATTTTTTTAGTTTCTGAAGCATGTCGTAAGGGGGGGTGGTTATCTCTTTCGTCAAAAATCGGGCGTTTTCGCTTGAAAAATAAAGGCCTACAAATGTTATTTAATTCACTTCCCGTGGAGGAGAAACACTTTTTAAGGCCTCAGAATGAGTAAATTGGCCATTTTCATTCACTTTTACCCTTTTCTCAAATCTTGTGTTTAGGGCCCCTGGAAGCTTGAAAATCACTTTAAACATCTAATTTTATCTCTAAAAGTGATTATCCACGTACAAATGTGAATTGTAGTTCAAAGAGGCAACATTTGAAAACGGACCATTTTTTTAGTTTCTGAAGCATGTCGTAAGGGGGGGTGGTTATCTCTTTCGTCAAAAATCGGGCGTTTTCGCTTGAACAATAAATGCCTACAAATGTTATTTAATTCACTTCCCATGGAGGAGAAACACTTTTTAAGGCCTCAGAGTGAGTAAATTGGCCATTTTCATTCACTTTTAGCCATTCCTCAAATCTCGTGTTTAAGGCCCCTGGAAGCATGAAAATCACTTTAAACATCTCAATTCATCTTTAAAAGTGATTTTCCACGTACAAATGTGAATTGTAGTTCAAAGAGGCGACATTTGAAAACGGACCATTTTTTTTTGTTTCTGAAGCATGTCGTAAGGGGGGGTGGTTATCTCTTTCATCAACAATCAGGCGTTTTTGATTGAACAATAAAGGCCTACAAATGTTATTTAATTCACTTTCTGGGGTGGAGAAAAACTTTTTAAGGCCTCAGAGTGAATAAATTGGCCATTTTCATTCACATTTACCCATTCCTCAAATCTTGTGTTTAGGGCCCCTGGAAGCTTGAAAATCACTTTAAACATCTAATTTCATCTCTAAAAGTGATTATCCACGTACAAATGTGAATTGTAGTTCAAAGACGAAACATTTGAAAATGGACCATTTTTTTCGTTTCTGACGCATGTTGTAACGGGGGGTGGTTATCTCTTTCACCAAAAAACGGGCATTTTTGATTGAACAATAAAGGCCTCCAAATGTTATTTTATTCACTTCCCGTGGAGGAGAAACACTTTTTAAGGCCGCAGAGAGAGTAAATTGGCCATTTTCATTCACGTTTACCCATTTCTCAAATCTTGTGTTTAGGGCCCCTGGAAGCTTGAAAATCACTTTAAACATCTCATTTTATCTCTAAAAGTGATTATCCACGTACAATGTTAATTGTAGTTCAAAGAGGCAAAATTTGAAAACGGACCATTTTTTTAGTTTCTGAAGCATGTCGTAAGGGGGGTGGTTATCTCTTTCGTCAAAAATCGGGCGTTTTGCTTGAACAATAAATGCCTACAAATTTTATTTTATTCACTTCCCGTGGAGGAGAAACACTTTTTATGGCCTCAGAGTGAGTAAATTGGCCATTTTCATTCACTTTTACCCATTTCTCAAATCTTGTGTTTAGGGCCCCTGGAAGCTTGAAAATCACTTTAAACATCTAATTTTATCTCTAAAAGTGATTATCCACGTACAAATGTGAATTGTCGTTCAAAGACGCAACATTTGAAAATAGACCATTTTTTTCGTTTCTGAAGCATGTCGTAAGGGGGGGTGCTTATCTCTTTCACAAAAAAACAGGCGTTTTTGATTGAACAATAAAGGCCTCGAAATATTATTTTATTCACTTCCCGTGGAGGAGAAACACTTTTTAAGGCCGCAGAGTGAGTAAATTGGCCATTTTCATTCACTTTTACCCATTCCTCAAATCTCGTGTTTCAGGCCCCTGGAAGCATGAAAATCCCTTTAAACATCTCAATTTATCTTTAAACATGATTTTCCATGTACAAATGTGAATTGTAGTTCAAAGAGGCAACATTTGAAAACGGACCATTTTTTTAGTTTCTGAAGCATGTCGTAAGGGGGGGTGGTTATCTCTTTCGTCAAAAATCGGGCGTTTTCGCTTGAACAATAAAGGCCTACAAATGTTATTTAATTCACTTCCCGTGGAGGAGAAACACTTTTTAAGGCCTCAGAATGAGTAAATTGGCCATTTTCATTCACTTTTACCCTTTTCTCAAATCTTGTGTTTAGGGCCCCTGGAAGCTTGAAAATCACTTTAAACATCTAATTTTATCTCTAAAAGTGATTATCCACGTACAAATGTGAATTGTCGTTCAAAGACGCAACATTTGAAAATGGACTATTTTTTTCGTTTCTGAAGCATGTCGTAAGGGGGGGTGGTTATCTCTTTCACCAAAAAACAGGCGTTTTTGATTGAACAATAAAGGCCTCGAAACATTATTTTATTCACTTCCCGTGGAGGAGAAACACTTTTTAAGGCCTCAGAATGAGTAAATTGGCCATTTTCATTCACTTTTAGCCATTCCTCAAATCTCGTGTTTAAGGCCCCTGGAAGCATGAAAATCACTTTAAACATCTCAATTCATCTTTAAAAGTGATTTTCCACGTACAAATGTGAATTGTAGTTCAAAGAGGCGACATTTGAAAACGGACCATTTTTTTTTGTTTCTGAAGCATGTCGTAAGGGGGGGTGGTTATCTCTTTCATCAAAAATCAGGCGTTTTTGATTGAACAATAAAGTCCTACAAATGTTATTTAATTCACTTTCTGGGGTGGAGAAAAACTTTTTAAGGCCTCAGAGTGAATAAATTGGCCATTTTCATTCACATTTACCCATTCCTCAAATCTTGTGTTTAGGGCCCCTGGAAGCTTGAAAATCACTTTAAACATCTAATTTCATCTCTAAAAGTGATTATCCACGTACAAATGTGAATTGTAGTTCAAAGACGAAACATTTGAAAATGGACCATTTTTTTCGTTTCTGACGCATGTCGTAAGGGGGGGTGGTTATCTCTTTCACCAAAAAACGGCCATTTTTGATTGAACAATAAAGGCCTCCAAATGTTATTTTATTCACTTCCCGTGGAGGAGAAACACTTTTTAAGGCCGCAGAGAGAGTAAATTGGCCATTTTCATTCACGTTTACCCATTTCTCAAATCTTGTGTTTAGGGCCCCTGGAAGCTTGAAAATCACTTTAAACATCTCATTTTATCTCTAAAAGTGATTATCCACGTACAATGTTAATTGTAGTTCAAAGAGGCAAAATTTGAAAACGGACCATTTTTTTAGTTTCTGAAGCATGTCGTAAGGGGGGTGGTTATCTCTTTCGTCAAAAATCGGGCGTTTTGCTTGAACAATAAATGCCTACAAATTTTATTTTATTCACTTCCCGTGGAGGAGAAACACTTTTTATGGCCTCAGAGTGAGTAAATTGGCCATTTTCATTCACTTTTACCCATTTCTCAAATCTTGTGTTTAGGGCCCCTGGAAGCTTGAAAATCACTTTAAACATCTAATTTATCTCTAAAAGTGATTATCCACGTACAAATGTGAATTGTCGTTCAAAGACGCAACATTTGAAAATAGACCATGTTTTTCGTTTCTGAGGCATGTCGTAAGGGGGGGTGGTTATCTCTTTCTTCAAAAATCGGGCGTATTCGCTTGAACAATAAATGCCTACAAATGTTATTTAATTCACTTCCCATGGAGGAGAAACACTTGTTAAGGCCTCAGAGTGAGTAAATTGGCCATTTTCATTCACTTTTAACCATTTCTCAAATCTTGTGTTTAGGGCCCCTGGAAGCTTGAAAATCACTTTAAACATCTCAATTTATCTTTAAACATGATTTTCCATGTACAAATGTGAATTGTAGTTCAAAGAGGCAACATTTGAAAACGGACCATTTTTTTAGTTTCTGAAGCATGTCGTAAGGGGGGGTGGTTATCTCTTTCGTCAAAAATCGGGCGTTTTCGCTTGAACAATAAAGGCCTACAAATGTTATTTAATTCACTTCCCGTGGAGGAGAAACACTTTTTAAGGCCTCAGAGTGAGTAAATTGGCCATTTTCATTCACTTTTACCCTTTTCTCAAATCTTGTGTTTAGGGCCCCTGGAAGCTTGAAAATCACTTTAAACATCTAATTTTATCTCTAAAAGTGATTATCCACGTACAATGTTAATTGTAGTTCAAAGAGGCAAAATTTGAAAACGGACCATTTTTTTAGTTTCTGAAGCATGTCGTAAGGGGGGGTGCTTATCTCTTTCACAAAAAAACAGGCGTTTTTGATTGAACAATAAAGGCCTCGAAATAATATTTTATTCACTTCCCGTGGAGGAGAAACCCTTTTTAAGGCCGCAGAGTGAGTAAATTGGCCATTTTCATTCACTTTTACCCATTCCTCAAATCTTGTGTTTCAGGCCCCTGGAAGCATGAAAATCACTTTAAACATCTCAATTTATCTTTAAACATGATTTTCCATGTACAAATGTGAATTGTAGTTCAGAGAGGCAACATTTGAAAACGGACCATTTTTTTAGTTTCTGAAGCATGTCGTAAGGGGGGTGGTTATCTCTTTCGTCAAAAATCGGGCGTTTTCGCTTGAACAATAAAGGCCTACAAATGTTATTTAATTCACTTCCCGTGGAGGAGAAACACTTTTTAAGGCCTCAGAGTGAGTAAATTGGCCATTTTCATTCACTTTTACCCATTTCTGAAATCTTGTGTTTAGGGCCCCTGGAAGCTTGAAAATCACTTTAAACATCTAATTTTATCTCTAAAAGTGATTATCCACGTACAAATGTGAATTGTCGTTCAAAGACGCAACATTTGAAAGTGGACCATTTTTTTCGTTTCTGAAGCATGTCGTAAGGGGGGGTGGTTATCTCTTTCACAAAAAAACAGGCGTTTTTGATTGAACAATAAAGGCCTCGAAATATTATTTTATTCACTTCCCGTGGAGGAGAAACACTTTTTAAGGCCGCAGAGTGAGTAAATTGGCCATTTTCATTCACTTTTACCCATTCCTCAAATCTCGTGTTTCAGGCCCCTGGAAGCATGAAAATCACTTTAAACATCTCAATTTATCTTTAAACATGATTTTCCATGTACAAATGTGAATTGTAGTTCAAAGAGGCAACATTTGAAAACGGACCATTTTTTTAGTTTCTGAAGCATGTCGTAAGGGGGGGTGGTTATCTCTTTCGTCAAAAATCGGGCGTTTTCGCTTGAACAATAAAGGCCTACAAATGTTATTTAATTCACTTCCCGTGGAGGAGAAACACTTTTTAAAGCCTCAGAGTGAGTAAATTGGCCATTTTCATTCACTTTTACCCTTTTCTCAAATCTTGTGTTTAGGGCCCCTGGAAGCTTGAAAATCACTTTAAACATCTCAATTTATCTTTAAACATGATTTTCCATGTACAAATGTGAATTGTAGTTCAAAGAGGCAACATTTGAAAACGGACCATTTTTTTAGTTTCTGAAGCATGTCGTAAGGGGGGGTGGTTATCTCTTTCATCAAAAATCCGGCGTTTTCGCTTGAACAATAAAGGCCTACAAATGTTATTTAATTCACTTCCCGTGGAGGAGAAACACTTTTTAAGGCCTCAGAGTGAGTAAATTGGCCATTTTCATTCACTTTTACCCTTTTCTCAAATCTTGTGTTTAGGGCCCCTGGAAGCTTGAAAATCACTTTAAACATCTAATTTTATCTCTAAAAGTGATTATCCACGTACAAATGTGAATTGTCGTTCAAAGACGCAACATTTGAAAGTGGACCATTTTTTTCGTTTCTGAAGCATGTCGTAAGGGGGGGTGGTTATCTCTTTCACAAAAAAACAGGCGTTTTTGATTGAACAATAAAGGCCTCGAAATATTATTTTATTCACTTCCCGTGGAGGAGAAACACTTTTTAAGGCCGCAGAGTGAGTAAATTGGCCATTTTCATTCACTTTTACCCATTCCTCAAATCTCGTGTTTCAGGCCCCTGGAAGCATGAAAATCACTTTAAACATCTCAATTTATCTTTAAACATGATTTTCCATGTACAAATGTGAATTGTAGTTCAAAGAGGCAACATTTGAAAACGGACCATTTTTTTAGTTTCTGAAGCATGTCGTAAGGGGGGGTGGTTATCTCTTTCGTCAAAAATCGGGCGTTTTCGCTTGAACAATAAATGCCTACAAATGTTATTTAATTCACTTCCCATGGAGGAGAAACACTTTTTAAGGCCTCAGAGTGAGTAAATTGGCCATTTTCATTCACTTTTACCCATTTCTCAAATCTTGTGTTTAGGGCCCCTGGAAGCTTGAAAATCACTTTAAACATCTCAATTTATCTTTAAACATGATTTTCCATGTACAAATGTGAATTGTAGTTCAAAGCGGCAACATTTGAAAACGGACCATTTTTTTAGTTTCTGAAGCATGTCGTAAGGGGGGGTGGTTATCTCTTTCGTCAAAAATCGGGCGATTTCGCTTGAACAATAAAGGCCTACAAATGTTATTTAATTCACTTCCCGTGGAGGAGAAACACTTTTTAAGGCCTCAGAGTGAGTAAATTGGCCATTTTCATTCACTTTTACCCATTTCTCAAATCTTGTGTTTAGGGCCCCTGGAAGATTGAAAATCACTTTAAACATCTAATTTTATCTCTAAAAGTGATTATCCACGTACAAATGTGAATTGTCGTTCAAAGACGCAACATTTGAAAGTGGACCATTTTGTTCGTTTCTGAAGCATGTCGTAAGGGGGGGTGGTTATCTCTTTCACAAAAAAACTGGCGTTTTTGATTGAACAATAAAGGCCTCGAAATATTATTTTATTCACTTCCCGTGGAGGAGAAACACTTTTTAAGGCCGCAGAGTGAGTAAATTGGCCATTTTCATTCACTTTTACCCATTCCTCAAATCTCGTGTTTCAGGCCCCTGGAAGCATGAAAATCACTTTAAACATCTCAATTCATCTTTAAAAGTGATTTTTCATGTACAAATGTGAATTGTAGTTCAAAGAGGCGACATTTGAAAATGGACCATTTTTTTTTGTTTCTGAAGCATGTCGTAAGGGGGGGTGGTTATCTCTTTCATCAAAAATCGGGCGTTTTTGATTGAACAATAAAGGCCTACAAATGTTATTTAATTCACTTTCTGGGGTGGAGAAAATCTTTTTAAGGCCTCAGAGTGAATAAATTGGCCATTTCCATTCACATTTACCCATTCCTCAAATCTTGTGTTTAGGGCCCCTGGAAGCTTGAAAATCACTTTAAACATCTAATTTCATCTCTAAAAGTGATTATCCACGTACAAATGTGAATTGTAGTTCAAAGACGAAACATTTGAAAATGGACCATTTTTTTCGTTTCTGACGCATGTCGTAAGGGGGGGTGGTTATCTCTTTCACCAAAAAACGGGCATTTTTGATTGAACAAAAAAGGCCTCCAAATGTTATTTTATTCACTTCCCGTGGAGGAGAAACACTTTTTAAGGCCGCAGAGAGAGTAAATTGGCCATTTTCATTCACGTTTACCCATTTCTCAAATCTTGTGTTTAGGGCCCCTGGAAGCTTGAAAATCACTTTAAACATCTCATTTTATCTCTAAAAGTGAATATCCACGTACAATGTTAATTGTAGTTCAAAGAGGCAAAATTTGAAAACGGACCATTTTTTTAGTTTCTGAAGCATGTCGTAAGGGGGGGTGCTTATCTCTTTCACAAAAAAACAGGCGTTTTTGATTGAACAATAAAGGCCTCGAAATATTATTTTATTCACTTCCCGTGAAGGAGAAACCCTTTTTAAGGCCGCAGAGTGAGTAAATTGGCCATTTTCATTCACTTTTACCCATTCCTCAAATCTCGTGTTTCAGGCCCCTGGAAGCATGAAAATCACTTTAAACATCTCAATTTATCTTTAAACATGATTTTCCATGTACAAATGTGAATTGTAGTTCAAAGAGGCAACATTTGAAAACGGACCATTTTTTTAGTTTCTGAAGCATGTCGTAAGGGGGGGTGGTCATCTCTTTCGTCAAAAATCGGGCGTTTTCGCTTAAACAATAAAGGACTACAACTGTTATTTAATTCACTTCCCGTGGAGGAGAAACACTTTTTAAGGCCTCAGAGTGAGTAAATTGGCCATTTTCATTCACTTTTACCCATTTCTCAAATCTTGTGTTTAGGGCCCCTGGAAGCTTGAAAATCACTTTAAACATCTCAATTTATCTTTAAACATGATTTTCCATGTACAAATGTGAATTGTAGTTCAGAGAGGCAACATTTGAAAACGGACCATTTTTTTAGTTTCTGAAGCATGTCGTAAGGGGGGGTGGTTATCTCTTTCGTCAAAAATCGGGCGTTTTCGCTTGAACAATAAAGGCCTACAAATGTTATTTAATTCACTTCCCGTGGAGGAGAAACACTTTTTAAGGCCTCAGAGTGAGTAAATTGGCCATTTTCATTCACTTTTACCTTTTCTCAAATCTTGTGTTTAGGGCCCCTGGAAGCTTGAAAATCACTTTAAACATCTAATTTTATCTCTAAAAGTGATTATCCACGTACAAATGTGAATTGTCGTTCAAAGACGCAACATTTGAAAATGGACTATTTTTTTCGTTTCTGAAGCATGTCGTAAGGGGGGGTGGTTATCTCTTTCACCAAAAAACAGGCGTTTTTCATTGAACAATAAAGGCCTCGAAACATTATTTTATTCACTTCCCGTGGAGGAGAAACACTTTTTAAGGCCTCAGAATGAGTAAATTGGCCATTTTCATTCACTTTTAGCCATTCCTCAAATCTCGTGTTTAAGGCCCCTGGAAGCATGAAAATCACTTTAAACATCTCAATTCATCTTTAAAAGTGATTTTCCACGTACAAATGTGAATTGTAGTTCAAAGAGGCGACATTTGAAAACGGACCATTTTTTTTGTTTCTGAAGCATGTCGTAAGGGGGGTGGTTATCTCTTTCATCAAAAATCGGGCGTTTTCGCTTAAACAATAAAGGACTACAAATGTTATTTAATTCACTTCCCGTGGAGGAGAAACACTTTTTAAGGCCTCAGAGTGAGTAAATTGGCCATTTTCATTCAATTTTACCCATTCCTCAAATCTTGTGTTCAGGGCCCCTGGAAGCTTGAAAATCACTTTAAACATCTCAATTTATCTTTAAACATGATTTTCCATGTACAAATGTGAATTGTAGTTCAGAGAGGCAACATTTGAAAACGGACCATTTTTTTAGTTTCTGAAGCATGTCGTAAGGGGGGGTGGTTATCTCTTTCGTCAAAAATCGGGCGTTTTCGCTTGAACAATAAAGGCCTACAAATGTTATTTAATTCACTTCCCGTGGAGGAGAAACACTTTTTAAGGCCTCAGAGTGAGTAAATTGGCCATTTTCATTCACTTTTACCTTTTCTCCAATCTTGTGTTTAGGGCCCCTGGAAGCTTGAAAATCACTTTAAACATCTAATTTTATCTCTAAAAGTGATTATCCACGTACAAATGTGAATTGTCGTTCAAAGACGCAACATTTGAAAATGGACTATTTTTTTCGTTTCTGAAGCATGTCGTAAGGGGGGGTGGTTATCTCTTTCACCAAAAAACAGGCGTTTTTGATTGAACAATAAAGGCCTCGAAACATTATTTTATTCACTTCCCGTGGAGGAGAAACACTTTTTAAGGCCTCAGAATGAGTAAATTGGCCATTTTCATTCACTTTTAGCCATTCCTCAAATCTCGTGTTTAAGGCCCCTGGAAGCATGAAAATCACTTTAAACATCTCAATTCATCTTTAAAAGTGATTTTCCACGTACAAATGTGAATTGTAGTTCAAAGAGGCGACATTTGAAAACGGACCATTTTTTTTGTTTCTGAAGCATGTCGTAAGGGGGGGTGGTTATCTCTTTCGTCAAAAATCGGGCGTTTTCGCTTGAACAATAAAGGCCTACAAATGTTATTTAATTCACTTCCTGTGGAGGAGAAACACTTTTTAAGGCCTCAGAGTGCGTAAATTGGCCATTTTCATTCACTTTTACCCATTACTCAAAACTTGTGTTTAGGGCCCCTGGAAGCTTTAAAATCACTTTAAACATCTAATTTTATCTCTAAAAGTGATTATCCACGTACAAATGTGAATTGTCGTTCAAAGACGCAACATTTGAAAGTGGACCATTTTGTTCGTTTCTGAAGCATGTCGTAAGGGGGGGTGGTTATCTCTTTCACAAAAAAACTGGCGTTTTTGATTGAACAATAAAGGCCT
Source organism: Triturus cristatus (assembly GCF_964204655.1). NCBI lineage: Eukaryota > Metazoa > Chordata > Amphibia > Caudata > Salamandridae > Triturus > Triturus cristatus. The sequence continues at coordinate 178,118,495 of NC_140595.1, forward strand.
CGAAATATTATTTTATTCACTTCCCGTGGAGGAGAAACACTTTTTAAGCCGCAGAGTGAGTAAATTGGCCATTTTCATTCACTTTTACCCATTCCTCAAATCTCGTGTTTCAGGCCCCTGGAAGCATGAAAATCACTTTAAACATCTCAATTTATCTTTAAACATGATTTTCCATGTACAAATGTGAATTGTAGTTCAAAGAGGCAACATTTGAAAACGGACCATTTTTTTAGTTTCTGAAGCATGTCGTAAGGGGGGGTGGTTATCTCTTTCGTCAAAAATCGGGCGTTTTCGCTTGAACAATAAAGGCCTACAACTGTTATTTAATTCACTTCCCGTGGAGGAGAAGCACTTTTTAAGGCCTCAGAGTGAGTAAATTGGCCATTTTCATTCACTTTTACCCTTTTCTCAAATCTTGTGTTTAGGGCCCCTGGAAGCTTGAAAATCACTTTAAACATCTAATTTTATCTCTAAAAGTGATTATCCACGTACAAATGTGAATTGTCGTTCAAAGACGCAACATTTGAAAATGGACTATTTTTTTCGTTTCTGAAGCATGTCGTAAGGGGGGGTGGTTATCTCTTTCACCAAAAAACAGGCGTTTTTGATTGAACAATAAAGGCCTCGAAACATTATTTTATTCACTTCCCGTGAAGGAGAAACACTTTTTAAGGCCTCAGAATGAGTAAATTGGCCATTTTCATTCACTTTTAGCCATTCCTCAAATCTCGTGTTTAAGGCCCCTGGAAGCATGAAAATCACTTTAAACATCTCAATTCATCTTTAAAAGTGATTTTCCACGTGCAAATGTGAATTGTAGTTCAAAGAGGCGACATTTGAAAACGGACCATTTTTTTTTGTTTCTGAAGCATGTCGTAAGGGGGGGTGGTTATCTCTTTCATCAAAAATCAGGCGTTTTTGATTGAACAATAAAGTCCTACAAATGTTATTTAATTCACTTTCTGGGGTGGAGAAAAACTTTTTAAGGCCTCAGAGTGAATAAATTGGCCATTTTCATTCACATTTACCCATTCCTCAAATCTTGTGTTTAGGGCCCCTGGAAGCTTGAAAATCACTTTAAACATCTAATTTCATCTCTAAAAGTGATTATCCACGTACAAATGTGAATTGTAGTTCAAAGACGAAACATTTGAAAATGGACCATTTTTTTCGTTTCTGACGCATGTCGTAAGGGGGGGTGGTTATCTCTTTCACCAAAAAACGGCCATTTTTGATTGAACAATAAAGGCCTCCAAATGGTATTTTATTCACTTCCCGTGGAGGAGAAACACTTTTTAAGGCCGCAGAGAGAGTAAATTGGCCATTTTCATTCACGTTTACCCATTTCTCAAATCTTGTGTTTAGGGCCCCTGGAAGCTTGAAAATCACTTTAAACATCTCATTTTATCTCTAAAAGTGATTATCCACGTACAATGTTAATTGTAGTTCAAAGAGGCAAAATTTGAAAACGGACCATTTTTTTAGTTTCTGAAGCATGTCGTAAGGGGGGTGGTTATCTCTTTCGTCAAAAATCGGGCGTTTTGCTTGAACAATAAATGCCTACAAATTTTATTTTATTCACTTCCCGTGGAGGAGAAACACTTTTTATGGCCTCAGAGTGAGTAAATTGGCCATTTTCATTCACTTTTACCCATTTCTCAAATCTTGTGTTTAGGGCCCCTGGAAGCTTGAAAATCACTTTAAACATCTAATTTATCTCTAAAAGTGATTATCCACGTACAAATGTGAATTGTCGTTCAAAGACGCAACATTTGAAAATAGACCATGTTTTTCGTTTCTGAGGCATGTCGTAAGGGGGGGTGGTTATCTCTTTCTTCAAAAATCGGGCGTATTCGCTTGAACAATAAATGCCTACAAATGTTATTTAATTCACTTCCCATGGAGGAGAAACACTTGTTAAGGCCTCAGAGTGAGTAAATTGGCCATTTTCATTCACTTTTAACCATTTCTCAAATCTTGTGTTTAGGGCCCCTGGAAGCTTGAAAATCACTTTAAACATCTCAATTTATCTTTAAACATGATTTTCCATGTACAAATGTGAATTGTAGTTCAAAGAGGCAACATTTGAAAACGGACCATTTTTTTAGTTTCTGAAGCATGTCGTAAGGGGGGGGTGGTTATCTCTTTCGTCAAAAATCGGGCGTTTTCGCTTGAACAATAAAGGCCTACAAATGTTATTTAATTCACTTCCCGTGGAGGAGAAACACTTTTTAAGGCCTCAGAGTGAGTAAATTGGCCATTTTCATTCACTTTTACCCTTTTCTCAAATCTTGTGTTTAGGGCCCCTGGAAGCTTGAAAATCACTTTAAACATCTAATTTTATCTCTAAAAGTGATTATCCACGTACAATGTTAATTGTAGTTCAAAGAGGCAAAATTTGAAAACGGACCATTTTTTTAGTTTCTGAAGCATGTCGTAAGGGGGGGTGCTTATCTCTTTCACAAAAAAACAGGCGTTTTTGATTGAACAATAAAGGCCTCGAAATAATATTTTATTCACTTCCCGTGGAGGAGAAACCCTTTTTAAGGCCGCAGAGTGAGTAAATTGGCCATTTTCATTCACTTTTACCCATTCCTCAAATCTTGTGTTTCAGGCCCCTGGAAGCATGAAAATCACTTTAAACATCTCAATTTATCTTTAAACATGATTTTCCATGTACAAATGTGAATTGTAGTTCAGAGAGGCAACATTTGAAAACGGACCATTTTTTTAGTTTCTGAAGCATGTCGTAAGGGGGGTGGTTATCTCTTTCGTCAAAAATCGGGCGTTTTCGCTTGAACAATAAAGGCCTACAAATGTTATTTAATTCACTTCCCGTGGAGGAGAAACACTTTTTAAGGCCTCAGAGTGAGTAAATTGGCCATTTTCATTCACTTTTACCCATTTCTGAAATCTTGTGTTTAGGGCCCCTGGAAGCTTGAAAATCACTTTAAACATCTAATTTTATCTCTAAAAGTGATTATCCACGTACAAATGTGAATTGTCGTTCAAAGACGCAACATTTGAAAGTGGACCATTTTTTTCGTTTCTGAAGCATGTCGTAAGGGGGGGTGGTTATCTCTTTCACAAAAAAACAGGCGTTTTTGATTGAACAATAAAGGCCTCGAAATATTATTTTATTCACTTCCCGTGGAGGAGAAACACTTTTTAAGGCCGCAGAGTGAGTAAATTGGCCATTTTCATTCACTTTTACCCATTCCTCAAATCTCGTGTTTCAGGCCCCTGGAAGCATGAAAATCACTTTAAACATCTCAATTTATCTTTAAACATGATTTTCCATGTACAAATGTGAATTGTAGTTCAAAGAGGCAACATTTGAAAACGGACCATTTTTTTAGTTTCTGAAGCATGTCGTAAGGGGGGGTGGTTATCTCTTTCGTCAAAAATCGGGCGTTTTCGCTTGAACAATAAAGGCCTACAAATGTTATTTAATTCACTTCCCGTGGAGGAGAAACACTTTTTAAAGCCTCAGAGTGAGTAAATTGGCCATTTTCATTCACTTTTACCCTTTTCTCAAATCTTGTGTTTAGGGCCCCTGGAAGCTTGAAAATCACTTTAAACATCTCAATTTATCTTTAAACATGATTTTCCATGTACAAATGTGAATTGTAGTTCAAAGAGGCAACATTTGAAAACGGACCATTTTTTTAGTTTCTGAAGCATGTCGTAAGGGGGGGTGGTTATCTCTTTCACAAAAAAACAGGCGTTTTTGATTGAACAATAAAGGCCTCGAAATATTATTTTATTCACTTCCCGTGGAGGAGAAACACTTTTTAAGGCCGCAGAGTGAGTAAATTGGCCATTTTCATTCACTTTTACCCATTCCTCAAATCTCGTGTTTCAGGCCCCTGGAAGCATGAAAATCACTTTAAACATCTCAATTTATCTTTAAACATGATTTTCCATGTACAAATGTGAATTGTAGTTCAAAGAGGCAACATTTGAAAACGGACCATTTTTTTAGTTTCTGAAGCATGTCGTAAGGGGGGGTGGTTATCTCTTTCGTCAAAAATCGGGCGTTTTCGCTTGAACAATAAATGCCTACAAATGTTATTTAATTCACTTCCCATGGAGGAGAAACACTTTTTAAGGCCTCAGAGTGAGTAAATTGGCCATTTTCATTCACTTTTACCCATTTCTCAAATCTTGTGTTTAGGGCCCCTGGAAGCTTGAAAATCACTTTAAACATCTCAATTTATCTTTAAACATGATTTTCCATGTACAAATGTGAATTGTAGTTCAAAGAGGCAACATTTGAAAACGGACCATTTTTTTAGTTTCTGAAGCATGTCGTAAGGGGGGGTGGTTATCTCTTTCGTCAAAAATCGGGCGATTTCGCTTGAACAATAAAGGCCTACAAATGTTATTTAATTCACTTCCCGTGGAGGAGAAACACTTTTTAAGGCCTCAGAGTGAGTAAATTGGCCATTTTCATTCACTTTTACCCATTTCTCAAATCTTGTGTTTAGGGCCCCTGGAAGATTGAAAATCACTTTAAACATCTAATTTCATCTCTAAAAGTGATTATCCACGTACAAATGTGAATTGTAGTTCAAAGACGAAACATTTGAAAATGGACCATTTTTTTCGTTTCTGACGCATGTCGTAAGGGGGGGTGGTTATCTCTTTCACCAAAAAACGGGCATTTTTGATTGAACAAAAAAGGCCTCCAAATGTTATTTTATTCACTTCCCGTGGAGGAGAAACACTTTTTAAGGCCGCAGAGAGAGTAAATTGGCCATTTTCATTCACGTTTACCCATTTCTCAAATCTTGTGTTTAGGGCCCCTGGAAGCTTGAAAATCACTTTAAACATCTCATTTTATCTCTAAAAGTGAATATCCACGTACAATGTTAATTGTAGTTCAAAGAGGCAAAATTTGAAAACGGACCATTTTTTTAGTTTCTGAAGCATGTCGTAAGGGGGGGTGCTTATCTCTTTCACAAAAAAACAGGCGTTTTTGATTGAACAATAAAGGCCTCGAAATATTATTTTATTCACTTCCCGTGAAGGAGAAACCCTTTTTAAGGCCGCAGAGTGAGTAAATTGGCCATTTTCATTCACTTTTACCCATTCCTCAAATCTCGTGTTTCAGGCCCCTGGAAGCATGAAAATCACTTTAAACATCTCAATTTATCTTTAAACATGATTTTCCATGTACAAATGTGAATTGTAGTTCAAAGAGGCAACATTTGAAAACGGACCATTTTTTTAGTTTCTGAAGCATGTCGTAAGGGGGGGTGGTCATCTCTTTCGTCAAAAATCGGGCGTTTTCGCTTAAACAATAAAGGACTACAAATGTTATTTAATTCACTTCCCGTGGAGGAGAAACACTTTTTAAGGCCTCAGAGTGAGTAAATTGGCCATTTTCATTCACTTTTACCCATTTCTCAAATCTTGTGTTTAGGGCCCCTGGAAGCTTGAAAATCACTTTAAACATCTCAATTTATCTTTAAACATGATTTTCCATGTACAAATGTGAATTGTAGTTCAGAGAGGCAACATTTGAAAACGGACCATTTTTTTAGTTTCTGAAGCATGTCGTAAGGGGGGGTGGTTATCTCTTTCGTCAAAAATCGGGCGTTTTCGCTTGAACAATAAAGGCCTACAAATGTTATTTAATTCACTTCCCGTGGAGGAGAAACACTTTTTAAGGCCTCAGAGTGAGTAAATTGGCCATTTTCATTCACTTTTACCTTTTCTCAAATCTTGTGTTTAGGGCCCCTGGAAGCTTGAAAATCACTTTAAACATCTAATTTTATCTCTAAAAGTGATTATCCACGTACAAATGTGAATTGTCGTTCAAAGACGCAACATTTGAAAATGGACTATTTTTTTCGTTTCTGAAGCATGTCGTAAGGGGGGGTGGTTATCTCTTTCACCAAAAAACAGGCGTTTTTCATTGAACAATAAAGGCCTCGAAACATTATTTTATTCACTTCCCGTGGAGGAGAAACACTTTTTAAGGCCTCAGAATGAGTAAATTGGCCATTTTCATTCACTTTTAGCCATTCCTCAAATCTCGTGTTTAAGGCCCCTGGAAGCATGAAAATCACTTTAAACATCTCAATTCATCTTTAAAAGTGATTTTCCACGTACAAATGTGAATTGTAGTTCAAAGAGGCGACATTTGAAAACGGACCATTTTTTTTGTTTCTGAAGCATGTCGTAAGGGGGGTGGTTATCTCTTTCATCAAAAATCGGGCGTTTTCGCTTAAACAATAAAGGACTACAAATGTTATTTAATTCACTTCCCGTGGAGGAGAAACACTTTTTAAGGCCTCAGAGTGAGTAAATTGGCCATTTTCATTCACTTTTACCCATTTCTCAAATCTTGTGTTCAGGGCCCCTGGAAGCTTGAAAATCACTTTAAACATCTCAATTTATCTTTAAACATGATTTTCCATGTACAAATGTGAATTGTAGTTCAGAGAGGCAACATTTGAAAACGGACCATTTTTTTAGTTTCTGAAGCATGTCGTAAGGGGGGGTGGTTATCTCTTTCGTCAAAAATCGGGCGTTTTCGCTTGAACAATAAAGGCCTACAAATGTTATTTAATTCACTTCCCGTGGAGGAGAAACACTTTTTAAGGCCTCAGAGTGAGTAAATTGGCCATTTTCATTCACTTTTACCTTTTCTCAAATCTTGTGTTTAGGGCCCCTGGAAGCTTGAAAATCACTTTAAACATCTAATTTTATCTCTAAAAGTGATTATCCACGTACAAATGTGAATTGTCGTTCAAAGACGCAACATTTGAAAATGGACTATTTTTTTCGTTTCTGAAGCATGTCGTAAGGGGGGGTGGTTATCTCTTTCACCAAAAAACAGGCGTTTTTGATTGAACAATAAAGGCCTCGAAACATTATTTTATTCACTTCCCGTGGAGGAGAAACACTTTTTAAGGCCTCAGAATGAGTAAATTGGCCATTTTCATTCACTTTTAGCCATTCCTCAAATCTCGTGTTTAAGGCCCCTGGAAGCATGAAAATCACTTTAAACATCTCAATTCATCTTTAAAAGTGATTTTCCACGTACAAATGTGAATTGTAGTTCAAAGAGGCGACATTTGAAAACGGACCATTTTTTTTGTTTCTGAAGCATGTCGTAAGGGGGGGTGGTTATCTCTTTCGTCAAAAATCGGGCGTTTTCGCTTGAACAATAAAGGCCTACAAATGTTATTTAATTCACTTCCCGTGGAGGAGAAACACTTTTTAAGGCCTCAGAGTGCGTAAATTGGCCATTTTCATTCACTTTTACCCATTACTCAAAACTTGTGTTTAGGGCCCCTGGAAGCTTTAAAATCACTTTAAACATCTAATTTTATCTCTAAAAGTGATTATCCACGTACAAATGTGAATTGTCGTTCAAAGACGCAACATTTGAAAGTGGACCATTTTGTTCGTTTCTGAAGCATGTCGTAAGGGGGGGTGTTTATCTCTTTCACAAAAAAACTGGCGTTTTTGATTGAACAATAAAGGCCTCGAAATATTATTTTATTCACTTCCCGTGGAGGAGAAACACTTTTTAAGGCCGCAGAGTGAGTAAATTGGCCATTTTCATTCACTTTTACCCATTCCTCAAATCTCGTGTTTCAGGCCCCTGGAAGCATGAAAATCACTTTAAACATCTCAATTTATCTTTAAACATGATTTTCCATGTACAAATGTGAATTGTAGTTCAAAGAGGCAACATTTGAAAACGGACCATTTTTTTAGTTTCTGAAGCATGTCGTAAGGGGGGGTGGTTATCTCTTTCGTCAAAAATCGGGCGTTTTCGCTTGAACAATAAAGGCCTACAACTGTTATTTAATTCACTTCCCGTGGAGGAGAAGCACTTTTTAAGGCCTCAGAGTGAGTAAATTGGCCATTTTCATTCACTTTTACCCTTTTCTCAAATCTTGTGTTTAGGGCCCCTGGAAGCTTGAAAATCACTTAAAACATCTAATTTTATCTCTAAAAGTGATTATCCACGTACAAATGTGAATTGTCGTTCAAAGACGCAACATTTGAAAATGGACTATTTTTTTCGTTTCTGAAGCATGTCGTAAGGGGGGGTGGTTATCTCTTTCACCAAAAAACGGGCATTTTTGATTGAACAATAAAGGCCTCCAAATGTTATTTTATTCACTTCCCGTGGAGGAGAAACACTTTTTAAGGCCGCAGAGAGAGTAAATTGGCCATTTTCATTCACGTTTACCCATTTCTCAAATCTTGTGTTTGGGGCCCCTGGAAGCTTGAAAATCACTTTAAACATCTCATTTTATCTCTAAAAGTGATTATCCACGTACAATGTTAATTGTAGTTCAAAGAGGCAAAATTTGAAAACGGACCATTTTTTTAGTTTCTGAAGCATGTCGTAAGGGGGGTGGTTATCTCTTTCGTCAAAAATCGGGCGTTTTGCTTGAACAATAAATGCCTACAAATTTTATTTTATTCACTTCCCGTGGAGGAGAAACACTTTTTATGGCCTCAGAGTGAGTAAATTGGCCATTTTCATTCACTTTTACCCATTTCTCAAATCTTGTGTTTAGGGCCCCTGGAAGCTTGAAAATCACTTTAAACATCTAATTTTATCTCTAAAAGTGATTATCCACGTACAAATGTGAATTGTCGTTCAAAGACGCAACATTTGAAAATAGACCATTTTTTTCGTTTCTGAAGCATGTCGTAAGGGGGGGTGCTTATCTCTTTCACAAAAAAACAGGCGTTTTTGATTGAACAATAAAGGCCTCGAAATATTATTTTATTCACTTCCCGTGGAGGAGAAACACTTTTTAAGGCCGCAGAGTGAGTAAATTGGCCATTTTCATTCACTTTTACCCATTCCTCAAATCTCATGTTTCAGGCCCCTGGAAGCATGAAAATCCCTTTAAACATCTCAATTTATCTTTAAACATGATTTTCCATGTACAAATGTGAATTGTAGTTCAAAGAGGCAACATTTGAAAACGGACCATTTTTTTAGTTTCTGAAGCATGTCGTAAGGGGGGGTGGTTATCTCTTTCGTCAAAAATCGGGCGTTTTCGCTTGAACAATAAAGGCCTACAAATGTTATTTAATTCACTTCCCGTGGAGGAGAAACACTTTTTAAGGCCTCAGAATGAGTAAATTGGCCATTTTCATTCACTTTTACCCTTTTCTCAAATCTTGTGTTTAGGGCCCCTGGAAGCTTGAAAATCACTTTAAACATCTAATTTTATCTCTAAAAGTGATTATCCACGTACAAATGTGAATTGTCGTTCAAAGACGCAACATTTGAAAATGGACTATTTTTTTCGTTTCTGAAGCATGTCGTAAGGGGGGGTGGTTATCTCTTTCACCAAAAAACAGGCGTTTTTGATTGAACAATAAAGGCCTCGAAACATTATTTTATTCACTTCCCGTGGAGGAGAAACACTTTTTAAGGCCTCAGAATGAGTAAATTGGCCATTTTCATTCACTTTTAGCCATTCCTCAAATCTCGTGTTTAAGGCCCCTGGAAGCATGAAAATCACTTTAAACATCTCAATTCATCTTTAAAAGTGATTTTCCACGTACAAATGTGAATTGTAGTTCAAAGAGGCGACATTTGAAAACGGACCATTTTTTTTTGTTTCTGAAGCATGTCGTAAGGGGGGGTGGTTATCTCTTTCATCAAAAATCAGGCGTTTTTGATTGAACAATAAAGTCCTACAAATGTTATTTAATTCACTTTCTGGGGTGGAGAAAAACTTTTTAAGGCCTCAGAGTGAATAAATTGGCCATTTTCATTCACATTTACCCATTCCTCAAATCTTGTGTTTAGGGCCCCTGGAAGCTTGAAAATCACTTTAAACATCTAATTTCATCTCTAAAAGTGATTATCCACGTACAAATGTGAATTGTAGTTCAAAGACGAAACATTTGAAAATGGACCATTTTTTTCGTTTCTGACGCATGTCGTAAGGGGGGGTGGTTATCTCTTTCACCAAAAAACGGCCATTTTTGATTGAACAATAAAGGCCTCCAAATGTTATTTTATTCACTTCCCGTGGAGGAGAAACACTTTTTAAGGCCGCAGAGAGAGTAAATTGGCCATTTTCATTCACGTTTACCCATTTCTCAAATCTTGTGTTTAGGGCCCCTGGAAGCTTGAAAATCACTTTAAACATCTCATTTTATCTCTAAAAGTGATTATCCACGTACAATGTTAATTGTAGTTCAAAGAGGCAAAATTTGAAAACGGACCATTTTTTTAGTTTCTGAAGCATGTCGTAAGGGGGGTGGTTATCTCTTTCGTCAAAAATCGGGCGTTTTGCTTGAACAATAAATGCCTACAAATTTTATTTTATTCACTTCCCGTGGAGGAGAAACACTTTTTATGGCCTCAGAGTGAGTAAATTGGCCATTTTCATTCACTTTTACCCATTTCTCAAATCTTGTGTTTAGGGCCCCTGGAAGCTTGAAAATCACTTTAAACATCTAATTTATCTCTAAAAGTGATTATCCACGTACAAATGTGAATTGTCGTTCAAAGACGCAACATTTGAAAATAGACCATGTTTTTCGTTTCTGAGGCATGTCGTAAGGGGGGGTGGTTATCTCTTTCTTCAAAAATCGGGCGTATTCGCTTGAACAATAAATGCCTACAAATGTTATTTAATTCACTTCCCATGGAGGAGAAACACTTGTTAAGGCCTCAGAGTGAGTAAATTGGCCATTTTCATTCACTTTTAACCATTTCTCAAATCTTGTGTTTAGGGCCCCTGGAAGCTTGAAAATCACTTTAAACATCTCAATTTATCTTTAAACATGATTTTCCATGTACAAATGTGAATTGTAGTTCAAAGAGGCAACATTTGAAAACGGACCATTTTTTTAGTTTCTGAAGCATGTCGTAAGGGGGGGTGCTTATCTCTTTCACAAAAAAACAGGCGTTTTTGATTGAACAATAAAGGCCTCGAAATAATATTTTATTCACTTCCCGTGGAGGAGAAACCCTTTTTAAGGCCGCAGAGTGAGTAAATTGGCCATTTTCATTCACTTTTACCCATTCCTCAAATCTTGTGTTTCAGGCCCCTGGAAGCATGAAAATCACTTTAAACATCTCAATTTATCTTTAAACATGATTTTCCATGTACAAATGTGAATTGTAGTTCAGAGAGGCAACATTTGAAAACAGACCATTTTTTTAGTTTCTGAAGCATGTCGTAAGGGGGGTGGTTATCTCTTTCGTCAAAAATCGGGCGTTTTCGCTTGAACAATAAAGGCCTACAAATGTTATTTAATTCACTTCCCGTGGAGGAGAAACACTTTTTAAGGCCTCAGAGTGAGTAAATTGGCCATTTTCATTCACTTTTACCCATTTCTGAAATCTTGTGTTTAGGGCCCCTGGAAGCTTGAAAATCACTTTAAACATCTAATTTTATCTCTAAAAGTGATTATCCACGTACAAATGTGAATTGTCGTTCAAAGACGCAACATTTGAAAGTGGACCATTTTTTTCGTTTCTGAAGCATGTCGTAAGGGGGGGTGGTTATCTCTTTCACAAAAAAACAGGCGTTTTTGATTGAACAATAAAGGCCTCGAAATATTATTTTATTCACTTCCCGTGGAGGAGAAACACTTTTTAAGGCCGCAGAGTGAGTAAATTGGCCATTTTCATTCACTTTTACCCATTCCTCAAATCTCGTGTTTCAGGCCCCTGGAAGCATGAAAATCACTTTAAACATCTCAATTTATCTTTAAACATGATTTTCCATGTACAAATGTGAATTGTAGTTCAAAGAGGCAACATTTGAAAACGGACCATTTTTTTAGTTTCTGAAGCATGTCGTAAGGGGGGGTGGTTATCTCTTTCGTCAAAAATCGGGCGTTTTCGCTTGAACAATAAAGGCCTACAAATGTTATTTAATTCACTTCCCGTGGAGGAGAAACACTTTTTAAAGCCTCAGAGTGAGTAAATTGGCCATTTTCATTCACTTTTACCCTTTTCTCAAATCTTGTGTTTAGGGCCCCTGGAAGCTTGAAAATCACTTTAAACATCTCAATTTATCTTTAAACATGATTTTCCATGTACAAATGTGAATTGTAGTTCAAAGAGGCAACATTTGAAAACGGACCATTTTTTTAGTTTCTGAAGCATGTCGTAAGGGGGGGTGGTTATCTCTTTCATCAAAAATCCGGCGTTTTCGCTTGAACAATAAAGGCCTACAAATGTTATTTAATTCACTTCCCGTGGAGGAGAAACACTTTTTAAGGCCTCAGAGTGAGTAAATTGGCCATTTTCATTCACTTTTACCCTTTTCTCAAATCTTGTGTTTAGGGCCCCTGGAAGCTTGAAAATCACTTTAAACATCTAATTTTATCTCTAAAAGTGATTATCCACGTACAAATGTGAATTGTCGTTCAAAGACGCAACATTTGAAAGTGGACCATTTTTTTCGTTTCTGAAGCATGTCGTAAGGGGGGGTGGTTATCTCTTTCACAAAAAAACAGGCGTTTTTGATTGAACAATAAAGGCCTCGAAATATTATTTTATTCACTTCCCGTGGAGGAGAAACACTTTTTAAGGCCGCAGAGTGAGTAAATTGGCCATTTTCATTCACTTTTACCCATTCCTCAAATCTCGTGTTTCAGGCCCCTGGAAGCATGAAAATCACTTTAAACATCTCAATTTATCTTTAAACATGATTTTCCATGTACAAATGTGAATTGTAGTTCAAAGAGGCAACATTTGAAAACGGACCATTTTTTTAGTTTCTGAAGCATGTCGTAAGGGGGGGTGGTTATCTCTTTCGTCAAAAATCGGGCGTTTTCGCTTGAACAATAAATGCCTACAAATGTTATTTAATTCACTTCCCATGGAGGAGAAACACTTTTTAAGGCCTCAGAGTGAGTAAATTGGCCATTTTCATTCACTTTTACCCATTTCTCAAATCTTGTGTTTAGGGCCCCTGGAAGATTGAAAATCACTTTAAACATCTAATTTTATCTCTAAAAGTGATTATCCACGTACAAATGTGAATTGTCGTTCAAAGACGCAACATTTGAAAGTGGACCATTTTGTTCGTTTCTGAAGCATGTCGTAAGGGGGGGTGGTTATCTCTTTCACAAAAAAACTGGCGTTTTTGATTGAACAATAAAGGCCTCGAAATATTATTTTATTCACTTCCCGTGGAGGAGAAACACTTTTTAAGGCCGCAGAGTGAGTAAATTGGCCATTTTCATTCACTTTTACCCATTCCTCAAATCTCGTGTTTCAGGCCCCTGGAAGCATGAAAATCACTTTAAACATCTCAATTCATCTTTAAAAGTGATTTTTCATGTACAAATGTGAATTGTAGTTCAAAGAGGCGACATTTGAAAACGGACCATTTTTTTAGTTTCTGAAGCATGTCGTAAGGGGGGGTGGTTATCTCTTTCGTCAAAAATCGGGCGTTTTCGCTTGAACAATAAATGCCTACAAATGTTATTTAATTCACTTCCCATGGAGGAGAAACACTTTTTAAGGCCTCAGAGTGAGTAAATTGGCCATTTTCATTCACTTTTACCCATTTCTCAAATCTTGTCTTTAGGGCCCCTGGAAGCTTGAAAATCACTTTAAACATCTCAATTTATCTTTAAACATGATTTTCCATGTACAAATGTGAATTGTAGTTCAAAGAGGCAACATTTGAAAACGGACCATTTTTTTAGTTTCTGAAGCATGTCGTAAGGGGGGGTGGTTATCTCTTTCGTCAAAAATCGGGCGATTTCGCTTGAACAATAAAGGCCTACAAATGGTTTTTAATTCACTTCCCGTGGAGGAGCAACACTTTTTAAGGCCTCAGAGTGAGTAAATTGGCCATTTTCATTCACTTTTACCCATTTCTCAAATCTTGTGTTTAGGGCCCCTGGAAGCTTGAAAATCACTTTAAACATCTAATTTTATCTCTAAAAGTGATTATCCACGTACAAATGTGAATTGTCGTTCAAAGACGCAACATTTGAAAGTGGACCATTTTGTTCGTTTCTGAAGCATGTCGTAAGGGGGGGTGGTTATCTCTTTCACAAAAAAACTGGCGTTTTTGATTGAACAATAAAGGCCTCGAAATATTATTTTATTCACTTCCCGTGGAGGAGAAACACTTTTTAAGGCCGCAGAGTGAGTAAATTGGCCATTTTCATTCACTTTTACCCATTCCTCAAATCTCGTGTTTCAGGCCCCTGGAAGCATGAAAATCACTTTAAACATCTCAATTCATCTTTAAAAGTGATTTTTCATGTACAAATGTGAATTGTAGTTCAAAGAGGCGACATTTGAAAACGGACCATTTTTTTTTGTTTCTGAAGCATGTCGTAAGGGGGGGTGGTTATCTCTTTCATCAAAAATCGGGCGTTTTTGATTGAACAATAAAGGCCTACAAATGTTATTTAATTCACTTTCTGGGGTGGAGAAAAACTTTTTAAGGCCTCAGAGTGAATAAATTGGCCATTTCCATTCACATTTACCCATTCCTCAAATCTTGTGTTTAGGGCCCCTGGAAGCTTGAAAATCACTTTAAACATCTAATTTCATCTCTAAAAGTGATTATCCACGTACAAATGTGAATTGTAGTTCAAAGACGAAACATTTGAAAATGGACCATTTTTTTCGTTTCTGACGCATGTCGTAAGGGGGGGTGGTTATCTCTTTCACCAAAAAACGGGCATTTTTGATTGAACAAAAAAGGCCTCCAAATGTTATTTTATTCACTTCCCGTGGAGGAGAAACACTTTTTAAGGCCGCAGAGAGAGTAAATTGGCCATTTTCATTCACGTTTACCCATTTCTCAAATCTTGTGTTTAGGGCCCCTGGAAGCTTGAAAATCACTTTAAACATCTCATTTTATCTCTAAAAGTGATTATCCACGTACAATGTTAATTGTAGTTCAAAGAGGCAAAATTTGAAAACGGACCATTTTTTTAGTTTCTGAAGCATGTCGTAAGGGGGGGTGCTTATCTCTTTCACAAAAAAACAGGCGTTTTTGATTGAACAATAAAGGCCTCGAAATATTATTTTATTCACTTCCCGTGAAGGAGAAACCCTTTTTAAGGCCGCAGAGTGAGTAAATTGGCCATTTTCATTCACTTTTACCCATTCCTCAAATCTCGTGTTTCAGGCCCCTGGAAGCATGAAAATCACTTTAAACATCTCAATTTATCTTTAAACATGATTTTCCATGTACAAATGTGAATTGTAGTTCAAAGAGGCAACATTTGAAAACGGGCCATTTTTTTAGTTTCTGAAGCATGTCGTAAGGGGGGGTGGTTATCTCTTTCGTCAAAAATCGGGCGTTTTCGCTTAAACAATAAAGGACTACAAATGTTATTTAATTCACTTCCCGTGGAGGAGAAACACTTTTTAAGGCCTCAGAGTGAGTAAATTGGCCATTTTCATTCACTTTTACCCATTTCTCAAATCTTGTGTTTAGGGCCCCTGGAAGCTTGAAAATCACTTTAAACATCTCAATTTATCTTTAAACATGATTTTCCATGTACAAATGTGAATTGTAGTTCAGAGAGGCAACATTTGAAAACGGACCATTTTTTTAGTTTCTGAAGCATGTCGTAAGGGGGGGTGGCTATCTCTTTCGTCAAAAATCGGGCGTTTTCGCTTGAACAATAAAGGCCTACAAATGGTATTTAATTCACTTCCCGTGGAGGAGAAACACTTTTTAAGGCCTCAGAGTGAGTAAATTGGCCATTTTCATTCACTTTTACCTTTTCTCAAATCTTGTGTTTAGGGCCCCTGGAAGCTTGAAAATCTCTTTAAACATCTAATTTTATCCCTAAAAGTGATTATCCACGTACAAATGTGAATTGTCGTTCAAAGACGCAACATTTGAAAATGGACTATTTTTTTCGTTTCTGAAGCATGTCGTAAGGGGGGGTGGTTATCTCTTTCACCAAAAAACAGGCGTTTTTCATTGAACAATAAAGGCCTCGAAACATTATTTTATTCACTTCCCGTGGAGGAGAAACACTTTTTAAGGCCTCAGAATGAGTAAATTGGCCATTTTCATTCACTTTTAGCCATTCCTCAAATCTCGTGTTTAAGGCCCCTGGAAGCATGAAAATCACTTTAAACATCTCAATTCATCTTTAAAAGTGATTTTCCACGTACAAATGTGAATTGTAGTTCAAAGAGGCGACATTTGAAAACGGACCATTTTTTTTGTTTCTGAAGCATGTCGTAAGGGGGGTGGTTATCTCTTTCATCAAAAATCGGGCGTTTTCGCTTAAACAATAAAGGACTACAAATGTTATTTAATTCACTTCCCGTGGAGGAGAAACACTTTTTAAGGCCTCAGAGTGAGTAAATTGGCCATTTTCATTCACTTTTACCCATTTCTCAAATCTTGTGTTTAGGGCCCCTGGAAGCTTGAAAATCACTTTAAACATCTCAATTTATCTTTAAACATGATTTTCCATGTACAAATGTGAATTGTAGTTCAGAGAGGCAACATTTGAAAACGGACCATTTTTTTAGTTTCTGAAGCATGTCGTAAGGGGGGGTGGTTATCTCTTTCGTCAAAAATCGGGCGTTTTCGCTTGAACAATAAAGGCCTACAAATGTTATTTAATTCACTTCCCGTGGAGGAGAAACACGTTTTAAGGCCTCAGAGTGAGTAAATTGGCCATTTTTATTCACTTTTACCTTTTCTCAAATCTTGTGTTTAGGGCCCCTGGAAGCTTGAAAATCACTTTAAACATCTAATTTTATCTCTAAAAGTGATTATCCACGTACAAATGTGAATTGTCGTTCAAAGACGCAACATTTGAAAATGGACTATTTTTTTCGTTTCTGAAGCATGTCGTAAGGGGGGGTGGTTATCTCTTTCACCAAAAAACAGGCGTTTTTGATTGAACAATAAAGGCCTCGAAACATTATTTTATTCACTTCCCGTGGAGGAGAAACACTTTTTAAGGCCTCAGAATGAGTAAATTGGCCATTTTCATTCACTTTTAGCCATTCCTCAAATCTCGTGTTTAAGGCCCCTGGAAGCATGAAAATCACTTTAAACATCTCAATTCATCTTTAAAAGTGATTTTCCACGTACAAATGTGAATTGTAGTTCAAAGAGGCGACATTTGAAAACGGACCATTTTTTTAGTTTCTGAAGCATGTCGTAAGGGGGGGTGGTTATCTCTTTCGTCAAAAATCGGGCGTTTTCGCTTGAACAATAAAGGCCTACAAATGTTATTTAATTCACTTCCCGTGGAGGAGAAACACTTTTTAAGGCCTCAGAGTGCGTAAATTGGCCATTTTCATTCACTTTTACCCATTACTCAAAACTTGTGTTTAGGGCCCCTGGAAGCTTTAAAATCACTTTAAACATCTAATTTTATCTCTAAAAGTGATTATCCACGTACAAATGTGAATTGTCGTTCAAAGACGCAACATTTGAAAGTGGACCATTTTGTTCGTTTCTGAAGCATGTCGTAAGGGGGGGTGGTTATCTCTTTCACAAAAAAACTGGCGTTTTTGATTGAACAATAAAGGCCTCGAAATATTATTTTATTCACTTCCCGTGGAGGAGAAACACTTTTTAAGGCCGCAGAGTGAGTAAATTGGCCATTTTCATTCACTTTTACCCATTCCTCAAATCTCGTGTTTCAGGCCCCTGGAAGCATGAAAATCACTTTAAACATCTCAATTTATCTTTAAACATGATTTTCCACGTACAAATGTGAATTGTAGTTCAAAGAGGCAACATTTGAAAACGGACCATTTTTTTAGTTTCTGAAGCATGTCGTAAGGGGGGGTGGTTATCTCTTTCGTCAAAAATCGGGCGTTTTCGCTTGAACAATAAAGGCCTACAAATGTTATTTAATTCACTTCCCGTGGAGGAGAAGCACTTTTTAAGGCCTCAGAGTGAGTAAATTGGCCATTTTCATTCACTTTTACCCTTTTCTCAAATCTTGTGTTTAGGGCCCCTGGAAGCTTGAAAATCACTTAAAACATCTAATTTTATCTCTAAAAGTGATTATCCACGTACAAATGTGAATTGTCGTTCAAAGACGCAACATTTGAAAATGGACTATTTTTTTAGTTTCTGAAGCATGTCGTAAGGGGGGGTGCTTATCTCTTTCACCAAAAAACAGTCGTTTTTGATTGAACAATAAAGGCCTCGAAACATTATTTTATTCACTTCCCGTGGAGGAGAAACACTTTTTAAGGCCTCAGAATGAGTAAATTGGCCATTTTCATTCACTTTTAGCCATTCCTCAAATCTCGTGTTTAAGGCCCCTGGAAGCATGAAAATCACTTTAAACATCTCAATTCATCTTTAAAAGTGATTTTCCACGTACAAATGTGAATTGTAGTTCAAAGAGGCGACATTTGAAAACGGACCATTTTTTTTGTTTCTGAAGCATGTCGTAAGGGGGGTGGTTATCTCTTTCATCAAAAATCGGGCGTTTTCGCTTAAACAATAAAGGACTACAAATGTTATTTAATTCACTTCCCGTGGAGGAGAAACACTTTTTAAGGCCTCAGAGTGAGTAAATTGGCCATTTTCATTCACTTTTACCCATTTCTCAAATCTTGTGTTTAGGGCCCCTGGAAGCTTGAAAATCACTTTAAACATCTCAATTTATCTTTAAACATGATTTTCCATGTACAAATGTGAATTGTAGTTCAGAGAGGCAACATTTGAAAACGGACCATTTTTTTAGTTTCTGAAGCATGTCGTAAGGGGGGGTGGTTATCTCTTTCGTCAAAAATCGGGCGTTTTCGCTTGAACAATAAAGGCCTACAAATGTTATTTAATTCACTTCCCGTGGAGGAGAAACACTTTTTAAGGCCTCAGAGTGAGTAAATTGGCCATTTTCATTCACTTTTACCTTTTCTCAAATCTTGTGTTTAGGGCCCCTGGAAGCTTGAAAATCACTTTAAACATCTAATTTTATCTCTAAAAGTGATTATCCACGTACAAATGTGAATTGTCGTTCAAAGACGCAACATTTGAAAATGGACTATTTTTTTCGTTTCTGAAGCATGTCGTAAGGGGGGGTGGTTATCTCTTTCACCAAAAAACAGGCGTTTTTGATTGAACAATAAAGGCCTCGAAACATTATTTTATTCACTTCCCGTGGAGGAGAAACACTTTTTAAGGCCTCAGAATGAGTAAATTGGCCATTTTCATTCACTTTTAGCCATTCCTCAAATCTCGTGTTTAAGGCCCCTGGAAGCATGAAAATCCCTTTAAACATCTCAATTCATCTTTAAAAGTGATTTTCCACGTACAAATGTGAATTGTAGTTCAAAGAGGCGACATTTGAAAACGGACCATTTTTTTTGTTTCTGAAGCATGTCGTAAGGGGGGGTGGTTATCTCTTTCGTCAAAAATCGGGCGTTTTCGCTTGAACAATAAAGGCCTACAAATGTTATTTAATTCACTTCCCGTGGAGGAGAAACACTTTTTAAGGCCTCAGAGTGCGTAAATTGGCCATTTTCATTCACTTTTACCCATTACTCAAAACTTGTGTTTAGGGCCCCTGGAAGCTTGAAAATCACTTTAAACATCTAATTTTATCTCTAAAAGTGATTATCCACGTACAAATGTGAATTGTCGTTCAAAGACGCAACATTTGAAAGTGGACCATTTTGTTCGTTTCTGAAGCATGTCGTAAGGGGGGGTGGTTATCTCTTTCACAAAAAAACTGGCGTTTTTGATTGAACAATAAAGGCCTCGAAATATTATTTTATTCACTTCCCGTGGAGGAGAAACACTTTTTAAGGCCGCACAGTGAGTAAATTGGCCATTTTCATTCACTTTTACCCATTCCTCAAATCTCGTGTTTCAGGCCCCTGGAAGCATGAAAATCACTTTAAACATCTCAATTTATCTTTAAACATGATTTTTCATGTACAAATGTGAATTGTAGTTCAAAGAGGCAACATTTGAAAACGGACCATTTTTTTAGTTTCTGAAGCATGTCGTAAGGGGGGGTGGTTATCTCTTTCGTCAAAAATCGGGCGTTTTCGCTTGAACAATAAAGGCCTACAAATGTTATTTAATTCACTTCCCGTGGAGGAGAAGCACTTTTTAAGGCCTCAGAGTGAGTAAATTGGCCATTTTCATTCACTTTTACCCTTTTCTCAAATCTTGTGTTTAGGGCCCCTGGAAGCTTGAAAATCACTTAAAACATCTAATTTTATCTCTAAAAGTGAATATCCACGTACATATGTGAATTGTCGTTCAAAGACGCAACATTTGAAAATGGACTATTTTTTTCGTTTCTGAAGCATGTCGTAAGGGGGGGTGGTTATCTCTTTCACCAAAAAACAGGCGTTTTTGATTGAACAATAAAGGCCTCGAAACATTATTTTATACTTCCCGTGGAGGAGAAACACTTTTTAAGGCCTCAGAATGAGTAAATTGGCCATTTTCATTCACTTTTAGCCATTCCTCAAATCTCGTGTTTAAGGCCCCTGGAAGCATGAAAATCACTTTAAACATCTCAATTCATCTTTAAAAGTGATTTTCCATGTACAAATGTGAATTGTAGTTCAAAGAGGCGATATTTGAAAACGGACCATTTTTTTTTGTTTCTGAAGCATGTCGTAAGGGGGGGTGGTTATCTCTTTCATCAAAAATCGGGCGTTTTTGATTGAACAATAAAGGCCTACAAATGTTATTTAATTCACTTTCTGGGGTGGAGAAAAACTTTTTAAGGCCTCAGAGTGAATAAATTGGCCATTTCCATTCACATTTACCCATTCCTCAAATCTTGTGTTTAGGGCCCCTGGAAGCTTGAAAATCACTTTAAACATCTAATTTCATCTCTAAAAGTGATTCTCCACGTACAAATGTGAATTGTAGTTCAAAGACGAAACATTTGAAAATGGACCATTTTTTTCGTTTCTGACGCATGTCGTAAGGGGGGGTGGTTATCTCTTTCACCAAAAAACGGGCATTTTTGATTGAACAAAAAAGGCCTCCAAATGTTATTTTATTCACTTCCCGTGGAGGAGAAACACTTTTTAAGGCCGCAGAGAGAGTAAATTGGCCATTTTCATTCACGTTTACCCATTTCTCAAATCTTGTGTTTAGGGCCCCTGGAAGCTTGAAAATCACTTTAAACATCTCATTTTATCTCTAAAAGTGATTATCCACGTACAATGTTAATTGTAGTTCAAAGAGGCAAAATTTGAAAACGGACCATTTTTTTAGTTTCTGAAGCATGTCGTAAGGGGGGGTGCTTATCTCTTTCACAAAAAAACAGGCGTTTTTGATTGAACAATAAAGGCCTCGAAATATTATTTTATTCACTTCCCGTGAAGGAGAAACCCTTTTTAAGGCCGCAGAGTGAGTAAATTGGCCATTTTCATTCACTTTTACCCATTCCTCAAATCTCGTGTTTCAGGCCCCTGGAAGCATGAAAATCACTTTAAACATCTCAATTTATCTTTAAACATGATTTTCCATGTACAAATGTGAATTGTAGTTCAAAGAGGCAACATTTGAAAACGGGCCATTTTTTTAGTTTCTGAAGCATGTCGTAAGGGGGGGTGGTTATCTCTTTCGTCAAAAATCGGGCGTTTTCGCTTAAACAATAAAGGACTACAAATGTTATTTAATTCACTTCCCGTGGAGGAGAAACACTTTTTAAGGCCTCAGAGTGAGTAAATTGGCCATTTTCATTCACTTTTACCCATTTCTCAAATCTTGTGTTTAGGGCCCCTGGAAGCTTGAAAATCACTTTAAACATCTCAATTTATCTTTAAACATGATTTTCCATGTACAAATGTGAATTGTAGTTCAGAGAGGCAACATTTGAAAACGGACCATTTTTTTAGTTTCTGAAGCATGTCGTAAGGGGGGGTGGCTATCTCTTTCGTCAAAAATCGGGCGTTTTCGCTTGAACAATAAAGGCCTACAAATGGTATTTAATTCACTTCCCGTGGAGGAGAAACACTTTTTAAGGCCTCAGAGTGAGTAAATTGGCCATTTTAATTCACTTTTACCCATTTCTCAAATCTTGTGTTTAGGGCCCCTGGAAGCTTGAAAATCACTTTAAACATCTCAATTTATCTTTAAACATGATTTTCCATGTACAAATGTGAATTGTAGTTCAGAGAGGCAACATTTGAAAACGGACCATTTTTTTAGTTTCTGAAGCATGTCGTAAGGGGGGGTGGCTATCTCTTTCGTCAAAAATCGGGCGTTTTCGCTTGAACAATAAAGGCCTACAAATGGTATTTAATTCACTTCCCGTGGAGGAGAAACACTTTTTAAGGCCTCAGAGTGAGTAAATTGGCCATTTTCATTCACTTTTACCTTTTCTCAAATCTTGTGTTTAGGGCCCCTGGAAGCTTGAAAATCTCTTTAAACATCTAATTTTATCTCTAAAAGTGATTATCCACGTACAAATGTGAATTGTCGTTCAAAGACGCAACATTTGAAAATGGACTATTTTTTTCGTTTCTGAAGCATGTCGTAAGGGGGGGTGGTTATCTCTTTCACCAAAAAACAGGCGTTTTTCATTGAACAATAAAGGCCTCGAAACATTATTTTATTCACTTCCCGTGGAGGAGAAACACTTTTTAAGGCCTCAGAATGAGTAAATTGGCCATTTTCATTCACTTTTAGCCATTCCTCAAATCTCGTGTTTAAGGCCCCTGGAAGCATGAAAATCACTTTAAACATCTCAATTCATCTTTAAAAGTGATTTTCCACGTACAAATGTGAATTGTAGTTCAAAGAGGCGACATTTGAAAACGGACCATTTTTTTTGTTTCTGAAGCATGTCGTAAGGGGGGTGGTTATCTCTTTCATCAAAAATCGGGCGTTTTCGCTTAAACAATAAAGGACTACAAATGTTATTTAATTCACTTCCCGTGGAGGAGAAACACTTTTTAAGGCCTCAGAGTGAGTAAATTGGCCATTTTCATTCACTTTTACCCATTTCTCAAATCTTGTGTTTAGGGCCCCTGGAAGCTTGAAAATCACTTTAAACATCTCAATTTATCTTTAAACATGATTTTCCATGTACAAATGTGAATTGTAGTTCAGAGAGGCAACATTTGAAAACGGACCATTTTTTTAGTTTCTGAAGCATGTCGTAAGGGGGGGTGGTTATCTCTTTCGTCAAAAATCGGGCGTTTTCGCTTGAACAATAAAGGCCTACAAATGTTATTTAATTCACTTCCCGTGGAGGAGAAACACGTTTTAAGGCCTCAGAGTGAGTAAATTGGCCATTTTCATTCACTTTTACCTTTTCTCAAATCTTGTGTTTAGGGCCCCTGGAAGCTTGAAAATCACTTTAAACATCTAATTTTATCTCTAAAAGTGATTATCCACGTACAAATGTGAATTGTCGTTCAAAGACGCAACATTTGAAAATGGACTATTTTTTTCGTTTCTGAAGCATGTCGTAAGGGGGGGTGGTTATCTCTTTCACCAAAAAACAGGCGTTTTTGATTGAACAATAAAGGCCTCGAAACATTATTTTATTCACTTCCCGTGGAGGAGAAACACTTTTTAAGGCCTCAGAATGAGTAAATTGGCCATTTTCATTCACTTTTAGCCATTCCTCAAATCTCGTGTTTAAGGCCCCTGGAAGCATGAAAATCCCTTTAAACATCTCAATTCATCTTTAAAAGTGATTTTCCACGTACAAATGTGAATTGTAGTTCAAAGAGGCGACATTTGAAAACGGACCATTTTTTTTGTTTCTGAAGCATGTCGTAAGGGGGGGTGGTTATCTCTTTCGTCAAAAATCGGGCGTTTTCGCTTGAACAATAAAGGCCTACAAATGTTATTTAATTCACTTCCCGTGGAGGAGAAACACTTTTTAAGGCCTCAGAGTGCGTAAATTGGCCATTTTCATTCACTTTTACCCATTACTCAAAACTTGTGTTTAGGGCCCCTGGAAGCTTGAAAATCACTTTAAACATCTAATTTTATCTCTAAAAGTGATTATCCACGTACAAATGTGAATTGTCGTTCAAAGACGCAACATTTGAAAGTGGACCATTTTGTTCGTTTCTGAAGCATGTCGTAAGGGGGGGTGGTTATCTCTTTCACAAAAAAACTGGCGTTTTTGATTGAACAATAAAGGCCTCGAAATATTATTTTATTCACTTCCCGTGGAGGAGAAACACTTTTTAAGGCCGCACAGTGAGTAAATTGGCCATTTTCATTCACTTTTACCCATTCCTCAAATCTCGTGTTTCAGGCCCCTGGAAGCATGAAAATCACTTTAAACATCTCAATTTATCTTTAAACATGATTTTTCATGTACAAATGTGAATTGTAGTTCAAAGAGGCAACATTTGAAAACGGACCATTTTTTTAGTTTCTGAAGCATGTCGTAAGGGGGGGTGGTTATCTCTTTCGTCAAAAATCGGGCGTTTTCGCTTGAACAATAAAGGCCTACAAATGTTATTTAATTCACTTCCCGTGGAGGAGAAGCACTTTTTAAGGCCTCAGAGTGAGTAAATTGGCCATTTTCATTCACTTTTACCCTTTTCTCAAATCTTGTGTTTAGGGCCCCTGGAAGCTTGAAAATCACTTAAAACATCTAATTTTATCTCTAAAAGTGATTATCCACGTACATATGTGAATTGTCGTTCAAAGACGCAACATTTGAAAATGGACTATTTTTTTCGTTTCTGAAGCATGTCGTAAGGGGGGGTGGTTATCTCTTTCACCAAAAAACAGGCGTTTTTGATTGAACAATAAAGGCCTCGAAACATTATTTTATACTTCCCGTGGAGGAGAAACACTTTTTAAGGCCTCAGAATGAGTAAATTGGCCATTTTCATTCACTTTTAGCCATTCCTCAAATCTCGTGTTTAAGGCCCCTGGAAGCATGAAAATCACTTTAAACATCTCAATTCATCTTTAAAAGTGATTTTCCATGTACAAATGTGAATTGTAGTTCAAAGAGGCGATATTTGAAAACGGACCATTTTTTTTTGTTTCTGAAGCATGTCGTAAGGGGGGGTGGTTATCTCTTTCATCAAAAATCGGGCGTTTTTGATTGAACAATAAAGGCCTACAAATGTTATTTAATTCACTTTCTGGGGTGGAGAAAAACTTTTTAAGGCCTCAGAGTGAATAAATTGGCCATTTCCATTCACATTTACCCATTCCTCAAATCTTGTGTTTAGGGCCCCTGGAAGCTTGAAAATCACTTTAAACATCTAATTTCATCTCTAAAAGTGATTCTCCACGTACAAATGTGAATTGTAGTTCAAAGACGAAACATTTGAAAATGGACCATTTTTTTCGTTTCTGACGCATGTCGTAAGGGGGGGTGGTTATCTCTTTCACCAAAAAACGGGCATTTTTGATTGAACAAAAAAGGCCTCCAAATGTTATTTTATTCACTTCCCGTGGAGGAGAAACACTTTTTAAGGCCGCAGAGAGAGTAAATTGGCCATTTTCATTCACGTTTACCCATTTCTCAAATCTTGTGTTTAGGGCCCCTGGAAGCTTGAAAATCACTTTAAACATCTCATTTTATCTCTAAAAGTGATTATCCACGTACAATGTTAATTGTAGTTCAAAGAGGCAAAATTTGAAAACGGACCATTTTTTTAGTTTCTGAAGCATGTCGTAAGGGGGGGTGCTTATCTCTTTCACAAAAAAACAGGCGTTTTTGATTGAACAATAACGGCCTCGAAATATTATTTTATTCACTTCCCGTGAAGGAGAAACCCTTTTTAAGGCCGCAGAGTGAGTAAATTGGCCATTTTCATTCACTTTTACCCATTCCTCAAATCTCGTGTTTCAGGCCCCTGGAAGCATGAAAATCACTTTAAACATCTCAATTTATCTTTAAACATGATTTTCCATGTACAAATGTGAATTGTAGTTCAAAGAGGCAACATTTGAAAACGGACCATTTTTTTAGTTTCTGAAGCATGTCGTAAGGGGGGGTGGTTATCTCTTTCGTCAAAAATCGGGCGTTTTCGCTTAAACAATAAAGGACTACAAATGTTATTTAATTCACTTCCCGTGGAGGAGAAACACTTTTTAAGGCCTCAGAGTGAGTAAATTGGCCATTTTCATTCACTTTTACCCATTTCTCAAATCTTGTGTTTAGGGCCCCTGGAAGCTTGAAAATCACTTTAAACATCTCAATTTATCTTTAAACATGATTTTCCATGTACAAATGTGAATTGTAGTTCAAAGAGGCAACATTTGAAAACGGACCATTTTTTTAGTTTCTGAAGCATGTCGTAAGGGGGGGTGGTTATCTCTTTCGTCAAAAATCGGGCGTTTTCGCTTGAACAATAAAGGCCTACAAATGTTATTTAATTCACTTCCCGTGGAGGAGAAGCACTTTTTAAGGCCTCAGAGTGAGTAAATTGGCCATTTTCATTCACTTTTACCCTTTTCTCAAATCTTGTGTTTAAGGCCCCTGGAAGCTTGAAAATCACTTAAAACATCTAATTTTATCTCTAAAAGTGATTATCCACGTACATATGTGAATTGTCGTTCAAAGACGCAACATTTGAAAATGGACTATTTTTTTCGTTTCTGAAGCATGTCGTAAGGGGGGGTGGTTATCTCTTTCACCAAAAAACAGGCGTTTTTGATTGAACAATAAAGGCCTCGAAACATTATTTTATACTTCCCGTGGAGGAGAAACACTTTTTAAGGCCTCAGAATGAGTAAATTGGCCATTTTCATTCACTTTTAGCCATTCCTCAAATCTCGTGTTTAAGGCCCCTGGAAGCATGAAAATCACTTTAAACATCTCAATTCATCTTTAAAAGTGATTTTCCATGTACAAATGTGAATTGTAGGTCAAAGAGGCGACATTTGAAAACGGACCATTTTTTTTTGTTTCTGAAGCATGTCGTAAGGGGGGGTGGTTATCTCTTTCATCAAAAATCGGGCGTTTTTGATTGAACAATAAAGGCCTACAAATGTTATTTAATTCACTTTCTGGGGTGGAGAAAAACTTTTTAAGGCCTCAGAGTGATTAAATTGGCCATTTCCATTCACATTTACCCATTCCTCAAATCTTGTATTTAGGGCCCCTGGAAGCTTGAAAATCACTTTAAACATCTAATTTCATCTCTAAAAGTGATTATCCACGTACAAATGTGAATTGTAGTTCAAAGACGAAACATTTGAAAATGGACCATTTTTTTCGTTTCTGACGCATGTCGTAAGGGGGGGTGGTTATCTCTTTCACCAAAAAACGGGCATTTTTGATTGAACAAAAAAGGCCTCCAAATGTTATTTTATTCACTTCCCGTGGAGGAGAAACACTTTTTAAGGCCGCAGAGAGAGTAAATTGGCCATTTTCATTCACGTTTACCCATTTCTCAAATCTTGTGTTTAGGGCCCCTGGAAGCTTGAAAATCACTTTAAACATCTCATTTTATCTCTAAAAGTGATTATCCACGTACAATGTTAATTGTAGTTCAAAGAGGCAAAATTTGAAAACGGACCATTTTTTTAGTTTCTGAAGCATGTCGTAAGGGGGGTGCTTATCTCTTTCACAAAAAAACAGGCGTTTTTGATTGAACAATAACGGCCTCAAAATATTATTTTATTCACTTCCCGTGAAGGAGAAACCCTTTTTAAGGCCGCAGAGTGAGTAAATTGGCCATTTTCATTCACTTTTACCCATTCCTCAAATCTCGTGTTTCAGGCCCCTGGAAGCATGAAAATCACTTTAAACATCTCAATTTATCTTTAAACATGATTTTCCATGTACAAATGTGAATTGTAGTTCAAAGAGGCAACATTTGAAAACGGACCATTTTTTTTGTTTCTGAAGCATGTCGTAAGGGGGGGTGGTTATCTCTTTCGTCAAAAATCGGGCGTTTTCGCTTAAACAATAAAGGACTACAAATGTTATTTAATTCACTTCCCGTGGAGGAGAAACACTTTTTAAGGCCTCAGAGTGAGTAAATTGGCCATTTTCATTCACTTTTACCCATTTCTCAAATCTTGTGTTTAGGGCCCCTGGAAGCTTGAAAATCACTTTAAACATCTCAATTTATCTTTAAACATGATTTTCCATGTACAAATGTGAATTGTAGTTCAGAGAGGCAACATTTGAAAACGGACCATTTTTTTAGTTTCTGAAGCATGTCGTAAGGGGGGTGGTTATCTCTTTCATCAAAAATCGGGCGTTTTCGCTTGAACAATAAAGGCCTACAAATGTTATTTAATTCACTTCCCGTGAAGGAGAAACACTTTTTAAGGCCTCAGAGTGAGTAAATTGGCCATTTTCATTCACTTTTACCTTTTCTCAAATCTTGTGTTTAGGGCCCCTGGAAGCTTGAAAATCACTTTAAACATCTAATTTTATCTCTAAAAGTGATTATCCACGTACAAATGTGAATTGTCGTTCAAAGACGCAACATTTGAAAATGGACTATTTTTTTCGTTTCTGAAGCATGTCGTAAGGAGGGGTGGTTATCTCTTTCACCAAAAAACAGGCGTTTTTGATTGAACAATAAAGGCCTCGAAACATTATTTTATTCACTTCCCGTGGAGGAGAAACACTTTTTAAGGCCTCAGAATGAGTAAATTGGCCATTTTCATTCACTTTTAGCCATTCCTCAAATCTCGTGTTTAAGGCCCCTGGAAGCATGAAAATCACTTTAAACATCTCAATTCATCTTTAAAAGTGATTTTCCACGTACAAATGTGAATTGTAGTTCAAAGAGGCGACATTTGAAAACGGACCATTTTTTTTGTTTCTGAAGCATGTCGTAAGGGGGGTGGTTATCTCTTTCATCAAAAATCGGGCGTTTTCGCTTAAACAATAAAGGACTACAAATGTTATTTAATTCACTTCCCGTGGAGGAGAAACACTTTTTAAGGCCTCAGAGTGAGTAAATTGGCCATTTTCATTCACTTTTACCCATTTCTCAAATCTTGTGTTTAGGGCCCCTGGAAGCTTTAAAATCACTTTAAACATCTCAATTTATCTTTAAACATGATTTTCCATGTACAAATGTGAATTGTAGTTCAGAGAGGCAACATTTGAAAACGGACCATTTTTTTAGTTTCTGAAGCATGTCGTAAGGGGGGGTGGTTATCTCTTTCATCAAAAATCGGGCGTTTTCGCTTGAACAATAAAGGCCTACAAATGTTATTTAATTCACTTCCCGTGGAGGAGAAACACTTTTTAAGGCCTCAGAGTGAGTAAATTGGGCATTTTCATTCACTTTTACCTTTTCTCAAATCTTGTGTTTAGGGCCCCTGGAAGCTTGAAAATCACTTTAAACATCTAATTTTATCTCTAAAAGTGATTATCCACGTACAAATGTGAATTGTCGTTCAAAGACGCAACATTTGAAAATGGACTATTTTTTTCGTTTCTGAAGCATGTTGTAAGGGGGGTTGGTTATCTCTTTCACCAAAAAACAGGCGTTTTTGATTGAACAATAAAGGCCTCGAAACATTATTTTATTCACTTCCCGTGGAGGAGAAACACTTTTTAAGGCCTCAGAATGAGTAAATTGGCCATTTTCATTCACTTTTAGCCATTCCTCAAATCTCGTGTTTAAGGCCCCTGGAAGCATGAAAATCACTTTAAACATCTCAATTTATCTTTAAAAGTGATTTTCCACGTACAAATGTGAATTGTAGTTCAAAGAGGCGACATTTGAAAACGGACCATTTTTTTAGTTTCTGAAGCATGTCGTAAGGGGGGGTGGTTATCTCTTTCATCAAAAATCGGGCGTTTTTGATTGAACAATAAAGGCCTCCAAATGTTATTTTATTCACTTCCCGTGGAGGAGAAACACTTTTTAAGGCCGCAGAAAGAGTAAATTGGCCAATTTCATTCACGTTTACCCATTTTTCAAATCTTGTGTTTAGGGCCCCTGGAAGCTTGAAAATCACTTTAAACATCTCAATTTATCTTTAAACATGATTTTCCATGTACAAATGTGAATTGTAGTTCAAAGAGGCAACATTTGAAAACGGACCATTTTTTTAGTTTCTGAAGCATGTCGTAAGGGGGGGTGGTTATCTCTTTCGTCAAAAATCGGGCGTTTTCGCTTAAACAATAAAGGACTACAAATGTTATTTAATTCACTTCCCGTGGAGGAGAAACACTTTTTAAGGCCTCAGAGTGAGTAAATTGGCCATTTTCATTCACTTTTACCCATTTCTCAAATCTTGTGTTTAGGGCCCCTGGAAGCTTGAAAATCACTTTAAACATCTCAATTTATCTTTAAACATGATTTTCCATGTACAAATGTGAATTGTAGTTCAGAGAGGCAACATTTGAAAACGGACCATTTTTTTAGTTTCTGAAGCATGTCGTAAGGGGGGGTGGTTATCTCTTTCGTCAAAAATCGGGCGTTTTCGCTTGAACAATAAAGGCCTACAAATGTTATTTAATTCACTTCCCGTGGAGGAGAAACACTTTTTAAGGCCTCAGAATGAGTAAATTGGCCATTTTCATTCACTTTTAGCCATTCCTCAAATCTCGTGTTTAAGGCCCCTGGAAGCATGAAAATCACTTTAAACATCTCAATTCATCTTTAAAAGTGATTTTCCACGTACAAATGTGAATTGTAGTTCAAAGAGGCGACATTTGAAAACGGACCATTTTTTTTTGTTTCTGAAGCATGTCGTAAGGGGGGGTGGTTATCTCTTTCATCAACAATCAGGCGTTTTTGATTGAACAATAAAGGCCTACAAATGTTATTTAATTCACTTTCTGGGGTGGAGAAAAACTTTTTAAGGCCTCAGAGTGAATAAATTGGCCATTTTCATTCACATTTACCCATTCCTCAAATCTTGTGTTTAGGGCCCCTGGAAGCTTGAAAATCACTTTAAACATCTAATTTCATCTCTAAAAGTGATTATCCACGTACAAATGTGAATTGTAGTTCAAAGACGAAACATTTGAAAATGGACCATTTTTGTCGTTTCTGACGCATGTCGTAAGGGGGGGTGGTTATCTCTTTCACCAAAAAACGGGCATTTTTGATTGAACAATAAAGGCCTCCAAATGTTATTTTATTCACTTCCCGTGGAGGAGAAACACTTTTTAAGGCCGCAGAGAGAGTAAATTGGCCATTTTCATTCACGTTTACCCATTTCTCAAATCTTGTGTTTAGGGCCCCTGGAAGCTTGAAAATCACTTCAAACATCTCATTTTATCTCTAAAAGTGATTATCCACGTACAATGGTAATTGTAGTTCAAAGAGGCAAAATTTGAAAATGGACCATTTTTTTAGTTTCTGAAGCATGTCGTAAGGGGGGTGGTTATCTCTTTCGTCAAAAATCGGGCGTTTTGCTTGAACAATAAATGCCTACAAATTTTATTTTATTCACTTCCCGTGGAGGAGAAACACTTTTTATGGCCTCAGAGTGAGTAAATTGGCCATTTTCATTCACTTTTACCCATTTCTCAAATCTTGTGTTTAGGGCCCCTGGAAGCTTGAAAATCACTTTAAACATCTAATTTTATCTCTAAAAGTGATTATCCACGTGCAAATGTGAATTGTCGTTCAAAGACGCAACATTTGAAAATAGACCATTTTTTTCGTTTCTGAAGCATGTCGTAAGGGGGGGTGCTTATCTCTTTCACAAAAAAACAGGCGTTTTTGATTGAACAATAAAGGCCTCGAAATATTATTTTATTCACTTCCCGTGGAGGAGAAACACTTTTTAAGGCCGCAGAGTGAGTAAATTGGCCATTTTCATTCACTTTTACCCATTCCTCAAATCTCGTGTTTCAGGCCCCTGGAAGCATGAAAATCCCTTTAAACATCTCAATTTATCTTTAAACATGATTTTCCATGTACAAATGTGAATTGTAGTTCAAAGAGGCAACATTTGAAAACGGACCATTTTTTTAGTTTCTGAAGCATGTCGTAAGGGGGGGTGGTTATCTCTTTCGTCAAAAATCGGGCGTTTTCGCTTGAACAATAAAGGCCTAAAAATGTTATTTAATTCACTTCCCGTGGAGGAGAAACACTTTTTAAGGCCTCAGAGTGAGTAAATTGGCCATTTTCATTCACTTTTACCCTTTTCTCAAATCTTGTGTTTAGGGCCCCTGGAAGCTTGAAAATCACTTTAAACATCTAATTTTATCTCTAAAAGTGATTATCCACGTACAAATGTGAATTGTCGTTCAAAGACGCAACATTTGAAAGTGGACCATTTTTTTCGTTTCTGAAGCATGTCGTAAGGGGGGGTGGTTATCTCTTTCATCAAAAATCGGGCGTTTTTGATTGAACAATAAAGGCCTCCAAATGTTATTTTATTCACTTCCCGTGGAGGAGAAACACTTTTTAAGGCCGCAGAAAGAGTAAATTGGCCAATTTCATTCACGTTTACCCATTTTTCAAATCTTGTGTTTAGGGCCCCTGGAAGCTTGAAAATCACTTTAAACATCTCAATTTATCTTTAAACATGATTTTCCATGTACAAATGTGAATTGTAGTTCAAAGAGGCAACATTTGAAAACGGACCATTTTTTTAGTTTCTGAAGCATGTCGTAAGGGGGGGTTATCTCTTTCGTCAAAAATCGGGCGTTTTCGCTTAAACAATAAAGGACTACAAATGTTATTTAATTCACTTCCCGTGGAGGAGAAACACTTTTTAAGGCCTCAGAGTGAGTAAATTGGCCATTTTCATTCACTTTTACCCATTTCTCAAATCTTGTGTTTAGGGCCCCTGGAAGCTTGAAAATCACTTTAAACATCTCAATTTATCTTTAAACATGATTTTCCATGTACAAATGTGAATTGTAGTTCAGAGAGGCAACATTTGAAAACGGACCATTTTTTTAGTTTCTGAAGCATGTCGTAAGGGGGGGTGGTTATCTCTTTCGTCAAAAATCGGGCGTTTTCGCTTGAACAATAAAGGCCTACAAATGTTATTTAATTCACTTCCCGTGGAGGAGAAACACTTTTTAAGGCCTCAGAATGAGTAAATTGGCCATTTTCATTCACTTTTAGCCATTCCTCAAATCTCGTGTTTAAGGCCCCTGGAAGCATGAAAATCACTTTAAACATCTCAATTCATCTTTAAAAGTGATTTTCCACGTACAAATGTGAATTGTAGTTCAAAGAGGCGACATTTGAAAACGGACCATTTTTTTTTGTTTCTGAAGCATGTCGTAAGGGGGGGTGGTTATCTCTTTCATCAACAATCAGGCGTTTTTGATTGAACAATAAAGGCCTACAAATGTTATTTAATTCACTTTCTGGGGTGGAGAAAAACTTTTTAAGGCCTCAGAGTGAATAAATTGGCCATTTTCATTCACATTTACCCATTCCTCAAATCTTGTGTTTAGGGCCCCTGGAAGCTTGAAAATCACTTTAAACATCTAATTTCATCTCTAAAAGTGATTATCCACGTACAAATGTGAATTGTAGTTCAAAGACGAAACATTTGAAAATGGACCATTTTTTTCGTTTCTGACGCATGTCGTAAGGGGGGGTGGTTATCTCTTTCACCACAAAACGGGCATTTTTGATTGAACAATAAAGGCCTCCAAATGTTATTTTATTCACTTCCCGTGGAGGAGAAACACTTTTTAAGGCCGCAGAGAGAGTAAATTGGCCATTTTCATTCACGTTTACCCATTTCTCAAATCTTGTGTTTAGGGCCCCTGGAAGCTTGAAAATCACTTTAAACATCTCATTTTATCTCTAAAAGTGATTATCCACGTACAATGTTAATTGTAGTTCAAAGAGGCAAAATTTGAAAACGGACCATTTTTTTAGTTTCTGAAGCATGTCGTAAGGGGGGGTGGTTATCTCTTTCACCAAAAAACAGGCGTTTTTGATTGAACAATAAAGGCCTCCAAATGTTATTTAATTCACTTCCCGTGGAGGAGAAACACTTTTTAAGGCCTCAGAGTGAGTAGATTGGCCATTTTCATTCACTTTTACCCATTTCTCAAATCTTGTGTTTAGGGCCCCTGGAAGCTTGAAAATCACTTTAAACATCTAATTTTATCTCTAAAAGTGATTATCCACGTACAAATGTGAATTGTCGTTCAAAGACGCAACATTTGAAAATGGACCATTTTTTTCGTTTCTGAAGCATGTCGTAAGGGGGGGTGGTTATCTCTTTCACCAAAAAACAGGCTTTTTGATTGAACAATAAAGGCCTCGAAATATTATTTTATTCACTTCCCGTGGAGGAGAAACACTTTTTAAGGCCTCAGAATGAGTAAATTGGCCATTTTCATTCACTTTTAGCCATTCCTCAAATCTCGTGTTTAAGGCCCCTGGAAGCATGAAAATCACTTTAAACATCTCAATTTATCTTTAAAAGTGATTTTCCACGTACAAATGTGAATTGTAGTTCAAAGAGGCGACATTTGAAAACGGACCATTTTTTTAGTTTCTGAAGCATGTCGTAAGGGGGGGTGGTTATCTCTTTCATCAAAAATCGGGCGTTTTTGATTGAACAATAAAGGCCTCCAAATGTTATTTTATT
The DNA here is from genome assembly GCF_964204655.1 of Triturus cristatus. NCBI lineage: Eukaryota > Metazoa > Chordata > Amphibia > Caudata > Salamandridae > Triturus > Triturus cristatus. The sequence continues at coordinate 178,152,901 of NC_140595.1, forward strand.
CACTTCCCGTGGAGGAGAAACACTTTTTAAGGCCGCAGAAAGAGTAAATTGGCCAATTTCATTCACGTTTACCCATTTTTCAAATCTTGTGTTTAGGGCCCCTGGAAGCTTGAAAATCACTTTAAACATCTCAATTTATCTTTAAACATGATTTTCCATGTACAAATGTGAATTGTAGTTCAAAGAGGCAACATTTGAAAACGGACCATTTTTTTAGTTTCTGAAGCATGTCGTAAGGGGGGGTGGTTATCTCTTTCGTCAAAAATCGGGCGTTTTCGCTTAAACAATAAAGGACTACAAATGTTATTTAATTCACTTCCCGTGGAGGAGAAACACTTTTTAAGGCCTCAGAGTGAGTAAATTGGCCATTTTCATTCACTTTTACCCATTTCTCAAATCTTGTGTTTAGGGCCCCTGGAAGCTTGAAAATCACTTTAAACATCTCAATTTATCTTTAAACATGATTTTCCATGTACAAATGTGAATTGTAGTTCAGAGAGGCAACATTTGAAAACGGACCATTTTTTTAGTTTCTGAAGCATGTCGTAAGGGGGGGTGGTTATCTCTTTCGTCAAAAATCGGGCGTTTTCGCTTGAACAATAAAGGCCTACAAATGTTATTTAATTCACTTCCCGTGGAGGAGAAACACTTTTTAAGGCCTCAGAATGAGTAAATTGGCCATTTTCATTCACTTTTAGCCATTCCTCAAATCTCGTGTTTAAGGCCCCTGGAAGCATGAAAATCACTTTAAACATCTCAATTCATCTTTAAAAGTGATTTTCCACGTACAAATGTGAATTGTAGTTCAAAGAGGCGACATTTGAAAACGGACCATTTTTTTTTGTTTCTGAAGCATGTCGTAAGGGGGGGTGGTTATCTCTTTCATCAACAATCAGGCGTTTTTGATTGAACAATAAAGGCCTACAAATGTTATTTAATTCACTTTCTGGGGTGGAGAAAAACTTTTTAAGGCCTCAGAGTGAATAAATTGGCCATTTTCATTCACATTTACCCATTCCTCAAATCTTGTGTTTAGGGCCCCTGGAAGCTTGAAAATCACTTTAAACATCTAATTTCATCTCTAAAAGTGATTATCCACGTACAAATGTGAATTGTAGTTCAAAGACGAAACATTTGAAAATGGACCATTTTTGTCGTTTCTGACGCATGTCGTAAGGGGGGGTGGTTATCTCTTTCACCAAAAAACGGGCATTTTTGATTGAACAATAAAGGCCTCCAAATGTTATTTTATTCACTTCCCGTGGAGGAGAAACACTTTTTAAGGCCGCAGAGAGAGTAAATTGGCCTTTTTCATTCACGTTTACCCATTTCTCAAATCTTGTGTTTAGGGCCCCTGGAAGCTTGAAAATCACTTTAAACATCTCATTTTATCTCTAAAAGTGATTATCCACGTACAATGTTAATTGTAGTTCAAAGAGGCAAAATTTGAAAACGGACCATTTTTTTAGTTTCTGAAGCATGTCGTAAGGGGGGTGGTTATCTCTTTCGTCAAAAATCGGGCGTTTTGCTTGAACAATAAATGCCTACAAATTTTATTTTATTCACTTCCCGTGGAGGAGAAACACTTTTTATGGCCTCAGAGTGAGTAAATTGGCCATTTTCATTCACTTTTACCCATTTCTCAAATCTTGTGTTTAGGGCCCCTGGAAGCTTGAAAATCACTTTAAACATCTAATTTTATCTCTAAAAGTGATTATCCACGTACAAATGTGAATTGTCGTTCAAAGACGCAACATTTGAAAATAGACCATTTTTTTCGTTTCTGAAGCATGTCGTAAGGGGGGGTGCTTATCTCTTTCACAAAAAAACAGGCGTTTTTGATTGAACAATAAAGGCCTCGAAATATTATTTTATTCACTTCCCGTGGAGGAGAAACACTTTTTAAGGCCGCAGAGTGAGTAAATTGGCCATTTTCATTCACTTTTACCCATTCCTCAAATCTCGTGTTTCAGGCCCCTGGAAGCATGAAAATCCCTTTAAACATCTCAATTTATCTTTAAACATGATTTTCCATGTACAAATGTGAATTGTAGTTCAAAGAGGCAACATTTGAAAACGGACCATTTTTTTAGTTTCTGAAGCATGTCGTAAGGGGGGGTGGTTATCTGTTTCGTCAAAAATCGGGCGATTTCGCTTGAACAATAAAGGCCTACAAATGTTATTTAATTCACTTCCCGTGGAGGAGAAACACTTTTTAAGGCCTCAGAGTGAGTAAATTGGCCTTTTTCATTCACTTTTACCCATTTCTCAAATCTTGTGTTTAGGGCCCCTGGAAGCTTGAAAATCACTTTAAACATCTAATTTTATCTCTAAAAGTGATTATCCACGTACAAATGTGAATTGTCGTTCAAAGACGCGACATTTGAAAATGGACTATTTTTTTCGTTTCTGAAGCATGTCGTAAGGGGGGGTGGTTATCTCTTTCACCAAAAAACAGGCGTTTTTGATTGAACAATAAAGGCCTCCAAATGTTATTTAATTCACTTCCCGTGGAGGAGAAACACTTTTTAAGGCCTCAGAGTGAGTAGATTGGCCATTTTCATTCACTTTTACCCATTTCTCAAATCTTGTGTTTAGGGCCCCTGGAAGCTTGAAAATCACTTTAAACATCTAATTTTATCTCTAAAAGTGATTATCCACGTACAAATGTGAATTGCCGTTCAAAGACGCAACATTTGAAAATGGACCATTTTTTTCGTTTCTGAAGCATGTCGTAAGGGGGGGTGGTTATCTCTTTCACCAAAAAACAGGCTTTTTGATTGAACAATAAAGGCCTCGAAATATTATTTTATTCTCTTCCCGTGGAGGAGAAACACTTTTTAAGGCCTCAGAATGAGTAAATTGGCCATTTTCATTCACTTTTAGCCATTCCTCAAATCTCGTGTTTAAGGCCCCTGGAAGCATGAAAATCACTTTAAACATCTCAATTTATCTTTAAAAGTGATTTTCCACGTACAAATGTGAATTGTAGTTCAAAGAGGCGACATTTGAAAACGGACCATTTTTTTAGTTTCTGAAGCATGTCGTAAGGGGGGGTGGTTATCTCTTTCATCAAAAATCGGGCGTTTTTGATTGAACAATAAAGGCCTCCAAATGTTATTTTATTCACTTCCCGTGGAGGAGAAACACTTTTTAAGGCCGCAGAAAGAGTAAATTGGCCAATTTCATTCACGTTTACCCATTTTTCAAATCTTGTGTTTAGGGCCCCTGGAAGCTTGAAAATCACTTTAAACATCTCAATTTATCTTTAAACATGATTTTCCATGTACAAATGTGAATTGTAGTTCAAAGAGGCAACATTTGAAAACGGACCATTTTTTTAGTTTCTGAAGCATGTCGTAAGGGGGGGTGGTTATCTCTTTCGTCAAAAATCGGGCGTTTTCGCTTAAACAATAAAGGACTACAAATGTTATTTAATTCACTTCCCGTGGAGGAGAAACACTTTTTAAGGCCTCAGAGTGAGTAAATTGGCCATTTTCATTCACTTTTACCCATTTCTCAAATCTTGTGTTTAGGGCCCCTGGAAGCTTGAAAATCACTTTAAACATCTCAATTTATCTTTAAACATGATTTTCCATGTACAAATGTGAATTGTAGTTCAGAGAGGCAACATTTGAAAACGGACCATTTTTTTAGTTTCTGAAGCATGTCGTAAGGGGGGGTGGTTATCTCTTTCGTCAAAAATCGGGCGTTTTCGCTTGAACAATAAAGGCCTACAAATGTTATTTAATTCACTTCCCGTGGAGGAGAAACACTTTTTAAGGCCTCAGAATGAGTAAATTGGCCATTTTCATTCACTTTTAGCCATTCCTCAAATCTCGTGTTTAAGGCCCCTGGAAGCATGAAAATCACTTTAAACATCTCAATTCATCTTTAAAAGTGATTTTCCACGTACAAATGTGAATTGTAGTTCAAAGAGGCGACATTTGAAAACGGACCATTTTTTTTTGTTTCTGAAGCATGTCGTAAGGGGGGGTGGTTATCTCTTTCATCAACAATCAGGCGTTTTTGATTGAACAATAAAGGCCTACAAATGTTATTTAATTCACTTTCTGGGGTGGAGAAAAACTTTTTAAGGCCTCAGAGTGAATAAATTGGCCATTTTCATTCACATTTACCCATTCCTCAAATCTTGTGTTTAGGGCCCCTGGAAGCTTGAAAATCACTTTAAACATCTAATTTCATCTCTAAAAGTGATTATCCACGTACAAATGTGAATTGTAGTTCAAAGACGAAACATTTGAAAATGGACCATTTTTGTCGTTTCTGACGCATGTCGTAAGGGGGGGTGGTTATCTCTTTCACCAAAAAACGGGCATTTTTGATTGAACAATAAAGGCCTCCAAATGTTATTTTATTCACTTCCCGTGGAGGAGAAACACTTTTTAAGGCCGCAGAGAGAGTAAATTGGCCTTTTTCATTCACGTTTACCCATTTCTCAAATCTTGTGTTTAGGGCCCCTGGAAGCTTGAAAATCACTTTAAACATCTCATTTTATCTCTAAAAGTGATTATTCACGTACAATGTTAATTGTAGTTCAAAGAGGCAAAATTTGAAAACGGACCATTTTTTTAGTTTCTGAAGCATGTCGTAAGGGGGGTGGTTATCTCTTTCGTCAAAAATCGGGCGTTTTGCTTGAACAATAAATGCCTACAAATTTTATTTTATTCACTTCCCGTGGAGGAGAAACACTTTTTAAGGCCTCAGAGTGAGTAGATTGGCCATTTTCATTCACTTTTACCCATTTCTCAAATCTTGTGTTTAGGGCCCCTGGAAGCTTGAAAATCACTTTAAACATCTAATTTTATCTCTAAAAGTGATTATCCACGTACAAATGTGAATTGTCGTTCAAAGACGCAACATTTGAAAATGGACCATTTTTTTCGTTTCTGAAGCATGTCGTAAGGGGGGGTGGTTATCTCTTTCACCAAAAAACAGGCTTTTTGATTGAACAATAAAGGCCTCGAAATATTATTTTATTCACTTCCCGTGGAGGAGAAACACTTTTTAAGGCCTCAGAATGAGTAAATTGGCCATTTTCATTCACTTTTAGCCATTCCTCAAATCTCGTGTTTAAGGCCCCTGGAAGCATGAAAATCACTTTAAACATCTCAATTTATCTTTAAAAGTGATTTTCCACGTACAAATGTGAATTGTAGTTCAAAGAGGCGACATTTGAAAACGGACCATTTTTTTAGTTTCTGAAGCATGTCGTAAGGGGGGGTGGTTATCTCTTTCATCAAAAATCGGGCGTTTTTGATTGAACAATAAAGGCCTCCAAATGTTATTTTATTCACTTCCCGTGGAGGAGAAACACTTTTTAAGGCCGCAGAAAGAGTAAATTGGCCAATTTCATTCACGTTTACCCATTTTTCAAATCTTGTGTTTAGGGCCCCTGGAAGCTTGAAAATCACTTTAAACATCTCAATTTATCTTTAAACATGATTTTCCATGTACAAATGTGAATTGTAGTTCAAAGAGGCAACATTTGAAAACGGACCATTTTTTTAGTTTCTGAAGCATGTCGTAAGGGGGGGTGGTTATCTCTTTCGTCAAAAATCGGGCGTTTTCGCTTAAACAATAAAGGACTACAAATGTTATTTAATTCACTTCCCGTGGAGGAGAAACACTTTTTAAGGCCTCAGAGTGAGTAAATTGGCCATTTTCATTCACTTTTACCCATTTCTCAAATCTTGTGTTTAGGCCCCTGGAAGCATGAAAATCACTTTAAACATCTCAATTTATCTTTAAACATGATTTTCCATGTACAAATGTGAATTGTAGTTCAGAGAGGCAACATTTGAAAACGGACCATTTTTTTAGTTTCTGAAGCATGTCGTAAGGGGGGTGGTTATCTCTTTCGTCAAAAATCGGGCGTTTTCGCTTGAACAATAAAGGCCTACAAATGTTATTTAATTCACTTCCCGTGGAGGAGAAACACTTTTTAAGGCCTCAGAGTGAGTAAATTGGCCATTTTAATTCACTTTTACCCATTTCTGAAATCTTGTGTTTAGGGCCCCTGGAAGCTTGAAAATCACTTTAAACATCTAATTTTATCTCTAAAAGTGATTATCCACGTACAAATGTGAAATGTCGTTCAAAGACGCAACATTTGAAAGTGGACCATTTTTTTCGTTTCTGAAGCATGTCGTAAGGGGGGGTGGTTATCTCTTTCACAAAAAAACAGGCGTTTTTGATTGAACAATAAAGGCCTCGAAATATTATTTTATTCACTTCCCGTGGAGGAGAAACACTTTTTAAGGCCGCAGAGTGAGTAAATTGGCCATTTTCATTCACTTTTACCCATTCCTCAAATCTCGTGTTTCAGGCCCCTGGAAGCATGAAAATCACTTTAAACATCTCAATTTATCTTTAAACATGATTTTCAATGTACAAATGTGAATTGTAGTTTAAAGAGGCAACATTTGAAAACGGACCATTTTTTTAGTTTCTGAAGCATGTCGTAAGGGGGGGTGGTTATCTCTTTCGTCAAAAATCGGACGTTTTCGCTTGAACAATAAAGGCCTACAAATGTTATTTAATTCACTTCCCGTGGAGGAGAAACACTTTTTAAGGCCGCAGAGTGAGTAAATTGGCCATTTTCATTCACTTTTACCCTTTTCTCAAATCTTGTGTTTAGGGCCCCTGGAAGCTTGAAAATCACTTTAAACATCTCAATTTATCTTTAAACATGATTTTCCATGTACAAATGTGAATTGTAGTTCAAAGAGGCAACATTTGAAAACGGACCATTTTTTTAGTTTCTGAAGCATGTCGTAAGGGGGGGTGGTTATCTCTTTCATCAAAAATCCGGCGTTTTCGCTTGAACAATAAAGGCCTACAAATGTTATTTAATTCACTTCCCGTGGAGGAGAAACACTTTTTAAGGCCTCAGAGTGAGTAAATTGGCCATTTTCATTCACTTTTACCCTTTTCTCAAATCTTGTGTTTAGGGCCCCTGGAAGCTTGAAAATCACTTTAAACATCTAATTTTATCTCTAAAAGTGATTATCCACGTACAAATGTGAATTGTCGTTCAAAGACGCAACATTTGAAAATGGACTATTTTTTTCGTTTCTGAAGCATGTCGTAAGGGGGGGTGGTTATCTCTTTCACCAAAAAACAGGCGTTTTTGATTGAACAATAAAGGCCTCGAAACCTTATTTTATTCACTTCCCGTGGAGGAGAAAGACTTTTTAAGGCCTCAGAATGAGTAAATTGGCCATTTTCATTCACTTTTAGCCATTCCTCAAATCTCGTGTTTAGGGCCCCTGGAAGCATGAAAATCACTTTAAACATCTCAATTTATCTTTAAACATGATTTTCCATGTACAAATGTGAATTGTAGTTCAAAGAGGCAACATTTGAAAACGGACCATTTTTTTAGTTTCTGAAGCATGTCGTAAGGGGGGGTGGTTATCTCTTTCGTCAAAAATCGGGCGTTTTCGCTTGAACAATCAATGCCTACAAATGTTATTTAATTCACTTCCCATGGAGGAGAAACACTCTTTAAGGCCTCAGAGTGAGTAAATTGGGCATTTTCATTCACTTTTACCCATTTCTCAAATCTTGTGTTTAGGGCCCCTGGAAGCTTGAAAATCACTTTAAACATCTCAATTTATCTTTAAACATGATTTTCCATGTACAAATGTGAATTGTAGTTCAAAGAGGCAACATTTGAAAACAGACCATTTTTTTAGTTTCTGAAGCATGTCGTAAGGGGGGGTGGTTATCTCTTTCGTCAAAAATCGGGCGATTTCGCTTGAACAATAAAGGCCTACAAATGTTATTTAATTCACTTCCCGTGGAGGAGAAACACTTTTTAAGGCCTCAGAGTGAGTAAATTGGCCATTTTCATTCACTTTTACCTTTTCTCAAATCTTGTGTTTAGGGCCCCTGGAAGCTTGAAAATCACTTTAAACATTTAATTTTATCTCTAAAAGTGATTATCCACGTACAAATGTGAATTGTCGTTCAAAGACGCAACATTTGAAAATGGACTATTTTTTTCGTTTCTGAAGCATGTCGTAAGGGGGGGTGGTTATCTCTTTCACCAAAAAACAGGCGTTTTTGATTGAACAATAAAGGCCTCGAAACATTATTTTATTCACTTCCCGTGGAGGAGAAACACTTTTTAAGGCCTCAGAATGAGTAAATTGGCCATTTTCATTCACTTTTAGCCATTCCTCAAATCTCGTGTTTAAGGCCCCTGGAAGCATGAAAATCACTTTAAACATCTCAATTCATCTTTAAAAGTGATTTTCCACGTACAAATGTGAATTGTAGTTCAAAGAGGCGACATTTGAAAACGGACCATTTTTTTTGTTTCTGAAGCATGTCGTAAGGGGGGGTGGTTATCTCTTTCGTCAAAAATCGGGCGTTTTCGCTTGAACAATAAAGGCCTACAAATGTTATTTAATTCACTTCCCGTGGAGGAGAAACACTTTTTAAGGCCTCAGAGTGTGTAAATTGGCCATTTTCATTCACTTTTACCCATTTCTCAAAACTTGTGTTTAGGGCCCCTGGAAGCTTGAAAACCACTTTAAACATCTAATTTTATCTCTAAAAGTGATTATCCACGTACAAATGTGAATTGTCGTTCAAAGACGCAACATTTGAAAGTGGACCATTTTGTTCGTTTCTGAAGCATGTCGTAAGGGGGGGTGGTTATCTCTTTCACAAAAAAACTGGCGTTTTTGATTGAACAATAAAGGCCTCGAAATATTATTTTATTCACTTCCCGTGGAGGAGAAACACTTTTTAAGACCGCAGAGTGAGTAAATTGGCCATTTCCATTCACTTTTACCCATTCCTCAAATCTCGTGTTTCAGGCCCCTGGAAGCATGAAAATCACTTTAAACATCTCAATTTATCTTTAAACATGATTTTCCATGTACAAATGTGAATTGTAGTTCAAAGAGGCAACATTTGAAAACGGACCATTTTTTTAGTTTCTGAAGCATGTCGTAAGGGGGGGTGGTTATCTCTTTCGTCAAAAATCGGGCGTTTTCGCTTGAACAATAAAGGCCTACAAATGTTATTTAATTCACTTCCCGTGGAGGAGAAGCACTTTTTAAGGCCTCAGAGTGAGTAAATTGGCCATTTTCATTCACTTTTACCCTTTTCTCAAATCTTGTGTTTAGGGCCCCTGGAAGCTTGAAAATCACTTAAAACATCTAATTTTATCTCTAAAAGTGATTATCCACGTACAAATGTGAATTGTCGTTCAAAGACGCAACATTTGAAAATGGACTATTTTTTTCGTTTCTGAAGCATGTCGTAAGGGGGGGTGGTTATCTCTTTCACCAAAAAACAGGCGTTTTTGATTGAACAATAAAGGCCTCGAAACATTATTTTATACTTTCCGTGGAGGAGAAACACTTTTTAAGGCCTCAGAATGAGTAAATTGGCCATTTTCATTCACTTTTAGCCATTCCTCAAATCTCGTGTTTAAGGCCCCAGAAGCATGAAAATCACTTTAAACATCTCAATTCATCTTTAAAAGTGATTTTCCATGTACAAATGTGAATTGTAGTTCAAAGAGGCAACATTTGAAAACGGACCATTTTTTTTTGTTTCTGAAGCATGTCGTAAGGGGGGGGTGGTTATCTCTTTCATCAAAAATCGGGCGTTTTTGATTGAACAATAAAGGCCTACAAATGTTATTTAATTCACTTTCTGGGGTGGAGAAAAACTTTTTAAGGCCTCAGAGTGAATAAATTGGCCATTTCCATTCACATTTACCCATTCCTCAAATCTTGTGTTTAGGGCCCCTGGAAGCTTGAAAATCACTTTAAACATCTAATTTCATCTCTAAAAGTGATTATCCACGTACAAATGTGAATTGTAGTTCAAAGACGAAACATTTGAAAATGGACCATTTTTTTCGTTTCTGACGCAAGTCGTAAGGGGGGGTGGTTATCTCTTTCACCAAAAAACGGGCATTTTTGATTGAACAAAAAAGGCCTCCAAATGTTATTTTATTCACTTCCCGTGGAGGAGAAACACTTTTTAAGGCCGCAGAGAGAGTAAATTGGCCATTTTCATTCACTTTTACCCATTCCTCAAATCTCGTGTTTCAGGCCCCTGGAAGCATGAAAATCACTTTAAACATCTCAATTTATCTTTAAACATGATTTTCCATGTACAAATGTGAATTGTAGTTCAAAGAGGCAACATTTGAAAACGGACCATTTTTTTAGTTTCTGAAGCATGTCGTAAGGGGGGGTGGTTATCTCTTTCGTCAAAAATCGGGCGTTTTCGCTTAAACAATAAAGGACTACAAATGTTATTTAATTCACTTCCCGTGGAGGAGAAACACTTTTTAAGGCCTCAGAGTGAGTAAATTGGCCATTTTCATTCACTTTTACCCATTTCTCAAATCTTGTGTTTAGGGCCCCTGGAAGCTTGAAAATCACTTTAAACATCTCAATTTATCTTTAAACATGATTTTCCATGTACAAATGTGAATTGTAGTTCAGAGAGGCAACATTTGAAAACGGACCATTTTTTTAGTTTCTGAAGCATGTCGTAAGGGGGGGTGGTTATCTCTTTCGTCAAAAATCGGGCGTTTTCGCTTGAACAATAAAGGCCTACAAATGTTATTTAATTCACTTCCCGTGGAGGAGAAACACTTTTTAAGGCCTCAGAGTGAGTAAATTGGCCATTTTCATTCACTTTTACCTTTTCTCAAATCTTGTGTTTAGGGCCCCTGGAAGCTTGAAAATCACTTTAAACATCTAATTTTATCTCTAAAAGTGATTATCCACGTACAAATGTGAATTGTCGTTCAAAGACGCAACATTTGAAAATGGACTATTTTTTTCGTTTCTGAAGCATGTCGTAAGGGGGGGTGGTTATCTCTTTCACCAAAAAACAGGCGTTTTTGATTGAACAATAAAGGCCTCGAAACATTATTTTATTCATTTCCCGTGGAGGAGAAACACTTTTTAAGGCCTCAGAATGAGTAAATTGGCCATTTTCATTCACTTTTAGCCATTCCTCAAATCTCGTGTTTAAGGCCCCTGGAAGCATGAAAATCACTTTAAACATCTCAATTCATCTTTAAAAGTGATTTTCCACGTACAAATGTGAATTGTAGTTCAAAGAGGCGACATTTGAAAACGGACCATTTTTTTTGTTTCTGAAGCATGTCGTAAGGGGGGTGGTTATCTCTTTCATCAAAAATCGGGCGTTTTTGATTGAACAATAAAGGCCTACAAATGTTATTTAATTCACTTTCTGGGGTGGAGAAAAACTTTTTAAGGCCTCAGAGTGAATAAATTGGCCATTTTCATTCACATTTACCCATTCCTCAAATCTTGTGTTTAGGGCCCCTGGAAGCTTGAAAATCACTTTAAACATCTAATTTCATCTCTAAAAGTGATTATCCACGTACAAATGTGAATTGTAGTTCAAAGACGAAACATTTGAAAATGGACCATTTTTTTCGTTTCTGACGCATGTCGTAAGGGGGGGTGGTTATCTCTTTCACCAAAAAACGGGCATTTTTGATTGAACAATAAAGGCCTCCAAATGTTATTTTATTCACTTCCCGTGGAGGAGAAACACTTTTTAAGGCCGCAGAGAGAGTAAATTGGCCATTTTCATTCACGTTTACCCATTTCTCAAATCTTGTGTTTAGGGCCCCTGGAAGCTTGAAAATCACTTTAAACATCTAATTTCATCTCTAAAAGTGATTATCCACGTACAAATGTGAATTGTAGTTCAAAGATGAAACATTTGAAAATGGACCATTTTTTTCGTTTCTGACGCAAGTCGTAAGGGGGGGTGGTTATCTCTTTCACCAAAAAACGGGCATTTTTGATTGAACAAAAAAGGCCTCCAAATGTTATTTTATTCACTTCCCGTGGAGGAGAAACACTTTTTAAGGCCGCAGAGAGAGTAAATTGGCCATTTTCATTCACTTTTACCCATTCCTCAAATCTCGTGTTTCAGGCCCCTGGAAGCATGAAAATCACTTTAAACATCTCAATTTATCTTTAAACATGATTTTCCATGTACAAATGTGAATTGTAGTTCAAAGAGGCAACATTTGAAAACGGACCATTTTTTTAGTTTCTGAAGCATGTCGTAAGGGGGGGTGGTTATCTCTTTCGTCAAAAATCGGGCGTTTTCGCTTAAACAATAAAGGACTACAAATGTTATTTAATTCACTTCCCGTGGAGGAGAAACACTTTTTAAGGCCTCAGAGTGAGTAAATTGGCCATTTTCATTCACTTTTACCCATTTCTCAAATCTTGTGTTTAGGGCCCCTGGAAGCTTGAAAATCACTTTAAACATCTCAATTTATCTTTAAACATGATTTTCCATGTACAAATGTGAATTGTAGTTCAGAGAGGCAACATTTGAAAACGGACCATTTTTTTAGTTTCTGAAGCATGTCGTAAGGGGGGGTGGTTATCTCTTTCGTCAAAAATCGGGCGTTTTCGCTTGAACAATAAAGGCCTACAAATGTTATTTAATTCACTTCCCGTGGAGGAGAAACACTTTTTAAGGCCTCAGAGTGAGTAAATTGGCCATTTTCATTCACTTTTACCTTTTCTCAAATCTTGTGTTTAGGGCCCCTGGAAGCTTGAAAATCACTTTAAACATCTAATTTTATCTCTAAAAGTGATTATCCACGTACAAATGTGAATTGTCGTTCAAAGACGCAACATTTGAAAATGGACTATTTTTTTCGTTTCTGAAGCATGTCGTAAGGGGGGGTGGTTATCTCTTTCACCAAAAAACAGGCGTTTTTGATTGAACAATAAAGGCCTCGAAACATTATTTTATTCATTTCCCGTGGAGGAGAAACACTTTTTAAGGCCTCAGAATGAGTAAATTGGCCATTTTCATTCACTTTTAGCCATTCCTCAAATCTCGTGTTTAAGGCCCCTGGAAGCATGAAAATCACTTTAAACATCTCAATTCATCTTTAAAAGTGATTTTCCACGTACAAATGTGAATTGTAGTTCAAAGAGGCGACATTTGAAAACGGACCATTTTTTTTGTTTCTGAAGCATGTCGTAAGGGGGGTGGTTATCTCTTTCATCAAAAATCGGGCGTTTTTGATTGAACAATAAAGGCCTACAAATGTTATTTAATTCACTTTCTGGGGTGGAGAAAAACTTTTTAAGGCCTCAGAGTGAATAAATTGGCCATTTTCATTCACATTTACCCATTCCTCAAATCTTGTGTTTAGGGCCCCTGGAAGCTTGAAAATCACTTTAAACATCTAATTTCATCTCTAAAAGTGATTATCCACGTACAAATGTGAATTGTAGTTCAAAGACGAAACATTTGAAAATGGACCATTTTTTTCGTTTCTGACGCATGTCGTAAGGGGGGGTGGTTATCTCTTTCACCAAAAAACGGGCATTTTTGATTGAACAATAAAGGCCTCCAAATGTTATTTTATTCACTTCCCGTGGAGGAGAAACACTTTTTAAGGCCGCAGAGAGAGTAAATTGGCCATTTTCATTCACGTTTACCCATTTCTCAAATCTTGTGTTTAGGGCCCCTGGAAGCTTGAAAATCACTTTAAACATCTCATTTTATCTCTAAAAGTGATTATCCACGTACAAATGTGAATTGTCGTTCAAAGACGCAACATTTGAAAATGGACCATTTTTTTCGTTTCTGAAGCATGTCGTAAGGGGGGGTGCTTATCTCTTTCACAAAAAAACAGGCGTTTTTGATTGAACAATAAAGGCCTCGAAATAATATTTTATTCACTTCCCGTGGAGGAGAAACACTTTTTAAGGCCGCAGAGTGAGTAAATTGGCCATTTTCATTCACTTTTACCCATTCCTCAAATCTCGTGTTTCAGGCCCCTGGAAGCATGAAAATCACTTTAAACATCTCAATTTATCTTTAAACATGATTTTCCATGTACAAATGTGAATTGTAGTTCAAAGAGGCAACATTTGAAAACGGACCATTTTTTTAGTTTCTGAAGCATGTCGTAAGGGGGGGTGGTTATCTCTTTCGTCAAAAATCGGGCGTTTTCGCTTGAACAATAAATGCCTACAAATGTTATTTAATTCACTTCCCATGGAGGAGAAACACTTTTTAAGGCCTCAGAGTGAGTAAATTGGCCATTTTCATTCACTTTTACCCATTTCTCAAATCTTGGGTTTAGGGCCCCTGGAAGCTTGAAAATCACTTTAAACATCTCAATTTATCTTTAAACATGATTTTCCATGTACAAATGTGAATTGTAGTTCAAAGAGGCAACATTTGAAAACGGACCATTTTTTTAGTTTCTGAAGCATGTCGTAAGGGGGGGTGGTTATCTCTTTCGTCAAAAATCGGGCGATTTCGCTTGAACAATAAAGGCCTACAAATGTTATTTAATTCACTTCCCGTGGAGGAGAAACACTTTTTAAGGCCTCAGAGTGAGTAAATTGGCCTTTTTCATTCACTTTTACCCATTTCTCAAATCTTGTGTTTAGGGCCCCTGGAAGCTTGAAAATCACTTTAAACATCTAATTTTATCTCTAAAAGTGATTATCCACGTACAAATGTGAATTGTCGTTCAAAGACGCGACATTTGAAAATGGACTATTTTTTTCGTTTCTGAAGCATGTCGTAAGGGGGGGTGGTTATCTCTTTCACCAAAAAACAGGCGTTTTTGATTGAACAATAAAGGCCTCCAAATGTTATTTAATTCACTTCCCGTGGAGGAGAAACACTTTTTAAGGCCTCAGAGTGAGTAGATTGGCCATTTTCATTCACTTTTACCCATTTCTCAAATCTTGTGTTTAGGGCCCCTGGAAGCTTGAAAATCACTTTAAACATCTAATTTTATCTCTAAAAGTGATTATCCACGTACAAATGTGAATTGTCGTTCAAAGACGCAACATTTGAAAATGGACCATTTTTTTTGTTTCTGAAGCATGTCGTAAGGGGGGGTGGTTATCTCTTTCACCAAAAAACAGGCTTTTTGATTGAACAATAAAGGCCTCGAAATATTATTTTATTCACTTCCCGTGGAGGAGAAACACTTTTTAAGGCCTCAGAATGAGTAAATTGGCCATTTTCATTCACTTTTAGCCATTCCTCAAATCTCGTGTTTAAGGCCCCTGGAAGCATGAAAATCACTTTAAACATCTCAATTTATCTTTAAAAGTGATTTTCCATGTACAAATGTGAATTGTAGTTCAAAGAGGCAACATTTGAAAACGGACCATTTTTTTTTGTTTCTGAAGCATGTCGTAAGGGGGGGTGGTTATCTCTTTCATCAAAAATCGGGCGTTTTTGATTGAACAATAAAGGCCTACAAATGTTATTTAATTCACTTTCTGGGGTGGAGAAAAACTTTTTAAGGCCTCAGAGTGAATAAATTGGCCATTTCCATTCACATTTACCCATTCCTCAAATCTTGTGTTTAGGGCCCCTGGAAGCTTGAAAATCACTTTAAACATCTAATTTCATCTCTAAAAGTGATTATCCACGTACAAATGTGAATTGTAGTTCAAAGACGAAACGTTTGAAAATGGACCATTTTTTTCGTTTCTGACGCAAGTCGTAAGGGGGGGTGGTTATCTCTTTCACCAAAAAACGGGCATTTTTGATTGAACAAAAAAGGCCTCCAAATGTTATTTTATTCACTTCCCGTGGAGGAGAAACACTTTTTAAGGCCGCAGAGAGAGTAAATTGGCCATTTTCATTCACTTTTACCCATTCCTCAAATCTCGTGTTTCAGGCCCCTGGAAGCATGAAAATCACTTTAAACATCTCAATTTATCTTTAAACATGATTTTCCATGTACAAATGTGAATTGTAGTTCAAAGAGGCAACATTTGAAAACGGACCATTTTTTTAGTTTCTGAAGCATGTCGTAAGGGGGGGTGGTTATCTCTTTCGTCAAAAATCGGGCGTTTTCGCTTAAACAATAAAGGACTACAAATGTTATTTAATTCACTTCCCGTGGAGGAGAAACACTTTTTAAGGCCTCAGAGTGAGTAAATTGGCCATTTTCATTCACTTTTACCCATTTCTCAAATCTTGTGTTTAGGGCCCCTGGAAGCTTGAAAATCACTTTAAACATCTCAATTTATCTTTAAACATGATTTTCCATGTACAAATGTGAATTGTAGTTCAGAGAGGCAACATTTGAAAACGGACCATTTTTTTAGTTTCTGAAGCATGTCGTAAGGGGGGGTGGTTATCTCTTTCGTCAAAAATCGGGCGTTTTCGCTTGAACAATAAAGGCCTACAAATGTTATTTAATTCACTTCCCGTGGAGGAGAAACACTTTTTAAGGCCTCAGAATGAGTAAATTGGCCATTTTCATTCACTTTTAGCCATTCCTCAAATCTCGTGTTTAAGGCCCCTGGAAGCATGAAAATCACTTTAAACATCTCAATTCATCTTTAAAAGTGATTTTCCACGTACAAATGTGAATTGTAGTTCAAAGAGGCGACATTTGAAAACGGACCATTTTTTTTTGTTTCTGAAGCATGTCGTAAGGGGGGGTGGTTATCTCTTTCATCAACAATCAGGCGTTTTTGATTGAACAATAAAGGCCTACAAATGTTATTTAATTCACTTTCTGGGGTGGAGAAAAACTTTTTAAGGCCTCAGAGTGAATAAATTGGCCATTTTCATTCACATTTACCCATTCCTCAAATCTTGTGTTTAGGGCCCCTGGAAGCTTGAAAATCACTTTAAACATCTAATTTCATCTCTAAAAGTGATTATCCACG
This sequence comes from Triturus cristatus, assembly GCF_964204655.1. Lineage (NCBI taxonomy): Eukaryota > Metazoa > Chordata > Amphibia > Caudata > Salamandridae > Triturus > Triturus cristatus. The sequence goes on from NC_140595.1 coordinate 178,169,637, forward strand.
TACAAATGTGAATTGTAGTTCAAAGACGAAACATTTGAAAATGGACCATTTTTTTCGTTTCTGACGCATGTCGTAAGGGGGGGTGGTTATCTCTTTCACCAAAAAACGGGCATTTTTGATTGAACAATAAAGGCCTCCAAATGTTATTTTATTCACTTCCCGTGGAGGAGAAACACTTTTTAAGGCCGCAGAGAGAGTAAATTGGCCATTTTCATTCACGTTTACCCATTTCTCAAATCTTGTGTTTAGGGCCCCTGGAAGCTTGAAAATCACTTTAAACATCTCATTTTATCTCTAAAAGTGATTATCCACGTACAATGTTAATTGTAGTTCAAAGAGGCAAAATTTGAAAACGGACCATTTTTTTAGTTTCTGAAACATGTCGTAAGGGGGGTGGTTATCTCTTTCGTCAAAAATCGGGCGTTTTGCTTGAACAATAAATGCCTACAAATTTTATTTTATTCACTTCCCGTGGAGGAGAAACACTTTTTATGGCCTCAGAGTGAGTAAATTGGCCATTTTCATTCACTTTTACCCATTTCTCAAATCTTGTGTTTAGGGCCCCTGGAAGCTTGAAAATCACTTTAAACATCTAATTTTATCTCTAAAAGTGATTATCCACGTACAAATGTGAATTGTCGTTCAAAGACGCAACATTTGAAAATAGACCATTTTTTTCGTTTCTGAAGCATGTCGTAAGGGGGGGTGCTTATCTCTTTCACAAAAAAACAGGCGTTTTTGATTGAACAATAAAGGCCTCGAAATATTATTTTATTCACTTCCCGTGGAGGAGAAACACTTTTTAAGGCCGCAGAGTGAGTAAATTGGCCATTTTCATTCACTTTTACCCATTCCTCAAATCTCGTGTTTCAGGCCCCTGGAAGCATGAAAATCCCTTTAAACATCTCAATTTATCTTTAAACATGATTTTCCATGTACAAATGTGAATTGTAGTTCAAAGAGGCAACATTTGAAAACGGACCATTTTTTTAGTTTCTGAAGCATGTCGTAAGGGGGGGTGGTTATCTCTTTCGTCAAAAATCGGGCGTTTTCGCTTGAACAATAAAGGCCTACAAATGTTATTTAATTCACTTCCCGTGGAGGAGAAACACTTTTTAAGGCCTCAGAGTGAGTAAATTGGCCATTTTCATTCACTTTTACCCTTTTCTCAAATCTTGTGTTTAGGGCCCCTGGAAGCTTGAAAATCACTTTAAACATCTAATTTCATCTCTAAAAGTGATTATCCACGTACAAATGTGAATTGTCGTTCAAAGACGCAACATTTGAAAATAGACCATGTTTTTCCTTTCTGAGGCATGTCGTAAGGCGGGGTGGTTATCTCTTTCGTCAAAAATCGGGCGTATTCGCTTGAACAATAAATGCCTACAAATGTTATTTAATTCACTTCCCGTGAAGGAGAAACCCTTTTTAAGGCCGCAGAGTGAGTAAATTGGCCATTTTCATTCACTTTTACCCATTCCTCAAATCTCGTGTTTCAGGCCCCTGGAAGCATGAAAATCACTTTAAACATCTCAATTTATCTTTAAACATGATTTTCCATGTACAAATGTGAATTGTAGTTCAAAGAGGCAACATTTGAAAACGGACCATTTTTTTAGTTTCTGAAGCATGTCGTAAGGGGGGGTGGTTATCTCTTTCGTCAAAAATCGGGCGTTTTCGCTTAAACAATAAAGGACTACAAATGTTATTTAATTCACTTCCCGTGGAGGAGAAACACTTTTTAAGGCCTCAGAGTGAGTAAATTGGCCATTTTCATTCACTTTTACCCATTTCTCAAATCTTGTGTTTAGGGCCCCTGGAAGCTTGAAAATCACTTTAAACATCTCAATTTATCTTTAAACATGATTTTCCATGTACAAATGTGAATTGTAGTTCAGAGAGGCAACATTTGAAAACGGACCATTTTTTTAGTTTCTGAAGCATGTCGTAAGGGGGGGTGGTTATCTCTTTCGTCAAAAATCGGGCGTTTTCGCTTGAACAATAAAGGCCTACAAATGTTATTTAATTCACTTCCCGTGGAGGAGAAACACTTTTTAAGGCCTCAGAGTGAGTAAATTGGCCATTTTCATTCACTTTTAGCCATTCCTCAAATCTCGTGTTTAAGGCCCCTGGAAGCATGAAAATCACTTTAAACATCTCAATTCATCTTTAAAAGTGATTTTCCACGTACAAATGTGAATTGTAGTTCAAAAAGGCGACATTTGAAAACGGACCATTTTTTTTGTTTCTGAAGCATGTCGTAAGGGGGATGGTTATCTCTTTCATCAAAAATCGGGCGTTTTTGATTGAACAATAAAGGCCTACAAATGTTATTTAATTCACTTTCTGGGGTGGAGAAAAACTTTTTAAGGCCTCAGAGTGAATAAATTGGCCATTTTCATTCACATTTACCCATTCCTCAAATCTTGTGTTTAGGGCCCCTGGAAGCTTGAAAATCACTTTAAACATCTAATTTCATCTCTAAAAGTGATTATCCACGTACAAATGTGAATTGTAGTTCAAAGACGAAACATTTGAAAATGGACCATTTTTTTCGTTTCTGACGCATGTCGTAAGGGGGGGTGGTTATTTCTTTCACCAAAAAACGGGCATTTTTGATTGAACAATAAAGGCCTCCAAATGTTATTTTATTCACTTCCCGTGGAGGAGAAACACTTTTTAAGGCCGCAGAGAGAGTAAATTGGCCATTTTCATTCACGTTTACCCATTTCTCAAATCTTGTGTTTAGGGCCCCTGGAAGCTTGATAATCACTTTAAACATCTCATTTTATCTCTAAAAGTGATTATCCACGTACAAATGTGAATTGTCGTTCAAAGACGCAACATTTGAAAATGGACCATTTTTTTCGTTTCTGAAGCATGTCGTAAGGGGGGGTGCTTATCTCTTTCACAAAAAAACAGGCGTTTTTGATTGAACAATAAAGGCCTCGAAATAATATTTTATTCACTTCCCGTGGAGGAGAAACACTTTTTAAGGCCGCAGAGTGAGTAAATTGGCCATTTTCATTCACTTTTACCCATTCCTCAAATCTCGTGTTTCAGGCCCCTGGAAGCATGAAAATCACTTTAAACATCTCAATTTATCTTTAAACATGATTTTCCATGTACAAATGTGAATTGTAGTTCAAAGAGGCAACATTTGAAAACGGACCATTTTTTTAGTTTCTGAAGCATGTCGTAAGGGGGGGTGGTTATCTCTTTCGTCAAAAATCGGGCGTTTTCGCTTGAACAATAAATGCCTACAAATGTTATTTAATTCACTTCCCATGGAGGAGAAACACTTTTTAAGGCCTCAGAGTGAGTAAATTGGCCATTTTCATTCACTTTTACCCATTTCTCAAATCTTGGGTTTAGGGCCCCTGGAAGCTTGAAAATCACTTTAAACATCTCAATTTATCTTTAAACATGATTTTCCATGTACAAATGTGAATTGTAGTTCAAAGAGGCAACATTTGAAAACGGACCATTTTTTTAGTTTCTGAAGCATGTCGTAAGGGGGGGTGGTTATCTCTTTCGTCAAAAATCGGGCGATTTCGCTTGAACAATAAAGGCCTACAAATGTTATTTAATTCACTTCCCGTGGAGGAGAAACACTTTTTAAGGCCTCAGAGTGAGTAAATTGGCCTTTTTCATTCACTTTTACCCATTTCTCAAATCTTGTGTTTAGGGCCCCTGGAAGCTTGAAAATCACTTTAAACATCTAATTTTATCTCTAAAAGTGATTATCCACGTACAAATGTGAATTGTCGTTCAAAGACGCGACATTTGAAAATGGACTATTTTTTTCGTTTCTGAAGCATGTCGTAAGGGGGGTGGTTATCTCTTTCACCAAAAAACAGGCGTTTTTGATTGAACAATAAAGGCCTCCAAATGTTATTTAATTCACTTCCCGTGGAGGAGAAACACTTTTTAAGGCCTCAGAGTGAGTAGATTGGCCATTTTCATTCACTTTTACCCATTTCTCAAATCTTGTGTTTAGGGCCCCTGGAAGCTTGAAAATCACTTTAAACATCTAATTTTATCTCTAAAAGTGATTATCCACGTACAAATGTGAATTGTCGTTCAAAGACGCAACATTTGAAAATGGACCATTTTTTTCGTTTCTGAAGCATGTCGTAAGGGGGGGTGGTTATCTCTTTCACCAAAAAACAGGCTTTTTGATTGAACAATAAAGGCCTCGAAATATTATTTTATTCACTTCCCGTGGAGGAGAAACACTTTTTAAGGCCTCAGAATGAGTAAATTGGCCATTTTCATTCACTTTTAGCCATTCCTCAAATCTCGTGTTTAAGGCCCCTGGAAGCATGAAAATCACTTTAAACATCTCAATTTATCTTTAAAAGTGATTTTCCACGTACAAATGTGAATTGTAGTTCAAAGAGGCGACATTTGAAAACGGACCTTTTTTTTAGTTTCTGAAGCATGTCGTAAGGGGGGGTGGTTATCTCTTTCATCAAAAATCGGGCGTTTTTGATTGAACAATAAAGGCCTCCAAATGTTATTTTATTCACTTCCCGTGGAGGAGAAACACTTTTTAAGGCCGCAGAAAGAGTAAATTGGCCAATTTCATTCACGTTTACCCATTTTTCATATCTTGTGTTTAGGGCCCCTGGAAGCTTGAAAATCACTTTAAACATCTCAATTTATCTTTAAACATGATTTTCCATGTACAAATGTGAATTGTAGTTCAAAGAGGCAACATTTGAAAACAGACCATTTTTTTAGTTTCTGAAGCATGTCGTAAGGGGGTTGGTTATCTCTTTCGTCAAAAATCGGGCGTTTTTGCTTAAACAATAAAGGACTACAAATGTTATTTAATTCACTTCCCGTGGAGGAGAAACACTTTTTAAGGCCTCAGAGTGAGTAAATTGGCCATTTTCATTCACTTTTACCCATTTCTCAAATCTTGTGTTTAGGGCCCCTGGAAGCTTGAAAATCACTTTAAACATCTCAATTTATCTTTAAACATGATTTTCCATGTACAAATGTGAATTGTAGTTCAGAGAGGCAACATTTGAAAACGGACCATTTTTTTAGTTTCTGAAGCATGTCGTAAGGGGGGGTGGTTATCTCTTTCGTCAAAAATCGGGCGTTTTCGCTTGAACAATAAAGGCCTACAAATGTTATTTAATTAACTTCCCGTGGAGGAGAAACACTTTTTAAGGCCTCAGAATGAGTAAATTGGCCATTTTCATTCACTTTTAGCCATTCCTCAAATCTCGTGTTTAAGGCCCCTGGAAGCATGAAAATCACTTTAAACATCTCAATTCATCTTTAAAAGTGATTTTCCACGTACAAATGTGAATTGTAGTTCAAAGAGGCGACATTTGAAAACGGACCATTTTTTTTTGTTTCTGAAGCATGTCGTAAGGGGGGGTGGTTATCTCTTTCATCAACAATCAGGCGTTTTTGATTGAACAATAAAGGCCTACAAATGTTATTTAATTCACTTTATGGGGTGGAGAAAAACTTTTTAAGGCCTCAGAGTGAATAAATTGGCCATTTTCATTCACATTTACCCATTCCTCAAATCTTGTGTTTAGGGCCCCTGGAAGCTTGAAAATCACTTTAAACATCTAATTTCATCTCTAAAAGTGATTATCCACGTACAAATGTGAATTGTAGTTCAAAGACGAAACATTTGAAAATGGACCATTTTTTTCGTTTCTGACGCATGTCGTAAGGGGGGGTGGTTATCTCTTTCACCAAAAAACGGGCATTTTTGATTGAACAATAAAGGCCTCCAAATGTTATTTTATTCACTTCCCGTGGAGGAGAAACACTTTTTAAGGCCGCAGAGAGAGTAAATTGGCCATTTTCATTCACGTTTACCCATTTCTCAAATCTTGTGTTTAGGGCCCCTGGAAGCTTGAAAATCACTTTAAACATCTCATTTTATCTCTAAAAGTGATTATCCACGTACAATGTTAATTGTAGTTCAAAGAGGCAAAATTTGAAAACGGACCATTTTTTTAGTTTCTGAAGCATGTCGTAAGGGGGGTGGTTATCTCTTTCGTCAAAAATCGGGCGTTTTGCTTGAACAATAAATGCCTACAAATTTTATTTTATTCACTTCCCGTGGAGGAGAAACACTTTTTATGGCCTCAGAGTGAGTAAATTGGCCATTTTCATTCACTTTTACCCATTCCTCAAATCTCGTGTTTCAGGCCCCTGGAAGCATGAAAATCCCTTTAAACATCTCAATTTATCTTTAAACATGATTTTCCATGTACAAATGTGAATTGTAGTTCAAAGAGGCAACATTTGAAAACGGACCATTTTTTTAGTTTCTGAAGCATGTCGTAAGGGGGGGTGGTTATCTCTTTCGTCAAAAATCGGGCGTTTTCGCTTGAACAATAAAGGCCTACAAATGTTATTTAATTCACTTCCCGTGGAGGAGAAACACTTTTTAAGGCCTCAGAGTGAGTAAATTGGCCATTTTCATTCACTTTTACCCTTTTCTCAAATCTTGTGTTTAGGGCCCCTGGAAGCTTGAAAATCACTTTAAACATCTAATTTTATCTCTAAAAGTGATTATCCACTTACAAATGTGAATTGTCGTTCAAAGACGCAACATTTGAAAATGGACTATTTTTTTCGTTTCTGAAGCATGTCGTAAGGGGGGGTGGTTATCTCTTTCACCAAAAAACAGGCGTTTTTGATTGAACAATAAAGGCCTCGAAACATTATTTTATTCACTTCCCGTGGAGGAGAAACACTTTTTAAGGCCTCAGAATGAGTAAATTGGCCATTTTCATTCACTTTTAGCCATTCCTCAAATCTCGTGTTTAAGGCCCCTGGAAGCATGAAAATCACTTTAAACATCTCAATTCATCTTTAAAAGTGATTTTCCACGTACAAATGTGAATTGTAGTTCAAAGAGGCGACATTTGAAAACGGACCATTTTTTTAGTTTCTGAAGCATGTCGTAAGGGGGGGTGGTTATCTCTTTCATCAAAAATCGGGCGTTTTTGATTGAACAATAAAGGCCTACAAATGTTATTTAATTCACTTCCCGTGGAGGAGAAGCACTTTTTAAGGCCTCAGAGTGAGTAAATTGGCCATTTTCATTCACTTTTAACCATTTCTCAAATCTTGTGTTTAGGGCCCCTGGAAGCTTGAAAATCACTTTAAACATCTCAATTTATCTTTAAACATGATTTTCCATGTACAAATGTGAATTGTAGTTCAAAGAGGCAACATTTGAAAACGGACCATTTTTTTAGTTTCTGAAGCATGTCGTAAGGGGGGTGGTTATCTCTTTCGTCAAAAATCGGGCGTTTTTGCTTGAACAATAAAGGCCTACAAATGTTATTTAATTCACTTCCCGTGGAGGAGAAACACTTTTTAAGGCCTCAGAGTGAGTAAATTGGCCATTTTCATTCACTTTTACCCTTTTCTCAAATCTTGTGTTTAGGGCCCCTGGAAGCTTGAAAATCACTTTAAACATCTAATTTTATCTCTAAAAGTGATTATCCACGTACAATGTTAATTGTAGTTCAAGGAGGCAAAATTTGAAAACGGACCATTTTTTTAGTTTCTGAAGCATGTCGTAAGGGGGGTGCTTATCTCTTTCACAAAAAAACAGGCGTTTTTGATTGAACAATAAAGGCCTCGAAATATTATTTTATTCACTTCCCGTGGAGGAGAAACCCTTTTTAAGGCCGCAGAGTGAGTAAATTGGCCATTTTCATTCACTTTTACCCATTCCTCAAATCTCGTGCTTCAGGCCCCTGGAAGCATGAAAATCACTTTAAACATCTCAATTTATCTTTAAACATGATTTTCCATGTACAAATGTGAATTGTAGTTCAGAGAGGCAACATTTGAAAACGGACCATTTTTTTAGTTTCTGAAGCATGTCGTAAGGGGGGTTGGTTATCTCTTTCATCAAAAATCCGGCGTTTTCGCTTGAACAATAAAGGCCTACAAATGTTATTTAATTCACTTCCTGTGGAGGAGAAACACTTTTTAAGGCCTCAGAGTGAGTAAATTGGCCATTTTCATTCACTTTTACCCTTTTCTCAAATCTTGTGTTTAGGGCCCCTGGAAGCTTGAAAATCACTTTAAACATCTAATTTTATCTCTAAAAGTGATTATCCACGTACAAATGTGAATTGTCGTTCAAAGACGCAACATTTGAAAATGGACTATTTTTTTCGTTTCTGAAGCATGTCGTAAGGGGGGGTGGTTATCTCTTTCACCAAAAAACAGGCGTTTTTGATTGAACAATAAAGGCCTCGAAACCTTATTTTATTCACTTCCCGTGGAGGAGAAAGACTTTTTAAGGCCTCAGAATGAGTAAATTGGCCATTTTCATTCACTTTTAGCCATTCCTCAAATCTCGTGTTTAAGGCCCCTGGAAGCATGAAAATCACTTTAAACATCTCAATTTATCTTTAAACATGATTTTCCATGTACAAATGTGAATTGTAGTTCAAAGAGGCAACATTTGAAAACGGACCATTTTTTTAGTTTCTGAAGCATGTCGTAAGGGTGTGTGGTTATCTCTTTCGTCAAAAATCCGGCGTTTTCGCTTGAACAATAAATGCCTACAAATGTTATTTAATTCACTTCCCATGGAGGAGAAACACTTTTTAAGGCCTTAGAGTGAGTAAATTGGCCATTTTCATTCACTTTTACCCATTTCTCAAATCTTGTGTTTAGGGCCCCTGGAAGCTTGAAAATCACTTTAAACATCTCAATTTATCTTTAAACATGATTTTCCATGTACAAATGTGAATTGTAGTTCAAAGAGGCAACATTTGAAAACGGACCATTTTTTTAGTTTCTGAAGCATGTCGTAAGGGGGGGTGGTTATCTCTTTCGTCAAAAATCGGGCGATTTCGCTTGAACAATAAAGGCCTACAAATGTTATTTAATTCACTTCCCGTGGAGGAGAAACACTTTTTAAGGCCTCAGAGTGAGTAAATTGGCCATTTTCATTCACTTTTACCCATTCCTCAAATCTCGTGTTTCAGGCCCCTGGAAGCATGAAAATCACTTTAAACATCTCAATTTATCTTTAAACATGATTTTCCATGTACAAATGTGAATTGTAGTTCAGAGAGGCAACATTTGAAAACGGACCATTTTTTTAGTTTCTGAAGCATGTCGTAAGGGGGGTGGTTATCTCTTTCGTCAAAAATCGGGCGTTTTGCTTGAACAATAAATGCCTACAAATTTTTTTTTATTCACTTCCCGTGGAGGAGAAACACTTTTTATGGCCTCAGAGTGAGTAAATTGGCCATTTTCATTCACTTTTACCTTTTCTCAAATCTTGTGTTTAGGGCCCCTGGAAGCTTGAAAATCACTTTAAACATCTAATTTTATCTCTAAAAGTGATTATCCACGTACAAATGTGAATTGTCGTTCAAAGACGCAACATTTGAAAATGGACTATTTTTTTCGTTTCTGAAGCATGTCGTAAGGGGGGGTGGTTATCTCTTTCACCAAAAAACAGGCGTTTTTGATTGAACAATAAAGGCCTCGAAACATTATTTTATTCACTTCCCGTGGAGGAGAAACACTTTTTAAGGCCTCAGAATGAGTAAATTGGCCATTTTCATTCACTTTTAGCCATTCCTCAAATCTCGTGTTTAAGGCCCCTGGAAGCATGAAAATCACTTTAAACATCTCAATTCATCTTTAAAAGTGATTTTCCACGTACAAATGTGAATTGTAGTTCAAAGAGGCGACATTTGAAAACGGACCATTTTTTTTGTTTCTGAAGCATGTCGTAAGGGGGGGTGGTTATCTCTTTCGTCAAAAATCGGGCGTTTTCGCTTGAACAATAAAGGCCTACAAATGTTATTTAATTCACTTCCCGTGGAGGAGAAACACTTTTTAAGGCCTCAGAGTGCGTAAATTGGCCATTTTCATTCACTTTTACCCATTTCTCAAAACTTGTGTTTAGGGCCCCTGGAAGCTTGAAAATCACTTTAAACATCTAATTTTATCTCTAAAAGTGATTATCCACGTACAAATGTGAATTGTCGTTCAAAGACGCAACATTTGAAAGTGGACCATTTTGTTCGTTTCTGAAGCATGTCGTAAGGGGGAGTGGTTATCTCTTTCACAAAAAACTGGTGCTTTTGATTGAACAATAAAGGCCTCGAAATATTATTTTATTCACTTCCCGTGGAGGAGAAACACTTTTTAAGGCCGCAGAGTGAGTAAATTGGCCATTTTCATTCACTTTTACCCATTCCTCAAATCTCGTGTTTCAGGCCCCTGGAAGCATGAAAATCACTTTAAACATCTCAATTTATCTTTAAACATGATTTTCCATGTACAAATGTGAATTGTAGTTCAAAGAGGCAACATTTGAAAACGGACCATTTTTTTAGTTTCTGAAGCATGTCGTAAGGGGGGGTGGTTATCTCTTTCGTCAAAAATCGGGCGTTTTCGCTTGAACAATAAAGGCCTACAAATGTTATTTAATTCACTTCCCGTGGAGGAGAAGCACTTTTTAAGGCCTCAGAGTGAGTAAATTGGCCATTTTCATTCACTTTTACCCTTTTCTCAAATCTTGTGTTTAGGGCCCCTGGAAGCTTGAAAATCACTTAAAACATCTAATTTTATCTCTAAAAGTGATTATCCACGTACAAATGTGAATTGTCGTTCAAAGACGCAACATTTGAAAATGGACTATTTTTTTTGTTTCTGAAGCATGTCGTAAGGGGGGGTGGTTATCTCTTTCACCAAAAAACAGGCGTTTTTGATTGAACAATAAAGGCCTCGAAACATTATTTTATACTTCCCGTGGAGGAGAAACACTTTTTAAGGCCTCAGAATGAGTAAATTGGCCATTTTCATTCACTTTTAGCCATTCCTCAAATCTCGTGTTTAAGGCCCCAGAAGCATGAAAATCACTTTAAACATCTCAATTCATCTTTAAAAGTGATTTTCCATGTTCAAATGTGAATTGTAGTTCAAAGAGGCGACATTTGAAAACGGACCATTTTTTTTTGTTTCTGAAGCATGTCGTAAGGGGGGGTGGTTATCTCTTTCATCAAAAATCGGGCGTTTTTGATTGAACAATAAAGGCCTACAAATGTTATTTAATTCACTTTCTGGGGTGGAGAAAAACTTTTTAAGGCCTCAGAGTGAATAAATTGGCCATTTCCATTCACATTTACCCATTCCTCAAATCTTGTGTTTAGGGCCCCTGGAAGCTTGAAAATCACTTTAAACATCTAATTTCATCTCTAAAAGTGATTATCCACGTACAAATGTGAATTGTAGTTCAAAGACGAAACATTTGAAAATGGACAATTTTTTTTGTTTCTGATGCATGTCGTAAGGAGGGGTGGTTATCTCTTTCACCAAAAAACGGGCATTTTTGATTGAACAAAAAAGGCCTCCAAAGGTTATTTTATTCACTTCCCGTGGAGGAGAAACACTTTTTAAGGCCGCAGAGAGAGTAAATTGGCCATTTTCATTCACGTTTACCCATTTCTCAAATCTTGTGTTTAGTGCCCCTGGAAGCTTGAAAATCACTTTAAACATCTCATTTTATCTCTAAAAGTGATTATCCACGTACAATGTTAATTGTAGTTCAAAGAGGCAAAATTTGAAAACGGACCATTTTTTTAGTTTCTGAAGCATGTCGTAAGGGGGGGTGCTTATCTCTTTCACAAAAAAACAGGCGTTTTTGATTGAACAATAAAGGCCTCGAAATATTATTTTATTCACTTCCCGTGAAGGAGAAACCCTTTTTAAGGCCGCAGAGTGAGTAAATTGGCCATTTTCATTCACTTTTACACGTTCCTCAAATCTCGTGTTTCAGGCCCCTGGAAGCATGAAAATCACTTTAAACATCTCAATTTATCTTTAAACATGATTTTCCATGTACAAATGTGAATTGTAGTTCAAAGAGGCAACATTTGAAAACGGACCATTTTTTTAGTTTCTGAAGCATGTCGTAAGGGGGGGTGGTTATCTCTTTCGTCAAAAATCGGGCGTTTTCGCTTGAACAATAAAGGCCTACAAATGTTATTTAATTCACTTCCCGTGGAGGAGAAACACTTTTTAAGGCCTCAGAGTGAGTAAATTGGCCATTTTCATTCACTTTTACCTTTTCTCAAATCTTGTGTTTAGGGCCCCTGGAAGCTTGAAAATCACTTTAAACATCTAATTTTATCTCTAAAAGTGATTATCCACGTACAAATGTGAATTGTCGTTCAAAGACGCAACATTTGAAAATGGACTATTTTTTTCGTTTCTGAAGCATGTCGTAAGGGGGGGTGGTTATCTCTTTCACCAAAAAACAGGCGTTTTTGATTGAACAATAAAGGCCTCGAAACATTATTTTATTCACTTCCCGTGGAGGAGAAACACTTTTTAAGGCCTCAGAATGAGTAAATTGGCCATTTTCATTCACTTTTAGCCATTCCTCAAATCTCGTGTTTAAGGCCCCTGGAAGCATGAAAATCACTTTAAACATCTCAATTCATCTTTAAAAGTGATTTTCCACGTACAAATGTGAATTGTAGTTCAAAGAGGCGACATTTGAAAACGGACCATTTTTTTTGTTTCTGAAGCATGTCGTAAGGGGGGTGGTTATCTCTTTCATCAAAAATCGGGCGTTTTCGCTTAAACAATAAAGGACTACAAATGTTATTTAATTCACTTCCCGTGGAGGAGAAACACTTTTTAAGGCCTCAGAGTGAGTAAATTGGCCATTTTCATTCACTTTTACCCATTTCTCAAATCTTGTGTTCAGGGCCCCTGGAAGCTTGAAAATCACTTTAAACATCTCAATTTATCTTTAAACATGATTTTCCATGTACAAATGTGAATTGTAGTTCAGAGAGGCAACATTTGAAAACGGACCATTTTTTTAGTTTCTGAAGCATGTCGTAAGGGGGGGTGGTTATCTCTTTCGTCAAAAATCGGGCGTTTTCGCTTGAACAATAAAGGCCTACAAATGTTATTTAATTCACTTCCCGTGGAGGAGAAACACTTTTTAAGGCCTCAGAGTGAGTAAATTGGCCATTTTCATTCACTTTTACCTTTTCTCAAATCTTGTGTTTAGGGCCCCTGGAAGCTTGAAAATCACTTTAAACATCTAATTTTATCTCTAAAAGTGATTATCCACGTACAAATGTGAATTGTCGTTCAAAGACGCAACATTTGAAAATGGACTATTTTTTTCGTTTCTGAAGCATGTCGTAAGGGGGGGTGGTTATCTCTTTCACCAAAAAACAGGCGTTTTTGATTGAACAATAAAGGCCTCGAAACATTATTTTATTCACTTCCCGTGGAGGAGAAACACTTTTTAAGGCCTCAGAATGAGTAAATTGGCCATTTTCATTCACTTTTAGCCATTCCTCAAATCTCGTGTTTAAGGCCCCTGGAAGCATGAAAATCACTTTAAACATCTCAATTCATCTTTAAAAGTGATTTTCCACGTACAAATGTGAATTGTAGTTCAAAGAGGCGACATTTGAAAACGGACCATTTTTTTTGTTTCTGAAGCATGTCGTAAGGGGGGGTGGTTATCTCTTTCGTCAAAAATCGGGCGTTTTCGCTTGAACAATAAAGGCCTACAAATGTTATTTAATTCACTTCCCGTGGAGGAGAAACACTTTTTAAGGCCTCAGAGTGCGTAAATTGGCCATTTTCATTCACTTTTACCCATTACTCAAAACTTGTGTTTAGGGCCCCTGGAAGCTTTAAAATCACTTTAAACATCTAATTTTATCTCTAAAAGTGATTATCCACGTATAAATGTGAATTGTCGTTCAAAGACGCAACATTTGAAAGTGGACCATTTTGTTCGTTTCTGAAGCATGTCGTAAGGGGGGGTGGTTATCTCTTTCACAAAAAAACTGGCGTTTTTGATTGAACAATAAAGGCCTCGAAATATTATTTTATTCACTTCCCGTGGAGGAGAAACACTTTTTAAGGCCGCAGAGTGAGTAAATTGGCCATTTTCATTCACTTTTACCCATTCCTCAAATCTCGTGTTTCAGGCCACTGGAAGCATGAAAATCACTTTAAACATCTCAATTTATCTTTAAACATGATTTTCCATGTACAAATGTGAATTGTAGTTCAAAGAGGCAACATTTGAAAACGGACCATTTTTTTAGTTTCTGAAGCATGTCGTAAGGGGGGGTGGTTATCTCTTTCGTCAAAAATCGGGCGTTTTCGCTTGAACAATAAAGGCCTACAACTGTTATTTAATTCACTTCCCGTGGAGGAGAAGCACTTTTTAAGGCCTCAGAGTGAGTAAATTGGCCATTTTCATTCACTTTTACCCTTTTCTCAAATCTTGTGTTTAGGGCCCCTGGAAGCTTGAAAATCACTTAAAACATCTAATTTTATCTCTAAAAGTGATTATCCACGTACAAATGTGAATTGTCGTTCAAAGACGCAACATTTGAAAATGGACTATTTTTTTCGTTTCTGAAGCATGTCGTAAGGGGGGGTGGTTATCTCTTTCACCAAAAAACGGGCATTTTTGATTGAACAATAAAGGCCTCCAAATGTTATTTTATTCACTTCCCGTGGAGGAGAAACACTTTTTAAGGCCGCAGAGAGAGTAAATTGGCCATTTTCATTCACGTTTACCCATTTCTCAAATCTTGTGTTTGGGGCCCCTGGAAGCTTGAAAATCACTTTAAACATCTCATTTTATCTCTAAAAGTGATTATCCACGTACAATGTTAATTGTAGTTCAAAGAGGCAAAATTTGAAAACGGACCATTTTTTTAGTTTCTGAAGCATGTCGTAAGGGGGGTGGTTATCTCTTTCGTCAAAAATCGGGCGTTTTGCTTGAACAATAAATGCCTACAAATTTTATTTTATTCACTTCCCGTGGAGGAGAAACACTTTTTATGGCCTCAGAGTGAGTAAATTGGCCATTTTCATTCACTTTTACCCATTTCTCAAATCTTGTGTTTAGGGCCCCTGGAAGCTTGAAAATCACTTTAAACATCTAATTTTATCTCTAAAAGTGATTATCCACGTACAAATGTGAATTGTCGTTCAAAGACGCAACATTTGAAAATAGACCATTTTTTTCGTTTCTGAAGCATGTCGTAAGGGGGGGTGCTTATCTCTTTCACAAAAAAACAGGCGTTTTTGATTGAACAATAAAGGCCTCGAAATATTATTTTATTCACTTCCCGTGGAGGAGAAACACTTTTTAAGGCCGCAGAGTGAGTAAATTGGCCATTTTCATTCACTTTTACCCATTCCTCAAATCTCGTGTTTCAGGCCCCTGGAAGCATGAAAATCCCTTTAAACATCTCAATTTATCTTTAAACATGATTTTCCATGTACAAATGTGAATTGTAGTTCAAAGAGGCAACATTTGAAAACGGACCATTTTTTTAGTTTCTGAAGCATGTCGTAAGGGGGGGTGGTTATCTCTTTCGTCAAAAATCGGGCGTTTTCGCTTGAACAATAAAGGCCTACAAATGTTATTTAATTCACTTCCCGTGGAGGAGAAACACTTTTTAAGGCCTCAGAATGAGTAAATTGGCCATTTTCATTCACTTTTACCCTTTTCTCAAATCTTGTGTTTAGGGCCCCTGGAAGCTTGAAAATCACTTTAAACATCTAATTTTATCTCTAAAAGTGATTATCCACGTACAAATGTGAATTGTCGTTCAAAGACGCAACATTTGAAAATGGACTATTTTTTTCGTTTCTGAAGCATGTCGTAAGGGGGGGTGGTTATCTCTTTCACCAAAAAACAGGCGTTTTTGATTGAACAATAAAGGCCTCGAAACATTATTTTATTCACTTCCCGTGGAGGAGAAACACTTTTTAAGGCCTCAGAATGAGTAAATTGGCCATTTTCATTCACTTTTAGCCATTCCTCAAATCTCGTGTTTAAGGCCCCTGGAAGCATGAAAATCACTTTAAACATCTCAATTCATCTTTAAAAGTGATTTTCCACGTACAAATGTGAATTGTAGTTCAAAGAGGCGACATTTGAAAACGGACCATTTTTTTTTGTTTCTGAAGCATGTCGTAAGGGGGGGTGGTTATCTCTTTCATAAAAAATCAGGCGATTTTGATTGAACAATAAAGGCCTACAAATGTTATTTAATTCACTTTCTGGGGTGGAGAAAAACTTTTTAAGGCCTCAGAGTGAATAAATTGGCCATTTCCATTCACATTTACCCATTCCTCAAATCTTGTGTTTAGGGCCCCTGGAAGCTTGAAAATCACTTTAAACATCTAATTTCATCTCTAAAAGTGATTATCCACGTACAAATGTGAATTGTAGTTCAAAGACGAAACATTTGAAAATGGACCATTTTTTTCGTTTCTGACGCATGTCGTAAGGGGGGGTGGTTATCTCTTTCACCAAAAAACGGGCATTTTTGATTGAACAATAAAGGCCTCCAAATGTTATTTTATTCACTTCCCGTGGAGGAGAAACACTTTTTAAGGCCGCAGAGAGAGTAAATTGGCCATTTTCATTCACGTTTACCCATTTCTCAAATCTTGTGTTTAGGGCCCCTGGAAGCTTGAAAATCACTTTAAACATCTCATTTTATCTCTAAAAGTGATTATCCACGTACAATGTTAATTGTAGTTCAAAGAGGCAAAATTTGAAAACGGACCATTTTTTTAGTTTCTGAAGCATGTCGTAAGGGGGGTGGTTATCTCTTTCGTCAAAAATCGGGCGTTTTGCTTGAACAATAAATGCCTACAAATTTTATTTTATTCACTTCCCGTGGAGGAGAAACACTTTTTATGGCCTCAGAGTGAGTAAATTGGCCATTTTCATTCACTTTTACCCATTTCTCAAATCTTGTGTTTAGGGCCCCTGGAAGCTTGAAAATCACTTTAAACATCTAATTTTATCTCTAAAAGTGATTATCCACGTACAAATGTGAATTGTCGTTCAAAGACGCAACATTTGAAAATAGACCATGTTTTTCGTTTCTGAGGCATGTCGTAAGGGGGGGTGGTTATCTCTTTCGTCAAAAATCGGGCGTATTCGCTTGAACAATAAATGCCTACAAATGTTATTTAATTCACTTCCCATGGAGGAGAAACACTTGTTAAGGCCTCAGAGTGAGTAAATTGGCCATTTTCATTCACTTTTAACCATTTCTCAAATCTTGTGTTTAGGGCCCCTGGAAGCTTGAAAATCACTTTAAACATCTCAATTTATCTTTAAACATGATTTTCCATGTACAAATGTGAATTTTAGTTCAGAGAGGCAACATTTGAAAACGGACCATTTTTTTAGTTTCTGAAGCATGTCGTAAGGGGGGTGGTTATCTCTTTCGTCAAAAATCGGGCGTTTTCGCTTGAACAATAAAGGCCTACAAATGTTATTTAATTCACTTCCCGTGGAGGAGAAACACTTTTTAAGGCCTCAGAGTGAGTAAATTGGCCATTTTCATTCACTTTTACCCATTTCTGAAATCTTGTGTTTAGGGCCCCTGGAAGCTTGAAAATCACTTTAAACATCTAATTTTATCTCTAAAAGTGATTATCCACGTACAAATGTGAATTGTCGTTGAAAGACGCAACATTTGAAAGTGGACTATTTTTTTCGTTTCTGAAGCATGTCGTAAGGGGGGGTGGTTATCTCTTTCACAAAAAAACAGGCGTTTTTGATTGAACAATAAAGGCCTCGAAACCTTATTTTATTCACTTCCCGTGGAGGAGAAACACTTTTTAAAGCCTCAGAGTGAGTAAATTGGCCATTTTCATTCACTTTTACCCTTTTCTCAAATCTTGTGTTTAGGGCCCCTGGAAGCTTGAAAATCACTTTAAACATCTCAATTTATCTTTAAACATGATTTTCCATGTACAAATGTGAATTGTAGTTCAAAGAGGCAACATTTGAAAACGGACCATTTTTTTAGTTTCTGAAGCATTTTGTAAGGGGGGGTGGTTATCTCTTTCATCAAAAATCCGGCGTTTTCGCTTGAACAATAAAGGCATACAAATGTTATTTAATTCACTTCCCGTGGAGGAGAAACACTTTTTAAGGCCTCAGAGTGAGTAAATTGGCCATTTTCATTCACTTTTACCCTTTTCTCAAATCTTGTGTTTAGGGCCCCTGGAAGCTTGAAAATCACTTTAAACATCTAATTTAATCTCTAAAAGTGATTATCCATGTACAAATGTGAATTGTCGTTCAAAGACGCAACATTTGAAAATGGACTATTTTTTTCGTTTCTGAAGCATGTCGTAAGGGGGGGTGGTTATCTCTTTCACCAAAAAACAGGCGTTTTTGATTGAACAATAAAGGCCTCGAAACCTTATTTTATTCACTTCCCGTGGAGGAGAAAGACTTTTTAAGGCCTCAGAATGAGTAAATTGGCCATTTTCATTCACTTTTAGCCATTCCTCAAATCTCGTGTTTAAGGCCCCTGGAAGCATGAAAATCACTTTAAACATCTCAATTTATCTTTAAACATGATTTTCCATGTACAAATGTGAATTGTAGTTCAAAGAGGAAACATTTGAAAACGGACCATTTTTTTAGTTTCTGAAGCATGTCGTAAGGGGGGGTGGTTATCTCTTTCGTCAAAAATCGGGCGTTTTCGCTTGAACAATAAATGCCTACAAATGTTATTTAATTCACTTCCCATGGAGGAGAAACACTTTTTAAGGCCTCAGAGTGAGTAAATTGGCCAATTTCATTCACTTTTACCCATTTCTCAAATCTTGTGTTTAGGGCCCCTGGAAGCTTGAAAATCACTTTAAACATCTCAATTTATCTTTAAACATGATTTTCCATGTACAAATGTGAATTGTAGTTCAAAGAGGCAACATTTGAAAACGGACCATTTTTTTAGTTTCTGAAGCATGTCGTAAGGGGGGGTGGTTATCTCTTTCGTCAAAAATCGGGCGATTTCGCTTGAACAATAAAGGCCTACAAATGTTATTTAATTCACTTCCCGTGGAGGAGAAACACTTTTTAAGGCCTCAGAGTGAGTAAATTGGCCATTTTCATTCACTTTTACCTTTTCTCAAATCTTGTGTTTAGGGCCCCTGGAAGCTTGAAAATCACTTTAAACATCTAATTTTATCTCTAAAAGTGATTATCCACGTACAAATGTGAATTGTCGTTCAAAGACGCAACATTTGAAAATGGACTATTTTTTTCGTTTCTGAAGCATGTCGTAAGGGGGGGTGGTTATCTCTTTGACCAAAAAACAGGCGTTTTTGATTGAACAATAAAGGCCTCGAAACATTATTTTATTCACTTCCCGTGGAGGAGAAACACTTTTTAAGGCCTCAGAATGAGTAAATTGGCCATTTTCATTCACTTTTAGCCATTCCTCAAATCTCGTGTTTAAGGCCCCTGGAAGCATGAAAATCACTTTAAACATCTCAATTCATCTTTAAAAGTGATTTTCCACGCACAAATGTGAATTGTAGTTCAAAGAGGCGACATTTGAAAACGGACCATTTTTTTTGTTTCTGAAGCATGTCGTAAGGGGGGGTGGTTATCTCTTTCGTCAAAAATCGGGCGTTTTCGCTTGAACAATAAAGGCCTACAAATGTTATTTAATTCACTTCCCGTGGAGGAGAAACACTTTTTAAGGCCTCAGAGTGCGTAAATTGGCCATTTTCATTCACTTTTACCCATTTCTCAAAACTTGTGTTTAGGGCCCCTGGAAGCTTGAAAATCACTTTAAACATCTAATTTTATCTCTAAAAGTGATTATCCACGTACAAATGTGAATTGTCGTTCAAAGACGCAACATTTGAAAGTGGACCATTTTGTTCGTTTCTGAAGCATGTCGTAAGGGGGGGTGGTTATCTCTTTCACCAAAAAACGGGCATTTTTGATTGAACAAAAAAGGCCTCCAAATGTTATTTTATTCACTTCCCGTGGAGGAGAAACACTTTTTAAGGCCGCAGAGAGAGTAAATTGGCCATTTTCATTCACGTTTACCCATTTCTCAAATCTTGTGTTTAGGGCCCCTGGAAGCTTGAAAATCACTTTAAACATCTCATTTTATCTCTAAAAGTGATTATCCACGTACAATGTTAATTGTAGTTCAAAGAGGCAAAATTTGAAAACGGACCATTTTTTTAGTTTCTGAAGCATGTCGTAAGGGGGGGTGCTTATCTCTTTCACAAAAAAACAGGCGTTTTTGATTGAACAATAAAGGCCTCGAAATATTATTTTATTCACTTCCCGTGAAGGAGAAACCCTTTTTAAGGCCGCAGAGTGAGTAAATTGGCCATTTTCATTCACTTTTACCCATTCCTCAAATCTCGTGTTTCAGGCCCCTGGAAGCATGAAAATCACTTTAAACATCTCAATTTATCTTTAAACATGATTTTCCATGTACAAATGTGAATTGTAGTTCAAAGAGGCAACATTTGAACACGGACCATTTTTTTAGTTTCTGAAGCATGTCGTAAGGGGGGGTGGTTATCTCTTTCGTCAAAAATCGGGCGTTTTCGCTTAAACAATAAAGGACTACAAATGTTATTTAATTCACTTCCCGTGGAGGAGAAACACTTTTTAAGGCCTCAGAGTGAGTAAATTGGCCATTTTCATTCACTTTTACCCATTTCTCAAATCTTGTGTTTAGGGCCCCTGGAAGCTTGAAAATCACTTTAAACATCTCAATTTATCTTTAAACATGATTTTCCATGTACAAATGTGAATTGTAGTTCAGAGAGGCAACATTTGAAAACGGACCATTTTTTTAGTTTCTGAAGCATGTCGTAAGGGGGGGTGGTTATCTCTTTCGTCAAAAATCGGGCATTTTCGCTTGAACAATAAAGGCCTACAAATGTTATTTAATTCACTTCCCGTGGAGGAGAAACACTTTTTAAGGCCTCAGAGTGAGTAAATTGGCCATTTTCATTCACTTTTACCTTTTCTCAAATCTTGTGTTTAGGGCCCCTGGAAGCTTGAAAATCACTTTAAACATCTAATTTTATCTCTAAAAGTGATTATCCACGTACAAATGTGAATTGTCGTTCAAAGACGCAACATTTGAAAATGGACTATTTTTTTCGTTTCTGAAGCATGTCGTAAGGGGGGGTGGTTATCTCTTTCACCAAAAAACAGGCGTTTTTGATTGAACAATAAAGGCCTCGAAACATTATTTTATTCACTTCCCGTGGAGGAGAAACACTTTTTAAGGCCTCAGAATGAGTAAATTGGCCATTTTCATTCACTTTTAGCCATTCTTCAAATCTCGTGTTTAAGGCCCCTGGAAGCATGAAAATCACTTTAAACATCTCAATTCATCTTTAAAAGTGATTTTCCACGTACAAATGTGAATTGTAGTTCAAAGAGGCGACATTTGAAAACGGACCATTTTTTTTGTTTCTGAAGCATGTCGTAAGGGGGGTGGTTATCTCTTTCATCAAAAATCGGGCGTTTTCGCTTAAACAATAAAGGACTACAAATGTTATTTAATTCCCTTCCCGTGGAGGAGAAACACTTTTTAAGGCCTCAGAGTGAGTAAATTGGCCATTTTCATTCACTTTTACCCATTTCTCAAATCTTGTGTTTAGGGCCCCTGGAAGCTTGAAAATCACTTTAAACATCTCAATTTATCTTTAAACATGATTTTCCATGTACAAATGTGAATTGTAGTTCAGAGAGGCAACATTTGAAAACGGACCATTTTTTTAGTTTCTGAAGCATGTCGTAATGGGGGGTGGTTATCTCTTTCGTCAAAAATCGGGCGTTTTCGCTTGAACAATAAAGGCCTACAAATGTTATTTAATTCACTTCCCGTGGAGGAGAAACACTTTTTAAGGCCTCAGAGTGAGTAAATTGGCCATTTTCATTCACTTTTACCTTTTCTCAAATCTTGTGTTTAGGGCCCCTGGAAGCTTGAAAATCACTTTAAACATCTAATTTTATCTCTAAAAGTGATTATCCACGTACAAATGTGAATTGTCGTTCAAAGACGCAACATTTGAAAATGGACTATTTTTTTCGTTTCTGAAGCATGTCGTAAGGGGGGGTGGTTATCTCTTTCACCAAAAAACAGGCGTTTTTGATTGAACAATAAAGGCCTCGAAACATTATTTTATTCACTTCCCGTGGAGGAGAAACACTTTTTAAGGCCTCAGAATGAGTAAATTGGCCATTTTCATTCACTTTTAGCCATTCCTCAAATCTCGTGTTTAAGGCCCCTGGAAGCATGAAAATCACTTTAAACATCTCAATTCATCTTTAAAAGTGATTTTCCACGTACAAATGTGAATTGTAGTTCAAAGAGGCGACATTTGAAAACGGACCATTTTTTTTGTTTCTGAAGCATGTCGTAAGGGGGGTGGTTATCTCTTTCATCAAAAATCGGGCGTTTTTGATTGAACAATAAAGGCCTACAAATGTTATTTAATTCACTTTCTGGGGTGGAGAAAAACTTTTTAAGGCCTCAGAGTGAATAAATTGGCCATTTTCATTCACATTTACCCATTCCTCAAATCTTGTGTTTAGGGCCCCTGGAAGCTTGAAAATCACTTTAAGAATCTCATTTTATCTCTAAAAGTGATTATCCACGTACAAATGTGAATTGTCGTTCAAAGACGCAACATTTGAAAATGGACCATTTTTTTCGTTTCTGAAGCATGTCGTAAGGGGGGGTGCTTATCTCTTTCACAAAAAAACAGGCGTTTTTGATTGAACAATAAAGGCCTCGAAATAATATTTTATTCACTTCCCGTGGAGGAGAAACACTTTTTAAGGCCGCAGAGTGAGTAAATTGGCCATTTTCATTCACTTTTACCCATTCCTCAAATCTCGTGTTTCAGGCCCCTGGAAGCATGAAAATCACTTTAAACATCTCAATTTATCTTTAAACATGATTTTCCATGTACAAATGTGAATTGTAGTTCAAAGAGGCAACATTTGAAAACGGACCATTTTTTTAGTTTCTGAAGCATGTCGTAAGGGGGGGTGGTTATCTCTTTCGTCAAAAATCGGGCGTTTTCGCTTGAACAATAAATGCCTACAAATGTTATTTAATTCACTTCCCATGGAGGAGAAACACTTTTTAAGGCCTCAGAGTGAGTAAATTGGCCATTTTCATTCACTTTTACCCATTCCTCAAATCTCGTGTTTCAGGCCCCTGGAAGCATGAAAATCACTTTAAACATCTCAATTTATCTTTAAACATGATTTTCCATGTACAAATGTGAATTGTAGTTCAAAGAGGCAACATTTGAAAACGGACCATTTTTTTAGTTTCTGAAGCATGTCGTAAGGGGGGGTGGTTATCTCTTTCGTCAAAAATCGGGCGTTTTCGCTTAAACAATAAAGGACTACAAATGTTATTTAATTCACTTCCCGTGGAGGAGAAACACTTTTTAAGGCCTCAGAGTGAGTAAATTGGCCATTTTCATTCACTTTTACCCATTTCTCAAATCTTGTGTTTAGGGCCCCTGGAAGCTTGAAAATCACTTTAAACATCTCAATTTATCTTTAAACATGATTTTCCATGTACAAATGTGAATTGTAGTTCAGAGAGGCAACATTTGAAAACGGACCATTTTTTTAGTTTCTGAAGCATGTCGTAATGGGGGGTGGTTATCTCTTTCGTCAAAAATCGGGCGTTTTCGCTTGAACAATAAAGGCCTACAAATGTTATTTAATTCACTTCCCGTGGAGGAGAAACACTTTTTAAGGCCTCAGAGTGAGTAAATTGGCCATTTTCATTCACTTTTACCTTTTCTCAAATCTTGTGTTTAGGGCCCCTGGAAGCTTGAAAATCACTTTAAACATCTAATTTTATCTCTAAAAGTGATTATCCACGTACAAATGTGAATTGTCGTTCAAAGACGCAACATTTGAAAATGGACTATTTTTTTCGTTTCTGAAGCATGTCGTAAGGGTGGGTGGTTATCTCTTTCACCAAAAAACAGGCGTTTTTGATTGAACAATAAAGGCCTCGAAACATTATTTTATTCACTTCCCGTGGAGGAGAAACACTTTTTAAGGCCTCAGAATGAGTAAATTGGCCATTTTCATTCACTTTTAGCCATTCCTCAAATCTCGTGTTTAAGGCCCCTGGAAGCATGAAAATCACTTTAAACATCTCAATTCATCTTTAAAAGTGATTTTCCACGTACAAATGTGAATTGTAGTTCAAAGAGGCGACATTTGAAAACGGACCATTTTTTTTGTTTCTGAAGCATGTCGTAAGGGGGGTGGTTATCTCTTTCATCAAAAATCGGGCGTTTTTGATTGAACAATAAAGGCCTACAAATGTTATTTAATTCACTTTCTGGGGTGGAGAAAAACTTTTTAAGGCCTCAGAGTGAATAAATTGGCCATTTTCATTCACATTTACCCATTCCTCAAATCTTGTGTTTAGGGCCCCTGGAAGCTTGAAAATCACTTTAAGAATCTCATTTTATCTCTAAAAGTGATTATCCACGTACAAATGTGAATTGTCGTTCAAAGACGCAACATTTGAAAATGGACCATTTTTTTCGTTTCTGAAGCATGTCGTAAGGGGGGGTGCTTATCTCTTTCACAAAAAAACAGGCGTTTTTGATTGAACAATAAAGGCCTCGAAATAATATTTTATTCACTTCCCGTGGAGGAGAAACACTTTTTAAGGCCGCAGAGTGAGTAAATTGGCCATTTTCATTCACTTTTACCCATTCCTCAAATCTCGTGTTTCAGGCCCCTGGAAGCATGAAAATCACTTTAAACATCTCAATTTATCTTTAAACATGATTTTCCATGTACAAATGTGAATTGTAGTTCAAAGAGGCAACATTTGAAAACGGACCATTTTTTTAGTTTCTGAAGCATGTCGTAAGGGGGGGTGGTTATCTCTTTCGTCAAAAATCGGGCGTTTTCGCTTGAACAATAAATGCCTACAAATGTTATTTAATTCACTTCCCATGGAGGAGAAACACTTTTTAAGGCCTCAGAGTGAGTAAATTGGCCATTTTCATTCACTTTTACCCATTCCTCAAATCTCGTGTTTCAGGCCCCTGGAAGCATGAAAATCACTTTAAACATCTCAATTTATCTTTAAACATGATTTTCCATGTACAAATGTGAATTGTAGTTCAAAGAGGCAACATTTGAAAACGGACCATTTTTTTAGTTTCTGAAGCATGTCGTAAGGGGGGGTGGTTATCTCTTTCGTCAAAAATCGGGCGTTTTCGCTTAAACAATAAAGGACTACAAATGTTATTTAATTCACTTCCCGTGGAGGAGAAACACTTTTTAAGGCCTCAGAGTGAGTAAATTGGCCATTTTCATTCACTTTTACCCATTTCTCAAATCTTGTGTTTAGGGCCCCTGGAAGCTTGAAAATCACTTTAAACATCTCAATTTATCTTTAAACATGATTTTCCATGTACAAATGTGAATTGTAGTTCAGAGAGGCAACATTTGAAAACGGACCATTTTTTTAGTTTCTGAAGCATGTCGTAAGGGGGGGTGGTTATCTCTTTCGTCAAAAATCGGGCGTTTTCGCTTGAACAATAAAGGCCTACAAATGTTATTTAATTCACTTCCCGTGGAGGAGAAACACTTTTTAAGGCCTCAGAGTGAGTAAATTGGCCATTTTCATTCACTTTTACCTTTTCTCAAATCTTGTGTTTAGGGCCCCTGGAAGCTTGAAAATCACTTTAAACATCTAATTTTATCTCTAAAAGTGATTATCCACGTACAAATGTGAATTGTCGTTCAAAGACGCAACATTTGAAAATGGACTATTTTTTTCGTTTCTGAAGCATGTCGTAAGGGGGGGTGGTTATCTCTTTCACCAAAAAACAGGCGTTTTTGATTGAACAATAAAGGCCTCGAAACATTATTTTATTCACTTCCCGTGGAGGAGAAACACTTTTTAAGGCCTCAGAATGAGTAAATTGGCCATTTTCATTCACTTTTAGCCATTCTTCAAATCTCGTGTTTAAGGCCCCTGGAAGCATGAAAATCACTTTAAACATCTCAATTCATCTTTAAAAGTGATTTTCCACGTACAAATGTGAATTGTAGTTCAAAGAGGCGACATTTGAAAACGGACCATTTTTTTTGTTTCTGAAGCATGTCGTAAGGGGGGTGGTTATCTCTTTCATCAAAAATCGGGCGTTTTCGCTTGAACAATAAAGGCCTACAAATGTTATTTAATTCACTTCCCGTGGAGGAGAAACACTTTTTAAGGCCTCAGAGTGAGTAAATTGGCCATTTTCATTCACTTTTACCTTTTCTCAAATCTTGTGTTTAGGGCCCCTGGAAGCTTGAAAATCACTTTAAACATCTAATTTTATCTCTAAAAGTGATTATCCACGTACAAATGTGAATTGTCGTTCAAAGACGCAACATTTGAAAATGGACTATTTTTTTCGTTTCTGAAGCATGTCGTAAGGGGGGGTGGTTATCTCTTTCACCAAAAAACAGGCGTTTTTGATTGAACAATAAAGGCCTCGAAACATTATTTTATTCACTTCCCGTGGAGGAGAAACACTTTTTAAGGCCTCAGAATGAGTAAATTGGCCATTTTCATTCACTTTTAGCCATTCCTCAAATCTCGTGTTTAAGGCCCCTGGAAGCATGAAAATCACTTTAAACATCTCAATTCATCTTTAAAAGTGATTTTCCACGTACAAATGTGAATTGTAGTTCAAAGAGGCGACATTTGAAAACGGACCATTTTTTTTGTTTCTGAAGCATGTCGTAAGGGGGGTGGTTATCTCTTTCATCAAAAATCGGGCGTTTTTGATTGAACAATAAAGGCCTACAAATGTTATTTAATTCACTTTCTGGGGTGGAGAAAAACTTTTTAAGGCCTCAGAGTGAATAAATTGGCCATTTTCATTCACATTTACCCATTCCTCAAATCTTGTGTTTAGGGCCCCTGGAAGCTTGAAAATCACTTTAAACATCTAATTTCATCTCTAAAAGTGATTATCCACGTACAAATGTGAATTGTAGTTCAAAGACGAAACATTTGAAAATGGACCATTTTTTTCGTTTCTGACGCATGTCGTAAGGGGGGGTGGTTATCTCTTTCACCAAAAAACGGGCATTTTTGATTGAACAATAAAGGCCTCCAAATGTTATTTTATTCACTTCCCGTGGAGGAGAAACACTTTTTAAGGCCGCAGAGAGAGTAAATTGGCCATTTTCATTCACGTTTACCCATTTCTCAAATCTTGTGTTTAGGGCCCCTGGAAGCTTGAAAATCACTTTAAACATCTCATTTTATCTCTAAAAGTGATTATCCACGTACAAATGTGAATTGTCGTTCAAAGACGCAACATTTGAAAATGGACCATTTTTTTCGTTTCTGAAGCATGTCGTAAGGGGGGGTGCTTATCTCTTTCACAAAAAAACAGGCGTTTTTGATTGAACAATAAAGGCCTCGAAATAATATTTTATTCACTTCCCGTGGAGGAGAAACACTTTTTAAGGCCGCAGAGTGAGTAAATTGGCCATTTTCATTCACTTTTACCCATTCCTCAAATCTCGTGTTTCAGGCCTCTGGAAGCATGAAAATCACTTTAAACATCTCAATTTATCTTTAAACATGATTTTCCATGTACAAATGTGAATTGTAGTTCAAAGAGGCAACATTTGAAAACGGACCATTTTTTTAGTTTCTGAAGCATGTCGTAAGGGGGGGTGGTTATCTCTTTCGTCAAAAATCGGGCGTTTTCGCTTGAACAATAAATGCCTACAAATGTTATTTAATTCACTTCCCATGGAGGAGAAACACTTTTTAAGGCCTCAGAGTGAGTAAATTGGCCATTTTCATTCACTTTTACCCATTTCTCAAATCTTGTGTTTAGGGCCCCTGGAAGCTTGAAAATCACTTTAAACATCTCAATTTATCTTTAAACATGATTTTCCTTGTACAAATGTGAATTGTAGTTCAAAGAGGCAACATTTGAAAACGGACCATTTTTTTAGTTTCTGAAGCATGTCGTAAGGGGGGGTGGTTATCTCTTTCACCAAAAAACAGGCGTTTTTGATTGAACAATAAAGGCCTCCAAATGTTATTTAATTCACTTCCCGTGAAGGAGAAACACTTTTTAAGGCCTCAGAGTGAGTAGATTGGCCATTTTCATTCACTTTTACCCATTTCTCAAATCTTGTGTTTAGGGCCCCTGGAAGCTTGAAAATCACTTTAAACATCTAATTTTATCTCTAAAAGTGATTATCCACGTACAAATGTGAATTGTCGTTCAAAGACGCAACATTTGAAAATGGACCATTTTTTTCGTTTCTGACGCATGTCGTAAGGGGGGGTGGTTATCTCTTTCACCAAAAAACAGGCTTTTTGATTGAACAATAAAGGCCTCGAAATATTATTTTATTCACTTCCCGTGGAGGAGAAACACTTTTTAAGGCCTCAGAATGAGTAAATTGGCCAATTTCATTCACGTTTACCCATTTTTCAAATCTTGTGTTTAGGGCCCCTGGAAGGTTGAAAATCACTTTAAACATCTCAATTTATCTTTAAACATGATTTTCCATGTACAAATGTGAATTGTAGTTCAAAGAGGCAACATTTGAAAACGGACCATTTTTTTCGTTTCTGAAGCATGTCGTAAGGGGGGGTGGTTATCTCTTTCATCAAAAATCGGGCGTTTTTGATTGAACAATAAAGGCCTCCAAATGTTATTTTATTCACTTCCCGTGGAGGAGAAACACTTTTTAAGGCCGCAGAAAGAGTAAATTGGCCAATTTCATTCACGTTTACCCATTTTTCAAATCTTGTGTTTAGGGCCCCTGGAAGCTTGAAAATCACTTTAAACATCTCAATTTATCTTTAAACATGATTTTCCATGTACAAATGTGAATTGTAGTTCAAAGAGGCAACATTTGAAAACGGACCATTTTTTTAGTTTCTGAAGCATGTCGTAAGGGGGGGTGGTTATCTCTTTCGTCAAAAATCGGGCGTTTTCGCTTAAACAATAAAGGACTACAAATGTTATTTAATTCACTTCCCGTGGAGGAGAAACACTTTTTAAGGCCTCAGAGTGAGTAAATTGGCCATTTTCATTCACTTTTACCCATTTCTCAAATCTTGTGTTTAGGGCCCCTGGAAGCTTGAAAATCACTTTAAACATCTCAATTTATCTTTAAACATGATTTTCCATGTACAAATGTGAATTGTAGTTCAGAGAGGCAACATTTGAAAACGGACCATTTTTTTAGTTTCTGAAGCATGTCGTAAGGGGGGGTGGTTATCTCTTTCGTCAAAAATCGGGCGTTTTCGCTTGAACAATAAAGGCCTACAAATGTTATTTAATTCACTTCCCGTGGAGGAGAAACACTTTTTAAGGCCTCAGAATGAGTAAATTGGCCATTTTCATTCACTTTTAGCCATTCCTCAAATCTCGTGTTTAAGGCCCCTGGAAGCATGAAAATCACTTTAAACATCTCAATTCATCTTTAAAAGTGATTTTCCACGTACAAATGTGAATTGTAGTTCAAAGAGGCGACATTTGAAAACGGACCATTTTTTTTTGTTTCTGAAGCATGTCGTAAGGGGGGGTGGTTATCTCTTTCATCAACAATCAGGCGTTTTTGATTGAACAATAAAGGCCTACAAATGTTATTTAATTCACTTTCTGGGGTGGAGAAAAACTTTTTAAGGCCTCAGAGTGAATAAATTGGCCATTTTCATTCACATTTACCCATTCCTCAAATCTTGTGTTTAGGGCCCCTGGAAGCTTGAAAATCACTTTAAACATCTAATTTCATCTCTAAAAGTGATTATCCACGTACAAATGTGAATTGTAGTTCAAAGACGAAACATTTGAAAATGGACCATTTTTTTCGTTTCTGACGCATGTCGTAAGGGGGGGGTGGTTATCTCTTTCACCAAAAAACGGGCATTTTTGATTGAACAATAAAGGCCTCCAAATGTTATTTTATTCACTTCCCGTGGAGGAGAAACACTTTTTAAGGCCGCAGAGAGAGTAAATTGGCCATTTTCATTCACGTTTACCCATTTCTCAAATCTTGTGTTTAGGGCCCCTGGAAGCTTGAAAATCACTTTAAACATCTCATTTTATCTCTAAAAGTGATTATCCACGTACAATGTTAATTGTAGTTCAAAGAGGCAAAATTTGAAAACGGACCATTTTTTTAGTTTCTGAAGCATGTCGTAAGAGGGGTGGTTATCTCTTTCGTCAAAAATCGGGCGTTTTGCTTGAACAATAAATGCCTACAAATTTTATTTTATTCACTTCCCGTGGAGGAGAAACACTTTTTATGGCCTCAGAGTGAGTAAATTGGCCATTTTCATTCACTTTTACCCATTTCTCAAATCTTGTGTTTAGGGCCCCTGGAAGCTTGAAAATCACTTTAAACATCTAATTTTATCTCTAAAAGTGATTATCCACGTACAAATGTGAATTGTCGTTCAAAGACGCAACATTTGAAAATAGACCATTTTTTTCGTTTCTGAAGCATGTCGTAAGGGGGGGTGCTTATCTCTTTCACAAAAAAACAGGCGTTTTTGATTGAACAATAAAGGCCTCGAAATATTATTTTATTCACTTCCCGTGGAGGAGAAACACTTTTTAAGGCCGCAGAGTGAGTAAATTGGCCATTTTCATTCACTTTTACCCATTCCTCAAATCTCGTGTTTCAGGCCCCTGGAAGCATGAAAATC
This sequence comes from Triturus cristatus, assembly GCF_964204655.1. Lineage (NCBI taxonomy): Eukaryota > Metazoa > Chordata > Amphibia > Caudata > Salamandridae > Triturus > Triturus cristatus. The sequence goes on from NC_140595.1 coordinate 178,200,227, forward strand.
CCTTTAAACATCTCAATTTATCTTTAAACATGATTTTCCATGTACAAATGTGAATTGTAGTTCAAAGAGGCAACATTTGAAAACGGACCATTTTTTTAGTTTCTGAAGCATGTCGTAAGGGGGGGTGGTTATCTCTTTCGTCAAAAATCGGGCGTTTTCGCTTGAACAATAAAGGCCTACAAATGTTATTTAATTCACTTCCCGTGGAGGAGAAACACTTTTTAAGGCCTCAGAGTGAGTAAATTGGCCATTTTCATTCACTTTTACCCTTTTCTCAAATCTTGTGTTTAGGGCCCCTGGAAGCTTGAAAATCACTTTAAACATCTAATTTTATCTCTAAAAGTGATTATCCACGTACAAATGTGAATTGTCGTTCAAAGACGCAACATTTGAAAATGGACTATTTTTTTCGTTTCTGAAGCATGTCGTAAGGGGGGGTGGTTATCTCTTTCACCAAAAAACAGGCGTTTTTGATTGAACAATAAAGGCCTCGAAACATTATTTTATTCACTTCCCGTGGTGGAGAAACACTTTTTAAGGCCTCAGAATGAGTAAATTGGCCATTTTCATTCACTTTTAGCCATTCCTCAAATCTCGTGTTTAAGGCCCCTGGAAGCATGAAAATCACTTTAAACATCTCAATTCATCTTTAAAAGTGATTTTCCACGTACAAATGTGAATTGTAGTTCAAAGAGGCGACATTTGAAAACGGACCATTTTTTTTGTTTCTGAAGCATGTCGTAAGGGGGGGTGGTTATCTCTTTCATCAAAAATCAGGCGTTTTTGATTGAACAATAAAGGCCTACAAATGTTATTTAATTCACTTTCTGGGGTGGAGAAAAACTTTTTAAGGCCTCAGAGTGAATAAATTGGCCATTTCCATTCACATTTACCCATTCCTCAAATCTTGTGTTTAGGGCCCCTGGAAGCTTGAAAATCACTTTAAACATCTAATTTCATCTCTAAAAGTGATTATCCACGTACAAATGTGAATTGTAGTTCAAAGACGAAACATTTGAAAATGGACCATTTTTTTCGTTTCTGACGCATGTCGTAAGGGGGGGTGGTTATCTCTTTCACCAAAAAACGGCCATTTTTGATTGAACAATAAAGGCCTCCAAATGTTATTGTATTCACTTCCCGTGGAGGAGAAACACTTTTTAAGGCCGCAGAGAGAGTAAATTGGCCATTTTCATTCACGTTTACCCATTTCTCAAATCTTGTGTTTAGGGCCCCTGGAAGCTTGAAAATCACTTTAAACATCTCATTTTATCTCTAAAAGTGATTATCCACGTACAATGTTAATTGTAGTTCAAAGAGGCAAAATTTGAAAACGGACCATTTTTTTAGTTACTGAAGCATGTCGTAAGGGGGGTGGTTATCTCTTTCGTCAAAAATCGGGCGTTTTGCTTGAACAATAAATGCCTACAAATTTTATTTTATTCACTTCCCGTGGAGGAGAAACACTTTTTATGGCCTCAGAGTGAGTAAATTGGCCATTTTCATTCACTTTTACCCATTTCTCAAATCTTGTGTTTAGGGCCCCTGGAAGCTTGAAAATCACTTTAAACATCTAATTTTATCTCTAAAAGTGATTATCCACGTACAAATGTGAATTGTCGTTCAAAGACGCAACATTTGAAAATAGACCATGTTTTTCGTTTCTGAGGCATGTCGTAAGGGGGGGTGGTTATCTCTTTCGTCAAAAATCGGGCGTATTCGCTTGAACAATAAATGCCTACAAATGTTATTTAATTCACTTCCCATGGAGGAGAAACACTTGTTAAGGCCTCAGAGTGAGTAAATTGGCCATTTTCATTCACTTTTAACCATTTCTCAAATCTTGTGTTTAGGGCCCCTGGAAGCTTGAAAATCACTTTAAACATCTCAATTTATCTTTAAACATGATTTTCCATGTACAAATGTGAATTGTAGTTCAAAGAGGCAACATTTGAAAACGGACCATTTTTTTAGTTTCTGAAGCATGTCGTAAGGGGGGGTGGTTATCTCTTTCGTCAAAAATCGGGCGTTTTTGCTTGAACAATAAAGGCCTACAAATGTTATTTAATTCACTTCCCGTGGAGGAGAAACACTTTTTAAGGCCTCAGAGTGAGTAAATTGGCCATTTTCATTCACTTTTACCCTTTTCTCAAATCTTGTGTTTAGGGCCCCTGGAAGCTTGAAAATCACTTTAAACATCTAATTTTATCTCTAAAAGTGATTATCCACGTACAATGTTAATTGTAGTTCAAAGAGGCAAAATTTGAAAACGGACCATTTTTTTAGTTTCTGAAGCATGTCGTAAGGGGGGGTGCTTATCTCTTTCACAAAAAAACAGGCGTTTTTGATTGAACAATAAAGGCCTCGAAATAATATTTTATTCACTTCCCGTGGAGGAGAAACCCTTTTTAAGGCCGCAGAGTGAGTAAATTGGCCATTTTCATTCACTTTTACCCATTCCTCAAATCTCGTGTTTCAGGCCCATGGAAGCATGAAAATCACTTTAAACATCTCAATTTATCTTTAAACATGATTTTCCATGTACAAATGTGAATTGTAGTTCAGAGAGGCAACATTTGAAAACGGACCATTTTTTTAGTTTCTGAAGCATGTCGTAAGGGGGGTGATTATCTCTTTCGTCAAAAATCGGGCGTTTTCGCTTGAACAATAAAGGCCTACAAATGTTATTTAATTCACTTCCCGTGGAGGAGAAACACTTTTTAAGGCCTCAGAGTGAGTAAATTGGCCATTTTCATTCACTTTTACCCATTTCTGAAATCTTGTGTTTAGGGCCCCTGGAAGCTTGAAAATCACTTTAAACATCTAATTTTATCTCTAAAAGTGATTATCCACGTACAAATGTGAATTGTCGTTCAAAGACGCAACATTTGAAAGTGGACCATTTTTTTCGTTTCTGAAGCATGTCGTAAGGGGGGGTGGTTATCTCTTTCACAAAAAAACAGGCGTTTTTGATTGAACAATAAAGGCCTCGAAATATTATTTTATTCACTTCCCGTGGAGGAGAAACACTTTTTAAGGCCGCAGAGTGAGTAAATTGGCCATTTTCATTCACTTTTACCCATTCCTCAAATCTCGTGTTTCAGGCCCCTGGAAGCATGAAAATCACTTTAAACATCTCAATTTATCTTTAAACATGATTTTCCATGTACAAATGTGAATTGTAGTTCAAAGAGGCAACATTTGAAAACGGACCATTTTTTTAGTTTCTGAAGCATGTCGTAAGGGGGGGTGGTTATCTCTTTCGTCAAAAATCGGGCGTTTTCGCTTGAACAATAAAGGCCTACAAATGTTATTTAATTCACTTCCCGTGGAGGAGAAACACTTATTAAAGCCTCAGAGTGAGTAAATTGGCCATTTTCATTCACTTTTACCCTTTTCTCAAATCTTGTGTTTAGGGCCCCTGGAAGCTTGAAAATCACTTTAAACATCTCAATTTATCTTTAAACATGATTTTCCATGTACAAATGTGAATTGTAGTTCAAAGAGGCAACATTTGAAAACGGACCATTTTTTTAGTTTCTGAAGCATGTCGTAAGGGGGGGTGGTTATCTCTTTCATCAAAAATCCGGCGTTTTCGCTTGAAAAATAAAGGCATACAAATGTTATTTAATTCACTTCCCGTGGAGGAGAAACACTTTTTAAGGCCTCAGAGTGAGTAAATTGGCCATTTTCATTCACTTTTACCCTTTTCTCAAATCTTGTGTTTAGGGCCCCTGGAAGCTTGAAAATCACTTTAAACATCTAATTTAGGGCCTCATGTAGGTAGCCAAATACCGGTCGGTAACGGCCGATTTTCGGTAAATATGCCGTTACCGACCGGTATTCAGACAAGTGAGATGTAGGAGTCCAAAAACCACTTTTCGGTAAATATGAGGCGGTAAATACCGATTCATAGTTACCGAATTCTAAAATACCGATTCATATTTACCGAATACATTATTAACGAATCGGTAAATATGAAGTGGTAAATATGAAGTGGTAAAAATTTAAAATGACATGTAGGAGCAGTCGGTAATTAAGAAATCCAGGAAAATCGGTAAATAAGATAAGAGTCGGTAATTAACACGGATGGAAAGCAGGTGGTAACCATCAACAATGCACATAAGCAATCCCAAAATGCAACAGCGTGGACAACATGGCCGCCATGTACGTCATTGCAAGGCGCCTACGTCTACAGGCAGCAGGACTGAGGGTGTGGCGACGGGAGGAACAAATCTACAGACAGCGCATCACACTATTACAGCTGACTGATGCAGAGATACATGAGAGGTACAGGCTACACCCCGAAACCATCATGGACCTGATAAGGGACCTGCACCCACTCCTAGACCAGCCAACAAGAAGGGCGCACGCCATACCCCCACATGTGCAGGTGCTCTGCAGCCTACATCTGTTGGCATCCGGCAGTTATCAGGTGGTGATAGCTGCGGTGGGTGGGGTATCCCAGAGTTGCCTGTCACGTTTCTTCAGGAAGTTCCTGGATGCCATGATGCAGAGAATGCACCACTACATAAGCTTCCCAAACACACAGGCTGCACTGCAGAAAACAAAAACAGACTTTTATCACATGGCACAGTTCCCCCATGTCATCGGCTGTATTGATGGTACACACATCCCAATCTGTCCACCAGCTGAGACAGAGCACATCTACAGGAACAGGAAGTCCAGCCACTCCATCAATGTGCAGGTGATCTGTGATGCAGGGAACATCATCACAGATATTGTTGCAAAGTTTCCTGGGAGCACCCACGACTCTTACATCTTCCAGAATAGTGGGATCTACACACGACTGAGAGCCGGAGAATTCGGAGAGGGATACCTGCTGGGTAAGTAACAGTGACGCCCCTTGAAACCTGCAAATCAGAGTGTATAGAGGCATGTAACTGATGGTTCCCTTTTACTCATCCAGGCGACAGTGCATATGCATGCCATTCATTCATCCTCACTCCCTACCTACACCCAGCAACCCAGAGTGAGAGACGATACAACGTGGCCCACAAATCTACACGCAATGTGGTGGAGCGCACGTTTGGACTGCTGAAGAGCAGGTTCCGCTGCCTCCACAAGAGCGGAGGCGCACGCCAGTACAAACCCATCACCTGCTGCAAGATAATTGCCACTTGTGCAATGCTGCACAACCTTGCCACGAAAAAAGGTACAGATGTGGAACTAACATATTTTGAGGACAACGAGGATGAGTCAGGCCAGCCAGAGGGCAGCGCAGCTAGAGTGCCAACTGCAATCGATGGGAGAGAGAGACGGGCAGAGATCACATGCAACTATTTCTGAGTAAGTGAGGGGACACAGCGAGTTGTGAGAAGTCATGACGTAGTTTAATGTGGCACCACGCCATGAACACATGAACAGGCCAATCTGGCAATATGCCATCTATACAATGAGTATGTCCAGGGTTACGTCACCCAATGGCAAGTGGATAAGCAGGGCCACATCAATGTTTGCGCATACGCGCTGCAGTGGTGGATTGCACGGCCTGTGCATCCTCACTAGAGCCAACCCCAAGCCGCCTGCTGCTCCTGCGTGCTTCTGGGACGGGGGGTGTGATGCTGCTGCTGGTGTCGATGCTCTCCGCAGCATCCCCTGCAGCAGTTGTCGACGCCTGACTAGTCAATAGCACCCCTAGTGCACTTGTCACCTGCACCATCCCCCGAGACAGATCGCTGCAGCACTGTGTTAGGCCCTCCTGCATCGTCACAGAGCGCCGGCAAAGTAGGGAAGTCGCAGTTGCCAGACGGTTGAGTGCCCTGCTGGTAGTGTCCCTTCTCTGGCGTTCCCGGCGCCGTGCTTCGATGTCAGCATCTAATTTGCTGCACAACTGCTGGATTGACTGGGACATGTCCCGAATGCCCGCAGCCATGCCGCCAATGTTTGTGTCCATGTTGACTAAGCTTGTCCTCATCACCCGCATGTGCCTCTGGACTGACATTACTGCCTTTGATTGCAGGCGCTGTTGCTTCAACATTTGGCCCTCGAGCCCCAAGAAGACACCATGGCCGTCAGTGGGTGCTGGTGGACTCTGGACACGCGACCTGCGGCGCCCTCTTGCTCCCGTCTGTGCTGCCTGTGAGGTGTGGGGCACAGTGGGATGGCTCCCTTCCTGGGGCCCGGTGCGGTCTTCTGGGCCCATGCTGTCGTCTGACGAGGTGTCTAAGGCTCGTAGCCTGGTTGCTGGACGCCTCCTCATTCTCACACCTGCAAGCGGAGATGTGGCCGGTGAATCGAACATGAGTGGCGATGCTGGCTCTGGTGGTGGTGATGCTGGCTCTCGGTGAGGTGATGCTGGCTCTGTGTGCGGCGAGGCTGGCTGCGTAGGTGGTGCGGCTGCAAGTGGGCCTGCTCCCTGGTCTGAACTCGTGCTGGCTAGAGGTGATTTTTGTGGCCGGTGTGCCGTCTCCCCTGCAGCATGCCCTGTACTGCATGATGTCACATCTGTGGACAGAAAAACAACATTGGCTCAGTGTCCCCGAAGGGCTGCATTGCAAGCGTCACAATAAATCATTTCACATTCCAATCTGTCCTCTGTCTCCTTGTGCCTCGAGTGCGTGACATGCCTTATTGCCCTGTGACATTTACGTCATGGTTAGTGTTGCCCTGACTACATCTCCCGGAATGCATTGCCTGTCTGCACTGACACGTGTGGACTGCAGTGTGATTCTCGTTTCACAATGGGGGATGTGGGATAGGGGTAGGGGCGGCTACATTGCTGTGCTTTCGTCTTACCTTGGTGTGTTGCGGCTCTGGCAGAGCTGTCGGCGTCCCCAAGACCCACGACGCTCTCTTGCTCGAGTGTGGCCGCCACCAGCTCCTCCAGTTCGGTGAGGGCAGGTGCCCTGTTGGTTCCACCTCCGGTCTGGCTGGCCTCCTTCTGGATGTCGCCCATCTTCCTCTTGGTCACAATCCTCAGGTCATACCAGCGCTTTTTGAGGACCTCAATGTCCCTGTGGGTCACTCCCACAGCATTGACCTGCGCCTGGATGGCCAGCCATATGTTGCGCTTTTCGGCCTCAGGCACTTGCAGGGATTGCCTCCCAAACAGCTTCTGGTGCTGCTTCACCACCTCCTCCACCAGCACCTGGAGTTCCTTGGGGCTGAATTTGAGCTTCCTCCTCCTTTCCCCTCCGTCTTTCTGTGTTCTCTGGCTGGACATGCTGTTCGTTTCCCGCTCGCACATGCAACTGCTCCCTGCCTCTCCTCTGCACTCCGAGCCTCTCCAGGGTCGGCTAATTATGTACACCTGCCTGGGTGTGGCCACTTCGGCTAATTGTGTACACCTGCCTGGGTGTGGGCAGTTCCTGGTTGGGTGGGCTGTCGTTGCACAGGATTAGCTGTTTCGTCAAGTCATGTGATGTTATTTACCGAATCCGTACGTACCGATTCGGTTTTTTCCGATTCGGTAGATACCACCTCGGTATTTTCCGATTCGGTAGATTCCACCTCGGTATTTTCCGAATAGGTAATTATCACCTCGGTATTTACCGAATCGGTGAATTCCGATTCGTATTTACCGAATGTTACCGAATCGGTAACTGTTACCGAATTTTTACCTACATATAACTTACCGATTCTAATTTACCGATTCGGTACGGCTCGGTATTTAAGAACCGGTAAAATTTTTTTACCTACATGAGGCCCTAAATCTCTAAAAGTGATTATCCACGTACAAATGTGAATTGTCGTTCAAAGACGCAACATTTGAAAATGGACTATTTTTTTCGTTTCTGAAGCATGTCGTAAGGGGGGGTGGTTATCTCTTTCACCAAAAAACAGGCGTTTTTGATTGAACAATAAAGGCCTCGAAACCTTATTTTATTCACTTCCCGTGGAGGAGAAAGACTTTTTAAGGCCTCAGAATGAGTAAATTGGCCATTTTCATTCACTTTTAGCCATTCCTCAAATCTCGTGTTTAAGGCCCCTGGAAGCATGAAAATCACTTTAAACATCTCAATTTATCTTTAAACATGATTTTCCATGTACAAATGTGAATTGTAGTTCAAAGAGGCAACATTTGAAAACGGACCATTTTTTTTGTTTCTGAAGCATGTCGTAAGGGGGGGTGGTTATCTCTTTCGTCAAAAATCGGGCGTTTTCGCTTGAACAATAAATGCCTACAAATGTTATTTAATTCACTTCCCATGGAGGAGAAACACTTTTTAAGGCCTCAGAGTGAGTAAATTGGCCATTTTCATTCACTTTTACCCATTTCTCAAATCTTGTGTTTAGGGCCCCTGGAAGCTTGAAAATCACTTTAAACATCTCAATTTATCTTTAAACATGATTTTCCATGTACAAATGTGAATTGTAGTTCAAAGAGGCAACATTTGAAAACGGACCATTTTTTTAGTTTCTGAAGCATGTCGTAAGGGGGGGTGGTTATCTCTTTCGTCAAAAATCGGGCGTTTTCGCTTGAACAATAAAGGCCTACAAATGTTATTTAATTCACTTCCCGTGGAGGAGAAGCACTTTTTAAGGCCTCAGAGTGAGTAAATTGGCCATTTTCATTCACTTTTACCCTTTTCTCAAATCTTGTGTTTAGGGCCCCTGGAAGCTTGAAAATCACTTAAAACATCTAATTTTATCTCTAAAAGTGATTATCCACGTACAAATGTGAATTGTCGTTCAAAGACGCAACATTTGAAAATGGACTATTTCTTTCGTTTCTGAAGCATGTCGTAAGGGGGGGTGGTTATCTCTTTCACCAAAAAACAGGCGTTTTTGATTGAACAATAAAGGCCTCGAAACATTATTTTATACTTCCCGTGGAGGAGAAACACTTTTTAAGGCCTCAGAATGAGTAAATTGGCCATTTTCATTCACTTTTAGCCATTCCTCAAATCTCGTGTTTAAGGCCCCTGGAAGCATGAAAATCACTTTAAACATCTCAATTCATCTTTAAAAGTGATTTTCCACATACAAATGTGAATTGTAGTTCAAAGAGGCGACATTTGAAAACGGACCATTTTTTTTTGTTTCTGAAGCATGTCGTAAGGGGGGGTGGTTATCTCTTTCATCAAAAATCGGGCGTTTTTGATTGAACAATAAAGGCCTACAAATGTTATTTAATTCACTTTCTGGGGTGGAGAAAAACTTTTTAAGGCCTCAGAGTGAATAAATTGGCCATTTCCATTCACATTTACCCATTCCTCAAATCTTGTGTTTAGGGCCCCTGGAAGCTTGAAAATCACTTTAAACATCTAATTTCATCTCTAAAAGTGATTATCCACGTACAAATGTGAATTGTAGTTCAAAGACGAAACATTTGAAAATGGACCATTTTTTTCGTTTCTGACGCATGTCGTAAGGGGGGGTGGTTATCTCTTTCACCAAAAAACGGGCATTTTTGATTGAACAAAAAAGGCCTCCAAATGTTATTTTATTCACTTCCCGTGGAGGAGAAACAGTTTTTAAGGCCGCAGAGAGAGTAAATTGGCCATTTTCATTCACGTTTACCCATTTCTCAAATCTTGTGTTTAGGGCCCCTGGAAGCTTGAAAATCACTTTAAACATCTCATTTTATCTCTAAAAGTGATTATCTACGTACAATGTTAATTGTAGTTCAAAGAGGCAAAATTTGAAAACGGACCATTTTTTTAGTTTCTGAAGCATGTCGTAGGGGGGGGTGCTTATCTCTTTCACAAAAAAACAGGCGTTTTTGATTGAACAATAAAGGCCTCGAAATATTATTTTATTCACTTCCCGTGAAGGAGAAACCCTTTTTAAGGCCGCAGAGTGAGTAAATTGGCCATTTTCATTCACTTTTACCCATTCCTCAAATCTCGTGTTTCAGGCCCCTGGAAGCATGAAAATCACTTTAAACATCTCAATTTATCTTTAAACATGATTTTCCATGTACAAATGTGAATTGTAGTTCAAAGAGGCAACATTTGAAAACGGACCATTTTTTTAGTTTCTGAAGCATGTCGTAAGGGGGGGTGGTTATCTCTTTCGTCAAAAATCGGGTGTTTTCGCTTAAACAATAAAGGACTACAAATGTTATTTAATTCACTTCCCGTGGAGGAGAAACACTTTTTAAGGCCTCAGAGTGAGTAAATTGGCCATTTTCATTCACTTTTACCCATTTCTCAAATCTTGTGTTTAGGGCCCCTGGAAGCTTGAAAATCACTTTAAACATCTCAATTTATCTTTAAACATGATTTTCCATGTACAAATGTGAATTGTAGTTCAGAGAGGCAACATTTGAAAACGGACCATTTTTTTAGTTTCTGAAGCATGTCGTAAAGGTTATCTCTTTCGTCAAAAATCGGGCGTTTTCGCTTGAACAATAAAGGCCTACAAATGTTATTTAATTCACTTCCCGTGGAGGAGAAACACTTTTTAAGGCTTCAGAGTGAGTAAATTGGCCATTTTCATTCACTTTTACCCATTTCTCAAATCTTGTGTTTAGGGCCCCTGGAAGCTTGAAAATCACTTTAAACATCTAATTTTATCTCTAAAAGTGATTATCCACGTACAAATGTGAATTGTCGTTCAAAGACGCAACATTTGAAAGTGGACCATTTTTTTCGTTTCTGAAGCATGTCGTAAGGGGGGGTGGTTATCTCTTTCACAAAAAAACAGGCGTTTTTGATTGAACAATAAAGGCCTCGAAATATTATTTTATTCACTTCCCGTGGAGGAGAAACACTTTTTAAGGCCGCAGAGTGAGTAAATTGGCCATTTTCATTCACTTTTACCCATTCCTCAAATCTCGTGTTTCAGGCCCCTGGAAGCATGAAAATCACTTTAAACATCTCAATTTATCTTTAAACATGATTTTCCATGTACAAATGTGAATTGTAGTTCAAAGAGGCAACATTTGAAAACGGACCATTTTTTAGTTTCTGAAGCATGTCGTAAGGGGGGGTGGTTATCTCTTTCGTCAAAAATCGGGCGTTTTCGCTTGAACAATAAAGGCCTACAAATGTTATTTAATTCACTTCCCGTGGAGGAGAAACACTTTTTAAAGCCTCAGAGTGAGTAAATTGGCCATTTTCATTCACTTTTACCCTTTTCTCAAATCTTGTGTTTAGGGCCCCTGGAAGCTTGAAAATCACTTTAAACATCTCAATTTATCTTTAAACATGATTTTCCATGTACAAATGTGAATTGTAGTTCAAAGAGGCAACATTTGAAAACGGACCATTTTTTTAGTTTCTGAAGCATGTCGTAAGGGGGGGTGGTTATCTCTTTCATCAAAAATCCGGCGTTTTCGCTTGAACAATAAAGGCCTACAAATGTTATTTAATTCACTTCCCGTGGAGGAGAAACACTTTTTAAGGCCTCAGAGTGAGTAAATTGGCCATTTTCATTCACTTTTACCTTTTCTCAAATCTTGTGTTTAGGGCCCCTGGAAGCTTGAAAATCACTTTAAACATCTAATTTGATCTCTAAAAGTGATTATCCACGTACAAATGTGAATTGTCGTTCAAAGACGCAACATTTGAAAATGGACTATTTTTTTCGTTTCTGAAGCATGTCGTAAGGGGGGGTGGTTATCTCTTTCACCAAAAAACAGGCGTTTTTGATTGAACAATAAAGGCCTCGAAACATTATTTTATTCACTTCCCGTGGAGGAGAAACACTTTTTAAGGCCTCAGAATGAGTTAATTGGCCATTTTCATTCACTTTTAGCCATTCCTCAAATCTCGTGTTTAAGGCCCCTGGAAGCATGAAAATCACTTTAAACATCTCAATTCATCTTTAAAAGTGATTTTCCACGTACAAATGTGAATTGTAGTTCAAAGAGGCGACATTTGAAAACGGACCATTTTTTTAGTTTCTGAAGCATGTCGTAAGGGGGGGTGGTTATCTCTTTCATCAAAAATCGGGCGTTTTTGATTGAACAATAAAGGCCTACAAATGTTATTTAATTCACTTTCTGGGGTGGAGAAAAACTTTTTAAGGCCTCAGAGAGAGTAAATTGGCCATTTTCATTCACGTTTACCCATTTCTCAAATCTTGTGTTTAGGGCCCCTGGAAGCTTGAAAATCACTTTTAACATCTCATTTTATCTCTAAAAGTGATTATCCACGTACAAATGTGAATTGTCGTTCAAAGACGCAACATTTGAAAATGGACCATTTTTTTCGTTTCTGAAGCATGTCGTAAGGGGGGGTGCTTATCTCTTTCACAAAAAAACAGGCGTTTTTGATTGACCAATAAAGGCCTCCAAATAATATTTTATTCACTTCCCGTGGAGGAGAAACACTTTTTAAGGCCGCAGAGTGAGTAAATTGGCCATTTTCATTCACTTTTACCCATTTCTCAAATCTTGTGTTTAGGGCCCCTGGAAGCTTGAAAATCACTTTAAACATCTCAATTTATCTTTAAACATGATTTTCCATGTACAAATGTGAATTGTAGTTCAAAGAGGCAACATTTGAAAACGGACCATTTTTTTAGTTTCTGAAGCATGTCGTAAGGGGGGGTGGTTATCTCTTTCGTCAAAAATCGGGCGATTTCGCTTGAACAATAAAGGACTACAAATGTTATTTAATTCACTTCCCGTGGAGGAGAAACACTTTTTAAGGCCTCAGAGTGAGTAAATTGGCCTTTTTCATTCACTTTTACCCATTTCTCAAATCTTGTTTTTAGGGCCCCTGGAAGCTTGAAAATCACTTTAAACATCTAATTTTATCTCTAAAAGTGATTATCCACGTACAAATGTGAATTGTCGTTCAAAGACGCGACATTTGAAAATGGACTATTTTTTTCGTTTCTGAAGCATGTCGTAAGGGGGGGTGGTTATCTCTTTCACCAAAAAACAGGCGTTTTTGATTGAACAATAAATGCCTCCAAATGTTATTTAATTCACTTCCCGTGGAGGAGAAACACTTTTTAAGGCCTCAGAGTGAGTAGATTGGCCATTTTCATTCACTTTTACCCATTTCTCAAATCTTGTGTTTAGGGCCCCTGGAAGCTTGAAAATCACTTTAAACATCTAATTTTATCTCTAAAAGTGATTATCCACGTACAAATGTGAATTGTCGTTCAAAGACGCAACATTTGAAAATGGACCATTTTTTTCGTTTCTGAAGCATGTCGTAAGGGGGGGTGGTTATCTCTTTCACCAAAAAACAGGCTTTTTGATTGAACAATAAAGGCCTCGAAATATTATTTTATTCACTTCCCGTGGAGGAGAAACACTTTTTAAGGCCTCAGAATGAGTAAATTGGCCATTTTCATTCACTTTTAGCCATTCCTCAAATCTCGTGTTTAAGGCCCCTGGAAGCTTGAAAATCACTTTAAACATCTCAATTTATCTTTAAACATGATTTTCCATGCACAAATGTGAATTGTAGTTCAAAGAGGCAACATTTGAAAACGGACCATTTTTTTAGTTTCTGAAGCATGTCGTAAGGGGGGGTGGTTATCTCTTTCGTCAAAAATCGGGCGTTTTCGCTTAAACAATAAAGGACTACAAATGTTATTTAATTCACTTCCCGTGGAGGAGAAACACTTTTTAAGGCCTCAGAGTGAGTAAATTGGCCATTTTCATTCACTTTTACCCATTTCTCAAATCTTGTGTTTAGGGACCCTGGAAGCTTGAAAATCACTTTAAACATCTCAATTTATCTTTAAACATGATTTTCCATGTACAAATGTGAATTGTAGTTCAGAGAGGCAACATTTGAAAACGGACCATTTTTTTAGTTTCTGAAGCATGTCGTAAGGGGGGGTGGTTATCTCTTTCGTCAAAAATCGGGCGTTTTCGCTTGAACAATAAAGGCCTACAAATGTTATTTAATTCGCTTCCCGAGGAGGAGAAACACTTTTTAAGGCCTCAGAGTGAGTAAATTGGCCATTTTCATTCACTTTTAGCCATTCCTCAAATCTCGTGTTTAAGGCCCCTGGAAGCATGAAAATCACTTTAAACATCTCAATTCATCTTTAAAAGTGATTTTCAACGTACAAATGTGAATTGTAGTTCAAAGAGGCGAACTTTGAAAACGGACCATTTTTTTTTGTTTCTGAAGCATGTCGTAAGGGGGGGTGGTTATCTCTTTCATCAAAAATCAGGCGTTTTTGATTGAACAATAAAGGCCTACAAATGTTATTTAATTCACTTTCTGGGGTGGAGAAAAACTTTTTAAGGCCTCAGAGTGAATAAATTGGCCATTTTCATTCACATTTACCCATTCCTCAAATCTTGAGTTTAGGGCCCCTGGAAGCTTGAAAATCACTTTAAACATCTAATTTTATCTCTAAAAGTGATTATCCACGTACAAATGTGAATTGTCGTTCAAAGACGCAACATTTGAAAGTGGACCATTTTGTTCGTTTCTGAAGCATGTCGTAAGGGGGGGTGGTTATCTCTTTCACAAAAAAACAGGCGTTTTTGATTGAACAATAAAGGCCTCGAAATAATATTTTATTCACTTCCCGTGGAGCAGAAACACTTTTTAAGGCCGCAGAGTGAGTAAATTGGCCATTTTCATTCACTTTTACCCATTCCTCAAATCTCGTGTTTCAGGCCCCTGGAAGCATGAAAATCACTTTAAACATCTCAATTTATCTTTAAACATGATTTTCCATGTACAAATGTGAATTGTAGTTCAAAGAGGCAACATTTGAAAACGGACCATTTTTTTAGTTTCTGAAGCATGTCGTAAGGGGGGGTGGTTATCTCTTTCGTCAAAAATCGGGCGTTTTTGCTTGAACAATAAAGGCCTACAAATGTTATTTAATTCACTTCCCGTGGAGGAGAAACACTTTTTAAAGCCTCAGAGTGAGTAAATTGGCCATTTTCGTTCACTTTTACCCTTTTCTCAAATCTTGTGTTTAGGGCCCCTGGAAGCTTGAAAATAACTTTAAACATCTCAATTTATCTTTAAACATGATTTTCCATGTACAAATGTGAATTGTAGTTCAAAGAGGCAACATTTGAAAACGGACCATTTTTTTGTTTCTGAAGCATGTCGTAAGGGGGGGTGGTTATCTCTTTCATCAAAAATCCGGCATTTTCGCTTGAACAATAAAGGCCTACAAATGTTATTTAATTCACTTCCCGTGGAGGAGGAACACTTTTTAAGGCCTCAGAGTGAGTAAATTGGCCATTTTCATTCACTTTTACCCATTTCTCAAATCTTGTGTTTAGGGCCCCTGGAAGCTTGAAAATCACTTTAAACATCTAATTTTATCTCTAAAAGTGATTATCCACGTACAAATGTGAATTGTCGTTCAAAGACGCAACATTTGAAAGTGGACCATTTTTTTCGTTTCTGAAGCATGTCGTAAGGGGGGGTGGTTATCTCTTTCACAAAAAAACAGGCGTTTTTGATTGAACAATAAAGGCCTCGAAATATTATTTTATTCACTTCCCGTGGAGGAGAAACACTTTTTAAGGCCGCAGAGTGAGTAAATTGGCCATTTTCATTCACTTTTACCCATTCCTCAAATCTCGTGTTTCAGGCCCCTGGAAGCATGAAAATCACTTTAAACATCTCAATTTATCTTTAAACATGATTTTCCATGTACAAATGTGAATTGTAGTTCAAAGAGGCAACATTTGAAAACGGACCATTTTTTAGTTTCTGAAGCATGTCGTAAGGGGGGGTGGTTATCTCTTTCGTCAAAAATCGGGCGTTTTCGCTTGAACAATAAAGGCCTACAAATGTTATTTAATTCACTTCCCGTGGAGGAGAAACACTTTTTAAAGCCTCAGAGTGAGTAAATTGGCCATTTTCATTCACTTTTACCCTTTTCTCAAATCTTGTGTTTAGGGCCCCTGGAAGCTTGAAAATCACTTTAAACATCTCAATTTATCTTTAAACATGATTTTCCATGTACAAATGTGAATTGTAGTTCAAAGAGGCAACATTTGAAAACGGACCATTTTTTTAGTTTCTGAAGCATGTCGTAAGGGGGGGTGGTTATCTCTTTCATCAAAAATCCGGCGTTTTCGCTTGAACAATAAAGGCCTACAAATGTTATTTAATTCACTTCCCGTGGAGGAGAAACACTTTTTAAGGCCTCAGAGTGAGTAAATTGGCCATTTTCATTCACTTTTACCTTTTCTCAAATCTTGTGTTTAGGGCCCCTGGAAGCTTGAAAATCACTTTAAACATCTAATTTGATCTCTAAAAGTGATTATCCACGTACAAATGTGAATTGTCGTTCAAAGACGCAACATTTGAAAATAGACCATTTTTTTCGTTTCTGAAGCATGTCGTAAGGGGGGGTGCTTATCTCTTTCACAAAAAAACAGGCGTTTTTGATTGAACAATAAAGGCCTCGAAATATTATTTTATTCACTTCCCGTGGAGGAGAAACCCTTTTTAAGGCCGCAGAGTGAGTAAATTGGCCATTTTCATTCACTTTTACCCTTTTCTCAAATCTTGAGTTTAGGGCCCCTGGAAGCTTGAAAATCACTTTAAACATCTAATTTTATCTCTAAAAGTGATTATCCACGTACAAATGTGAATTGTCGAACAAAGACGCAACATTTAAAAGTGGACCATTTTTTTCGTTTCTGAAGCATGTCGTAAGGGGGGGTGGTTATCTCTTTCACAAAAAAACAGGCGTTTTTGATTGAACAATAAAGGCCTCGAAACCTTATTTTATTCACTTCCCGTGGAGGAGAAACACTTTTTAAGGCCTCAGAATGAGTAAATTGGCCATTTTCATTCACTTTTACCCATTTCTCAAATCTTGTGTTTAGGGCCCCTGGAAGCTTGAAAATCACTTTAAGCATCTCAATTTATCTTTAAACATGATTTTCCATGTGCAAATGTGAATTGTAGTTCCAAGAGGCAACATTTGAAAACGGACCATTTTTTTAGTTTCTGAAGCATGTCGTAAGGGGGGGTGGTTATCTCTTTCGTCAAAAATCGGGCGATTTCGCTTGAACAATAAAGGCCTACAAATGTTATTTAATTCACTTCCCGTGGAGGAGAAACACTTTTTAAGGCCTCAGAGTGAGTAAATTGGCCATTTTCATTCACTTTTACCCAATTCTCAAATCTTGTGTTTAGGGCCCCTGGAAGCTTGAAAATCACTTTAAACATCTAATTTTATCTCTAAAAGTGATTATCCACGTACAAATGTGAATTGTCGTTCAAAGACGCAACATTTGAAAGTGGACCATTTTGTTCGTTTCTGAAGCATGTCGTAAGGGGGGGTGGTTATCTCTTTCACAAAAAAACAGGCGTTTTTGATTGAACAATAAAGGCCTCGAAATAATATTTTATTCACTTCCCGTGGAGGAGAAACACTTTTTAAGGCCGCAGAGTGAGTAAATTGGCCATTTTCATTCACTTTTACCCATTCCTCAAATCTCGTGTTTCAGGCCCCTGGAAGCATGAAAATCACTTTAAACATCTCAATTTATCTTTAAACATGATTTTCCATGTACAAATGTGAATTGTAGTTCAAAGAGGCAACATTTGAAAACGGACCATTTTTTTAGTTTCTGAAGCATGTCGTAAGGGGGGGTGGTTATCTCTTTCGTCAAAAATCGGGCGTTTTCGCTTGAACAATAAAGGCCTACAAATGTTATTTAATTCACTTCCCGTGGAGGAGAAACACTTTTTAAAGCCTCAGAGTGAGTAAATTGGCCATTTTCGTTCACTTTTACCCTTTTCTCAAATCTTGTGTTTAGGGCCCCTGGAAGCTTGAAAATAACTTTAAACATCTCAATTTATCTTTAAACATGATTTTCCATGTACAAATGTGAATTGTAGTTCAAAGAGGCAACATTTGAAAACGGACCATTTTTTTGTTTCTGAAGCATGTCGTAAGGGGGGGTGGTTATCTCTTTCATCAAAAATCCGGCATTTTCGCTTGAACAATAAAGGCCTACAAATGTTATTTAATTCACTTCCCGTGGAGGAGGAACACTTTTTAAGGCCTCAGAGTGAGTAAATTGGCCATTTTCATTCACTTTTACCCATTTCTCAAATCTTGTGTTTAGGGCCCCTGGAAGCTTGAAAATCACTTTAAACATCTAATTTTATCTCTAAAAGTGATTATCCACGTACAAATGTGAATTGTCGTTCAAAGACGCAACATTTGAAAGTGGACCATTTTTTTCGTTTCTGAAGCATGTCGTAAGGGGGGGTGGTTATCTCTTTCACAAAAAAACAGGCGTTTTTGATTGAACAATAAAGGCCTCGAAATATTATTTTATTCACTTCCCGTGGAGGAGAAACACTTTTTAAGGCCTCAGAATGAGTAAATTGGCCATTTTCATTCACTTTTACCCATTCCTCAAATCTCGTGTTTCAGGCCCCTGGAAGCATGAAAATCACTTTAAACATCTCAATTTATCTTTAAAAGTGATTTTCCACGTACAAATGTGAATTGTAGTTCAAAGAGGCGACATTTGAAAACGGACCATTTTTTTAGTTTCTGAAGCATGTCGGAAGGGGGGGTGGTTATCTCTTTCATCAAAAATCGGGCGTTTTTGATTGAACAATAAAGGCCTCCAAATGTTATTTTATTCACTTCCCGTGGAGGAGAAACACTTTTTAAGGCCGCAGAGTGAGTAAATTGGCCAATTTCATTCACGTTTATCCATTTCTCAAATCTTGTGTTTAGGGCCCCTGGAAGCTTGAAAATCACTTTAAACATCTCAATTTATCTTTAAACATGATTTTCCATGCACAAATGGGAATTGTAGTTCAAAGAGGCAACATTTGAAAACGGACCATTTTTTTAGTTTCTGAAGCATGTCGTAAGGGGGGGGTTATCTCTTTCGTCAAAAATCGGGCGTTTTCGCTTAAACAATAAAGGACTACAAATGTTATGTAATTCACTTCCCGTGGAGGAGAAACACTTTTTAAGGCCTCAGAGTGAGTAAATTGGCCATTTTCATTCACTTTTACCCATTTCTCAAATCTTGTGTTTAGGGACCCTGGAAGCTTGAAAATCACTTTAAACATCTCAATTTATCTTTAAACATGATTTTCCATGTACAAATGTGAATTGTAGTTCAGAGAGGCAACATTTGAAAACGGACCATTTTTTTAGTTTCTGAAGCATGTCGTAAGGGGGGGTGGTTATCTCTTTCGTCAAAAATCGGGCGTTTTCGCTTGAACAATAAAGGCCTACAAATGTTATTTAATTCACTTCCCGTGGAGGAGAAACACTTTTTAAGGCCTCAGAGTGAGTAAATTGGCCATTTTCATTCACTTTTAGCCATTCCTCAAATCTCGTGTTTAAGGCCCCTGGAAGCATGAAAATCACTTTAAACATCTCAATTCATCTTTAAAAGTGATTTTCCACGTACAAATGTGAATTGTAGTTCAAAGAGGCGACATTTGAAAACGGACCATTTTTTTTGTTTCTGAAGCATGTCGTAAGGGGGGGTGGTTATCTCTTTCATCAAAAATCAGGCGTTTTTGATTGAACAATAAAGGCCTACAAATGTTATTTAATTCACTTTCTGGGGTGGAGAAAAACTTTTTAAGGCCTCAGAGTGAATAAATTGGCCATTTTCATTCACATTTACCCATTCCTCAAATCTTGTGTTTAGGGCCCCTGGAAGCTTGAAAATCACTTTAAACATCTAATTTCATCTCTAAAAGTGATTATCCACGTACAAATGTGAATTGTAGTTCAAAGACGAAACATTTGAAAATGGACCATTTTTTTCGTTTCTGACGCATGTCGTAAGGGGGGGTGGTTATCTCTTTCACCAAAAAACGGGCATTTTTGATTGAACAATAAAGGCCTCCAAATGGTATTTTATTCACTTCCCGTGGAGGAGAAACACTTTTTAAGGCCGCAGAGAGAGTAAATTGGCCATTTTCATTCACGTTTACCCATTTCTCAAATCTTGTGTTTAGGGCCCCTGGAAGCTTGAAAATCACTTTAAACATCTCATTTTATCTCTAAAAGTGATTTTCCACGTACAATGTTAATTGTAGTTCAAAGAGGCAAAATTTGAAAACGGACCATTTTTTTTGTTTCTGAAGCATGTCGTAAGGGGGGTGGTTATCTCTTTCGTCAAAAATCGGGCGTTTTGCTTGAACAATAAATGCCTACAAATTTTATTTTATTCACTTCCCGTGGAGGAGAAACACTTTTTATGGCCTCAGAGTGAGTAAATTGGCCATTTTCATTCACTTTTACCCATTTCTCAAATCTTGTGTTTAGGGCCCCTGGAAGCTTGAAAATCACTTTAAACATCTAATTTTATCTCTAAAAGTGATTATCCACGTTCAAATGTGAATTGTCGTTCAAAGACGCAACATTTGAAAATAGACCATTTTTTTCGTTTCTGAAGCATGTCGTAAGGGGGGGTGCTTATCTCTTTCACAAAAAAACAGGCGTTTTTGATTGAACAATAAAGGACTCGAAATATTATTTTATTCACTTCCCGTGGAGGAGAAACACTTTTTAAGGCCGCAGAGTGAGTAAATTGGCCATTTTCATTCACTTTTACCCATTCCTCAAATCTCGTGTTTCAGGCCCCTGGAAGCATGAAAATCCCTTTAAACATCTCAATTTATCTTTAAACATGATTTTCCATGTACAAATGTGAATTGTAGTTCAAAGAGGCAACATTTGAAAACGGACCATTTTTTAGTTTCTGAAGCATGTCGTAAGGGGGGGTGGTTATCTCTTTCGTCAAAAATCGGGCGTTTTCGCTTGAACAATAAAGGCCTACAAATGTTATTTAATTCACTTCCCGTGGAGGAGAAACACTTTTTAAGGCCTCAGAGTGAGTAAATTGGCCATTTTCATTCACTTTTACCCTTTTCTCAAATCTTGTGTTTAGGGCCCCTGGAAGCTTGAAAATCACTTTAAACATCTAATTTTATCTCTAAAAGTGATTATCCACGTACAAATGTGAATTGTCGTTCAAAGACGCAACATTTGAAAATGGACTATTTTTTTCGTTTCTGAAGCATGTCGTAAGGGGGGTGGTTATCTCTTTCACCAAAAAACGGCCATTTTTGATTGAACAATAAAGGCCTCCAAATGTTATTTTATTCACTTCCCGTGGAGGAGAAACACTTTTTAAGGCCGCAGAGAGAGTAAATTGGCCATTTTCATTCACGTTTACCCATTTCTCAAATCTTGTGTTTAGGGCCCCTGGAAGCTTGAAAATCACTTTAAACATCTCATTTTATCTCTAAAAGTGATTATCCACGTACAATGTTAATTGGAGTTCAAAGAGGCAAAATTTGAAAACGGACCATTTTTTTAGTTTCTGAAGCATGTCGTAAGGGGGGTGGTTATCTCTTTCGTCAAAAATCGGGCGTTTTGCTTGAACAATAAATGCCTACAAATTTTATTTTATTCACTTCCCGTGGAGGAGAAACACTTTTTATGGCCTCAGAGTGAGTAAATTGGCCATTTTCATTCACTTTTACCCATTTCTCAAATCTTGTGTTTAGGGCCCCTGGAAGCTTGAAAATCACTTTAAACATCTAATTTTATCTCTAAAAGTGATTATCCACGTACAAATGTGAATTGTCGTTCAAAGACGCAACATTTGAAAATAGACCATGTTTTTCGTTTCTGAGGCATGTCGTAAGGGGGGGTGGTTATCT
This sequence comes from Triturus cristatus, assembly GCF_964204655.1. Taxonomy (NCBI): domain Eukaryota; kingdom Metazoa; phylum Chordata; class Amphibia; order Caudata; family Salamandridae; genus Triturus; species Triturus cristatus. The sequence goes on from NC_140595.1 coordinate 178,221,763, forward strand.
CTTTCGTCAAAAATCGGGCGTTTTCGCTTGAACAATAAATGCCTACAAATGTTATTTAATTCACTTCCCATGGAGGAGAAACACTTGTTAAGGCCTCAGAGTGAGTAAATTGGCCATTTTCATTCACTTTTAACCATTTCTCAAATCTTGTGTTTAGGGCCCCTGGAAGCTTGAAAATCACTTTAAACATCTCAATTTATCTTTAAACATGATTTTCCATGTACAAATGTGAATTGTAGTTCAAAGAGGCAACATTTGAAAACGGACCATTTTTTTAGTTTCTGAAGCATGTCGTAAGGGGGGTGGTTATCTCTTTCATCAAAAATCCGGCATTTTCGCTTGAACAATAAAGGCCTACAAATGTTATTTAATTCACTTCCCGTGGAGGAGAAACACTTTTTAAGGCCTCAGAGTGAGTAAATTGGCCATTTTCATTCACTTTTACCCTTTTCTCAAAACTTGTGTTTAGGGCCCCTGGAAGCTTGAAAATCACTTTAAACATCTAATTTTATCTCTAAAAGTGATTATCCACGTACAAATGTGAATTGTCGTTCAAAGACGCAACATTTGAAAATGGACTATTTTTTTCGTTTCTGAAGCATGTCGTAAGGGGGGGTGGTTATCTCTTTCACCAAAAAACAGGCGTTTTTGATTGAACAATAAAGGCCTCGAAACCTTATTTTATTCACTTCCCGTGGAGGAGAAACACTTTTTAAGGCCTCAGAATGAGTAAATTGGCCATTTTCATTCACTTTTAGCCATTCCTCAAATCTCGTGTTTAAGGCCCCTGGAAGCATGAAAATCACTTTAAACATCTCAATTTATCTTTAAACATGATTTTCCATGTACAAATGTGAATTGTAGTTCAAAGAGGCAACATTTGAAAACGGACCATTTTTTTAGTTTCTGAAGCATGTCGTAAGGGGGGGTGGTTATCTCTTTCGTCAAAAATCGGGCGATTTCGCTTGAACAATAAAGGCCTACAAATGTTATTTAATTCACTTCCCGTGGAGGAGAAACACTTTTTAAGGCCTCAGAGTGAGTAAATTGGCCATTTTCATTCACTTTTACCCATTTCTCAAATCTTGTGTTTAGGGCCCCTGGAAGCTTGAAAATCACTTTAAACATCTAATTTTATCTATAAAAGTGATTATCCACGTACAAATGTGAATTGTCGTTCAAAGACGCGACATTTGAAAATGGACTATTTTTTTCGTTTCTGAAGCATGTCGTAAGGGGGGGTGGTTATCTCTTTCACCAAAAAAGAGGCGTTTTTGATTGAACAATAAAGGCCTCCAAATGTTATTTAATTCACTTCCCGTGGAGGAGAAACACTTTTTAAGGCCTCAGAGTGAGTAGATTGGCCATTTTCATTCACTTTTACCCATTTCTCAAATCTTGTGTTTAGGGCCCCTGGAAGCTTGAAAATCACTTTAAACATCTAATTTTATCTCTAAAAGTGATTATCCACGTACAAATGTGAATTGTCGTTCAAAGACGCAACATTTGAAAATGGACCATTTTTTTCGTTTCTGAAGCATGTCGTAAGGGGGGGTGGTTATCTCTTTCACCAAAAAACAGGCTTTTTGATTGAACAATAAAGGCCTCGAAATATTATTTTATTCACTTCCCGTGGAGGAGAAACACTTTTTAAGGCCTCAGAATGAGTAAATTGGCCATTTTCATTCACTTTTAGCCATTCCTCAAATCTCGTGTTTAAGGCCCCTGGAAGCATGAAAATCACTTTAAACATCTCAATTTATCTTGAAAAGTGATTTTCCACGTACAAATGTGAATTGTAGTTCAAAGAGGCGACATTTGAAAACGGACCATTTTTTTAGTTTCTGAAGCATGTCGGAAGGGGGGGTGGTTATCTCTTTCATCAAAAATCGGGCGTTTTTGATTGAACAATAAAGGCCTCCAAATGTTATTTTATTCACTTCCCGTGGAGGAGAAACACTTTTTAAGGCCGCAGAGTGAGTAAATTGGCCAATTTCATTCACGTTTATCCATTTCTCAAATCTTGTGTTTAGGGCCCCTGGAAGCTTGAAAATCACTTTAAACATCTCAATTTATCTTTAAACATGATTTTCCATGCACAAATGGGAATTGTAGTTCAAAGAGGCAACATTTGAAAACGGACCATTTTTTTAGTTTCTGAAGCATGTCGTAAGGGGGGGGTTATCTCTTTCGTCAAAAATCGGGCGTTTTCGCTTAAACAATAAAGGACTACAAATGTTATTTAATTCACTTCCCGTGGAGGAGAAACACTTTTTAAGGCCTCAGAGTGAGTAAATTGGCCATTTTCATTCACTTTTACCCATTTCTCAAATCTTGTGTTTAGGGACCCTGGAAGCTTGAAAATCACTTTAAACATCTCAATTTATCTTTAAACATGATTTTCCATGTACAAATGTGAATTGTAGTTCAGAGAGGCAACATTTGAAAACGGACCATTTTTTTAGTTTCTGAAGCATGTCGTAAGGGGGGGTGGTTATCTCTTTCGTCAAAAATCGGGCGTTTTCGCTTGAACAATAAAGGCCTACAAATGTTATTTAATTCACTTCCCGTGGAGGAGAAACACTTTTTAAGGCCTCAGAGTGAGTAAATTGGCCATTTTCATTCACTTTTAGCCATTCCTCAAATCTCGTGTTTAAGGCCCCTGGAAGCATGAAAATCACTTTAAACATCTCAATTCATCTTTAAAAGTGATTTTCCACGTACAAATGTGAATTGTAGTTCAAAGAGGCGACATTTGAAAACGGACCATTTTTTTTTGTTTCTGAAGCATGTCGTAAGGGGGGGTGGTTATCTCTTTCATCAAAAATCAGGCGTTTTTGATTGAACAATAAAGGCCTACAAATGTTATTTAATTCACTTTCTGGGGTGGAGAAAAACTTTTTAAGGCCTCAGAGTGAATAAATTGGCCATTTTCATTCACATTTACCCATTCCTCAAATCTTGTGTTTAGGGCCCCTGGAAGCTTGAAAATCACTTTAAACATCTAATTTCATCTCTAAAAGTGATTATCCACGTACAAATGTGAATTGTAGTTCAAAGACGAAACATTTGAAAATGGACCATTTTTTTCGTTTCTGACGCATGTCGTAAGGGGGGGTGGTTATCTCTTTCACCAAAAAACGGGCATTTTTGATTGAACAATAAAGGCCTCCAAATGGTATTTTATTCACTTCCCGTGGAGGAGAAACACTTTTTAAGGCCGCAGAGAGAGTAAATTGGCCATTTTCATTCACGTTTACCCATTTCTCAAATCTTGTGTTTAGGGCCCCTGGAAGCTTGAAAATCACTTTAAACATCTCATTTTATCTCTAAAAGTGATTATCCACGTACAATGTTAATTGTAGTTCAAAGAGGCAAAATTTGAAAACGGACCATTTTTTTAGTTTCTGAAGCTTGTCGTAAGGGGGGTGGTTATCTCTTTCGTCAAAAATCGGGCGTTTTGCTTGAACAATAAATGCCTACAAATTTTATTTTATTCACTTCCCGTGGAGGAGAAACACTTTTTATGGCCTCAGAGTGAGTAAATTGGCCATTTTCATTCACTTTTACCCATTTCTCAAATCTTGTGTTTAGGGCCCCTGGAAGCTTGAAAATCACTTTAAACATCTAATTTTATCTCTAAAAGTGATTATCCACGTTCAAATGTGAATTGTCGTTCAAAGACGCAACATTTGAAAATAGACCATTTTTTTCGTTTCTGAAGCATGTCGTAAGGGGGGGTGCTTATCTCTTTCACAAAAAACCAGGCGTTTTTGATTGAACAATAAAGGACTCGAAATATTATTTTATTCACTTCCCGTGGAGGAGAAACACTTTTTAAGGCCGCAGAGTGAGTAAATTGGCCATTTTCATTCACTTTTACCCATTCCTCAAATCTCGTGTTTCAGGCCCCTGGAAGCATGAAAATCCCTTTAAACATCTCAATTTATCTTTAAACATGATTTTCCATGTACAAATGTGAATTGTAGTTCAAAGAGGCAACATTTGAAAACGGACCATTTTTTAGTTTCTGAAGCATGTCGTAAGGGGGGGTGGTTATCTCTTTCGTCAAAAATCGGGCGTTTTCGCTTGAACAATAAAGGCCTACAAATGTTATTTAATTCACTTCCCGTGGAGGAGAAACACTTTTTAAGGCCTCAGAGTGAGTAAATTGGCCATATTCATTCACTTTTACCCTTTTCTCAAATCTTGTGTTTAGGGCCCCTGGAAGCTTGAAAATCACTTTAAACATCTAATTTTATCTCTAAAAGTGATTATCCACGTACAAATGTGAATTGTCGTTCAAAGACGCAACATTTGAAAATGGACTATTTTTTTCGTTTCTGAAGCATGTCGTAAGGGGGGGTGGTTATCTCTTTCACCAAAAAACAGGCGTTTTTGATTGAACAATAAAGGCCTCGAAACATTATTTTATTCACTTCCCGTGGAGGAGAAACACTTTTTAAGGCCTCAGAATGAGTAAATTGGCCATTTTCATTCACTTTTAGCCATTCCTCAAATCTCGTGTTTAAGGCCCCTGGAAGCATGAAAATCACTTTAAACATCTCAATTCATCTTTAAAAGTGATTTTCCACGTACAAATGTGAATTGTAGTTCAAAGAGGCGACATTTGAAAACGGACCATTTTTTTTTGTTTCTGAAGCATGTCGTAAGGGGGGGTGGTTATCTCTTTCATCAAAAATCAGGCGTTTTTGATTGAACAATAAAGGCCTACAAATGTTATTTAATTCACTTTCTGGGGTGGAGAAAAACTTTTTAAGGCCTCAGAGTGAATAAATTGGCCATTTTCATTCACATTTACCCATTCCTCAAATCTTGTGTTTAGGGCCCCTGGAAGCTTGAAAATCACTTTAAACATCTAATTTCATCTCTAAAAGTGATTATCCACGTACAAATGTGAATTGTAGTTCAAAGACGAAACATTTGAAAATGGACCATTTTTTTCGTTTCTGACGCATGTCGTAAGGGGGGGTGGTTATCTCTTTCACCAAAAAACGGCCATTTTTGATTGAACAATAAAGGCCTCCAAATGTTATTTTATTCACTTCCCGTGGAGGAGAAACACTTTTTAAGGCCGCAGAGAGAGTAAATTGGCCATTTTCATTCACGTTTACCCATTTCTCAAATCTTGTGTTTAGGGCCCCTGGAAGCTTGAAAATCACTTTAAACATCTCATTTTATCTCTAAAAGTGATTATCCACGTACAATGTTAATTGGAGTTCAAAGAGGCAAAATTTGAAAACGGACCATTTTTTTAGTTTCTGAAGCATGTCGTAAGGGGGGTGGTTATCTCTTTCGTCAAAAATCGGGCGTTTTGCTTGAACAATAAATGCCTACAAATTTTATTTTATTCACTTCCCGTGGAGGAGAAACACTTTTTATGGCCTCAGAGTGAGTAAATTGGCCATTTTCATTCACTTTTACCCATTTCTCAAATCTTGTGTTTAGGGCCCCTGGAAGCTTGAAAATCACTTTAAACATCTAATTTTATCTCTAAAAGTGATTATCCACGTACAAATGTGAATTGTCGTTCAAAGACGCAACATTTGAAAATAGACCATGTTTTTCGTTTCTGAGGCATGTCGTAAGGGGGGGTGGTTATCTCTTTCGTCAAAAATCGGGCGTTTTCGCTTGAACAATAAATGCCTACAAATGTTATTTAATTCACTTCCCATGGAGGAGAAACACTTGTTAAGGCCTCAGAGTGAGTAAATTGGCCATTTTCATTCACTTTTAACCATTTCTCAAATCTTGTGTTTAGGGCCCCTGGAAGCTTGAAAATCACTTTAAACATCTCAATTGATCTTTAAACATGATTTTCCATGTACAAATGTGAATTGTAGTTCAAAGAGGCAACATTTGAAAACGGACCATTTTTTTAGTTTCTGAAGCATGTCGTAAGGGGGGTGGTTATCTCTTTCGTCAAAAATCGGGCGTTTTCGCTTGAACAATAAAGGCCTACAAATGTTATTTAATTCACTTCCCGTGGAGGAGAAGCACTTTTTAAGGCCTCAGAGTGAGTAAATTGGCCATTTTCATTCACTTTTACCCTTTTCTCAAATCTTGTGTTTAGGGCCCCTGGAAGCTTGAAAATCACTTTAAACATCTAATTTTATCTCTAAAAGTGATTATCCACGTACAATGTTAATTGTAGTTCAAAGAGGCAAAATTTGAAAATGGACCATTTTTTTAGTTTCTGAAGCATGTCGTAAGGGGGGGTGCTTATCTCTTTCACAAAAAAACAGGCGTTTTTGATTGAACAATAAAGGCCTCAAAATAATATTTTATTCACTTCCCGTGGAGGAGAAACCCTTTTTAAGGCCGCAGAGTGAGTAAATTGGCCATTTTCATTCACTTTTACCCATTCCTCAAATCTCGTGTTTCAGGCCCCTGGAAGCATGAAAATCACTTTAAACATCTCAATTTATCTTTAAACATGATTTTCCATGTACAAATGTGAATTGTAGTTCAGAGAGGCAACATTTGAAAACGGACCATTTTTTTAGTTTCTGAAGCATGTCGTAAGGGGGGTGGTTATCTCTTTCGTCAAAAATCGGGCGTTTTCGCTTGAACAATAAAGGCCTACAAATGTTATTTAATTCACTTCCCGTGGAGGAGAAACACTTTTTAAGGCCTCAGAGTGAGTAAATTGGCCATTTTCATTCACTTTTACCCATTTCTGAAATCTTGTGTTTAGGGCCCCTGGAAGCTTGAAAATCACTTTAAACATCTAATTTTATCTCTAAAAGTGATTATCCACGTACAAATGTGAATTGTCGTTCAAAGACGCAACATTTGAAAGTGGACCATTTTTTTCGTTTCTGAAGCATGTCGTAAGGGGGGGTGGTTATCTCTTTCACAAAAAAACAGGCGTTTTTGATTGAACAATAAAGGCCTCGAAATATTATTTTATTCACTTCCCGTGGAGGAGAAACACTTTTTAAGGCCGCAGAGTGAGTAAATTGGCCATTTTCATTCACTTTTACCCATTCCTCAAATCTCGTGTTTCAGGCCCCTGGAAGCATGAAAATCACTTTAAACATCTCAATTTATCTTTAAACATGATTTTCCATGTACAAATGTGAATTGTAGTTCAAAGAGGCAACATTTGAAAACGGACCATTTTTTTAGTTTCTGAAGCATGTCGTAAGGGGGGGTGGTTATCTCTTTCGTCAAAAATCGGGCGTTTTCGCTTGAACAATAAAGGCCTACAAATGTTATTTAATTCACTTCCCATGGAGGAGAAACACTTTTTAAGGCCTCAGAGTGAGTAAATTGGCCATTTTCATTCACTTTTACCCATTTCTCAAATCTTGTGTTTAGGGCCCCTGGAAGCTTGAAAATCACTTTAAACATCTCAATTTATCTTTAAACATGATTTTCCATGTACAAATGTGAATTGTAGTTCAAAGAGGCAACATTTGAAAACGGACCATTTTTTTAGTTTCTGAAGCATGTCGTAAGGGGGGTGGTTATCTCTTTCGTCAAAAATCGGGCGATTTCGCTTGAACAATAAAGGCCTACAAATGTTATTTCATTCACTTCCCGTGGAGGAGAAACACTTTTTAAGGCCTCAGAGTGAGTAAATTGGCCATTTTCATTCACTTTTACCCATTTCTCAAATCTTGTGTTTAGGGCCCCTGGAAGCTTGAAAATCACTTTAAACATCTAATTTTATCTCTAAAAGTGATTATCCACGTACAAATGTGAATTGTCGTTCAAAGACGCAACATTTGAAAGTGGACCATTTTGTTCGTTTCTGAAGCATGTCGTAAGGGGGGGTGGTTATCTCTTTCACAAAAAAACAGGCGTTTTTGATTGAACAATAAAGGCCTCAAAATATTATTTTATTCACTTCCCGTGGAGGAGAAACACTTTTTAAGGCCGCAGAGTGAGTAAATTTGCCATTTTGATTCACTTTTACCCATTCCTCAAATCTCGTGTTTCAGGCCCCTGGAAGCATGAAAATCACTTTAAACATCTCAATTTATCTTTAAACATGATTTTCCATGTACAAATGTGAATTGTAGTTCAAAGAGGCAACATTTAAAAACGGACCATTTTTTTAGTTTCTGAAGCATGTCGTAAGGGGGGGTGGTTATCTCTTTCGTCAAAAATCGGGCGTTTTCGCTTGAACAATAAAGGCCTACAAATGTTATTTAATTCACTTCCCGTGGAGGAGAAGCACTTTTTAAGGCCTCAGAGTGAGTAAATTGGCCATTTTCATTCACTTTTACCCTTTTCTCAAATCTTGTGTTTAGGGCCCCTGGAAGCTTGAAAATCACTTTAAACATCTCAATTCATCTTTAAAAGTGATTTTCCATGTACAAATGTGAATTGTAGTTCAAAGAGGCAACATTTGAAAACGGACCATTTTTTTAGTTTCTGAAGCATGTCGTAAGGGGGGGTGGTTATCTCTTTCGTCAAAAATCGGGCGTTTTCGCTTGAACAATAAATGCCTACAAATGTTATTTAATTCACTTCCCATGGAGGAGAAACACTTTTTAAGGCCTCAGAGTGAGTAAATTGGCCATTTTCATTCACTTTTACCCATTTCTCAAATCTTGTGTTTAGGGCCCCTAGAAGCTTGAAAATCACTTTAAACATCTCAATTTATCTTTAAACATGATTTTCCATGTACAAATGTGAATTGTAGTTCAAAGAGGCAACATTTGAAAACGGACCATTTTTTTAGTTTCTGAAGCATGTCGTAAGGGGGGGTGGTTATCTCTTTCGTCAAAAATCGGGCGATTTCGCTTGAACAATAAAGGCCTACAAATGTTATTTAATTCACTTCTCGTGGAGGAGAAACACTTTTTAAGGCCTCAGAGTGAGTAAATTGGCCATTTTCATTCACTTTTACCCATTTCTCAAATCTTGTGTTTAGGGCCCCTGGAAGCTTGAAAATCACTTTAAACATCTAATTTTATCTCTAAAAGTGATTATCCACGTACAAATGTGAATTGTCGTTCAAAGACGCAACATTTGAAAGTGGACCATTTTGTTTGTTTCTGAAGCATGTCGTAAGGGGGGGTGGTTATCTCTTTCACAAAAAAACAGGCGTTTTTGATTGAACAATAAAGGCCTCGAAATATTATTTTATTCACTTCCCGTGGAGGAGAAACACTTTTTAAGGCCGCAGAGTGAGTAAATTGGCCATTTTCATTCACTTTTACCCATTCCTCAAATCTCGTGTTTCAGGCCCCTGGAAGCATGAAAATCACTTTAAACATCTCAATTTATCTTTAAACATGATTTTCCATGTACAAATGTGAATTGTAGTTCAAAGAGGCAACATTTGAAAACGGACCATTTTTTTAGTTTCTGAAGCATGTCGTAAGGGGGGGTGGTTATCTCTTTCGTCAAAAATCGGGCGTTTTCGCTTGAACAATAAAGGCCTACAAATGTTATTTAATTCACTTCCCGTGGAGGAGAAGCACTTTTTAAGGCCTCAGAGTGAGTAAATTGGCCATTTTCATTCACTTTTACCCTTTTCTCAAATCTTGTGTTTAGGGCCCCTGGAAGCTTGAAAATCACTTAAAACATCTAATTTTATCTCTAAAAGTGATTATCCACGTACAAATGTGAATTGTCGTTCAAAGACGCAACATTTGAAAATGGACTATTTTTTTCGTTTCTGAAGCATGTCGTAAGGGGGGGTGGTTATCTCTTTCACCAAAAAACAGGCGTTTTTGATTGAACAATAAAGGCCTCGAAACATTATTTTATACTTCCCGTGGAGGAGAAACACTTTTTAAGGCCTCAGAATGAGTAAATTGGCCATTTTCATTCACTTTTAGCCATTCCTCAAATCTCGTGTTTAAGGCCCCTGGAAGCATGAAAATCACTTTAAACATCTCAATTCATCTTTAAAAGTGATTTTCCATGTACAAATGTGAATTGTAGTTCAAAGAGGCGACATTTGAAAACGGACCATTTTTTTTTGTTTCTGAAGCATGTCGTAAGGGGGGGTGGTTATCTCTTTCATCAAAAATCGGGCGTTTTTGATTGAACAATAAAGGCCTACAAATGTTATTTAATTCACTTTCTGGGGTGGAGAAAAACTTTTTAAGGCCTCAGAGTGAATAAATTGGCCATTTCCATTCACATTTACCCATTCCTCAAATCTTGTGTTTAGGGCCCCTGGAAGCTTGAAAATCACTTTAAACATCTAATTTTATCTCTAAAAGTGATTATCCACGTACAAATGTGAATTGTCGTTCAAAGACGCGACATTTGAAAATGGACTATTTTTTTCGTTTCTGAAGCATGTCGTAAGGGGGGGTGGTTATCTCTTTCACCAAAAAACAGGCGTTTTTGATTGAACAATAAAGGCCTCCAAATGTTATTTTATTCACTTCCCGTGGAGGAGAAACACTTTTTAAGGCCGCAGAGAGAGTAAATTGGCCATTTTCATTCACGTTTACCCATTTCTCAAATCTTGTGTTTAGGGCCCCTGGAAGCTTGAAAATCACTTTAAACATCTCATTTTATCTCTAAAAGTGATTATCCACGTACAATGTTAATTGTAGTTCAAAGAGGCAAAATTTGAAAACGGACCATTTTTTTAGTTTCTGAAGCATGTCGTAAGGGGGGTGGTTATCTCTTTCGTCAAAAATCGGGCGTTTTGCTTGAACAATAAATGCCTACAAATTTTATTTTATTCACTTCCCGTGGAGGAGAAACACTTTTTATGGCCTCAAAGTGAGTAAATTGGCCATTTTCATTCACTTTTACCCATTTCTCAAATCTTGTGTTTAGGGCCCCTGGAAGCTTGAAAATCACTTTAAACATCTCATTTTATCTCTAAAAGTGATTATCCACGTACAAATGTGAATTGTCGTTCAAAGACGCAACATTTGAAAATGGACCATTTTTTTCGTTTCTGAAGCATGTCGTAAGGGGGGGTGCTTATCTCTTTCACAAAAAAACAGGCGTTTTTGATTGAACAATAAAGGCCTCGAAATAATATTTTATTCACTTCCGGTGGAGGAGAAACACTTTTTAAGGCCGCAGAGTGAGTAAATTGGCCATTTTCATTCACTTTTACCCATTCCTCAAATCTCGTGTTTCAGGCCCCTGGAAGCATGAAAATCACTTTAAACATCTCAATTTATCTTTAAACATGATTTTCCATGTACAAATGTGAATTGTAGTTCAAAGAGGCAACATTTGAAAACGGACCATTTTTTTAGTTTCTGAAGCATGTCGTAAGGGGGGGTGGTTATCTCTTTCGTCAAAAATCGGGCGTTTTCGCTTGAACAATAAATGCCTACAAATGTTATTTAATTCACTTCCCATGGAGGAGAAACACTTTTTAAGGCCTCAGAGTGAGTAAATTGGCCATTTTCATTCACTTTTACCCATTTCTCAAATCTTGTGTTTAGGGCCCCTGGAAGCTTGAAAATCACTTTAAACATCTCAATTTATCTTTAAACATGATTTTCCATGTACAAATGTGAATTGTAGTTCAAAGAGGCAACATTTGAAAACGGACCATTTTTTTAGTTTCTGAAGCATGTCGTAAGGGGGGGTGGTTATCTCTTTCGTCAAAAATCGGGCGATTTTGCTTGAACAATAAAGGCCTACAAATGTTATTTAATTCACTTCCCGTGGAGGAGAAACACTTTTTAAGGCCTCAGAGTGAGTAAATTGGCCATTTTCATTCACTTTTACCCATTTCTCAAATCTTGTGTTTAGGGCCCCTGGAAGCTTGAAAATCACTTTAAACATCTAATTTTATCTCTAAAAGTGATTATCCACATACAAATGTGAATTATCATTCAAAGACGCGACATTTGAAAATGGACAATTTTTTTCGTTTCTGAAGCATGTCGTAAGGGGGGGTGGTTATCTCTTTCACCAAAAAACAGGTGTTTTTGATTGAACAATAAAGGCCTCCAAATGTTATTTAATTCACTTCCCGTGGAGGAGAAACACTTTTTAAGGCCTCAGAGTGAGTAAATTGGCCATTTTCATTCACTTTTACCCATTTCTCAAATCTTGTGTTTAGGGCCCCTGGAAGCTTGAAAATCACTTTAAACATCTAATTTTATCTCTAAAAGTGATTATCCACGTACAAATGTGAATTGTCGTTCAAAGACACGACATTTGAAAATGGACTATTTTTTTCGTTTCTGAAGCATGTCGTAAGGGGGGGTGGTTATCTCTTTCACCAAAAAACAGGCGTTTTTGATTGAACAATAAAGGCCTCCAAATGTTATTTTATTCACTTCCCGTGGAGGAGAAACACTTTTTAAGGCCGCAGAGAGAGTAAATTGGCCATTTTCATTCACGTTTACCCATTTCTCAAATCTTGTGTTTAGGGCCCCTGGAAGCTTGAAAATCACTTTAAACATCTCATTTTATCTCTAAAAGTGATTATCCACGTACAATGTTAATTGTAGTTCAAAGATGCAAAATTTGAAAACGGACCATTTTTTTAGTTTCTGAAGCATGTCGTAAGGGGGGTGGTTATCTATTTCGTCAAAAATCGGGCGTTTTGCTTGAACAATAAATGCCTACAAATTTTATTTTATTCACTTCCCGTGGAGGAGAAACACTTTTTATGGCCTCAGAGTGAGTAAATTGGCCATTTTCATTCACTTTTACCCATTTCTCAAATCTTGTGTTTAGGGCCCCTGGAAGCTTGAAAATCACTTTAAACATCTAATTTTATCTCTAAAAGTGATTATCCACGTACAAATGTGAATTGTCGTTCAAAGACGCAACATTTGAAAGTGGACCATTTTTTTCGTTTCTGAAGCATGTCGTAAGGGGGGGTGGTTATCTCTTTCACAAAAAAACAGGCGTTTTTGATTGAACAATAAAGGCCTCGAAATATTATTTTATTCACTTCCCGTGGAGGAGAAACACTTTTTAAGGCCGCAGAGTGAGTAAATTGGCCATTTTCATTCACTTTTACCCATTCCTCAAATCTCGTGTTTCAGGCCCCTGGAAGCATGAAAATCACTTTAAACATCTCAATTTATCTTTAAACATGATTTTCCATGTACAAATGTGAATTGTAGTTCAAAGAGGCAACATTTGAAAACGGACCATTTTTTTAGTTTCTGAAGCATGTCGTAAGGGGGGGTGGTTATCTCTTTCGTCAAAAATCGGGCGTTTTCGCTTGAACAATAAAGGCCTACAAATGTTATTTAATTCACTTCCCGTGGAGGAGAAACACTTTTTAAAGCCTCAGAGTGAGTAAATTGGCCATTTTCATTCACTTTTACCCTTTTCTCAAATCTTGTGTTTAGGGCCCCTGGAAGCTTGAAAATCACTTTAAACATCTAATTTTATCTCTAAAATTGATTATCCACGTACAAATGTGAATTGTCGTTCAAAGACGCAACATTTGAAAATAGACCATGTTTTTCGTTTCTGAGGCATGTCGTAAGGGGGGGTGGTTATCTCTTTCGTCAAAAATCGGGCGTTTTCGCTTGAACAATAAATGCCTACAAATGTTATTTAATTCACTTCCCATGGAGGAGAAACACTTGTTAAGGCCTCAGAGTGAGTAAATTGGCCATTTTCATTCACTTTTAACCATTTCTCAAATCTTGTGTTTAGGGCCCCTGGAAGCTTGAAAATCACTTTAAACATCTCAATTTATCTTTAAACATGATTTTCCATGTACAAATGTGAACTGTAGTTCAAAGAGGCAACATTTGAAAACGGACCATTTTTTTAGTTTCTGAAGCATGTCGTAAGGGGGGGTGGTTATCTCTTTCGTCAAAAATCGGGCGATTTCGCTTGAACAATAAAGGCCTACAAATGTTATTTAATTCACTTCCCGTGGAGGAGAAACACTTTTTAAGGCCTCAGAGTGAGTAAATTGGCCATTTTCATTCACTTTTACCCATTTCTCAAATCTTGTGTTTAGGGCCCCTGGAAGCTTGAAAATCACTTTAAACATCTAATTTTATCTCTAAAAGTGATTATCCACGTACAAATGTGAATTGTCGTTCAAAGACGCAACATTTGAAAGTCGACCATTTTGTTCGTTTCTGAAGCATGTCGTAAGGGGGGGTGGTTATCTCTTTCACAAAAAAACAGGCGTTTTTGATTGAACAATAAAGGCCTCGAAATATTATTTTATTCACTTCCCGTGGAGGAGAAACACTTTTTAAGGCCGCAGAGTGAGTAAATTGGCCATTTTCATTCACTTTTACCCATTCCTCAAATCTCGTGTTTCAGGCCCCTGGAAGCATGAAAATCACTTTAAACATCTCAATTTATCTTTAAACATGATTTTCCATGTACAAATGTGAATTGTAGTTCAAAGAGGCAACATTTGAAAACGGACCATTTTTTTAGTTTCTGAAGCATGTCGTAAGGGGGGGTGGTTATCTCTTTCGTCAAAAATCGGGCGTTTTCGCTTGAACAATAAAGGCCTACAAATGTTATTTAATTCACTTCCCGTGGAGGAGAAACACTTTTTAAGGCCTCAGAGTGAGTAAATTGGCCATTTTCATTCACTTTTACCCTTTTCTCAAATCTTGTGTTTAGGGCCCCTGGAAGCTTGAAAATCACTTTAAACATCTAATTTTATCTCTAAAAGTGATTATCCACGTACAATGTTAATTGTAGTTCAAAGAGGCAAAATTTGAAAACGGACCATTTTTTTAGTTTCTGAAGCATGTCGTAAGGGGGGGTGCTTATCTCTTTCACAAAAAAACAGGCGTTTTTGATTGAACAATAAAGGCCTCGAAATATTATTTTATTCACTTCCCGTGGAGGAGAAACCCTTTTTAAGGCCGCAGAGTGAGTAAATTGGCCATTTTCATTCACTTTTACCCATTCCTCAAATCTCGTGTTTCAGGCCCCTGGAAACATGAAAATCACTTTAAACATCTCAATTTATCTTTAAACATGATTTTCCATGTACAAATGTGAATTGTAGTTCAGAGAGGCAACATTTGAAAACGGACCATTTTTTTAGTTTCTGAAGCATGTCGTAAGGGGGGTGGTTATCTCTTTCGTCAAAAATCGGGCGTTTTCGCTAGAACAATAAAGGCCTACAAATGTTATTTAATTCACTTCCCGTGGAGGAGAAACACTTTTTAAGGCCTCAGAGTGAGTAAATTGGCCATTTTCATTCACTTTTACCCATTTCTGAAATCTTGTGTTTAGGGCCCCTGGAAGCTTGAAAATCACTTTAAACATCTAATTTTATCTCTAAAAGTGATTATCCACGTACAAATGTGAATTGTCGTTCAAAGACGCAACATTTGAAAGTGGACCATTTTTTTCGTTTCTGAAGCATGTCGTAAGGGGGGGTGGTTATCTCTTTCACAAAAAAACAGGCGTTTTTGATTGAACAATAAAGGCCTCGAAATATTATTTTATTCACTTCCCGTGGAGGAGAAACACTTTTTAAGGCCGCAGAGTGAGTAAATTGGCCATTTTCATTCACTTTTACCCATTCCTCAAATCTCGTGTTTCAGGCCCCTGGAAGCATGAAAATCACTTTAAACATCTCAATTTATCTTTAAACATGATTTTCCATGTACAAATGTGAATTGTAGTTCAAAGAGGCAACATTTGAAAACGGACCATTTTTTTAGTTTCTGAAGCATGTCGTAAGGGGGGGTGGTTATCTCTTTCGTCAAAAATCGGGCGTTTTCGCTTGAACAATAAAGGCCTACAAATGTTATTTAATTCACTTCCCGTGGAGGAGAAACACTTTTTAAAGCCTCAGAGTGAGTAAATTGGCCATTTTCATTCACTTTTACCCTTTTCTCAAATCTTGTGTTTAGGGCCCCTGGAAGCTTGAAAATCACTTTAAACATCTCAATTTATCTTTAAACATGATTTTCCATGTACAAATGTGAATTGTAGTTCAAAGAGGCAACATTTGAAAACAGACCATTTTTTTAGTTTCTGAAGCATGTCGTAAGGGGGGGTGGTTATCTCTTTCATCAAAAATCCGGCGTTTTCGCTTGAACAATAAAGGCCTACAAATGTTATTTAATTCACTTCCCGTGGAGGAGAAACACTTTTTAAGGCCTCAGAGTGAGTAAATTGGCCATTTTCATTCACTTTTATCCTTTTCTCAAATCTTGTGTTTAGGGCCCCTGGAAGCTTGAAAATCACTTTAAACATCTAATTTTATCTCTAAAAGTGATTGTCCACGTACAAATGTGAATTGTCATTCAAAGACGCAACATTTGAAAGTGGACCATTTTGTTCGTTTCTGAAGCATGTCGTAAGGGGGGGTGGTTATCTCTTTCACAAAAAAACAGGCGTTTTTGATTGAACAATAAAGGCCTCGAAATATTATTTTATTCACTTCCCGTGGAGGAGAAACACTTTTTAAGGCCGCAGAGTGAGTAAATTGGCCATTTTCATTCACTTTTACCCATTCCTCAAATCTCGTGTTTCAGGCCCCTGGAAGCATGAAAATCACTTTAAACATCTCAATTTATCTTTAAACATGATTTTCCATGTACAAATGTGAATTGTAGTTCAAAGAGGCAACATTTGAAAACGGACCATTTTTTTAGTTTCTGAAGCATGTCGTAAGGGGGGGTGGTTATCTCTTTCGTCAAAAATCGGGCGTTTTCGCTTGAACAATAAAGGCCTACAAATGTTATTTAATTCACTTCCCGTGGAGGAGAAACACTTTTTAAGGCCTCAGAGTGAGTAAATTGGCCATTTTCATTCACTTTTACCCTTTTCTCAAATCTTGTGTTTAGGGCCCCTGGAAGCTTGAAAATCACTTTAAACATCTAATTTTATCTCTAAAAGTGATTATCCACGTACAATGTTAATTGTAGTTCAAAGAGGCAAAATTTGAAAACGGACCATTTTTTTAGTTTCTGAAGCATGTCGTAAGGGGGGGTGCTTATCTCTTTCACAAAAAAACAGGCGTTTTTGATTGAACAATAAAGGCCTCGAAATATTATTTTATTCACTTCCCGTGGAGGAGAAACCCTTTTTAAGGCCGCAGAGTGAGTAAATTGGCCATTTTCATTCACTTTTACCCATTCCTCAAATCTCGTGTTTCAGGCCCCTGGAAGCATGAAAATCACTTTAAACATCTCAATTTATCTTTAAACATGATTTTCCATGTACAAATGTGAATTGTAGTTCAAAGAGGCAACATTTGAAAACGGACCATTTTTTTAGTTTCTGAAGCATGTCGTAAGGGGCGGTGGTTATCTCTTTCGTCAAAAATCGGGCGTTTTCGCTTGAACAATAAAGGCCTACAAATGTTATTTAATTCACTTCCCGTGGAGGAGAAACACTTTTTAAAGCCTCAGAGTGAGTAAATTGGCCATTTTCATTCACTTTTACCCTTTTCTCAAATCTTGTGTTTAGGGCCCCTGGAAGCTTGAAAATCACTTTAAACATCTCAATTTATCTTTAAACATGATTTTCCATGTACAAATGTGAATTGTAGTTCAAAGAGGCAACATTTGAAAACGGACCATTTTTTTAGTTTCTGAAGCATGTCGTAAGGGGGGGTGGTTATCTCTTTCATCAAAAATCCGGCGTTTTCGCTTGAACAATAAAGGCCTACAAATGTTATTTAATTCACTTCCCGTGGAGGAGAAACACTTTTTAAGGCCTCAGAGTGAGTAAATTGGCCATTTTCATTCACTTTTATCCTTTTCTCAAATCTTGTGTTTAGGGCCCCTGGAAGCTTGAAAATCACTTTAAACATCTAATTTTATCTCTAAAAGTGATTATCCACGTACAAATGTGAATTGTCGTTCAAAGACGCAACATTTGAAAATGGACTATTTTTTTAGTTTCTGAAGCATGTCGTAAGGGGGGGTGGTTATCTCTTTCACCAAAAAACAGGCGTTTTTGATTGAACAATAAAGGCCTCGAAACCTTATTTTATTCACTTCCCGTGGAGGAGAAACACTTTTTAAGGCCTCAGAATGAGTAAATTGGCCATTTTCATTCACTTTTAGCCATTCCTCAAATCTCGTGTTTAAGGCCCCTGGAAGCATGAAAATCACTTTAAACATCTCAATTTATCTTTAAACATGATTTTCCATGTACAAATGTGAATTGTAGTTCAAAGAGGCAACATTTGAAAACGGACCATTTTTTTAGTTTCTGAAGCATGTCGTAAGGGGGGTGGTTATCTCTTTCGTCAAAAATCGGGCGTTTTCGCTTGAACAATAAATGCCTACAAATGTTATTTAATTCACTTCCCATGGAGGAGAAACACTTTTTAAGGCCTCAGAGTGAGTAAATTGGCCATTTTCATTCACTTTTACCCATTTCTCAAATCTTGTGTTTAGGGCCCCTGGAAGCTTGAAAATCACTTTAAACATCTCAATTTATCTTTAAACATGATTTTCCATGTACAAATGTGAATTGTAGTTCAAAGAGGCAACATTTGAAAACGGACCATTTTTTTAGTTTCTGAAGCATGTCGTAAGGGGGGTGGTTATCTCTTTCGTCAAAAATCGGGCGATTTCGCTTGAACAATAAAGGCCTACAAATGTTATTTAATTCACTTCCCGTGGAGGAGAAACACTTTTTAAGGCCTCAGAGTGAGTAAATTGGCCATTTTCATTCACTTTTACCCATTTCTCAAATCTTGTGTTTAGGGCCCCTGGAAGCTTGAAAATCACTTTAAACATCTAATTTTATCTCTAAAAGTGATTATCCACGTACAAATGTGAATTGTCGTTCAAAGACGCAACATTTGAAAGTGGACCATTTTGTTTGTTTCTGAAGCATGTCGTAAGGGGGGGTGGTTATCTCTTTCACAAAAAAACAGGCGTTTTTGATTGAACAATAAAGGCCTCGAAATATTATTTTATTCACTTCCCGTGGAGGAGAAACACTTTTTAAGGCCGCAGAGTGAGTAAATTGGCCATTTTCATTCACTTTTACCCATTCCTCAAATCTCGTGTTTCAGGCCCCTGGAAGCATGAAAATCACTTTAAACATCTCAATTTATCTTTAAACATGATTTTCCATGTACAAATGTGAATTGTAGTTCAAAGAGGCAACATTTGAAAACGGACCATTTTTTTAGTTTCTGAAGCATGTCGTAAGGGGGGGTGGTTATCTCTTTCGTCAAAAATCGGGCGTTTTCGCTTGAACAATAAATTCCTACAAATGTTATTTAATTCACTTCCCGTGGAGGAGAAGCACTTTTTAAGGCCTCAGAGTGAGTAAATTGGCCATTTTCATTCACTTTTACCCTTTTCTCAAATCTTGTGTTTAGGGCCCCTGGAAGCTTGAAAATCACTTAAAACATCTAATTTTATCTCTAAAAGTGATTATCCACGTACAAATGTGAATTGTCGTTCAAAGACGCAACATTTGAAAATGGACTATTTTTTTCGTTTCTGAAGCATGTCGTAAGGGGGGGTGGTTATCTCTTTCACCAAAAAACAGGCGTTTTTGATTGAACAATAAAGGCCTCGAAACAATATTTTATACTTCCCGTGGAGGAGAAACACTTTTTAAGGCCTCAGAATGAGTAAATTGGCCATTTTCATTCACTTTTAGCCATTCCTCAAATCTCGTGTTTAAGGCCCCTGGAAGCATGAAAATCACTTTAAACATCTCAATTCATCTTTAAAAGTGATTTTCCATGTACAAATGTGAATTGTAGTTCAAAGAGGCGACATTTGAAAACGGACCATTTTTTTTTGTTTCTGAAGCATGTCGTAAGGGGGGGTGGTTATCTCTTTCATCAAAAATCGGGCGTTTTTGATTGAACAATAAAGGCCTACAAATGTTATTTAATTCACTTTCTGGGGTGGAGAAAAACTTTTTAAGGCCTCAGAGTGAATAAATTGGCCATTTCCATTCACATTTACCCATTCCTCAAATCTTGTGTTTAGGGCCCCTGGAAGCTTGAAAATCACTTTAAACATCTAATTTTATCTCTAAAAGTGATTATCCACGTACAAATGTGAATTGTCGTTCAAAGACGCGACATTTGAAAATGGACTATTTTTTTCGTTTCTGAAGCATGTCGTAAGGGGGGGTGGTTATCTCTTTCACCAAAAAACAGGCGTTTTTGATTGAACAATAAAGGCCTCCAAATGTTATTTTATTCACTTCCCGTGGAGGAGAAACACTTTTTAAGGCCGCAGAGAGAGTAAATTGGCCATTTTCATTCACGTTTACCCATTTCTCAAATCTTGTGTTTAGGGCCCCTGGAAGCTTGAAAATCACTTTAAACATCTCATTTTATCTCTAAAAGTGATTATCCACGTACAATGTTAATTGTAGTTCAAAGAGGCAAAATTTGAAAACGGACCATTTTTTTAGTTTCTGAAGCATGTCGTAAGGGGGGTGGTTATCTCTTTCGTCAAAAATCGGGTGTTTTGCTTGAACAATAAATGCCTACAAATTTTATTTTATTCACTTCCCGTGGAGGAGAAACACTTTTTATGGCCTCAAAGTGAGTAAATTGGCCATTTTCATTCACTTTTACCCATTTCTCAAATCTTGTGTTTAGGGCCCCTGGAAGCTTGAAAATCACTTTAAACATCTCATTTTATCTCTAAAAGTGATTATCCACGTACAAATGTGAATTGTCGTTCAAAGACGCAACATTTGAAAATGGACCATTTTTTTCGTTTCTGAAGCATGTCGTAAGGGGGGGGTGCTTATCTCTTTCACAAAAAAACAGGCGTTTTTGATTGAACAATAAAGGCCTCGAAATAATATTTTATTCACTTCCGGTGGAGGAGAAACACTTTTTAAGGCCGCAGAGTGAGTAAATTGGCCATTTTCATTCACTTTTACCCATTCCTCAAATCTCGTGTTTCAGGCCCCTGGAAGCATGAAAATCACTTTAAACATCTCAATTTATCTTTAAACATGATTTTCCATGTACAAATGTGAATTGTAGTTCAAAGAGGCAACATTTGAAAACGGACCATTTTTTTAGTTTCTGAAGCATGTCGTAAGGGGGGGTGGTTATCTCTTTCGTCAAAAATCGGGCGTTTTCGCTTGAACAATAAATGCCTACAAATGTTATTTAATTCACTTCCCATGGAGGAGAAACACTTTTTAAGGCCTCAGAGTGAGTAAATTGGCCATTTTCATTCACTTTTACCCATTTCTCAAATCTTGTGTTTAGGGCCCCTGGAAGCTTGAAAATCACTTTAAACATCTCAATTTATCTTTAAACATGATTTTCCATGTACAAATGTGAATTGTAGTTCAAAGAGGCAACATTTGAAAACGGACCATTTTTTTAGTTTCTGAAGCATGTCGTAAGGGGGGGTGGTTATCTCTTTCACAAAAAAACAGGCGTTTTTGATTGAACAATAAAGGCCTCGAAATAATATTTTATTCACTTCCCGTGGAGGAGAAACACTTTTTAAGGCCGCAGAGTGAGTAAATTGGCCATTTTCATTCACTTTTACCCATTCCTCAAATCTCGTGTTTCAGGCCCCTGGAAGCATGAAAATCACTTTAAACATCTCAATTTATCTTTAAACATGATTTTCCATGTACAAATGTGAATTGTAGTTCAAAGAGGCAACATTTGAAAACGGACCATTTTTTTAGTTTCTGAAGCATGTCGTAAGGGGGGTGGTTATCTCTTTCGTCAAAAATCGGGCGTTTTCGCT
Source organism: Triturus cristatus (assembly GCF_964204655.1). NCBI lineage: Eukaryota > Metazoa > Chordata > Amphibia > Caudata > Salamandridae > Triturus > Triturus cristatus. The sequence goes on from NC_140595.1 coordinate 178,243,359, forward strand.
TGAACAATAAAGGCCTACAAATGTTATTTAATTCACTTCTTGTGTTTAGGGCCCCTGGAAGCTTGAAAATCACTTTAAACATCTAATTTTATCTCTAAAAGTGATTATCCACGTACAAATGTGAATTGTCGTTCAAAGACGCAACATTTGAAAGTGGACCATTTTTTTCGTTTCTGAAGCATGTCGTAATGGGGGGTGGTTATCTCTTTCACAAAAAAACAGGCGTTTTTGATTGAACAATAAAGGCCTCAAAATATTATTTTATTCACTTCCCGTGGAGGAGAAACACTTTTTAAGGCCGCAGAGTGAGTAAATTGGCCATTTTCATTCACTTTTACCCATTCCTCAAATCTCGTGTTTCAGGCCCCTGGAAGCATGAAAATCACTTTAAACATCTCAATTTATCTTTAAACATGATTTTCCATGTACAAATGTGAATTGTAGTTCAAAGAGGCAACATTTGAAAACGGACCATTTTTTTAGTTTCTGAAGCATGTCGTAAGGGGGGGTGGTTATCTCTTTCGTCAAAAATCGGGCGTTTTCGCTTGAACAATAAAGGCCTACAAATGTTATTTAATTCACTTCCCGTGGAGGAGAAACACTTTTTAAAGCCTCAGAGTGAGTAAATTGGCCATTTTCATTCACTTTTACCCTTTTCTCAAATCTTGTGTTTAGGGCCCCTGGAAGCTTGAAAATCACTTTAAACATCTCAATTTATCTCTAAAAGTGATTATCCACGTACAAATGTGAATTGTCGTTCAAAGACGCAACATTTGAAAATAGACCATGTTTTTCGTTTCTGAGGCATGTCGTAAGGGGGGGTGGTTATCTCTTTCGTCAAAAATCGGGCGTTTTCGCTCGAACAATAAATGCCTACAAATGTTATTTAATTCACTTCCCATGGAGGAGAAACACTTGTTAAGGCCTCAGAGTGAGTAAATTGGCCATTTTCATTCACTTTTAACCATTTCTCAAATCTTGTGTTTAGGGTCCCTGGAAGCTTGAAAATCACTTTAAACATCTCAATTTATCTTTAAACATGATTTTCCATGTACAAATGTGAATTGTAGTTCAAAGAGGCAACATTTGAAAACGGACCATTTTTTTAGTTTCTGAAGCATGTCGTAAGGGGGGGTGGTTATCTCTTTCGTCAAAAATCGGGCGATTTCGCTTGAACAATAAAGGCCTACAAATGTTATTTAATTCACTTCCCGTGGAGGAGAAACACTTTTTAAGGCCTCAGAGTGAGTAAATTGGCCATTTTCATTCACTTTTACCCATTTCTCAAATCTTGTGTTTAGGCCCCCTGGAAGCTTGAAAATCAATTTAAACATCTAATTTTATCTCTAAAAGTGATTATCCACGTACAAATGTGAATTGTCGTTCAAAGACGCAACATGTGAAAGTGGACCATTTTGTTCGTTTCTGAAGCATGTCGTAAGGGGGGGTGGTTATCTCTTTCACAAAAAAACAGGCGTTTTTGATTGAACAATAAAGGCCTCGAAATAATATTTTATTCACTTCCCGTGGAGGAGAAACACTTTTTAAGGCCGCAGAGTGAGTAAATTTGCCATTTTCATTCACTTTTACCCATTCCTCAAATCTCGTGTTTCAGGCCCCTGGAAGCATGAAAATCACTTTAAACATCTCAATTTATCTTTAAACATGATTTTCCATGTACAAATGTGAATTGTAGTTCAAAGAGGCAACATTTGAAAACGGACCATTTTTTTAGTTTCTGAAGCATGTCGTAAGGGGGGGTGGTTATCTCTTTCGTCAAAAATCGGGCGTTTTCGCTTGAACAATAAAGGCCTACAAATGTTATTTAATTCACTTCCCGTGGAGGAGAAACACTTTTTAAGGCCTCAGAGTGAGTAAATTGGCCATTTTCATTCACTTTTACCCTTTTCTCAAATCTTGTGTTTAGGGCCCCTGGAAGCTTGAAAATCACTTTAAACATCTAATTTTATCTCTAAAAGTGATTATCCACGTACAATGTTAATTGTAGTTCAAAGAGGCAAAATTTGAAAACGGACCATTTTTTTAGTTTCTGAAGCATGTCGTAAGGGGGGGTGGTTATCTCTTTCGTCAAAAATCGGGCGTTTTCGCTTGAACAATAAATGCCTACAAATGTTATTTAATTCACTTCCCATGGAGGAGAAACACTTTTTAAAGCCTCAGAGTGAGTAAATTGGCCATTTTCATTCACTTTTACCCTTTTCTCAAATCTTGTGTTTAGGGCCCCTGGAAGCTTGAAAATCACTTTAAACATCTAATTTTATCTCTAAAAGTGATTATCCACGTACAAATGTGAATTGTCGTTCAAAGACGCAACATTTGAAAATAGACCATGTTTTTCGTTTCTGAGGCATGTCGTAAGGGGGGGTGGTTATCTCTTTCGTCAAAAATCGGGCGTTTTCGCTTGAACAATAAATGCCTACAAATGTTATTTAATTCACTTCCCATGGAGGAGAAACACTTGTTAAGGCCTCAGAGTGAGTAAATTGGCCATTTTCATTCACTTTTAACCATTTCTCAAATCTTGTGTTTAGGGCCCCTGGAAGCTTGAAAATCACTTTAAACATCTCAATTTATCTTTAAACATGATTTTCCATGTACAAATGTGAATTGTAGTTCAAAGAGGCAACATTTGAAAACGGACCATTTTTTTAGTTTCTGAAGCATGTCGTAAGGGGGGGTGGTTATCTCTTTCGTCAAAAATCGGGCGATTTCGCTTGAACAATAAAGGCCTACAAATGTTATTTAATTCACTTCCCGTGGAGGAGAAACACTTTTTAAGGCCTCAGAGTGAGTAAATTGGCCATTTTCATTCACTTTTACCCATTTCTCAAATCTTGTGTTTAGGGCCCCTGGAAGCTTGAAAATCACTTTAAACATCTAATTTTATCTCTAAAAGTGATTATCCACGTACAAATGTGAATTGTCGTTCAAAGACGCAACATTTGAAAGTCGACCATTTTGTTCGTTTCTGAAGCATGTCGTAAGGGGGGGTGGTTATCTCTTTCACAAAAAAACAGGCGTTTTTGATTGAACAATAAAGGCCTCGAAATATTATTTTATTCACTTCCCGTGGAGGAGAAACACTTTTTAAGGCCGCAGAGTGAGTAAATTGGCCATTTTCATTCACTTTTACCCATTCCTCAAATCTCGTGTTTCAGGCCCCTGGAAGCATGAAAATCACTTTAAACATCTCAATTTATCTTTAAACATGATTTTCCATGTACAAATGTGAATTGTAGTTCAAAGAGGCAACATTTGAAAACGGACCATTTTTTTAGTTTCTGAAGCATGTCGTAAGGGGGGTGGTTATCTCTTTCGTCAAAAATCGGGCGTTTTCGCTTGAACAATAAAGGCCTACAAATGTTATTTAATTCACTTCTTGTGTTTAGGGCCCCTGGAAGCTTGAAAATCACTTTAAACATCTAATTTTATCTCTAAAAGTGATTATCCACGTACAAATGTGAATTGTCGTTCAAAGACGCAACATTTGAAAGTGGACCATTTTTTTCGTTTCTGAAGCATGTCGTAATGGGGGGTGGTTATCTCTTTCACAAAAAAACAGGCGTTTTTGATTGAACAATAAAGGCCTCAAAATATTATTTTATTCACTTCCCGTGGAGGAGAAACACTTTTTAAGGCCGCAGAGTGAGTAAATTGGCCATTTTCATTCACTTTTACCCATTCCTCAAATCTCGTGTTTCAGGCCCCTGGAAGCATGAAAATCACTTTAAACATCTCAATTTATCTTTAAACATGATTTTCCATGTACAAATGTGAATTGTAGTTCAAAGAGGCAACATTTGAAAACGGACCATTTTTTTAGTTTCTGAAGCATGTCGTAAGGGGGGGTGGTTATCTCTTTCGTCAAAAATCGGGCGTTTTCGCTTGAACAATAAAGGCCTACAAATGTTATTTAATTCACTTCCCGTGGAGGAGAAACACTTTTTAAAGCCTCAGAGTGAGTAAATTGGCCATTTTCATTCACTTTTACCCTTTTCTCAAATCTTGTGTTTAGGGCCCCTGGAAGCTTGAAAATCACTTTAAACATCTCAATTTATCTTTAAACATGATTTTCCATGTACAAATGTGAATTGTAGTTCAAAGAGGCAACATTTGAAAACAGACCATTTTTTTAGTTTCTGAAGCATGTCGTAAGGGGGGGTGGTTATCTCTTTCATCAAAAATCCGGCGTTTTCGCTTGAACAATAAAGGCCTACAAATGTTATTTAATTCACTTCCCGTGGAGGAGAAACACTTTTTAAGGCCTCAGAGTGAGTAAATTGGCCATTTTCATTCACTTTTATCCTTTTCTCAAATCTTGTGTTTAGGGCCCCTGGAAGCTTGAAAATCACTTTAAACATCTAATTTTATCTCTAAAAGTGATTATCCACGTACAAATGTGAATTGTCGTTCAAAGACGCAACATTTGAAAATGGACTATTTTTTTCGTTTCTGAAGCATGTCGTAAGGGGGGGTGGTTATCTCTTTCGTCAAAAATCGGGCGATTTCGCTTGAACAATAAAGGCCTACAAATGTTATTTAATTCACTTCCCGTGGAGGAGAAACACTTTTTAAGGCCTCAGAGTGAGTAAATTGGCCATTTTCATTCACTTTTACCCATTTCTCAAATCTTGTGTTTAGGGCCCCTGGAAGCTTGAAAATCACTTTAAACATCTAATTTTATCTCTAAAAGTGATTATCCACGTACAAATGTGAATTGTCGTTCAAAGACGCAACATTTGAAAGTGGACCATTTTGTTCGTTTCTGAAGCATGTCGTAAGGGGGGGTGGTTATCTCTTTCACAAAAAAACAGGCGTTTTTGATTGAACAATAAAGGCCTCGAAATATTATTTTATTCACTTCCCGTGGAGGAGAAACACTTTTTAAGGCCGCAGAGTGAGTAAATTGGCCATTTTCATTCACTTTTACCCATTCCTCAAATCTCGTGTTTCAGGCCCCTGGAAGCATGAAAATCACTTTAAACATCTCAATTTATCTTTAAACATGATTTTCCATGTACAAATGTGAATTGTAGTTCAGAGAGGCAACATTTGAAAACGGACCATTTTTTTAGTTTCTGAAGCATGTCGTAAGGGGGGTGGTTATCTCTTTCGTCAAAAATCGGGCGTTTTCGCTTGAACAATAAAGGCCTACAAATGTTATTTAATTCACTTCCCGTGGAGGAGAAACACTTTTTAAGGCCTCAGAGTGAGTAAATTGGCCATTTTCATTCACTTTTACCCATTTCTGAAATCTTGTGTTTAGGGCCCCTGGAAGCTTGAAAATCACTTTAAACATCTAATTTTATCTCTAAAAGTGATTATCCACGTACAAATGTGAATTGTCGTTCAAAGACGCAACATTTGAAAGTGGACCATTTTTTTCGTTTCTGAAGCATGTCGTAAGGGGGGGTGGTTATCTCTTTCACAAAAAAACAGGCGTTTTTGATTGAACAATAAAGGCCTCGAAATATTATTTTATTCACTTCCCGTGGAGGAGAAACACTTTTTAAGGCCGCAGAGTGAGTAAATTGGCCATTTTCATTCACTTTTACCCATTCCTCAAATCTCGTGTTTCAGGCCCCTGGAAGCATGAAAATCACTTTAAACATCTCAATTTATCTTTAAACATGATTTTCCATGTACAAATGTGAATTGTAGTTCAAAGAGGCAACATTTGAAAACGGACCATTTTTTTAGTTTCTGAAGCATGTCGTAAGGGGGGGTGGTTATCTCTTTCGTCAAAAATCGGGCGTTTTCGCTTGAACAATAAAGGCCTACAAATGTTATTTAATTCACTTCCCGTGGAGGAGAAACACTTTTTAAAGCCTCAGAGTGAGTAAATTGGCCATTTTCATTCACTTTTACCCTTTTCTCAAATCTTGTGTTTAGGGCCCCTGGAAGCTTGAAAATCACTTTAAACATCTCAATTTATCTTTAAACATGATTTTCCATGTACAAATGTGAATTGTAGTTCAAAGAGGCAACATTTGAAAACAGACCATTTTTTTAGTTTCTGAAGCATGTCGTAAGGGGGGGTGGTTATCTCTTTCATCAAAAATCCGGCGTTTTCGCTTGAACAATAAAGGCCTACAAATGTTATTTAATTCACTTCCCGTGGAGGAGAAACACTTTTTAAGGCCTCAGAGTGAGTAAATTGGCCATTTTCATTCACTTTTATCCTTTTCTCAAATCTTGTGTTTAGGGCCCCTGGAAGCTTGAAAATCACTTTAAACATCTAATTTTATCTCTAAAAGTGATTATCCACGTACAAATGTGAATTGTCGTTCAAAGACGCAACATTTGAAAATGGACTATTTTTTTCGTTTCTGAAGCATGTCGTAGGGGGGGTGGTTATCTCTTTCACCAAAAAACAGGCGTTTTTGATTGAACAATAAAGGCCTCGAAACCTTATTTTATTCACTTCCCGTGGAGGAGAAACACTTTTTAAGGCCTCAGAATGAGTAAATTGGCCATTTTCATTCACTTTTACCCATTTCTCAAATCTTGTGTTTAGGGCCCCTGGAAGCTTGAAAATCACTTTAAACATCTCAATTTATCTTTAAACATGATTTTCCATGTACAAATGTGAATTGTAGTTCAAAGAGGCAACATTTGAAAACGGACCATTTTTTTAGTTTCTGAAGCATGTCGTAAGGGAGGGTGGTTATCTCTTTCGTCAAAAATCGGGCGATTTCGCTTGAACAATAAAGGCCTACAAATGTTATTTAATTCACTTCCCGTGGAGGAGAAACACTTTTTAAGGCCTCAGAGTGAGTAAATTGGCCATTTTCATTCACTTTTACCCATTTCTCAAATCTTGTGTTTAGGGCCCCTGGAAGCTTGAAAATCACTTTAAACATCTAATTTTATCTCTAAAAGTGATTATCCACGTACAAATGTGAATTGTCGTTCAAAGACGCAACATTTGAAAGTGGACCATTTTGTTCGTTTCTGAAGCATGTCGTAAGGGGGGGTGGTTATCTCTTTCACAAAAAAACAGGCGTTTTTGATTGAACAATAAAGGCCTCAAAATATTATTTTATTCACTTCCCGTGGAGGAGAAACACTTTTTAAGGCCGCAGAGTGAGTAAATTGGCCATTTTCATTCACTTTTACCCATTCCTCAAATCTCGTGTTTCAGGCCCCTGGAAGCATGAAAATCACTTTAAACATCTCAATTTATCTTTAAACATGATTTTCCATGTACAAATGTGAATTGTAGTTCAAAGAGGCAACATTTGAAAACGGACCATTTTTTTAGTTTCTGAAGCATGTCGTAAGGGGGGGTGGTTATCTCTTTCGTCAAAAATCGGGCGTTTTCGCTTGAACAATAAATGCCTACAAATGTTATTTAATTCACTTCCCATGGAGGAGAAACACTTTTTAAGGCCTCAGAGTGAGTAAATTGGCCATTTTCATTCACTTTTACCCATTTCTCAAATCTTGTGTTTAGGGCCCCTGGAAGCTTGAAAATCACTTTAAACATCTCAATTTATCTTTAAACATGATTTTCCATGTACAAATGTGAATTGTAGTTCAAAGAGGCAACATTTGAAAACGGACCATTTTTTTAGTTTCTGAAGCATGTCGTAAGGGGGGGTGGTTATCTCTTTCGTCAAAAATCGGGCGATTTCGCTTGAACAATAAAGGCCTACAAATGTTATTTAATTCACTTCCCGTGGAGGAGAAACACTTTTTAAGGCCTCAGAGTGAGTAAATTGGCCTTTTTCATTCACTTTTACCCATTTCTCAAATCTTGTGTTTAGGGCCCCTGGAAGCTTGAAAATCACTTTAAACATCTAATTTTATCTCTAAAAGTGATTATCCACGTACAAATGTGAATTGTCGTTCAAAGACACGACATTTGAAAATGGACTATTTTTTTCGTTTCTGAAGCATGTCGTAAGGGGGGGTGGTTATCTCTTTCACCAAAAAACAGGCGTTTTTGATTGAACAATAAAGGCCTACAAATGTTATTTAATTCACTTTCTGGGGTGGAGAAAAACTTTTTAAGGCCTCAGAGTGAATAAATTGGCCATTTTCATTCACATTTACCCATTCCTCAAATCTTGTGTTTAGGGCCCCTGGAAGCTTGAAAATCACTTTAAACATCTAATTTCATCTCTAAAAGTGATTATCCACGTACAAATGTGAATTGTAGTTCAAAGACGAAACATTTGAAAATGGACCATTTTTTTCGTTTCTGACGCATGTCGTAAGGGGGGGTGGTTATCTCTTTCACCAAAAAACGGCCATTTTTGATTGAACAATAAAGGCCTCCAAATGTTATTTTATTCACTTCCCGTGGAGGAGAAACACTTTTTAAGGCCGCAGAGAGAGTAAATTGGCCATTTTCATTCACGTTTACCCATTTCTCAAATCTTGTGTTTAGGGCCCCTGGAAGCTTTAAAATCACTTTAAACATCTCATTTTATCTCTAAAAGTGATTATCCACGTACAAATGTGAATTGTCGTTCAAAGACACGACATTTGAAAATGGACTATTTTTTTCGTTTCTGAAGCATGTCGTAAGGGGGGGTGGTTATCTCTTTCACCAAAAAACAGGCGTTTTTGATTGAACAATAAAGGCCTCCAAATGTTATTTTATTCACTTCCCGTGGAGGAGAAACACTTTTTAAGGCCGCAGAGAGAGTAAATTGGCCATTTTCATTCACGTTTACCCATTTCTCAAATCTTGTGTTTAGGGCCCCTGGAAGCTTGAAAATCACTTTAAACATCTCATTTTATCTCTAAAAGTGATTATCCACGTACAATGTTAATTGTAGTTCAAAGATGCAAAATTTGAAAACGGACCATTTTTTTTGTTTCTGAAGCATGTCGTAAGGGGGGTGGTTATCTATTTCGTCAAAAATCGGGCGTTTTGCTTGAACAATAAATGCCTACAAATTTTATTTTATTCACTTCCCGTGGAGGAGAAATACTTTTTATGGCCTCAGAGTGAGTAAATTGGCCATTTTCATTCACTTTTACCCATTTCTCAAATCTTGTGTTTAGGGCCCCTGGAAGCTTGAAAATCACTTTAAACATCTAATTTTATCTCTAAAAGTGATTATCCACGTACAAATGTGAATTGTCGTTCAAAGACGCAACATTTGAAAGTGGACCATTTTTTTCGTTTCTGAAGCATGTCGTAAGGGGGGGTGGTTATCTCTTTCACCAAAAAACAGGCGTTTTTGATTGAACAATAAAGGCCTCGAAATATTATTTTATTCACTTCCCGTGGAGGAGAAACACTTTTTAAGGCCGCAGAGTGAGTAAATTGGCCATTTTCATTCACTTTTAGCCATTCCTCAAATCTCGTGTTTAAGGCCCCTGGAAGCATGAAAATCACTTTAAACATCTCAATTCATCTTTAAAAGTGATTTTCCATGTACAAATGTGAATTGTAGTTCAAAGAGGCGACATTTGAAAACGGACCATTTTTTTTTGTTTCTGAAGCATGTCGTAAGGGGGGGTGGTTATCTCTTTCATCAAAAATCGGGCGTTTTTGATTGAACAATAAAGGCCTACAAATGTTATTTAATTCACTTTCTGGGGTGGAGAAAAACTTTTTAAGGCCTCAGAGTGAATAAATTGGCCATTTCCATTCACATTTACCCATTCCTCAAATCTTGTGTTTAGGGCCCCTGGAAGCTTGAAAATCACTTTAAACATCTAATTTTATCTCTAAAAGTGATTATCCACGTACAAATGTGAATTGTCGTTCAAAGACGCGACATTTGAAAATGGACTATTTTTTTCGTTTCTGAAGCATGTCGTAAGGGGGGGTGGTTATCTCTTTCACCAAAAAACAGGCGTTTTTGATTGAACAATAAAGGCCTCCAAATGTTATTTTATTCACTTCCCGTGGAGGAGAAACACTTTTTAAGGCCGCAGAGAGAGTAAATTGGCCATTTTCATTCACGTTTACCCATTTCTCAAATCTTGTGTTTAGGGCCCCTGGAAGCTTGAAAATCACTTTAAACATCTCATTTTATCTCTAAAAGTGATTATCCACGTACAATGTTAATTGTAGTTCAAAGAGGCAAAATTTGAAAACGGACCATTTTTTTAGTTTCTGAAGCATGTCGTAAGGGGGGTGGTTATCTCTTTCGTCAAAAATCGGGTGTTTTGCTTGAACAATAAATGCCTACAAATTTTATTTTATTCACTTCCCGTGGAGGAGAAACACTTTTTATGGCCTCAAAGTGAGTAAATTGGCCATTTTCATTCACTTTTACCCATTTCTCAAATCTTGTGTTTAGGGCCCCTGGAAGCTTGAAAATCACTTTAAACATCTCATTTTATCTCTAAAAGTGATTATCCACGTACAAATGTGAATTGTCGTTCAAAGACGCAACATTTGAAAATGGACCATTTTTTTCGTTTCTGAAGCATGTCGTAAGGGGGGGGTGCTTATCTCTTTCACAAAAAAACAGGCGTTTTTGATTGAACAATAAAGGCCTCGAAATAATATTTTATTCACTTCCGGTGGAGGAGAAACACTTTTTAAGGCCGCAGAGTGAGTAAATTGGCCATTTTCATTCACTTTTACCCATTCCTCAAATCTCGTGTTTCAGGCCCCTGGAAGCATGAAAATCACTTTAAACATCTCAATTTATCTTTAAACATGATTTTCCATGTACAAATGTGAATTGTAGTTCAAAGAGGCAACATTTGAAAACGGACCATTTTTTTAGTTTCTGAAGCATGTCGTAAGGGGGGGTGGTTATCTCTTTCGTCAAAAATCGGGCGTTTTCGCTTGAACAATAAATGCCTACAAATGTTATTTAATTCACTTCCCATGGAGGAGAAACACTTTTTAAGGCCTCAGAGTGAGTAAATTGGCCATTTTCATTCACTTTTACCCATTTCTCAAATCTTGTGTTTAGGGCCCCTGGAAGCTTGAAAATCACTTTAAACATCTCAATTTATCTTTAAACATGATTTTCCATGTACAAATGTGAATTGTAGTTCAAAGAGGCAACATTTGAAAACGGACCATTTTTTTAGTTTCTGAAGCATGTCGTAAGGGGGGGTGGTTATCTCTTTCACAAAAAAACAGGCGTTTTTGATTGAACAATAAAGGCCTCGAAATAATATTTTATTCACTTCCCGTGGAGGAGAAACACTTTTTAAGGCCGCAGAGTGAGTAAATTGGCCATTTTCATTCACTTTTACCCATTCCTCAAATCTCGTGTTTCAGGCCCCTGGAAGCATGAAAATCACTTTAAACATCTCAATTTATCTTTAAACATGATTTTCCATGTACAAATGTGAATTGTAGTTCAAAGAGGCAACATTTGAAAACGGACCATTTTTTTAGTTTCTGAAGCATGTCGTAAGGGGGGGTGGTTATCTCTTTCGTCAAAAATCGGGCGTTTTCGCTTGAACAATAAAGGCCTACAAATGTTATTTAATTCACTTCCCGTGGAGGAGAAACACTTTTTAAAGCCTCAGAGTGAGTAAATTGGCCATTTTCATTCACTTTTACCCTTTTCTCAAATCTTGTGTTTAGGGCCCCTGGAAGCTTGAAAATCACTTTAAACATCTAATTTTATCTCTAAAAGTGATTATCCACGTACAAATGTGAATTGTCGTTCAAAGACGCAACATTTGAAAATAGACCATGTTTTTCGTTTCTGAGGCATGTCGTAAGGGGGGGTGGTTATCTCTTTCGTCAAAAATCGGGCGTTTTCGCTTGAACAATAAATGCCTACAAATGTTATTTAATTCACTTCCCATGGAGGAGAAACACTTGTTAAGGCCTCAGAGTGAGTAAATTGGCCATTTTCATTCACTTTTAACCATTTCTCAAATCTTGTGTTTAGGGCCCCTGGAAGCTTGAAAATCACTTTAAACATCTCAATTTATCTTTAAACATGATTTTCCATGTACAAATGTGAATTGTAGTTCAAAGAGGCAACATTTGAAAACGGACCATTTTTTTAGTTTCTGAAGCATGTCGTAAGGGGGGGTGGTTATCTCTTTCGTCAAAAATCGGGCGATTTCGCTTGAACAATAAAGGCCTACAAATGTTATTTAATTCACTTCCCGTGGAGGAGAAACACTTTTTAAGGCCTCAGAGTGAGTAAATTGGCCATTTTCATTCACTTTTACCCATTTCTCAAATCTTGTGTTTAGGCCCCCTGGAAGCTTGAAAATCAATTTAAACATCTAATTTTATCTCTAAAAGTGATTATCCACGTACAAATGTGAATTGTCGTTCAAAGACGCAACATGTGAAAGTGGACCATTTTGTTCGTTTCTGAAGCATGTCGTAAGGGGGGGTGGTTATCTCTTTCACAAAAAAACAGGCGTTTTTGATTGAACAATAAAGGCCTCGAAATAATATTTTATTCACTTCCCGTGGAGGAGAAACACTTTTTAAGGCCGCAGAGTGAGTAAATTTGCCATTTTCATTCACTTTTACCCATTCCTCAAATCTCGTGTTTCAGGCCCCTGGAAGCATGAAAATCACTTTAAACATCTCAATTTATCTTTAAACATGATTTTCCATGTACAAATGTGAATTGTAGTTCAAAGAGGCAACATTTGAAAACGGACCATTTTTTTAGTTTCTGAAGCATGTCGTAAGGGGGGGTGGTTATCTCTTTCGTCAAAAATCGGGCGTTTTCGCTTGAACAATAAAGGCCTACAAATGTTATTTAATTCACTTCCCGTGGAGGAGAAACACTTTTTAAGGCCTCAGAGTGAGTAAATTGGCCATTTTCATTCACTTTTACCCTTTTCTCAAATCTTGTGTTTAGGGCCCCTGGAAGCTTGAAAATCACTTTAAACATCTAATTTTATCTCTAAAAGTGATTATCCACGTACAATGTTAATTGTAGTTCAAAGAGGCAAAATTTGAAAACGGACCATTTTTTTAGTTTCTGAAGCATGTCGTAAGGGGGGGTGGTTATCTCTTTCGTCAAAAATCGGGCGTTTTCGCTTGAACAATAAATGCCTACAAATGTTATTTAATTCACTTCCCATGGAGGAGAAACACTTTTTAAAGCCTCAGAGTGAGTAAATTGGCCATTTTCATTCACTTTTACCCTTTTCTCAAATCTTGTGTTTAGGGCCCCTGGAAGCTTGAAAATCACTTTAAACATCTAATTTTATCTCTAAAAGTGATTATCCACGTACAAATGTGAATTGTCGTTCAAAGACGCAACATTTGAAAATAGACCATGTTTTTCGTTTCTGAGGCATGTCGTAAGGGGGGGTGGTTATCTCTTTCGTCAAAAATCGGGCGTTTTCGCTTGAACAATAAATGCCTACAAATGTTATTTAATTCACTTCCCATGGAGGAGAAACACTTGTTAAGGCCTCAGAGTGAGTAAATTGGCCATTTTCATTCACTTTTAACCATTTCTCAAATCTTGTGTTTAGGGCCCCTGGAAGCTTGAAAATCACTTTAAACATCTCAATTTATCTTTAAACATGATTTTCCATGTACAAATGTGAATTGTAGTTCAAAGAGGCAACATTTGAAAACGGACCATTTTTTTAGTTTCTGAAGCATGTCGTAAGGGGGGGTGGTTATCTCTTTCGTCAAAAATCGGGCGATTTCGCTTGAACAATAAAGGCCTACAAATGTTATTTAATTCACTTCCCGTGGAGGAGAAACACTTTTTAAGGCCTCAGAGTGAGTAAATTGGCCATTTTCATTCACTTTTACCCATTTCTCAAATCTTGTGTTTAGGGCCCCTGGAAGCTTGAAAATCACTTTAAACATCTAATTTTATCTCTAAAAGTGATTATCCACGTACAAATGTGAATTGTCGTTCAAAGACGCAACATTTGAAAGTCGACCATTTTGTTCGTTTCTGAAGCATGTCGTAAGGGGGGGTGGTTATCTCTTTCACAAAAAAACAGGCGTTTTTGATTGAACAATAAAGGCCTCGAAATATTATTTTATTCACTTCCCGTGGAGGAGAAACACTTTTTAAGGCCGCAGAGTGAGTAAATTGGCCATTTTCATTCACTTTTACCCATTCCTCAAATCTCGTGTTTCAGGCCCCTGGAAGCATGAAAATCACTTTAAACATCTCAATTTATCTTTAAACATGATTTTCCATGTACAAATGTGAATTGTAGTTCAAAGAGGCAACATTTGAAAACGGACCATTTTTTTAGTTTCTGAAGCATGTCGTAAGGGGGGTGGTTATCTCTTTCGTCAAAAATCGGGCGTTTTCGCTTGAACAATAAAGGCCTACAAATGTTATTTAATTCACTTCTTGTGTTTAGGGCCCCTGGAAGCTTGAAAATCACTTTAAACATCTAATTTTATCTCTAAAAGTGATTATCCACGTACAAATGTGAATTGTCGTTCAAAGACGCAACATTTGAAAGTGGACCATTTTTTTCGTTTCTGAAGCATGTCGTAATGGGGGGTGGTTATCTCTTTCACAAAAAAACAGGCGTTTTTGATTGAACAATAAAGGCCTCAAAATATTATTTTATTCACTTCCCGTGGAGGAGAAACACTTTTTAAGGCCGCAGAGTGAGTAAATTGGCCATTTTCATTCACTTTTACCCATTCCTCAAATCTCGTGTTTCAGGCCCCTGGAAGCATGAAAATCACTTTAAACATCTCAATTTATCTTTAAACATGATTTTCCATGTACAAATGTGAATTGTAGTTCAAAGAGGCAACATTTGAAAACGGACCATTTTTTTAGTTTCTGAAGCATGTCGTAAGGGGGGGTGGTTATCTCTTTCGTCAAAAATCGGGCGTTTTCGCTTGAACAATAAAGGCCTACAAATGTTATTTAATTCACTTCCCGTGGAGGAGAAACACTTTTTAAAGCCTCAGAGTGAGTAAATTGGCCATTTTCATTCACTTTTACCCTTTTCTCAAATCTTGTGTTTAGGGCCCCTGGAAGCTTGAAAATCACTTTAAACATCTCAATTTATCTTTAAACATGATTTTCCATGTACAAATGTGAATTGTAGTTCAAAGAGGCAACATTTGAAAACAGACCATTTTTTTAGTTTCTGAAGCATGTCGTAAGGGGGGGTGGTTATCTCTTTCATCAAAAATCCGGCGTTTTCGCTTGAACAATAAAGGCCTACAAATGTTATTTAATTCACTTCCCGTGGAGGAGAAACACTTTTTAAGGCCTCAGAGTGAGTAAATTGGCCATTTTCATTCACTTTTATCCTTTTCTCAAATCTTGTGTTTAGGGCCCCTGGAAGCTTGAAAATCACTTTAAACATCTAATTTTATCTCTAAAAGTGATTATCCACGTACAAATGTGAATTGTCGTTCAAAGACGCAACATTTGAAAATGGACTATTTTTTTCGTTTCTGAAGCATGTCGTAAGGGGGGGTGGTTATCTCTTTCGTCAAAAATCGGGCGATTTCGCTTGAACAATAAAGGCCTACAAATGTTATTTAATTCACTTCCCGTGGAGGAGAAACACTTTTTAAGGCCTCAGAGTGAGTAAATTGGCCATTTTCATTCACTTTTACCCATTTCTCAAATCTTGTGTTTAGGGCCCCTGGAAGCTTGAAAATCACTTTAAACATCTAATTTTATCTCTAAAAGTGATTATCCACGTACAAATGTGAATTGTCGTTCAAAGACGCAACATTTGAAAGTGGACCATTTTGTTCGTTTCTGAAGCATGTCGTAAGGGGGGGTGGTTATCTCTTTCACAAAAAAACAGGCGTTTTTGATTGAACAATAAAGGCCTCGAAATATTATTTTATTCACTTCCCGTGGAGGAGAAACACTTTTTAAGGCCGCAGAGTGAGTAAATTGGCCATTTTCATTCACTTTTACCCATTCCTCAAATCTCGTGTTTCAGGCCCCTGGAAGCATGAAAATCACTTTAAACATCTCAATTTATCTTTAAACATGATTTTCCATGTACAAATGTGAATTGTAGTTCAGAGAGGCAACATTTGAAAACGGACCATTTTTTTAGTTTCTGAAGCATGTCGTAAGGGGGGTGGTTATCTCTTTCGTCAAAAATCGGGCGTTTTCGCTTGAACAATAAAGGCCTACAAATGTTATTTAATTCACTTCCCGTGGAGGAGAAACACTTTTTAAGGCCTCAGAGTGAGTAAATTGGCCATTTTCATTCACTTTTACCCATTTCTGAAATCTTGTGTTTAGGGCCCCTGGAAGCTTGAAAATCACTTTAAACATCTAATTTTATCTCTAAAAGTGATTATCCACGTACAAATGTGAATTGTCGTTCAAAGACGCAACATTTGAAAGTGGACCATTTTTTTCGTTTCTGAAGCATGTCGTAAGGGGGGGTGGTTATCTCTTTCACAAAAAAACAGGCGTTTTTGATTGAACAATAAAGGCCTCGAAATATTATTTTATTCACTTCCCGTGGAGGAGAAACACTTTTTAAGGCCGCAGAGTGAGTAAATTGGCCATTTTCATTCACTTTTACCCATTCCTCAAATCTCGTGTTTCAGGCCCCTGGAAGCATGAAAATCACTTTAAACATCTCAATTTATCTTTAAACATGATTTTCCATGTACAAATGTGAATTGTAGTTCAAAGAGGCAACATTTGAAAACGGACCATTTTTTTAGTTTCTGAAGCATGTCGTAAGGGGGGGTGGTTATCTCTTTCGTCAAAAATCGGGCGTTTTCGCTTGAACAATAAAGGCCTACAAATGTTATTTAATTCACTTCCCGTGGAGGAGAAACACTTTTTAAAGCCTCAGAGTGAGTAAATTGGCCATTTTCATTCACTTTTACCCTTTTCTCAAATCTTGTGTTTAGGGCCCCTGGAAGCTTGAAAATCACTTTAAACATCTCAATTTATCTTTAAACATGATTTTCCATGTACAAATGTGAATTGTAGTTCAAAGAGGCAACATTTGAAAACAGACCATTTTTTTAGTTTCTGAAGCATGTCGTAAGGGGGGGTGGTTATCTCTTTCATCAAAAATCCGGCGTTTTCGCTTGAACAATAAAGGCCTACAAATGTTATTTAATTCACTTCCCGTGGAGGAGAAACACTTTTTAAGGCCTCAGAGTGAGTAAATTGGCCATTTTCATTCACTTTTATCCTTTTCTCAAATCTTGTGTTTAGGGCCCCTGGAAGCTTGAAAATCACTTTAAACATCTAATTTTATCTCTAAAAGTGATTATCCACGTACAAATGTGAATTGTCGTTCAAAGACGCAACATTTGAAAATGGACTATTTTTTTCGTTTCTGAAGCATGTCGTAGGGGGGGTGGTTATCTCTTTCACCAAAAAACAGGCGTTTTTGATTGAACAATAAAGGCCTCGAAACCTTATTTTATTCACTTCCCGTGGAGGAGAAACACTTTTTAAGGCCTCAGAATGAGTAAATTGGCCATTTTCATTCACTTTTACCCATTTCTCAAATCTTGTGTTTAGGGCCCCTGGAAGCT
The DNA here is from genome assembly GCF_964204655.1 of Triturus cristatus. Lineage (NCBI taxonomy): Eukaryota > Metazoa > Chordata > Amphibia > Caudata > Salamandridae > Triturus > Triturus cristatus. The sequence goes on from NC_140595.1 coordinate 178,260,778, forward strand.
TGAAAATCACTTTAAACATCTCAATTTATCTTTAAACATGATTTTCCATGTACAAATGTGAATTGTAGTTCAAAGAGGCAACATTTGAAAACGGACCATTTTTTTAGTTTCTGAAGCATGTCGTAAGGGAGGGTGGTTATCTCTTTCGTCAAAAATCGGGCGATTTCGCTTGAACAATAAAGGCCTACAAATGTTATTTAATTCACTTCCCGTGGAGGAGAAACACTTTTTAAGGCCTCAGAGTGAGTAAATTGGCCATTTTCATTCACTTTTACCCATTTCTCAAATCTTGTGTTTAGGGCCCCTGGAAGCTTGAAAATCACTTTAAACATCTAATTTTATCTCTAAAAGTGATTATCCACGTACAAATGTGAATTGTCGTTCAAAGACGCAACATTTGAAAGTGGACCATTTTGTTCGTTTCTGAAGCATGTCGTAAGGGGGGGTGGTTATCTCTTTCACAAAAAAACAGGCGTTTTTGATTGAACAATAAAGGCCTCAAAATATTATTTTATTCACTTCCCGTGGAGGAGAAACACTTTTTAAGGCCGCAGAGTGAGTAAATTGGCCATTTTCATTCACTTTTACCCATTCCTCAAATCTCGTGTTTCAGGCCCCTGGAAGCATGAAAATCACTTTAAACATCTCAATTTATCTTTAAACATGATTTTCCATGTACAAATGTGAATTGTAGTTCAAAGAGGCAACATTTGAAAACGGACCATTTTTTTAGTTTCTGAAGCATGTCGTAAGGGGGGGTGGTTATCTCTTTCGTCAAAAATCGGGCGTTTTCGCTTGAACAATAAATGCCTACAAATGTTATTTAATTCACTTCCCATGGAGGAGAAACACTTTTTAAGGCCTCAGAGTGAGTAAATTGGCCATTTTCATTCACTTTTACCCATTTCTCAAATCTTGTGTTTAGGGCCCCTGGAAGCTTGAAAATCACTTTAAACATCTCAATTTATCTTTAAACATGATTTTCCATGTACAAATGTGAATTGTAGTTCAAAGAGGCAACATTTGAAAACGGACCATTTTTTTAGTTTCTGAAGCATGTCGTAAGGGGGGGTGGTTATCTCTTTCGTCAAAAATCGGGCGATTTCGCTTGAACAATAAAGGCCTACAAATGTTATTTAATTCACTTCCCGTGGAGGAGAAACACTTTTTAAGGCCTCAGAGTGAGTAAATTGGCCTTTTTCATTCACTTTTACCCATTTCTCAAATCTTGTGTTTAGGGCCCCTGGAAGCTTGAAAATCACTTTAAACATCTAATTTTATCTCTAAAAGTGATTATCCACGTTCAAATGTGAATTGTCGTTCAAAGACACGACATTTGAAAATGGACTATTTTTTTCGTTTCTGAAGCATGTCGTAAGGGGGGGTGGTTATCTCTTTCACCAAAAAACAGGCGTTTTTGATTGAACAATAAAGGCCTACAAATGTTATTTAATTCACTTTCTGGGGTGGAGAAAAACTTTTTAAGGCCTCAGAGTGAATAAATTGGCCATTTTCATTCACATTTACCCATTCCTCAAATCTTGTGTTTAGGGCCCCTGGAAGCTTGAAAATCACTTTAAACATCTAATTTCATCTCTAAAAGTGATTATCCACGTACAAATGTGAATTGTAGTTCAAAGACGAAACATTTGAAAATGGACCATTTTTTTCGTTTCTGACGCATGTCGTAAGGGGGGGTGGTTATCTCTTTCACCAAAAAACGGCCATTTTTGATTGAACAATAAAGGCCTCCAAATGTTATTTTATTCACTTCCCGTGGAGGAGAAACACTTTTTAAGGCCGCAGAGAGAGTAAATTGGCCATTTTCATTCACGTTTACCCATTTCTCAAATCTTGTGTTTAGGGCCCCTGGAATTTTTAAAATCACTTTAAACATCTCATTTTATCTCTAAAAGTGATTATCCACGTACAAATGTGAATTGTCGTTCAAAGACACGACATTTGAAAATGGACTATTTTTTTCGTTTCTGAAGCATGTCGTAAGGGGGGGTGGTTATCTCTTTCACCAAAAAACAGGCGTTTTTGATTGAACAATAAAGGCCTCCAAATGTTATTTTATTCACTTCCCGTGGAGGAGAAACACTTTTTAAGGCCGCAGAGAGAGTAAATTGGCCATTTTCATTCACGTTTACCCATTTCTCAAATCTTGTGTTTAGGGCCCCTGGAAGCTTGAAAATCACTTTAAACATCTCATTTTATCTCTAAAAGTGATTATCCACGTACAATGTTAATTGTAGTTCAAAGATGCAAAATTTGAAAACGGACCATTTTTTTTGTTTCTGAAGCATGTCGTAAGGGGGGTGGTTATCTATTTCGTCAAAAATCGGGCGTTTTGCTTGAACAATAAATGCCTACAAATTTTATTTTATTCACTTCCCGTGGAGGAGAAATACTTTTTATGGCCTCAGAGTGAGTAAATTGGCCATTTTCATTCACTTTTACCCATTTCTCAAATCTTGTGTTTAGGGCCCCTGGAAGCTTGAAAATCACTTTAAACATCTAATTTTATCTCTAAAAGTGATTATCCACGTACAAATGTGAATTGTCGTTCAAAGACGCAACATTTGAAAGTGGACCATTTTTTTCGTTTCTGAAGCATGTCGTAAGGGGGGGTGGTTATCTCTTTCACCAAAAAACAGGCGTTTTTGATTGAACAATAAAGGCCTCGAAATATTATTTTATTCACTTCCCGTGGAGGAGAAACACTTTTTAAGGCCGCAGAGTGAGTAAATTGGCCATTTTCATTCACTTTTACCCATTCCTCAAATCTCGTGTTTCAGGCCCCTGGAAGCATGAAAATCACTTTAAACATCTCAATTTATCTTTAAACATGATTTTCCATGTACAAATGTGAATTGTAGTTCAAAGAGGCAACATTTGAAAACGGACCATTTTTTTAGTTTCTGAAGCATGTCGTAAGGGGGGGTGGTTATCTCTTTCGTCAAAAATCGGGCGTTTTCGCTTGAACAATAAAGGCCTACAAATGTTATTTAATTCACTTCCCGTGGAGGAGAAACACTTTTTAAAGCCTCAGAGTGAGTAAATTGGCCATTTTCATTCACTTTTACCCTTTTCTCAAATCTTGTGTTTAGGGCCCCTGGAAGCTTGAAAATCACTTTAAACATCTAATTTTATCTCTAAAAGTGATTATCCACGTACAAATGTGAATTGTCGTTCAAAGACGCAACATTTGAAAATAGACCATGTTTTTCGTTTCTGAGGCATGTCGTAAGGGGGGGTGCTTATCTCTTTCACAAAAAAACAGGCGTTTTTGATTGAACAATAAAGGCCTCGAAATATTATTTTATTCACTTCCCGTGGAGGAGAAACCCTTTTTAAGGCCGCAGAGTGAGTAAATTGGCCATTTTCATTCACTTTTACCCATTCCTCAAATCTCGTGTTTCAGGCCCCTGGAAGCATGAAAATCACTTTAAACATCTCAATTTATCTTTAAACATGATTTTCCATGTACAAATGTGAATTGTAGTTCAGAGAGGCAACATTTGAAAACGGACCATTTTTTTAGTTTCTGAAGCATGTCGTAAGGGGGGTGGTTATCTCTTTCGTCAAAAATCGGGCGTTTTCGCTTGAACAATAAAGGCCTACAAATGTTATTTAATTCACTTCCCGTGGAGGAGAAACACTTTTTAAGGCCTCAGAGTGAGTAAATTGGCCATTTTCATTCACTTTTACCCATTTCTGAAATCTTGTGTTTAGGGCCCCTGGAAGCTTGAAAATCACTTTAAACATCTAATTTTATCTCTAAAAGTGATTATCCACGTACAAATGTGAATTGTCGTTCAAAGACGCAACATTTGAAAGTGGACCATTTTTTTCGTTTCTGAAGCATGTCGTAAGGGGGGGTGGTTATCTCTTTCACAAAAAAACAGGCGTTTTTGATTGAACAATAAAGGCCTCAAAATATTATTTTATTCACTTCCCGTGGAGGAGAAACACTTTTTAAGGCCGCAGAGTGAGTAAATTGGCCATTTTCATTCACTTTTACCCATTCCTCAAATCTCGTGTTTCAGGCCCCTGGAAGCATGAAAATCACTTTAAACATCTCAATTTATCTTTAAACATGATTTTCCATGTACAAATGTGAATTGTAGTTCAAAGAGGCAACATTTGAAAACGGACCATTTTTTTAGTTTCTGAAGCATGTCGTAAGGGGGGGTGGTTATCTCTTTCGTCAAAAATCGGGCGTTTTCGCTTGAACAATAAAGGCCTACAAATGTTATTTAATTCACTTCCCGTGGAGGAGAAACACTTTTTAAAGCCTCAGAGTGAGTAAATTGGCCATTTTCATTCACTTTTACCCTTTTCTCAAATCTTGTGTTTAGGGCCCCTGGAAGCTTGAAAATCACTTTAAACATCTCAATTTATCTTTAAACATGATTTTCCATGTACAAATGTGAATTGTAGTTCAAAGAGGCAACATTTGAAAACAGACCATTTTTTTAGTTTCTGAAGCATGTCGTAAGGGGGGGTGGTTATCTCTTTCATCAAAAATCCGGCGTTTTCGCTTGAACAATAAAGGCCTACAAATGTTATTTAATTCACTTCCCGTGGAGGAGAAACACTTTTTAAGGCCTCAGAGTGAGTAAATTGGCCATTTTCATTCACTTTTATCCTTTTCTCAAATCTTGTGTTTAGGGCCCCTGGAAGCTTGAAAATCACTTTAAACATCTAATTTTATCTCTAAAAGTGATTATCCACGTACAAATGTGAATTGTCGTTCAAAGACGCAACATTTGAAAATGGACTATTTTTTTCGTTTCTGAAGCATGTCGTAAGGGGGGGTGGTTATCTCTTTCACCAAAAAACAGGCGTTTTTGATTGAACAATAAAGGCCTCGAAACCTTATTTTATTCACTTCCCGTGGAGGAGAAACACTTTTTAAGGCCTCAGAATGAGTAAATTGGCCATTTTCATTCACTTTTACCCATTTCTCAAATCTTGTGTTTAGGGCCCCTGGAAGCTTGAAAATCACTTTAAACATCTCAATTTATCTTTAAACATGATTTTCCATGTACAAATGTGAATTGTAGTTCAAAGAGGCAACATTTGAAAACGGACCATTTTTTTAGTTTCTGAAGCATGTCGTAAGGGGGGGTGGTTATCTCTTTCGTCAAAAATCGGGCGATTTCGCTTGAACAATAAAGGCCTACAAATGTTATTTAATTCACTTCCCGTGGAGGAGAAACACTTTTTAAGGCCTCAGAGTGAGTAAATTGGCCATTTTCATTCACTTTTACCCATTTCTCAAATCTTGTGTTTAGGGCCCCTGGAAGCTTGAAAATCACTTTAAACATCTAATTTTATCTCTAAAAGTGATTATCCACGTACAAATGTGAATTGTCGTTCAAAGACGCAACATTTGAAAGTGGACCATTTTGTTCGTTTCTGAAGCATGTCGTAAGGGGGGGTGGTTATCTCTTTCACAAAAAAACAGGCGTTTTTGATTGAACAATAAAGGCCTCGAAATATTATTTTATTCACTTCCCGTGGAGGAGAAACACTTTTTAAGGCCGCAGAGTGAGTAAATTGGCCATTTTCATTCACTTTTACCCATTCCTCAAATCTCGTGTTTCAGGCCCCTGGAAGCATGAAAATCACTTTAAACATCTCAATTTATCTTTAAACATGATTTTCCATGTACAAATGTGAATTGTAGTTCAGAGAGGCAACATTTGAAAACGGACCATTTTTTTAGTTTCTGAAGCATGTCGTAAGGGGGGTGGTTATCTCTTTCGTCAAAAATCGGGCGTTTTCGCTTGAACAATAAAGGCCTACAAATGTTATTTAATTCACTTCCCGTGGAGGAGAAACACTTTTTAAGGCCTCAGAGTGAGTAAATTGGCCATTTTCATTCACTTTTACCCATTTCTGAAATCTTGTGTTTAGGGCCCCTGGAAGCTTGAAAATCACTTTAAACATCTAATTTTATCTCTAAAAGTGATTATCCACGTACAAATGTGAATTGTCGTTCAAAGACGCAACATTTGAAAGTGGACCATTTTTTTCGTTTCTGAAGCATGTCGTAAGGGGGGGTGGTTATCTCTTTCACAAAAAAACAGGCTTTTTTGATTGAACAATAAAGGCCTCGAAATATTATTTTATTCACTTCCCGTGGAGGAGAAACACTTTTTAAGGCCGCAGAGTGAGTAAATTGGCCATTTTCATTCACTTTTACCCATTCCTCAAATCTCGTGTTTCAGGCCCCTGGAAGCATGAAAATCACTTTAAACATCTCAATTTATCTTTAAACATGATTTTCCATGTACAAATGTGAATTGTAGTTCAAAGAGGCAACATTTGAAAACGGACCATTTTTTTAGTTTCTGAAGCATGTCGTAAGGGGGGGTGGTTATCTCTTTCGTCAAAAATCGGGCGTTTTCGCTTGAACAATAAATGCCTACAAATGTTATTTAATTCACTTCCCATGGAGGAGAAACACTTTTTAAGGCCTCAGAGTGAGTAAATTGGCCATTTTCATTCACTTTTACCCATTTCTCAAATCTTGTGTTTAGGGCCCCTGGAAGCTTGAAAATCACTTTAAACATCTCAATTTATCTTTAAACATGATTTTCCATGTACAAATGTGAATTGTAGTTCAAAGAGGCAACATTTGAAAACGGACCATTTTTTTAGTTTCTGAAGCATGTCGTAAGGGGGGGTGGTTATCTCTTTCGTCAAAAATCGGGCGATTTCGCTTGAACAATAAAGGCCTACAAATGTTATTTAATTCACTTCCCGTGGAGGAGAAACACTTTTTAAGGCCTCAGAGTGAGTAAATTGGCCTTTTTCATTCACTTTTACCCATTTCTCAAATCTTGTGTTTAGGGCCCCTGGAAGCTTGAAAATCACTTTAAACATCTAATTTTATCTCTAAAAGTGATTATCCACGTACAAATGTGAATTGTCGTTCAAAGACACGACATTTGAAAATGGACTATTTTTTTCGTTTCTGAAGCATGTCGTAAGGGGGGGTGGTTATCTCTTTCACCAAAAAACAGGCGTTTTTGATTGAACAATAAAGGCCTACAAATGTTATTTAATTCACTTTCTGGGGTGGAGAAAAACTTTTTAAGGCCTCAGAGTGAATAAATTGGCCATTTTCATTCACATTTACCCATTCCTCAAATCTTGTGTTTAGGGCCCCTGGAAGCTTGAAAATCACTTTAAACATCTAATTTCATCTCTAAAAGTGATTATCCACGTACAAATGTGAATTGTAGTTCAAAGACGAAACATTTGAAAATGGACCATTTTTTTCGTTTCTGACGCATGTCGTAAGGGGGGGTGGTTATCTCTTTCACCAAAAAACGGCCATTTTTGATTGAACAATAAAGGCCTCCAAATGTTATTTTATTCACTTCCCGTGGAGGAGAAACACTTTTTAAGGCCGCAGAGAGAGTAAATTGGCCATTTTCATTCACGTTTACCCATTTCTCAAATCTTGTGTTTAGGGCCCCTGGAAGCTTGAAAATCACTTTAAACATCTCATTTTATCTCTAAAAGTGATTATCCACGTACAATGTTAATTGTAGTTCAAAGAGGCAAAATTTGAAAACGGACCATTTTTTTAGTTTCTGAAGCATGTCGTAAGGGGGGTGGTTATCTCTTTCGTCAAAAATCGGGCGTTTTGCTTGAACAATAAATGCCTACAAATTTTATTTTATTCACTTCCCGTGGAGGAGAAACACTTTTTATGGCCTCAGCGTGAGTAAATTGGCCATTTTCATTCACTTTTACCCATTTCTCAAATCTTGTGTTTAGGGCCCCTGGAAGCTTGAAAATCACTTTAAACATCTAATTTTATCTCTAAAAGTGATTATCCACGTACAAATGTGAATTGTCGTTCAAAGACGCAACATTTGAGAATAGACCATGTTTTTCGTTTCTGAGGCATGTCGTAAGGGGGGGTGGTTATCTCTTTCGTCAAAAATCGGGCGTTTTCGCTTGAACAATAAATGCCTACAAATGTTATTTAATTCACTTCCCATGGAGGAGAAACACTTGTTAAGGCCTCAGAGTGAGTAAATTGGCCATTTTCATTCACTTTTAACCATTTCTCAAATCTTGTGTTTAGGGCCCCTGGAAGCTTGAAAATCACTTTAAACATCTCAATTTATCTTTAAACATGATTTTCCATGTACAAATGTGAATTGTAGTTCAAAGAGGCAACATTTGAAAACGGACCATTTTTTTAGTTTCTGAAGCATGTCGTAAGGGGGGGTGGTTATCTCTTTCGTCAAAAATCGGGCGATTTCGCTTGAACAATAAAGGCCTACAAATGTTATTTAATTCACTTCCCGTGGAGGAGAAACACTTTTTAAGGCCTCAGAGTGAGTAAATTGGCCATTTTCATTCACTTTTACCCATTTCTCAAATCTTGTGTTTAGGGCCCCTGGAAGCTTGAAAATCACTTTAAACATCTAATTTTATCTCTAAAAGTGATTATCCACGTACAAATGTGAATTGTCGTTCAAAGACGCAACATTTGAAAGTGGACCATTTTGTTCGTTTCTGAAGCATGTCGTAAGGGGGGGTGGTTATCTCTTTCACAAAAAAACAGGCGTTTTTGATTGAACAATAAAGGCCTCGAAATATTATTTTATTCACTTCCCGTGGAGGAGAAACACTTTTTAAGGCCGCAGAGTGAGTAAATTGGCCATTTTCATTCACTTTTACCCATTCCTCAAATCTCGTGTTTCAGGCCCCTGGAAGCATGAAAATCACTTTAAACATCTCAATTTATCTTTAAACATGATTTTCCATGTACAAATGTGAATTGTAGTTCAAAGAGGCAACATTTGAAAACGGACCATTTTTTTAGTTTCTGAAGCATGTCGTAAGGGGGGGTGGTTATCTCTTTCGTCAAAAATCGGGCGTTTTCGCTTGAACAATAAAGGCCTACAAATGTTATTTAATTCACTTCCCGTGGAGGAGAAACACTTTTTAAGGCCTCAGAGTGAGTAAATTGGCCATTTTCATTCACTTTTACCCTTTTCTCAAATCTTGTGTTTAGGGCCCCTGGAAGCTTGAAAATCACTTTAAACATCTAATTTTATCTCTAAAAGTGATTATCCACGTACAATGTTAATTGTAGTTCAAAGAGGCAAAATTTGAAAACGGACCATTTTTTTAGTTTCTGAAGCATGTCGTAAGGGGGGGTGCTTATCTCTTTCACAAAAAAACAGGCGTTTTTGATTGAACAATAAAGGCCTCGAAATATTATTTTATTCACTTCCCGTGGAGGAGAAACCCTTTTTAAGGCCGCAGAGTGAGTAAATTGGCCATTTTCATTCACTTTTACCCATTCCTCAAATCTCGTGTTTCAGGCCCCTGGAAGCATGAAAATCACTTTAAACATCTCAATTTATCTTTAAACATGATTTTCCATGTACAAATGTGAATTGTAGTTCAGAGAGGCAACATTTGAAAACGGACCATTTTTTTAGTTTCTGAAGCATGTCGTAAGGGGGGTGGTTATCTCTTTCGTCAAAAATCGGGCGTTTTCGCTTGAACAATAAAGGCCTACAAATGTTATTTAATTCACTTCCCGTGGAGGAGAAACACTTTTTAAGGCCTCAGAGTGAGTAAATTGGCCATTTTCATTCACTTTTACCCATTTCTGAAATCTTGTGTTTAGGGCCCCTGGAAGCTTGAAAATCACTTTAAACATCTAATTTTATCTCTAAAAGTGATTATCCACGTACAAATGTGAATTGTAGTTCAAAGAGGCAACATTTGAAAACGGACCATTTTTTTAGTTTCTGAAGCATGTCGTAAGGGGGGGTGGTTATCTCTTTCATCAAAAATCCGGCGTTTTCGCTTGAACAATAAAGGCCTACAAATGTTATTTAATTCACTTCCCGTGGAGGAGAAACACTTTTTAAGGCCTCAGAGTGAGTAAATTGGCCATTTTCATTCACTTTTATCCTTTTCTCAAATCTTGTGTTTAGGGCCCCTGGAAGCTTGAAAATCACTTTAAACATCTAATTTTATCTCTAAAAGTGATTATCCACGTACAAATGTGAATTGTCGTTCAAAGACGCAACATTTGAAAATGGACTATTTTTTTCGTTTCTGAAGCATGTCGTAAGGGGGGGTGGTTATCTCTTTCACCAAAAAACAGGCGTTTTTGATTGAACAATAAAGGCCTCGAAACCTTATTTTATTCACTTCCCGTGGAGGAGAAACACTTTTTAAGGCCTCAGAATGAGTAAATTGGCCATTTTCATTCACTTTTACCCATTTCTCAAATCTTGTGTTTAGGGCCCCTGGAAGCTTGAAAATCACTTTAAACATCTCAATTTATCTTTAAACATGATTTTCCATGTACAAATGTGAATTGTAGTTCAAAGAGGCAACATTTGAAAACGGACCATTTTTTTAGTTTCTGAAGCATGTCGTAAGGGGGGGTGGTTATCTCTTTCGTCAAAAATCGGGCGATTTCGCTTGAACAATAAAGGCCTACAAATGTTATTTAATTCACTTCCCGTGGAGGAGAAACACTTTTTAAGGCCTCAGAGTGAGTAAATTGGCCATTTTCATTCACTTTTACCCATTTCTCAAATCTTGTGTTTAGGGCCCCTGGAAGCTTGAAAATCACTTTAAACATCTAATTTTATCTCTAAAAGTGATTATCCACGTACAAATGTGAATTGTCGTTCAAAGACGCAACATTTGAAAGTGGACCATTTTGTTTGTTTCTGAAGCATGTCGTAAGGGGGGGTGGTTATCTCTTTCACAAAAAAACAGGCGTTTTTGATTGAACAATAAAGGCCTCGAAATATTATTTTATTCACTTCCCGTGGAGGAGAAACACTTTTTAAGGCCGCAGAGTGAGTAAATTGGCCATTTTCATTCACTTTTACCCATTCCTCAAATCTCGTGTTTCAGGCCCCTGGAAGCATGAAAATCACTTTAAACATCTCAATTTATCTTTAAACATGATTTTCCATGTACAAATGTGAATTGTAGTTCAAAGAGGCAACATTTGAAAACGGACCATTTTTTTAGTTTCTGAAGCATGTCGTAAGGGGGGGTGGTTATCTCTTTCGTCAAAAATCGGGCGTTTTCGCTTGAACAATAAAGGCCTACAAATGTTATTTAATTCACTTCCCGTGGAGGAGAAGCACTTTTTAAGGCCTCAGAGTGAGTAAATTGGCCATTTTCATTCACTTTTACCCTTTTCTCAAATCTTGTGTTTAGGGCCCCTGGAAGCTTGAAAATCACTTAAAACATCTAATTTTATCTCTAAAAGTGATTATCCACGTACAAATGTGAATTGTCGTTCAAAGACGCAACATTTGAAAATGGACTATTTTTTTCGTTTCTGAAGCATGTCGTAAGGGGGGGTGGTTATCTCTTTCACCAAAAAACAGGCGTTTTTGATTGAACAATAAAGGCCTCGAAATATTATTTTATTCACTTCCCGTGGAGGAGAAACACTTTTTAAGGCCGCAGAGTGAGTAAATTGGCCATTTTCATTCACTTTTACCCATTCCTCAAATCTCGTGTTTCAGGCCCCTGGAAGCATGAAAATCACTTTAAACATCTCAATTTATCTTTAAACATGATTTTCCATGTACAAATGTGAATTGTAGTTCAAAGAGGCAACATTTGAAAACGGACCATTTTTTTAGTTTCTGAAGCATGTCGTAAGGGGGGGTGGTTATCTCTTTCGTCAAAAATCGGGCGTTTTCGCTTGAACAATAAAGGCCTACAAATGTTATTTAATTCACTTCCCGTGGAGGAGAAACACTTTTTAAAGCCTCAGAGTGAGTAAATTGGCCATTTTCATTCACTTTTACCCTTTTCTCAAATCTTGTGTTTAGGGCCCCTGGAAGCTTGAAAATCACTTTAAACATCTCAATTTATCTTTAAACATGATTTTCCATGTACAAATGTGAATTGTAGTTCAAAGAGGCAACATTTGAAAACGGACCATTTTTTTAGTTTCTGAAGCATGTCGTAAGGGGGGGTGGTTATCTCTTTCATCAAAAATCCGGCGTTTTCGCTTGAACAATAAAGGCCTACAAATGTTATTTAATTCACTTCCCGTGGAGGAGAAACACTTTTTAAGGCCTCAGAGTGAGTAAATTGGCCATTTTCATGCACTTTTACCCTTTTCTCAAATCTTGTGTTTAGGGCCCCTGGAAGCTTGAAAATCACTTTAAACATCTAATTTTATCTCTAAAAGTGATTATCCACGTACAAATGTGAATTGTCGTTCAAAGACGCAACATTTGAAAATGGACTATTTTTTTCGTTTCTGAAGCATGTCGTAAGGGGGGGTGGTTATCTCTTTCACCAAAAAACAGGCGTTTTTGATTGAACAATAAAGGCCTCGAAACCTTATTTTATTCACTTCCCGTGGAGGAGAAACACTTTTTAAGGCCTCAGAATGAGTAAATTGGCCATTTTCATTCACTTTTAGCCATTCCTCAAATCTCGTGTTTAAGGCCCCTGGAAGCATGAAAATCACTTTAAACATCTCAATTCATCTTTAAAAGTGATTTTCCACGTACAAATGTGAATTGTAGTTCAAAGAGGCGACATTTGAAAACGGACCATTTTTTTTTGTTTCTGAAGCATGTCGTAAGGGGGGTGGTTATCTCTTTCATCAAAAATCGGGCGTTTTTGATTGAACAATAAAGGCCTACAAATGTTATTTAATTCACTTTCTGGGGTGGAGAAAAACTTTTTAAGGCCTCAGAGTGAATAAATTGGCCATTTTCATTCACATTTACCCATTCCTCAAATCTTGTGTTTAGGGCCCCTGGAAGCTTGAAAATCACTTTAAACATCTAATTTCATCTCTAAAAGTGATTATCCACGTACAAATGTGAATTGTAGTTCAAAGACGAAACATTTGAAAATGGACCATTTTTTTCGTTTCTGACGCATGTCGTAAGGGGGGATGGTTATCTCTTTCACTAAAAAACGGGCATTTTTGATTGAACAATAAAGGCCTCCAAATGGTATTTTATTCACTTCCCGTGGAGGAGAAACACTTTTTAAGGCCGCAGAGAGAGTAAATTGGCCATTTTCATTCACGTTTACCCATTTCTCAAATCTTGTGTTTAGGGCCCCTGGAAGCTTGAAAATCACTTTAAACATCTCATTTTATCTCTAAAAGTGATTATCCACGTACAATGTTAATTGCAGTTCAAAGAGGCAAAATTTGAAAACGGACCATTTTTTTAGTTTCTGAAGCATGTCGTAAGGGGGGTGGTTATCTCTTTCGTCAAAAATCGGGCGTTTTGCTTGAACAATAAATGCCTACAAATTTTATTTTATTCACTTCCCGTGGAGGAGAAACACTTTTTATGGCCTCAGAGTGAGTAAATTGGCCATTTTCATTCACTTTTACCCATTTCTCAAATCTTGTGTTTAGGGCCCCTGGAAGCTTGAAAATCACTTTAAACATCTAATTTTATCTCTAAAAGTGATTATCCACGTACAAATGTGAATTGTAGTTCAAAGAGGCAACATTTGAAAACAGACCATTTTTTTAGTTTCTGAAGCATGTCGTAAGGGGGGGTGGTTATCTCTTTCATCAAAAATCCGGCGTTTTCGCTTGAACAATAAAGGCCTACAAATGTTATTTAATTCACTTCCCGTGGAGGAGAAACACTTTTTAAGGCCTCAGAGTGAGTAAATTGGCCATTTTCATTCACTTTTATCCTTTTCTCAAATCTTGTGTTTAGGGCCCCTGGAAGCTTGAAAATCACTTTAAACATCTAATTTTATCTCTAAAAGTGATTATCCACGTACAAATGTGAATTGTCGTTCAAAGACGCAACATTTGAAAATGGACTATTTTTTTCGTTTCTGAAGCATGTCGTAAGGGGGGGTGGTTATCTCTTTCGTCAAAAATCGGGCGATTTCGCTTGAACAATAAAGGCCTACAAATGTTATTTAATTCACTTCCCGTGGAGGAGAAACACTTTTTAAGGCCTCAGAGTGAGTAAATTGGCCATTTTCATTCACTTTTACCCATTTCTCAAATCTTGTGTTTAGGGCCCCTGGAAGCTTGAAAATCACTTTAAACATCTAATTTTATCTCTAAAAGTGATTATCCACGTACAAATGTGAATTGTCGTTCAAAGACGCAACATTTGAAAGTGGACCATTTTGTTCGTTTCTGAAGCATGTCGTAAGGGGGGGTGGTTATCTCTTTCACAAAAAAACAGGCGTTTTTGATTGAACAATAAAGGCCTCGAAATATTATTTTATTCACTTCCCGTGGAGGAGAAACACTTTTTAAGGCCGCAGAGTGAGTAAATTGGCCATTTTCATTCACTTTTACCCATTCCTCAAATCTCGTGTTTCAGGCCCCTGGAAGCATGAAAATCACTTTAAACATCTCAATTTATCTTTAAACATGATTTTCCATGTACAAATGTGAATTGTAGTTCAGAGAGGCAACATTTGAAAACGGACCATTTTTTTAGTTTCTGAAGCATGTCGTAAGGGGGGTGGTTATCTCTTTCGTCAAAAATCGGGCGTTTTCGCTTGAACAATAAAGGCCTACAAATGTTATTTAATTCACTTCCCGTGGAGGAGAAACACTTTTTAAGGCCTCAGAGTGAGTAAATTGGCCATTTTCATTCACTTTTACCCATTTCTGAAATCTTGTGTTTAGGGCCCCTGGAAGCTTGAAAATCACTTTAAACATCTAATTTTATCTCTAAAAGTGATTATCCACGTACAAATGTGAATTGTCGTTCAAAGACGCAACATTTGAAAGTGGACCATTTTTTTCGTTTCTGAAGCATGTCGTAAGGGGGGGTGGTTATCTCTTTCACAAAAAAACAGGCGTTTTTGATTGAACAATAAAGGCCTCGAAATATTATTTTATTCACTTCCCGTGGAGGAGAAACACTTTTTAAGGCCGCAGAGTGAGTAAATTGGCCATTTTCATTCACTTTTACCCATTCCTCAAATCTCGTGTTTCAGGCCCCTGGAAGCATGAAAATCACTTTAAACATCTCAATTTATCTTTAAACATGATTTTCCATGTACAAATGTGAATTGTAGTTCAAAGAGGCAACATTTGAAAACGGACCATTTTTTTAGTTTCTGAAGCATGTCGTAAGGGGGGGTGGTTATCTCTTTCGTCAAAAATCGGGCGTTTTCGCTTGAACAATAAAGGCCTACAAATGTTATTTAATTCACTTCCCGTGGAGGAGAAACACTTTTTAAAGCCTCAGAGTGAGTAAATTGGCCATTTTCATTCACTTTTACCCTTTTCTCAAATCTTGTGTTTAGGGCCCCTGGAAGCTTGAAAATCACTTTAAACATCTCAATTTATCTTTAAACATGATTTTCCATGTACAAATGTGAATTGTAGTTCAAAGAGGCAACATTTGAAAACAGACCATTTTTTTAGTTTCTGAAGCATGTCGTAAGGGGGGGTGGTTATCTCTTTCATCAAAAATCCGGCGTTTTCGCTTGAACAATAAAGGCCTACAAATGTTATTTAATTCACTTCCCGTGGAGGAGAAACACTTTTTAAGGCCGCAGAGTGAGTAAATTGGCCATTTTCATTCACTTTTACCCATTCCTCAAATCTCGTGTTTCAGGCCCCTGGAAGCATGAAAATCACTTTAAACATCTCAATTTATCTTTAAACATGATTTTCCATGTACAAATGTGAATTGTAGTTCAAAGAGGCAACATTTGAAAACGGACCATTTTTTTAGTTTCTGAAGCATGTCGTAAGGGGGGGTGGTTATCTCTTTCGTCAAAAATCGGGCGTTTTCGCTTGAACAATAAAGGCCTACAAATGTTATTTAATTCACTTCCCGTGGAGGAGAAACACTTTTTAAAGCCTCAGAGTGAGTAAATTGGCCATTTTCATTCACTTTTACCCTTTTCTCAAATCTTGTGTTTAGGGCCCCTGGAAGCTTGAAAATCACTTTAAACATCTCAATTTATCTTTAAACATGATTTTCCATGTACAAATGTGAATTGTAGTTCAAAGAGGCAACATTTGAAAACAGACCATTTTTTTAGTTTCTGAAGCATGTCGTAAGGGGGGGTGGTTATCTCTTTCATCAAAAATCCGGCGTTTTCGCTTGAACAATAAAGGCCTACAAATGTTATTTAATTCACTTCCCGTGGAGGAGAAACACTTTTTAAGGCCTCAGAGTGAGTAAATTGGCCATTTTCATTCACTTTTATCCTTTTCTCAAATCTTGTGTTTAGGGCCCCTGGAAGCTTGAAAATCACTTTAAACATCTAATTTTATCTCTAAAAGTGATTATCCACGTACAAATGTGAATTGTCGTTCAAAGACGCAACATTTGAAAATGGACTATTTTTTTCGTTTCTGAAGCATGTCGTAAGGGGGGGTGGTTATCTCTTTCACCAAAAAACAGGCGTTTTTGATTGAACAATAAAGGCCTCGAAACCTTATTTTATTCACTTCCCGTGGAGGAGAAACACTTTTTAAGGCCTCAGAATGAGTAAATTGGCCATTTTCATTCACTTTTACCCATTTCTCAAATCTTGTGTTTAGGGCCCCTGGAAGCTTGAAAATCACTTTAAACATCTCAATTTATCTTTAAACATGATTTTCCATGTACAAATGTGAATTGTAGTTCAAAGAGGCAACATTTGAAAACGGACCATTTTTTTAGTTTCTGAAGCATGTCGTAAGGGGGGGTGGTTATCTCTTTCGTCAAAAATCGGGCGATTTCGCTTGAACAATAAAGGCCTACAAATGTTATTTAATTCACTTCCCGTGGAGGAGAAACACTTTTTAAGGCCTCAGAGTGAGTAAATTGGCCATTTTCATTCACTTTTACCCATTTCTCAAATCTTGTGTTTAGGGCCCCTGGAAGCTTGAAAATCACTTTAAACATCTAATTTTATCTCTAAAAGTGATTATCCACGTACAAATGTGAATTGTCGTTCAAAGACGCAACATTTGAAAGTGGACCATTTTGTTCGTTTCTGAAGCATGTCGTAAGGGGGGGTGGTTATCTCTTTCACAAAAAAACAGGCGTTTTTGATTGAACAATAAAGGCCTCGAAATATTATTTTATTCACTTCCCGTGGAGGAGAAACACTTTTTAAGGCCGCAGAGTGAGTAAATTGGCCATTTTCATTCACTTTTACCCATTCCTCAAATCTCGTGTTTCAGGCCCCTGGAAGCATGAAAATCACTTTAAACATCTCAATTTATCTTTAAACATGATTTTCCATGTACAAATGTGAATTGTAGTTCAGAGAGGCAACATTTGAAAACGGACCATTTTTTTAGTTTCTGAAGCATGTCGTAAGGGGGGTGGTTATCTCTTTCGTCAAAAATCGGGCGTTTTCGCTTGAACAATAAAGGCCTACAAATGTTATTTAATTCACTTCCCGTGGAGGAGAAACACTTTTTAAGGCCTCAGAGTGAGTAAATTGGCCATTTTCATTCACTTTTACCCATTTCTGAAATCTTGTGTTTAGGGCCCCTGGAAGCTTGAAAATCACTTTAAACATCTAATTTTATCTCTAAAAGTGATTATCCACGTACAAATGTGAATTGTCGTTCAAAGACGCAACATTTGAAAGTGGACCATTTTTTTCGTTTCTGAAGCATGTCGTAAGGGGGGGTGGTTATCTCTTTCACAAAAAAACAGGCTTTTTTGATTGAACAATAAAGGCCTCGAAATATTATTTTATTCACTTCCCGTGGAGGAGAAACACTTTTTAAGGCCGCAGAGTGAGTAAATTGGCCATTTTCATTCACTTTTACCCATTCCTCAAATCTCGTGTTTCAGGCCCCTGGAAGCATGAAAATCACTTTAAACATCTCAATTTATCTTTAAACATGATTTTCCATGTACAAATGTGAATTGTAGTTCAAAGAGGCAACATTTGAAAACGGACCATTTTTTTAGTTTCTGAAGCATGTCGTAAGGGGGGGTGGTTATCTCTTTCGTCAAAAATCGGGCGTTTTCGCTTGAACAATAAATGCCTACAAATGTTATTTAATTCACTTCCCATGGAGGAGAAACACTTTTTAAGGCCTCAGAGTGAGTAAATTGGCCATTTTCATTCACTTTTACCCATTTCTCAAATCTTGTGTTTAGGGCCCCTGGAAGCTTGAAAATCACTTTAAACATCTCAATTTATCTTTAAACATGATTTTCCATGTACAAATGTGAATTGTAGTTCAAAGAGGCAACATTTGAAAACGGACCATTTTTTTAGTTTCTGAAGCATGTCGTAAGGGGGGGTGGTTAT
This sequence comes from Triturus cristatus, assembly GCF_964204655.1. Lineage (NCBI taxonomy): Eukaryota > Metazoa > Chordata > Amphibia > Caudata > Salamandridae > Triturus > Triturus cristatus. Next base: position 178,279,057 of record NC_140595.1, read on the forward strand.
CTCTTTCGTCAAAAATCGGGCGATTTCGCTTGAACAATAAAGGCCTACAAATGTTATTTAATTCACTTCCCGTGGAGGAGAAACACTTTTTAAGGCCTCAGAGTGAGTAAATTGGCCTTTTTCATTCACTTTTACCCATTTCTCAAATCTTGTGTTTAGGGCCCCTGGAAGCTTGAAAATCACTTTAAACATCTAATTTTATCTCTAAAAGTGATTATCCACGTACAAATGTGAATTGTCGTTCAAAGACACGACATTTGAAAATGGACTATTTTTTTCGTTTCTGAAGCATGTCGTAAGGGGGGGTGGTTATCTCTTTCACCAAAAAACAGGCGTTTTTGATTGAACAATAAAGGCCTACAAATGTTATTTAATTCACTTTCTGGGGTGGAGAAAAACTTTTTAAGGCCTCAGAGTGAATAAATTGGCCATTTTCATTCACATTTACCCATTCCTCAAATCTTGTGTTTAGGGCCCCTGGAAGCTTGAAAATCACTTTAAACATCTAATTTCATCTCTAAAAGTGATTATCCACGTACAAATGTGAATTGTAGTTCAAAGACGAAACATTTGAAAATGGACCATTTTTTTCGTTTCTGACGCATGTCGTAAGGGGGGGTGGTTATCTCTTTCACCAAAAAACGGCCATTTTTGATTGAACAATAAAGGCCTCCAAATGTTATTTTATTCACTTCCCGTGGAGGAGAAACACTTTTTAAGGCCGCAGAGAGAGTAAATTGGCCATTTTCATTCACGTTTACCCATTTCTCAAATCTTGTGTTTAGGGCCCCTGGAAGCTTGAAAATCACTTTAAACATCTCATTTTATCTCTAAAAGTGATTATCCACGTACAATGTTAATTGTAGTTCAAAGAGGCAAAATTTGAAAACGGACCATTTTTTTAGTTTCTGAAGCATGTCGTAAGGGGGGTGGTTATCTCTTTCGTCAAAAATCGGGCGTTTTGCTTGAACAATAAATGCCTACAAATTTTATTTTATTCACTTCCCGTGGAGGAGAAACACTTTTTATGGCCTCAGCGTGAGTAAATTGGCCATTTTCATTCACTTTTACCCATTTCTCAAATCTTGTGTTTAGGGCCCCTGGAAGCTTGAAAATCACTTTAAACATCTAATTTTATCTCTAAAAGTGATTATCCACGTACAAATGTGAATTGTCGTTCAAAGACGCAACATTTGAGAATAGACCATGTTTTTCGTTTCTGAGGCATGTCGTAAGGGGGGGTGGTTATCTCTTTCGTCAAAAATCGGGCGTTTTCGCTTGAACAATAAATGCCTACAAATGTTATTTAATTCACTTCCCATGGAGGAGAAACACTTGTTAAGGCCTCAGAGTGAGTAAATTGGCCATTTTCATTCACTTTTAACCATTTCTCAAATCTTGTGTTTAGGGCCCCTGGAAGCTTGAAAATCACTTTAAACATCTCAATTTATCTTTAAACATGATTTTCCATGTACAAATGTGAATTGTAGTTCAAAGAGGCAACATTTGAAAACGGACCATTTTTTTAGTTTCTGAAGCATGTCGTAAGGGGGGGTGGTTATCTCTTTCGTCAAAAATCGGGCGATTTCGCTTGAACAATAAAGGCCTACAAATGTTATTTAATTCACTTCCCGTGGAGGAGAAACACTTTTTAAGGCCTCAGAGTGAGTAAATTGGCCATTTTCATTCACTTTTACCCATTTCTCAAATCTTGTGTTTAGGGCCCCTGGAAGCTTGAAAATCACTTTAAACATCTAATTTTATCTCTAAAAGTGATTATCCACGTACAAATGTGAATTGTCGTTCAAAGACGCAACATTTGAAAGTGGACCATTTTGTTCGTTTCTGAAGCATGTCGTAAGGGGGGGTGGTTATCTCTTTCACAAAAAAACAGGCGTTTTTGATTGAACAATAAAGGCCTCGAAATATTATTTTATTCACTTCCCGTGGAGGAGAAACACTTTTTAAGGCCGCAGAGTGAGTAAATTGGCCATTTTCATTCACTTTTACCCATTCCTCAAATCTCGTGTTTCAGGCCCCTGGAAGCATGAAAATCACTTTAAACATCTCAATTTATCTTTAAACATGATTTTCCATGTACAAATGTGAATTGTAGTTCAAAGAGGCAACATTTGAAAACGGACCATTTTTTTAGTTTCTGAAGCATGTCGTAAGGGGGGGTGGTTATCTCTTTCGTCAAAAATCGGGCGTTTTCGCTTGAACAATAAAGGCCTACAAATGTTATTTAATTCACTTCCCGTGGAGGAGAAACACTTTTTAAGGCCTCAGAGTGAGTAAATTGGCCATTTTCATTCACTTTTACCCTTTTCTCAAATCTTGTGTTTAGGGCCCCTGGAAGCTTGAAAATCACTTTAAACATCTAATTTTATCTCTAAAAGTGATTATCCACGTACAATGTTAATTGTAGTTCAAAGAGGCAAAATTTGAAAACGGACCATTTTTTTAGTTTCTGAAGCATGTCGTAAGGGGGGGTGCTTATCTCTTTCACAAAAAAACAGGCGTTTTTGATTGAACAATAAAGGCCTCGAAATATTATTTTATTCACTTCCCGTGGAGGAGAAACCCTTTTTAAGGCCGCAGAGTGAGTAAATTGGCCATTTTCATTCACTTTTACCCATTCCTCAAATCTCGTGTTTCAGGCCCCTGGAAGCATGAAAATCACTTTAAACATCTCAATTTATCTTTAAACATGATTTTCCATGTACAAATGTGAATTGTAGTTCAGAGAGGCAACATTTGAAAACGGACCATTTTTTTAGTTTCTGAAGCATGTCGTAAGGGGGGTGGTTATCTCTTTCGTCAAAAATCGGGCGTTTTCGCTTGAACAATAAAGGCCTACAAATGTTATTTAATTCACTTCCCGTGGAGGAGAAACACTTTTTAAGGCCTCAGAGTGAGTAAATTGGCCATTTTCATTCACTTTTACCCATTTCTGAAATCTTGTGTTTAGGGCCCCTGGAAGCTTGAAAATCACTTTAAACATCTAATTTTATCTCTAAAAGTGATTATCCACGTACAAATGTGAATTGTAGTTCAAAGAGGCAACATTTGAAAACGGACCATTTTTTTAGTTTCTGAAGCATGTCGTAAGGGGGGGTGGTTATCTCTTTCATCAAAAATCCGGCGTTTTCGCTTGAACAATAAAGGCCTACAAATGTTATTTAATTCACTTCCCGTGGAGGAGAAACACTTTTTAAGGCCTCAGAGTGAGTAAATTGGCCATTTTCATTCACTTTTATCCTTTTCTCAAATCTTGTGTTTAGGGCCCCTGGAAGCTTGAAAATCACTTTAAACATCTAATTTTATCTCTAAAAGTGATTATCCACGTACAAATGTGAATTGTCGTTCAAAGACGCAACATTTGAAAATGGACTATTTTTTTCGTTTCTGAAGCATGTCGTAAGGGGGGGTGGTTATCTCTTTCACCAAAAAACAGGCGTTTTTGATTGAACAATAAAGGCCTCGAAACCTTATTTTATTCACTTCCCGTGGAGGAGAAACACTTTTTAAGGCCTCAGAATGAGTAAATTGGCCATTTTCATTCACTTTTACCCATTTCTCAAATCTTGTGTTTAGGGCCCCTGGAAGCTTGAAAATCACTTTAAACATCTCAATTTATCTTTAAACATGATTTTCCATGTACAAATGTGAATTGTAGTTCAAAGAGGCAACATTTGAAAACGGACCATTTTTTTAGTTTCTGAAGCATGTCGTAAGGGGGGGTGGTTATCTCTTTCGTCAAAAATCGGGCGATTTCGCTTGAACAATAAAGGCCTACAAATGTTATTTAATTCACTTCCCGTGGAGGAGAAACACTTTTTAAGGCCTCAGAGTGAGTAAATTGGCCATTTTCATTCACTTTTACCCATTTCTCAAATCTTGTGTTTAGGGCCCCTGGAAGCTTGAAAATCACTTTAAACATCTAATTTTATCTCTAAAAGTGATTATCCACGTACAAATGTGAATTGTCGTTCAAAGACGCAACATTTGAAAGTGGACCATTTTGTTTGTTTCTGAAGCATGTCGTAAGGGGGGGTGGTTATCTCTTTCACAAAAAAACAGGCGTTTTTGATTGAACAATAAAGGCCTCGAAATATTATTTTATTCACTTCCCGTGGAGGAGAAACACTTTTTAAGGCCGCAGAGTGAGTAAATTGGCCATTTTCATTCACTTTTACCCATTCCTCAAATCTCGTGTTTCAGGCCCCTGGAAGCATGAAAATCACTTTAAACATCTCAATTTATCTTTAAACATGATTTTCCATGTACAAATGTGAATTGTAGTTCAAAGAGGCAACATTTGAAAACGGACCATTTTTTTAGTTTCTGAAGCATGTCGTAAGGGGGGGTGGTTATCTCTTTCGTCAAAAATCGGGCGTTTTCGCTTGAACAATAAAGGCCTACAAATGTTATTTAATTCACTTCCCGTGGAGGAGAAGCACTTTTTAAGGCCTCAGAGTGAGTAAATTGGCCATTTTCATTCACTTTTACCCTTTTCTCAAATCTTGTGTTTAGGGCCCCTGGAAGCTTGAAAATCACTTAAAACATCTAATTTTATCTCTAAAAGTGATTATCCACGTACAAATGTGAATTGTCGTTCAAAGACGCAACATTTGAAAATGGACTATTTTTTTCGTTTCTGAAGCATGTCGTAAGGGGGGGTGGTTATCTCTTTCACCAAAAAACAGGCGTTTTTGATTGAACAATAAAGGCCTCGAAATATTATTTTATTCACTTCCCGTGGAGGAGAAACACTTTTTAAGGCCGCAGAGTGAGTAAATTGGCCATTTTCATTCACTTTTACCCATTCCTCAAATCTCGTGTTTCAGGCCCCTGGAAGCATGAAAATCACTTTAAACATCTCAATTTATCTTTAAACATGATTTTCCATGTACAAATGTGAATTGTAGTTCAAAGAGGCAACATTTGAAAACGGACCATTTTTTTAGTTTCTGAAGCATGTCGTAAGGGGGGGTGGTTATCTCTTTCGTCAAAAATCGGGCGTTTTCGCTTGAACAATAAAGGCCTACAAATGTTATTTAATTCACTTCCCGTGGAGGAGAAACACTTTTTAAAGCCTCAGAGTGAGTAAATTGGCCATTTTCATTCACTTTTACCCTTTTCTCAAATCTTGTGTTTAGGGCCCCTGGAAGCTTGAAAATCACTTTAAACATCTCAATTTATCTTTAAACATGATTTTCCATGTACAAATGTGAATTGTAGTTCAAAGAGGCAACATTTGAAAACGGACCATTTTTTTAGTTTCTGAAGCATGTCGTAAGGGGGGGTGGTTATCTCTTTCATCAAAAATCCGGCGTTTTCGCTTGAACAATAAAGGCCTACAAATGTTATTTAATTCACTTCCCGTGGAGGAGAAACACTTTTTAAGGCCTCAGAGTGAGTAAATTGGCCATTTTCATGCACTTTTACCCTTTTCTCAAATCTTGTGTTTAGGGCCCCTGGAAGCTTGAAAATCACTTTAAACATCTAATTTTATCTCTAAAAGTGATTATCCACGTACAAATGTGAATTGTCGTTCAAAGACGCAACATTTGAAAATGGACTATTTTTTTCGTTTCTGAAGCATGTCGTAAGGGGGGGTGGTTATCTCTTTCACCAAAAAACAGGCGTTTTTGATTGAACAATAAAGGCCTCGAAACCTTATTTTATTCACTTCCCGTGGAGGAGAAACACTTTTTAAGGCCTCAGAATGAGTAAATTGGCCATTTTCATTCACTTTTAGCCATTCCTCAAATCTCGTGTTTAAGGCCCCTGGAAGCATGAAAATCACTTTAAACATCTCAATTCATCTTTAAAAGTGATTTTCCACGTACAAATGTGAATTGTAGTTCAAAGAGGCGACATTTGAAAACGGACCATTTTTTTTTGTTTCTGAAGCATGTCGTAAGGGGGGTGGTTATCTCTTTCATCAAAAATCGGGCGTTTTTGATTGAACAATAAAGGCCTACAAATGTTATTTAATTCACTTTCTGGGGTGGAGAAAAACTTTTTAAGGCCTCAGAGTGAATAAATTGGCCATTTTCATTCACATTTACCCATTCCTCAAATCTTGTGTTTAGGGCCCCTGGAAGCTTGAAAATCACTTTAAACATCTAATTTCATCTCTAAAAGTGATTATCCACGTACAAATGTGAATTGTAGTTCAAAGACGAAACATTTGAAAATGGACCATTTTTTTCGTTTCTGACGCATGTCGTAAGGGGGGATGGTTATCTCTTTCACTAAAAAACGGGCATTTTTGATTGAACAATAAAGGCCTCCAAATGGTATTTTATTCACTTCCCGTGGAGGAGAAACACTTTTTAAGGCCGCAGAGAGAGTAAATTGGCCATTTTCATTCACGTTTACCCATTTCTCAAATCTTGTGTTTAGGGCCCCTGGAAGCTTGAAAATCACTTTAAACATCTCATTTTATCTCTAAAAGTGATTATCCACGTACAATGTTAATTGCAGTTCAAAGAGGCAAAATTTGAAAACGGACCATTTTTTTAGTTTCTGAAGCATGTCGTAAGGGGGGTGGTTATCTCTTTCGTCAAAAATCGGGCGTTTTGCTTGAACAATAAATGCCTACAAATTTTATTTTATTCACTTCCCGTGGAGGAGAAACACTTTTTATGGCCTCAGAGTGAGTAAATTGGCCATTTTCATTCACTTTTACCCATTTCTCAAATCTTGTGTTTAGGGCCCCTGGAAGCTTGAAAATCACTTTAAACATCTAATTTTATCTCTAAAAGTGATTATCCACGTACAAATGTGAATTGTAGTTCAAAGAGGCAACATTTGAAAACAGACCATTTTTTTAGTTTCTGAAGCATGTCGTAAGGGGGGGTGGTTATCTCTTTCATCAAAAATCCGGCGTTTTCGCTTGAACAATAAAGGCCTACAAATGTTATTTAATTCACTTCCCGTGGAGGAGAAACACTTTTTAAGGCCTCAGAGTGAGTAAATTGGCCATTTTCATTCACTTTTATCCTTTTCTCAAATCTTGTGTTTAGGGCCCCTGGAAGCTTGAAAATCACTTTAAACATCTAATTTTATCTCTAAAAGTGATTATCCACGTACAAATGTGAATTGTCGTTCAAAGACGCAACATTTGAAAATGGACTATTTTTTTCGTTTCTGAAGCATGTCGTAAGGGGGGGTGGTTATCTCTTTCGTCAAAAATCGGGCGATTTCGCTTGAACAATAAAGGCCTACAAATGTTATTTAATTCACTTCCCGTGGAGGAGAAACACTTTTTAAGGCCTCAGAGTGAGTAAATTGGCCATTTTCATTCACTTTTACCCATTTCTCAAATCTTGTGTTTAGGGCCCCTGGAAGCTTGAAAATCACTTTAAACATCTAATTTTATCTCTAAAAGTGATTATCCACGTACAAATGTGAATTGTCGTTCAAAGACGCAACATTTGAAAGTGGACCATTTTGTTCGTTTCTGAAGCATGTCGTAAGGGGGGGTGGTTATCTCTTTCACAAAAAAACAGGCGTTTTTGATTGAACAATAAAGGCCTCGAAATATTATTTTATTCACTTCCCGTGGAGGAGAAACACTTTTTAAGGCCGCAGAGTGAGTAAATTGGCCATTTTCATTCACTTTTACCCATTCCTCAAATCTCGTGTTTCAGGCCCCTGGAAGCATGAAAATCACTTTAAACATCTCAATTTATCTTTAAACATGATTTTCCATGTACAAATGTGAATTGTAGTTCAGAGAGGCAACATTTGAAAACGGACCATTTTTTTAGTTTCTGAAGCATGTCGTAAGGGGGGTGGTTATCTCTTTCGTCAAAAATCGGGCGTTTTCGCTTGAACAATAAAGGCCTACAAATGTTATTTAATTCACTTCCCGTGGAGGAGAAACACTTTTTAAGGCCTCAGAGTGAGTAAATTGGCCATTTTCATTCACTTTTACCCATTTCTGAAATCTTGTGTTTAGGGCCCCTGGAAGCTTGAAAATCACTTTAAACATCTAATTTTATCTCTAAAAGTGATTATCCACGTACAAATGTGAATTGTCGTTCAAAGACGCAACATTTGAAAGTGGACCATTTTTTTCGTTTCTGAAGCATGTCGTAAGGGGGGGTGGTTATCTCTTTCACAAAAAAACAGGCGTTTTTGATTGAACAATAAAGGCCTCGAAATATTATTTTATTCACTTCCCGTGGAGGAGAAACACTTTTTAAGGCCGCAGAGTGAGTAAATTGGCCATTTTCATTCACTTTTACCCATTCCTCAAATCTCGTGTTTCAGGCCCCTGGAAGCATGAAAATCACTTTAAACATCTCAATTTATCTTTAAACATGATTTTCCATGTACAAATGTGAATTGTAGTTCAAAGAGGCAACATTTGAAAACGGACCATTTTTTTAGTTTCTGAAGCATGTCGTAAGGGGGGGTGGTTATCTCTTTCGTCAAAAATCGGGCGTTTTCGCTTGAACAATAAAGGCCTACAAATGTTATTTAATTCACTTCCCGTGGAGGAGAAACACTTTTTAAAGCCTCAGAGTGAGTAAATTGGCCATTTTCATTCACTTTTACCCTTTTCTCAAATCTTGTGTTTAGGGCCCCTGGAAGCTTGAAAATCACTTTAAACATCTCAATTTATCTTTAAACATGATTTTCCATGTACAAATGTGAATTGTAGTTCAAAGAGGCAACATTTGAAAACAGACCATTTTTTTAGTTTCTGAAGCATGTCGTAAGGGGGGGTGGTTATCTCTTTCATCAAAAATCCGGCGTTTTCGCTTGAACAATAAAGGCCTACAAATGTTATTTAATTCACTTCCCGTGGAGGAGAAACACTTTTTAAGGCCTCAGAGTGAGTAAATTGGCCATTTTCATTCACTTTTATCCTTTTCTCAAATCTTGTGTTTAGGGCCCCTGGAAGCTTGAAAATCACTTTAAACATCTAATTTTATCTCTAAAAGTGATTATCCACGTACAAATGTGAATTGTCGTTCAAAGACGCAACATTTGAAAATGGACTATTTTTTTCGTTTCTGAAGCATGTCGTAGGGGGGGTGGTTATCTCTTTCACCAAAAAACAGGCGTTTTTGATTGAACAATAAAGGCCTCGAAACCTTATTTTATTCACTTCCCGTGGAGGAGAAACACTTTTTAAGGCCTCAGAATGAGTAAATTGGCCATTTTCATTCACTTTTACCCATTTCTCAAATCTTGTGTTTAGGGCCCCTGGAAGCTTGAAAATCACTTTAAACATCTCAATTTATCTTTAAACATGATTTTCCATGTACAAATGTGAATTGTAGTTCAAAGAGGCAACATTTGAAAACGGACCATTTTTTTAGTTTCTGAAGCATGTCGTAAGGGAGGGTGGTTATCTCTTTCGTCAAAAATCGGGCGATTTCGCTTGAACAATAAAGGCCTACAAATGTTATTTAATTCACTTCCCGTGGAGGAGAAACACTTTTTAAGGCCTCAGAGTGAGTAAATTGGCCATTTTCATTCACTTTTACCCATTTCTCAAATCTTGTGTTTAGGGCCCCTGGAAGCTTGAAAATCACTTTAAACATCTAATTTTATCTCTAAAAGTGATTATCCACGTACAAATGTGAATTGTCGTTCAAAGACGCAACATTTGAAAGTGGACCATTTTGTTCGTTTCTGAAGCATGTCGTAAGGGGGGGTGGTTATCTCTTTCACAAAAAAACAGGCGTTTTTGATTGAACAATAAAGGCCTCAAAATATTATTTTATTCACTTCCCGTGGAGGAGAAACACTTTTTAAGGCCGCAGAGTGAGTAAATTGGCCATTTTCATTCACTTTTACCCATTCCTCAAATCTCGTGTTTCAGGCCCCTGGAAGCATGAAAATCACTTTAAACATCTCAATTTATCTTTAAACATGATTTTCCATGTACAAATGTGAATTGTAGTTCAAAGAGGCAACATTTGAAAACGGACCATTTTTTTAGTTTCTGAAGCATGTCGTAAGGGGGGGTGGTTATCTCTTTCGTCAAAAATCGGGCGTTTTCGCTTGAACAATAAATGCCTACAAATGTTATTTAATTCACTTCCCATGGAGGAGAAACACTTTTTAAGGCCTCAGAGTGAGTAAATTGGCCATTTTCATTCACTTTTACCCATTTCTCAAATCTTGTGTTTAGGGCCCCTGGAAGCTTGAAAATCACTTTAAACATCTCAATTTATCTTTAAACATGATTTTCCATGTACAAATGTGAATTGTAGTTCAAAGAGGCAACATTTGAAAACGGACCATTTTTTTAGTTTCTGAAGCATGTCGTAAGGGGGGGTGGTTATCTCTTTCGTCAAAAATCGGGCGATTTCGCTTGAACAATAAAGGCCTACAAATGTTATTTAATTCACTTCCCGTGGAGGAGAAACACTTTTTAAGGCCTCAGAGTGAGTAAATTGGCCTTTTTCATTCACTTTTACCCATTTCTCAAATCTTGTGTTTAGGGCCCCTGGAAGCTTGAAAATCACTTTAAACATCTAATTTTATCTCTAAAAGTGATTATCCACGTTCAAATGTGAATTGTCGTTCAAAGACACGACATTTGAAAATGGACTATTTTTTTCGTTTCTGAAGCATGTCGTAAGGGGGGGTGGTTATCTCTTTCACCAAAAAACAGGCGTTTTTGATTGAACAATAAAGGCCTACAAATGTTATTTAATTCACTTTCTGGGGTGGAGAAAAACTTTTTAAGGCCTCAGAGTGAATAAATTGGCCATTTTCATTCACATTTACCCATTCCTCAAATCTTGTGTTTAGGGCCCCTGGAAGCTTGAAAATCACTTTAAACATCTAATTTCATCTCTAAAAGTGATTATCCACGTACAAATGTGAATTGTAGTTCAAAGACGAAACATTTGAAAATGGACCATTTTTTTCGTTTCTGACGCATGTCGTAAGGGGGGGTGGTTATCTCTTTCACCAAAAAACGGCCATTTTTGATTGAACAATAAAGGCCTCCAAATGTTATTTTATTCACTTCCCGTGGAGGAGAAACACTTTTTAAGGCCGCAGAGAGAGTAAATTGGCCATTTTCATTCACGTTTACCCATTTCTCAAATCTTGTGTTTAGGGCCCCTGGAATTTTTAAAATCACTTTAAACATCTCATTTTATCTCTAAAAGTGATTATCCACGTACAAATGTGAATTGTCGTTCAAAGACACGACATTTGAAAATGGACTATTTTTTTCGTTTCTGAAGCATGTCGTAAGGGGGGGTGGTTATCTCTTTCACCAAAAAACAGGCGTTTTTGATTGAACAATAAAGGCCTCCAAATGTTATTTTATTCACTTCCCGTGGAGGAGAAACACTTTTTAAGGCCGCAGAGAGAGTAAATTGGCCATTTTCATTCACGTTTACCCATTTCTCAAATCTTGTGTTTAGGGCCCCTGGAAGCTTGAAAATCACTTTAAACATCTCATTTTATCTCTAAAAGTGATTATCCACGTACAATGTTAATTGTAGTTCAAAGATGCAAAATTTGAAAACGGACCATTTTTTTTGTTTCTGAAGCATGTCGTAAGGGGGGTGGTTATCTATTTCGTCAAAAATCGGGCGTTTTGCTTGAACAATAAATGCCTACAAATTTTATTTTATTCACTTCCCGTGGAGGAGAAATACTTTTTATGGCCTCAGAGTGAGTAAATTGGCCATTTTCATTCACTTTTACCCATTTCTCAAATCTTGTGTTTAGGGCCCCTGGAAGCTTGAAAATCACTTTAAACATCTAATTTTATCTCTAAAAGTGATTATCCACGTACAAATGTGAATTGTCGTTCAAAGACGCAACATTTGAAAGTGGACCATTTTTTTCGTTTCTGAAGCATGTCGTAAGGGGGGGTGGTTATCTCTTTCACCAAAAAACAGGCGTTTTTGATTGAACAATAAAGGCCTCGAAATATTATTTTATTCACTTCCCGTGGAGGAGAAACACTTTTTAAGGCCGCAGAGTGAGTAAATTGGCCATTTTCATTCACTTTTACCCATTCCTCAAATCTCGTGTTTCAGGCCCCTGGAAGCATGAAAATCACTTTAAACATCTCAATTTATCTTTAAACATGATTTTCCATGTACAAATGTGAATTGTAGTTCAAAGAGGCAACATTTGAAAACGGACCATTTTTTTAGTTTCTGAAGCATGTCGTAAGGGGGGGTGGTTATCTCTTTCGTCAAAAATCGGGCGTTTTCGCTTGAACAATAAAGGCCTACAAATGTTATTTAATTCACTTCCCGTGGAGGAGAAACACTTTTTAAAGCCTCAGAGTGAGTAAATTGGCCATTTTCATTCACTTTTACCCTTTTCTCAAATCTTGTGTTTAGGGCCCCTGGAAGCTTGAAAATCACTTTAAACATCTAATTTTATCTCTAAAAGTGATTATCCACGTACAAATGTGAATTGTCGTTCAAAGACGCAACATTTGAAAATAGACCATGTTTTTCGTTTCTGAGGCATGTCGTAAGGGGGGGTGCTTATCTCTTTCACAAAAAAACAGGCGTTTTTGATTGAACAATAAAGGCCTCGAAATATTATTTTATTCACTTCCCGTGGAGGAGAAACCCTTTTTAAGGCCGCAGAGTGAGTAAATTGGCCATTTTCATTCACTTTTACCCATTCCTCAAATCTCGTGTTTCAGGCCCCTGGAAGCATGAAAATCACTTTAAACATCTCAATTTATCTTTAAACATGATTTTCCATGTACAAATGTGAATTGTAGTTCAGAGAGGCAACATTTGAAAACGGACCATTTTTTTAGTTTCTGAAGCATGTCGTAAGGGGGGTGGTTATCTCTTTCGTCAAAAATCGGGCGTTTTCGCTTGAACAATAAAGGCCTACAAATGTTATTTAATTCACTTCCCGTGGAGGAGAAACACTTTTTAAGGCCTCAGAGTGAGTAAATTGGCCATTTTCATTCACTTTTACCCATTTCTGAAATCTTGTGTTTAGGGCCCCTGGAAGCTTGAAAATCACTTTAAACATCTAATTTTATCTCTAAAAGTGATTATCCACGTACAAATGTGAATTGTCGTTCAAAGACGCAACATTTGAAAGTGGACCATTTTTTTCGTTTCTGAAGCATGTCGTAAGGGGGGGTGGTTATCTCTTTCACAAAAAAACAGGCGTTTTTGATTGAACAATAAAGGCCTCAAAATATTATTTTATTCACTTCCCGTGGAGGAGAAACACTTTTTAAGGCCGCAGAGTGAGTAAATTGGCCATTTTCATTCACTTTTACCCATTCCTCAAATCTCGTGTTTCAGGCCCCTGGAAGCATGAAAATCACTTTAAACATCTCAATTTATCTTTAAACATGATTTTCCATGTACAAATGTGAATTGTAGTTCAAAGAGGCAACATTTGAAAACGGACCATTTTTTTAGTTTCTGAAGCATGTCGTAAGGGGGGGTGGTTATCTCTTTCGTCAAAAATCGGGCGTTTTCGCTTGAACAATAAAGGCCTACAAATGTTATTTAATTCACTTCCCGTGGAGGAGAAACACTTTTTAAAGCCTCAGAGTGAGTAAATTGGCCATTTTCATTCACTTTTACCCTTTTCTCAAATCTTGTGTTTAGGGCCCCTGGAAGCTTGAAAATCACTTTAAACATCTCAATTTATCTTTAAACATGATTTTCCATGTACAAATGTGAATTGTAGTTCAAAGAGGCAACATTTGAAAACAGACCATTTTTTTAGTTTCTGAAGCATGTCGTAAGGGGGGATGGTTATCTCTTTCGTCAAAAATCGGGCGTTTTCGCTTGAACAATAAAGGCCTACAAATGTTATTTAATTCACTTCCCGTGGAGGAGAAACACTTTTTAAGGCCTCAGAGTGAGTAAATTGGCCATTTTCATTCACTTTTATCCTTTTCTCAAATCTTGTGTTTAGGGCCCCTGGAAGCTTGAAAATCACTTTAAACATCTAATTTTATCTCTAAAAGTGATTATCCACGTACAAATGTGAATTGTCGTTCAAAGACGCAACATTTGAAAATGGACTATTTTTTTCGTTTCTGAAGCATGTCGTAAGGGGGGGTGGTTATCTCTTTCGTCAAAAATCGGGCGATTTCGCTTGAACAATAAAGGCCTACAAATGTTATTTAATTCACTTCCCGTGGAGGAGAAACACTTTTTAAGGCCTCAGAGTGAGTAAATTGGCCATTTTCATTCACTTTTACCCATTTCTCAAATCTTGTGTTTAGGGCCCCTGGAAGCTTGAAAATCACTTTAAACATCTAATTTTATCTCTAAAAGTGATTATCCACGTACAAATGTGAATTGTCGTTCAAAGACGCAACATTTGAAAGTGGACCATTTTGTTCGTTTCTGAAGCATGTCGTAAGGGGGGGTGGTTATCTCTTTCACAAAAAAACAGGCGTTTTTGATTGAACAATAAAGGCCTCGAAATATTATTTTATTCACTTCCCGTGGAGGAGAAACACTTTTTAAGGCCGCAGAGTGAGTAAATTGGCCATTTTCATTCACTTTTACCCATTCCTCAAATCTCGTGTTTCAGGCCCCTGGAAGCATGAAAATCACTTTAAACATCTCAATTTATCTTTAAACATGATTTTCCATGTACAAATGTGAATTGTAGTTCAGAGAGGCAACATTTGAAAACGGACCATTTTTTTAGTTTCTGAAGCATGTCGTAAGGGGGGTGGTTATCTCTTTCGTCAAAAATCGGGCGTTTTCGCTTGAACAATAAAGGCCTACAAATGTTATTTAATTCACTTCCCGTGGAGGAGAAACACTTTTTAAGGCCTCAGAGTGAGTAAATTGGCCATTTTCATTCACTTTTACCCATTTCTCAAATCTTGTGTTTAGGGCCCCTGGAAGCTTGAAAATCACTTTAAACATCTCAATTTATCTTTAAACATGATTTTCCATGTACAAATGTGAATTGTAGTTCAAAGAGGCAACATTTGAAAACGGACCATTTTTTTAGTTTCTGAAGCATGTCGTAAGGGGGGGTGGTTATCTCTTTCGTCAAAAATCGGGCGATTTCGCTTGAACAATAAAGGCCTACAAATGTTATTTAATTCACTTCCCGTGGAGGAGAAACACTTTTTAAGGCCTCAGAGTGAGTAAATTGGCCTTTTTCATTCACTTTTACCCATTTCTCAAATCTTGTGTTTAGGGCCCCTGGAAGCTTGAAAATCACTTTAAACATCTAATTTTATCTCTAAAAGTGATTATCCACGTACAAATGTGAATTGTCGTTCAAAGACACGACATTTGAAAATGGACTATTTTTTTCGTTTCTGAAGCATGTCGTAAGGGGGGGTGGTTATCTCTTTCACCAAAAAACAGGCGTTTTTGATTGAACAATAAAGGCCTACAAATGTTATTTAATTCACTTTCTGGGGTGGAGAAAAACTTTTTAAGGCCTCAGAGTGAATAAATTGGCCATTTTCATTCACATTTACCCATTCCTCAAATCTTGTGTTTAGGGCCCCTGGAAGCTTGAAAATCACTTTAAACATCTAATTTCATCTCTAAAAGTGATTATCCACGTACAAATGTGAATTGTAGTTCAAAGACGAAACATTTGAAAATGGACCATTTTTTTCGTTTCTGACGCATGTCGTAAGGGGGGGTGGTTATCTCTTTCACCAAAAAACGGCCATTTTTGATTGAACAATAAAGGCCTCCAAATGTTATTTTATTCACTTCCCGTGGAGGAGAAACACTTTTTAAGGCCGCAGAGAGAGTAAATTGGCCATTTTCATTCACGTTTACCCATTTCTCAAATCTTGTGTTTAGGGCCCCTGGAAGCTTGAAAATCACTTTAAACATCTCATTTTATCTCTAAAAGTGATTATCCACGTACAATGTTAATTGTAGTTCAAAGAGGCAAAATTTGAAAACGGACCATTTTTTTAGTTTCTGAAGCATGTCGTAAGGGGGGTGGTTATCTCTTTCGTCAAAAATCGGGCGTTTTGCTTGAACAATAAATGCCTACAAATTTTATTTTATTCACTTCCCGTGGAGGAGAAACACTTTTTATGGCCTCAGCGTGAGTAAATTGGCCATTTTCATTCACTTTTACCCATTTCTCAAATCTTGTGTTTAGGGCCCCTGGAAGCTTGAAAATCACTTTAAACATCTAATTTTATCTCTAAAAGTGATTATCCACGTACAAATGTGAATTGTCGTTCAAAGACGCAACATTTGAGAATAGACCATGTTTTTCGTTTCTGAGGCATGTCGTAAGGGGGGGTGGTTATCTCTTTCGTCAAAAATCGGGCGTTTTCGCTTGAACAATAAATGCCTACAAATGTTATTTAATTCACTTCCCATGGAGGAGAAACACTTGTTAAGGCCTCAGAGTGAGTAAATTGGCCATTTTCATTCACTTTTAACCATTTCTCAAATCTTGTGTTTAGGGCCCCTGGAAGCTTGAAAATCACTTTAAACATCTCAATTTATCTTTAAACATGATTTTCCATGTACAAATGTGAATTGTAGTTCAAAGAGGCAACATTTGAAAACGGACCATTTTTTTAGTTTCTGAAGCATGTCGTAAGGGGGGGTGGTTATCTCTTTCGTCAAAAATCGGGCGATTTCGCTTGAACAATAAAGGCCTACAAATGTTATTTAATTCACTTCCCGTGGAGGAGAAACACTTTTTAAGGCCTCAGAGTGAGTAAATTGGCCATTTTCATTCACTTTTACCCATTTCTCAAATCTTGTGTTTAGGGCCCCTGGAAGCTTGAAAATCACTTTAAACATCTAATTTTATCTCTAAAAGTGATTATCCACGTACAAATGTGAATTGTCGTTCAAAGACGCAACATTTGAAAGTGGACCATTTTGTTCGTTTCTGAAGCATGTCGTAAGGGGGGGTGGTTATCTCTTTCACAAAAAAACAGGCGTTTTTGATTGAACAATAAAGGCCTCGAAATATTATTTTATTCACTTCCCGTGGAGGAGAAACACTTTTTAAGGCCGCAGAGTGAGTAAATTGGCCATTTTCATTCACTTTTACCCATTCCTCAAATCTCGTGTTTCAGGCCCCTGGAAGCATGAAAATCACTTTAAACATCTCAATTTATCTTTAAACATGATTTTCCATGTACAAATGTGAATTGTAGTTCAAAGAGGCAACATTTGAAAACGGACCATTTTTTTAGTTTCTGAAGCATGTCGTAAGGGGGGGTGGTTATCTCTTTCGTCAAAAATCGGGCGTTTTCGCTTGAACAATAAAGGCCTACAAATGTTATTTAATTCACTTCCCGTGGAGGAGAAACACTTTTTAAGGCCTCAGAGTGAGTAAATTGGCCATTTTCATTCACTTTTACCCTTTTCTCAAATCTTGTGTTTAGGGCCCCTGGAAGCTTGAAAATCACTTTAAACATCTAATTTTATCTCTAAAAGTGATTATCCACGTACAATGTTAATTGTAGTTCAAAGAGGCAAAATTTGAAAACGGACCATTTTTTTAGTTTCTGAAGCATGTCGTAAGGGGGGGTGCTTATCTCTTTCACAAAAAAACAGGCGTTTTTGATTGAACAATAAAGGCCTCGAAATATTATTTTATTCACTTCCCGTGGAGGAGAAACCCTTTTTAAGGCCGCAGAGTGAGTAAATTGGCCATTTTCATTCACTTTTACCCATTCCTCAAATCTCGTGTTTCAGGCCCCTGGAAGCATGAAAATCACTTTAAACATCTCAATTTATCTTTAAACATGATTTTCCATGTACAAATGTGAATTGTAGTTCAGAGAGGCAACATTTGAAAACGGACCATTTTTTTAGTTTCTGAAGCATGTCGTAAGGGGGGTGGTTATCTCTTTCGTCAAAAATCGGGCGTTTTCGCTTGAACAATAAAGGCCTACAAATGTTATTTAATTCACTTCCCGTGGAGGAGAAACACTTTTTAAGGCCTCAGAGTGAGTAAATTGGCCATTTTCATTCACTTTTACCCATTTCTGAAATCTTGTGTTTAGGGCCCCTGGAAGCTTGAAAATCACTTTAAACATCTAATTTTATCTCTAAAAGTGATTATCCACGTACAAATGTGAATTGTAGTTCAAAGAGGCAACATTTGAAAACGGACCATTTTTTTAGTTTCTGAAGCATGTCGTAAGGGGGGGTGGTTATCTCTTTCATCAAAAATCCGGCGTTTTCGCTTGAACAATAAAGGCCTACAAATGTTATTTAATTCACTTCCCGTGGAGGAGAAACACTTTTTAAGGCCTCAGAGTGAGTAAATTGGCCATTTTCATTCACTTTTATCCTTTTCTCAAATCTTGTGTTTAGGGCCCCTGGAAGCTTGAAAATCACTTTAAACATCTAATTTTATCTCTAAAAGTGATTATCCACGTACAAATGTGAATTGTCGTTCAAAGACGCAACATTTGAAAATGGACTATTTTTTTCGTTTCTGAAGCATGTCGTAAGGGGGGGTGGTTATCTCTTTCACCAAAAAACAGGCGTTTTTGATTGAACAATAAAGGCCTCGAAACCTTATTTTATTCACTTCCCGTGGAGGAGAAACACTTTTTAAGGCCTCAGAATGAGTAAATTGGCCATTTTCATTCACTTTTACCCATTTCTCAAATCTTGTGTTTAGGGCCCCTGGAAGCTTGAAAATCACTTTAAACATCTCAATTTATCTTTAAACATGATTTTCCATGTACAAATGTGAATTGTAGTTCAAAGAGGCAACATTTGAAAACGGACCATTTTTTTAGTTTCTGAAGCATGTCGTAAGGGGGGGTGGTTATCTCTTTCGTCAAAAATCGGGCGATTTCGCTTGAACAATAAAGGCCTACAAATGTTATTTAATTCACTTCCCGTGGAGGAGAAACACTTTTTAAGGCCTCAGAGTGAGTAAATTGGCCATTTTCATTCACTTTTACCCATTTCTCAAATCTTGTGTTTAGGGCCCCTGGAAGCTTGAAAATCACTTTAAACATCTAATTTTATCTCTAAAAGTGATTATCCACGTACAAATGTGAATTGTCGTTCAAAGACGCAACATTTGAAAGTGGACCATTTTGTTTGTTTCTGAAGCATGTCGTAAGGGGGGGTGGTTATCTCTTTCACAAAAAAACAGGCGTTTTTGATTGAACAATAAAGGCCTCGAAATATTATTTTATTCACTTCCCGTGGAGGAGAAACACTTTTTAAGGCCGCAGAGTGAGTAAATTGGCCATTTTCATTCACTTTTACCCATTCCTCAAATCTCGTGTTTCAGGCCCCTGGAAGCATGAAAATCACTTTAAACATCTCAATTTATCTTTAAACATGATTTTCCATGTACAAATGTGAATTGTAGTTCAAAGAGGCAACATTTGAAAACGGACCATTTTTTTAGTTTCTGAAGCATGTCGTAAGGGGGGGTGGTTATCTCTTTCGTCAAAAATCGGGCGTTTTCGCTTGAACAATAAAGGCCTACAAATGTTATTTAATTCACTTCCCGTGGAGGAGAAGCACTTTTTAAGGCCTCAGAGTGAGTAAATTGGCCATTTTCATTCACTTTTACCCTTTTCTCAAATCTTGTGTTTAGGGCCCCTGGAAGCTTGAAAATCACTTAAAACATCTAATTTTATCTCTAAAAGTGATTATCCACGTACAAATGTGAATTGTCGTTCAAAGACGCAACATTTGAAAATGGACTATTTTTTTCGTTTCTGAAGCATGTCGTAAGGGGGGGTGGTTATCTCTTTCACCAAAAAACAGGCGTTTTTGATTGAACAATAAAGGCCTCGAAATATTATTTTATTCACTTCCCGTGGAGGAGAAACACTTTTTAAGGCCGCAGAGTGAGTAAATTGGCCATTTTCATTCACTTTTACCCATTCCTCAAATCTCGTGTTTCAGGCCCCTGGAAGCATGAAAATCACTTTAAACATCTCAATTTATCTTTAAACATGATTTTCCATGTACAAATGTGAATTGTAGTTCAAAGAGGCAACATTTGAAAACGGACCATTTTTTTAGTTTCTGAAGCATGTCGTAAGGGGGGGTGGTTATCTCTTTCGTCAAAAATCGGGCGTTTTCGCTTGAACAATAAAGGCCTACAAATGTTATTTAATTCACTTCCCGTGGAGGAGAAACACTTTTTAAAGCCTCAGAGTGAGTAAATTGGCCATTTTCATTCACTTTTACCCTTTTCTCAAATCTTGTGTTTAGGGCCCCTGGAAGCTTGAAAATCACTTTAAACATCTCAATTTATCTTTAAACATGATTTTCCATGTACAAATGTGAATTGTAGTTCAAAGAGGCAACATTTGAAAACGGACCATTTTTTTAGTTTCTGAAGCATGTCGTAAGGGGGGGTGGTTATCTCTTTCATCAAAAATCCGGCGTTTTCGCTTGAACAATAAAGGCCTACAAATGTTATTTAATTCACTTCCCGTGGAGGAGAAACACTTTTTAAGGCCTCAGAGTGAGTAAATTGGCCATTTTCATGCACTTTTACCCTTTTCTCAAATCTTGTGTTTAGGGCCCCTGGAAGCTTGAAAATCACTTTAAACATCTAATTTTATCTCTAAAAGTGATTATCCACGTACAAATGTGAATTGTCGTTCAAAGACGCAACATTTGAAAATGGACTATTTTTTTCGTTTCTGAAGCATGTCGTAAGGGGGGGTGGTTATCTCTTTCACCAAAAAACAGGCGTTTTTGATTGAACAATAAAGGCCTCGAAACCTTATTTTATTCACTTCCCGTGGAGGAGAAACACTTTTTAAGGCCTCAGAATGAGTAAATTGGCCATTTTCATTCACTTTTAGCCATTCCTCAAATCTCGTGTTTAAGGCCCCTGGAAGCATGAAAATCACTTTAAACATCTCAATTCATCTTTAAAAGTGATTTTCCACGTACAAATGTGAATTGTAGTTCAAAGAGGCGACATTTGAAAACGGACCATTTTTTTTTGTTTCTGAAGCATGTCGTAAGGGGGGTGGTTATCTCTTTCATCAAAAATCGGGCGTTTTTGATTGAACAATAAAGGCCTACAAATGTTATTTAATTCACTTTCTGGGGTGGAGAAAAACTTTTTAAGGCCTCAGAGTGAATAAATTGGCCATTTTCATTCACATTTACCCATTCCTCAAATCTTGTGTTTAGGGCCCCTGGAAGCTTGAAAATCACTTTAAACATCTAATTTCATCTCTAAAAGTGATTATCCACGTACAAATGTGAATTGTAGTTCAAAGACGAAACATTTGAAAATGGACCATTTTTTTCGTTTCTGACGCATGTCGTAAGGGGGGATGGTTATCTCTTTCACTAAAAAACGGGCATTTTTGATTGAACAATAAAGGCCTCCAAATGGTATTTTATTCACTTCCCGTGGAGGAGAAACACTTTTTAAGGCCGCAGAGAGAGTAAATTGGCCATTTTCATTCACGTTTACCCATTTCTCAAATCTTGTGTTTAGGGCCCCTGGAAGCTTGAAAATCACTTTAAACATCTCATTTTATCTCTAAAAGTGATTATCCACGTACAATGTTAATTGCAGTTCAAAGAGGCAAAATTTGAAAACGGACCATTTTTTTAGTTTCTGAAGCATGTCGTAAGGGGGGTGGTTATCTCTTTCGTCAAAAATCGGGCGTTTTGCTTGAACAATAAATGCCTACAAATTTTATTTTATTCACTTCCCGTGGAGGAGAAACACTTTTTATGGCCTCAGAGTGAGTAAATTGGCCATTTTCATTCACTTTTACCCATTTCTCAAATCTTGTGTTTAGGGCCCCTGGAAGCTTGAAAATCACTTTAAACATCTAATTTTATCTCTAAAAGTGATTATCCACGTACAAATGTGAATTGTAGTTCAAAGAGGCAACATTTGAAAACAGACCATTTTTTTAGTTTCTGAAGCATGTCGTAAGGGGGGGTGGTTATCTCTTTCATCAAAAATCCGGCGTTTTCGCTTGAACAATAAAGGCCTACAAATGTTATTTAATTCACTTCCCGTGGAGGAGAAACACTTTTTAAGGCCTCAGAGTGAGTAAATTGGCCATTTTCATTCACTTTTATCCTTTTCTCAAATCTTGTGTTTAGGGCCCCTGGAAGCTTGAAAATCACTTTAAACATCTAATTTTATCTCTAAAAGTGATTATCCACGTACAAATGTGAATTGTCGTTCAAAGACGCAACATTTGAAAATGGACTATTTTTTTCGTTTCTGAAGCATGTCGTAAGGGGGGGTGGTTATCTCTTTCGTCAAAAATCGGGCGATTTCGCTTGAACAATAAAGGCCTACAAATGTTATTTAATTCACTTCCCGTGGAGGAGAAACACTTTTTAAGGCCTCAGAGTGAGTAAATTGGCCATTTTCATTCACTTTTACCCATTTCTCAAATCTTGTGTTTAGGGCCCCTGGAAGCTTGAAAATCACTTTAAACATCTAATTTTATCTCTAAAAGTGATTATCCACGTACAAATGTGAATTGTCGTTCAAAGACGCAACATTTGAAAGTGGACCATTTTGTTCGTTTCTGAAGCATGTCGTAAGGGGGGGTGGTTATCTCTTTCACAAAAAAACAGGCGTTTTTGATTGAACAATAAAGGCCTCGAAATATTATTTTATTCACTTCCCGTGGAGGAGAAACACTTTTTAAGGCCGCAGAGTGAGTAAATTGGCCATTTTCATTCACTTTTACCCATTCCTCAAATCTCGTGTTTCAGGCCCCTGGAAGCATGAAAATCACTTTAAACATCTCAATTTATCTTTAAACATGATTTTCCATGTACAAATGTGAATTGTAGTTCAGAGAGGCAACATTTGAAAACGGACCATTTTTTTAGTTTCTGAAGCATGTCGTAAGGGGGGTGGTTATCTCTTTCGTCAAAAATCGGGCGTTTTCGCTTGAACAATAAAGGCCTACAAATGTTATTTAATTCACTTCCCGTGGAGGAGAAACACTTTTTAAGGCCTCAGAGTGAGTAAATTGGCCATTTTCATTCACTTTTACCCATTTCTGAAATCTTGTGTTTAGGGCCCCTGGAAGCTTGAAAATCACTTTAAACATCTAATTTTATCTCTAAAAGTGATTATCCACGTACAAATGTGAATTGTCGTTCAAAGACGCAACATTTGAAAGTGGACCATTTTTTTCGTTTCTGAAGCATGTCGTAAGGGGGGGTGGTTATCTCTTTCACAAAAAAACAGGCGTTTTTGATTGAACAATAAAGGCCTCGAAATATTATTTTATTCACTTCCCGTGGAGGAGAAACACTTTTTAAGGCCGCAGAGTGAGTAAATTGGCCATTTTCATTCACTTTTACCCATTCCTCAAATCTCGTGTTTCAGGCCCCTGGAAGCATGAAAATCACTTTAAACATCTCAATTTATCTTTAAACATGATTTTCCATGTACAAATGTGAATTGTAGTTCAAAGAGGCAACATTTGAAAACGGACCATTTTTTTAGTTTCTGAAGCATGTCGTAAGGGGGGGTGGTTATCTCTTTCGTCAAAAATCGGGCGTTTTCGCTTGAACAATAAAGGCCTACAAATGTTATTTAATTCACTTCCCGTGGAGGAGAAACACTTTTTAAAGCCTCAGAGTGAGTAAATTGGCCATTTTCATTCACTTTTACCCTTTTCTCAAATCTTGTGTTTAGGGCCCCTGGAAGCTTGAAAATCACTTTAAACATCTCAATTTATCTTTAAACATGATTTTCCATGTACAAATGTGAATTGTAGTTCAAAGAGGCAACATTTGAAAACAGACCATTTTTTTAGTTTCTGAAGCATGTCGTAAGGGGGGGTGGTTATCTCTTTCATCAAAAATCCGGCGTTTTCGCTTGAACAATAAAGGCCTACAAATGTTATTTAATTCACTTCCCGTGGAGGAGAAACACTTTTTAAGGCCTCAGAGTGAGTAAATTGGCCATTTTCATTCACTTTTATCCTTTTCTCAAATCTTGTGTTTAGGGCCCCTGGAAGCTTGAAAATCACTTTAAACATCTAATTTTATCTCTAAAAGTGATTATCCACGTACAAATGTGAATTGTCGTTCAAAGACGCAACATTTGAAAATGGACTATTTTTTTCGTTTCTGAAGCATGTCGTAGGGGGGGTGGTTATCTCTTTCACCAAAAAACAGGCGTTTTTGATTGAACAATAAAGGCCTCGAAACCTTATTTTATTCACTTCCCGTGGAGGAGAAACACTTTTTAAGGCCTCAGAATGAGTAAATTGGCCATTTTCATTCACTTTTACCCATTTCTCAAATCTTGTGTTTAGGGCCCCTGGAAGCTTGAAAATCACTTTAAACATCTCAATTTATCTTTAAACATGATTTTCCATGTACAAATGTGAATTGTAGTTCAAAGAGGCAACATTTGAAAACGGACCATTTTTTTAGTTTCTGAAGCATGTCGTAAGGGAGGGTGGTTATCTCTTTCGTCAAAAATCGGGCGATTTCGCTTGAACAATAAAGGCCTACAAATGTTATTTAATTCACTTCCCGTGGAGGAGAAACACTTTTTAAGGCCTCAGAGTGAGTAAATTGGCCATTTTCATTCACTTTTACCCATTTCTCAAATCTTGTGTTTAGGGCCCCTGGAAGCTTGAAAATCACTTTAAACATCTAATTTTATCTCTAAAAGTGATTATCCACGTACAAATGTGAATTGTCGTTCAAAGACGCAACATTTGAAAGTGGACCATTTTGTTCGTTTCTGAAGCATGTCGTAAGGGGGGGTGGTTATCTCTTTCACAAAAAAACAGGCGTTTTTGATTGAACAATAAAGGCCTCAAAATATTATTTTATTCACTTCCCGTGGAGGAGAAACACTTTTTAAGGCCGCAGAGTGAGTAAATTGGCCATTTTCATTCACTTTTACCCATTCCTCAAATCTCGTGTTTCAGGCCCCTGGAAGCATGAAAATCACTTTAAACATCTCAATTTATCTTTAAACATGATTTTCCATGTACAAATGTGAATTGTAGTTCAAAGAGGCAACATTTGAAAACGGACCATTTTTTTAGTTTCTGAAGCATGTCGTAAGGGGGGGTGGTTATCTCTTTCGTCAAAAATCGGGCGTTTTCGCTTGAACAATAAATGCCTACAAATGTTATTTAATTCACTTCCCATGGAGGAGAAACACTTTTTAAGGCCTCAGAGTGAGTAAATTGGCCATTTTCATTCACTTTTACCCATTTCTCAAATCTTGTGTTTAGGGCCCCTGGAAGCTTGAAAATCACTTTAAACATCTCAATTTATCTTTAAACATGATTTTCCATGTACAAATGTGAATTGTAGTTCAAAGAGGCAACATTTGAAAACGGACCATTTTTTTAGTTTCTGAAGCATGTCGTAAGGGGGGGTGGTTATCTCTTTCGTCAAAAATCGGGCGATTTCGCTTGAACAATAAAGGCCTACAAATGTTATTTAATTCACTTCCCGTGGAGGAGAAACACTTTTTAAGGCCTCAGAGTGAGTAAATTGGCCTTTTTCATTCACTTTTACCCATTTCTCAAATCTTGTGTTTAGGGCCCCTGGAAGCTTGAAAATCACTTTAAACATCTAATTTTATCTCTAAAAGTGATTATCCACGTTCAAATGTGAATTGTCGTTCAAAGACACGACATTTGAAAATGGACTATTTTTTTCGTTTCTGAAGCATGTCGTAAGGGGGGGTGGTTATCTCTTTCACCAAAAAACAGGCGTTTTTGATTGAACAATAAAGGCCTACAAATGTTATTTAATTCACTTTCTGGGGTGGAGAAAAACTTTTTAAGGCCTCAGAGTGAATAAATTGGCCATTTTCATTCACATTTACCCATTCCTCAAATCTTGTGTTTAGGGCCCCTGGAAGCTTGAAAATCACTTTAAACATCTAATTTCATCTCTAAAAGTGATTATCCACGTACAAATGTGAATTGTAGTTCAAAGACGAAACATTTGAAAATGGACCATTTTTTTCGTTTCTGACGCATGTCGTAAGGGGGGGTGGTTATCTCTTTCACCAAAAAACGGCCATTTTTGATTGAACAATAAAGGCCTCCAAATGTTATTTTATTCACTTCCCGTGGAGGAGAAACACTTTTTAAGGCCGCAGAGAGAGTAAATTGGCCATTTTCATTCACGTTTACCCATTTCTCAAATCTTGTGTTTAGGGCCCCTGGAATTTTTAAAATCACTTTAAACATCTCATTTTATCTCTAAAAGTGATTATCCACGTACAAATGTGAATTGTCGTTCAAAGACACGACATTTGAAAATGGACTATTTTTTTCGTTTCTGAAGCATGTCGTAAGGGGGGGTGGTTATCTCTTTCACCAAAAAACAGGCGTTTTTGATTGAACAATAAAGGCCTCCAAATGTTATTTTATTCACTTCCCGTGGAGGAGAAACACTTTTTAAGGCCGCAGAGAGAGTAAATTGGCCATTTTCATTCACGTTTACCCATTTCTCAAATCTTGTGTTTAGGGCCCCTGGAAGCTTGAAAATCACTTTAAACATCTCATTTTATCTCTAAAAGTGATTATCCACGTACAATGTTAATTGTAGTTCAAAGATGCAAAATTTGAAAACGGACCATTTTTTTTGTTTCTGAAGCATGTCGTAAGGGGGGTGGTTATCTATTTCGTCAAAAATCGGGCGTTTTGCTTGAACAATAAATGCCTACAAATTTTATTTTATTCACTTCCCGTGGAGGAGAAATACTTTTTATGGCCTCAGAGTGAGTAAATTGGCCATTTTCATTCACTTTTACCCATTTCTCAAATCTTGTGTTTAGGGCCCCTGGAAGCTTGAAAATCACTTTAAACATCTAATTTTATCTCTAAAAGTGATTATCCACGTACAAATGTGAATTGTCGTTCAAAGACGCAACATTTGAAAGTGGACCATTTTTTTCGTTTCTGAAGCATGTCGTAAGGGGGGGTGGTTATCTCTTTCACCAAAAAACAGGCGTTTTTGATTGAACAATAAAGGCCTCGAAATATTATTTTATTCACTTCCCGTGGAGGAGAAACACTTTTTAAGGCCGCAGAGTGAGTAAATTGGCCATTTTCATTCACTTTTACCCATTCCTCAAATCTCGTGTTTCAGGCCCCTGGAAGCATGAAAATCACTTTAAACATCTCAATTTATCTTTAAACATGATTTTCCATGTACAAATGTGAATTGTAGTTCAAAGAGGCAACATTTGAAAACGGACCATTTTTTTAGTTTCTGAAGCATGTCGTAAGGGGGGGTGGTTATCTCTTTCGTCAAAAATCGGGCGTTTTCGCTTGAACAATAAAGGCCTACAAATGTTATTTAATTCACTTCCCGTGGAGGAGAAACACTTTTTAAAGCCTCAGAGTGAGTAAATTGGCCATTTTCATTCACTTTTACCCTTTTCTCAAATCTTGTGTTTAGGGCCCCTGGAAGCTTGAAAATCACTTTAAACATCTAATTTTATCTCTAAAAGTGATTATCCACGTACAAATGTGAATTGTCGTTCAAAGACGCAACATTTGAAAATAGACCATGTTTTTCGTTTCTGAGGCATGTCGTAAGGGGGGGTGCTTATCTCTTTCACAAAAAAACAGGCGTTTTTGATTGAACAATAAAGGCCTCGAAATATTATTTTATTCACTTCCCGTGGAGGAGAAACCCTTTTTAAGGCCGCAGAGTGAGTAAATTGGCCATTTTCATTCACTTTTACCCATTCCTCAAATCTCGTGTTTCAGGCCCCTGGAAGCATGAAAATCACTTTAAACATCTCAATTTATCTTTAAACATGATTTTCCATGTACAAATGTGAATTGTAGTTCAGAGAGGCAACATTTGAAAACGGACCATTTTTTTAGTTTCTGAAGCATGTCGTAAGGGGGGTGGTTATCTCTTTCGTCAAAAATCGGGCGTTTTCGCTTGAACAATAAAGGCCTACAAATGTTATTTAATTCACTTCCCGTGGAGGAGAAACACTTTTTAAGGCCTCAGAGTGAGTAAATTGGCCATTTTCATTCACTTTTACCCATTTCTGAAATCTTGTGTTTAGGGCCCCTGGAAGCTTGAAAATCACTTTAAACATCTAATTTTATCTCTAAAAGTGATTATCCACGTACAAATGTGAATTGTCGTTCAAAGACGCAACATTTGAAAGTGGACCATTTTTTTCGTTTCTGAAGCATGTCGTAAGGGGGGGTGGTTATCTCTTTCACAAAAAAACAGGCGTTTTTGATTGAACAATAAAGGCCTCAAAATATTATTTTATTCACTTCCCGTGGAGGAGAAACACTTTTTAAGGCCGCAGAGTGAGTAAATTGGCCATTTTCATTCACTTTTACCCATTCCTCAAATCTCGTGTTTCAGGCCCCTGGAAGCATGAAAATCACTTTAAACATCTCAATTTATCTTTAAACATGATTTTCCATGTACAAATGTGAATTGTAGTTCAAAGAGGCAACATTTGAAAACGGACCATTTTTTTAGTTTCTGAAGCATGTCGTAAGGGGGGGTGGTTATCTCTTTCGTCAAAAATCGGGCGTTTTCGCTTGAACAATAAAGGCCTACAAATGTTATTTAATTCACTTCCCGTGGAGGAGAAACACTTTTTAAAGCCTCAGAGTGAGTAAATTGGCCATTTTCATTCACTTTTACCCTTTTCTCAAATCTTGTGTTTAGGGCCCCTGGAAGCTTGAAAATCACTTTAAACATCTCAATTTATCTTTAAACATGATTTTCCATGTACAAATGTGAATTGTAGTTCAAAGAGGCAACATTTGAAAACAGACCATTTTTTTAGTTTCTGAAGCATGTCGTAAGGGGGGGTGGTTATCTCTTTCATCAAAAATCCGGCGTTTTCGCTTGAACAATAAAGGCCTACAAATGTTATTTAATTCACTTCCCGTGGAGGAGAAACACTTTTTAAGGCCTCAGAGTGAGTAAATTGGCCATTTTCATTCACTTTTATCCTTTTCTCAAATCTTGTGTTTAGGGCCCCTGGAAGCTTGAAAATCACTTTAAACATCTAATTTTATCTCTAAAAGTGATTATCCACGTACAAATGTGAATTGTCGTTCAAAGACGCAACATTTGAAAATGGACTATTTTTTTCGTTTCTGAAGCATGTCGTAAGGGGGGGTGGTTATCTCTTTCACCAAAAAACAGGCGTTTTTGATTGAACAATAAAGGCCTCGAAACCTTATTTTATTCACTTCCCGTGGAGGAGAAACACTTTTTAAGGCCTCAGAATGAGTAAATTGGCCATTTTCATTCACTTTTACCCATTTCTCAAATCTTGTGTTTAGGGCCCCTGGAAGCTTGAAAATCACTTTAAACATCTCAATTTATCTTTAAACATGATTTTCCATGTACAAATGTGAATTGTAGTTCAAAGAGGCAACATTTGAAAACGGACCATTTTTTTAGTTTCTGAAGCATGTCGTAAGGGGGGGTGGTTATCTCTTTCGTCAAAAATCGGGCGATTTCGCTTGAACAATAAAGGCCTACAAATGTTATTTAATTCACTTCCCGTGGAGGAGAAACACTTTTTAAGGCCTCAGAGTGAGTAAATTGGCCATTTTCATTCACTTTTACCCATTTCTCAAATCTTGTGTTTAGGGCCCCTGGAAGCTTGAAAATCACTTTAAACATCTAATTTTATCTCTAAAAGTGATTATCCACGTACAAATGTGAATTGTCGTTCAAAGACGCAACATTTGAAAGTGGACCATTTTGTTCGTTTCTGAAGCATGTCGTAAGGGGGGGTGGTTATCTCTTTCACAAAAAAACAGGCGTTTTTGATTGAACAATAAAGGCCTCGAAATATTATTTTATTCACTTCCCGTGGAGGAGAAACACTTTTTAAGGCCGCAGAGTGAGTAAATTGGCCATTTTCATTCACTTTTACCCATTCCTCAAATCTCGTGTTTCAGGCCCCTGGAAGCATGAAAATCACTTTAAACATCTCAATTTATCTTTAAACATGATTTTCCATGTACAAATGTGAATTGTAGTTCAGAGAGGCAACATTTGAAAACGGACCATTTTTTTAGTTTCTGAAGCATGTCGTAAGGGGGGTGGTTATCTCTTTCGTCAAAAATCGGGCGTTTTCGCTTGAACAATAAAGGCCTACAAATGTTATTTAATTCACTTCCCGTGGAGGAGAAACACTTTTTAAGGCCTCAGAGTGAGTAAATTGGCCATTTTCATTCACTTTTACCCATTTCTGAAATCTTGTGTTTAGGGCCCCTGGAAGCTTGAAAATCACTTTAAACATCTAATTTTATCTCTAAAAGTGATTATCCACGTACAAATGTGAATTGTCGTTCAAAGACGCAACATTTGAAAGTGGACCATTTTTTTCGTTTCTGAAGCATGTCGTAAGGGGGGGTGGTTATCTCTTTCACAAAAAAACAGGCTTTTTTGATTGAACAATAAAGGCCTCGAAATATTATTTTATTCACTTCCCGTGGAGGAGAAACACTTTTTAAGGCCGCAGAGTGAGTAAATTGGCCATTTTCATTCACTTTTACCCATTCCTCAAATCTCGTGTTTCAGGCCCCTGGAAGCATGAAAATCACTTTAAACATCTCAATTTATCTTTAAACATGATTTTCCATGTACAAATGTGAATTGTAGTTCAAAGAGGCAACATTTGAAAACGGACCATTTTTTTAGTTTCTGAAGCATGTCGTAAGGGGGGGTGGTTATCTCTTTCGTCAAAAATCGGGCGTTTTCGCTTGAACAATAAATGCCTACAAATGTTATTTAATTCACTTCCCATGGAGGAGAAACACTTTTTAAGGCCTCAGAGTGAGTAAATTGGCCATTTTCATTCACTTTTACCCATTTCTCAAATCTTGTGTTTAGGGCCCCTGGAAGCTTGAAAATCACTTTAAACATCTCAATTTATCTTTAAACATGATTTTCCATGTACAAATGTGAATTGTAGTTCAAAGAGGCAACATTTGAAAACGGACCATTTTTTTAGTTTCTGAAGCATGTCGTAAGGGGGGGTGGTTATCTCTTTCGTCAAAAATCGGGCGATTTCGCTTGAACAATAAAGGCCTACAAATGTTATTTAATTCACTTCCCGTGGAGGAGAAACACTTTTTAAGGCCTCAGAGTGAGTAAATTGGCCTTTTTCATTCACTTTTACCCATTTCTCAAATCTTGTGTTTAGGGCCCCTGGAAGCTTGAAAATCACTTTAAACATCTAATTTTATCTCTAAAAGTGATTATCCACGTACAAATGTGAATTGTCGTTCAAAGACACGACATTTGAAAATGGACTATTTTTTTCGTTTCTGAAGCATGTCGTAAGGGGGGGTGGTTATCTCTTTCACCAAAAAACAGGCGTTTTTGATTGAACAATAAAGGCCTACAAATGTTATTTAATTCACTTTCTGGGGTGGAGAAAAACTTTTTAAGGCCTCAGAGTGAATAAATTGGCCATTTTCATTCACATTTACCCATTCCTCAAATCTTGTGTTTAGGGCCCCTGGAAGCTTGAAAATCACTTTAAACATCTAATTTCATCTCTAAAAGTGATTATCCACGTACAAATGTGAATTGTAGTTCAAAGACGAAACATTTGAAAATGGACCATTTTTTTCGTTTCTGACGCATGTCGTAAGGGGGGGTGGTTATCTCTTTCACCAAAAAACGGCCATTTTTGATTGAACAATAAAGGCCTCCAAATGTTATTTTATTCACTTCCCGTGGAGGAGAAACACTTTTTAAGGCCGCAGAGAGAGTAAATTGGCCATTTTCATTCACGTTTACCCATTTCTCAAATCTTGTGTTTAGGGCCCCTGGAAGCTTGAAAATCACTTTAAACATCTCATTTTATCTCTAAAAGTGATTATCCACGTACAATGTTAATTGTAGTTCAAAGAGGCAAAATTTGAAAACGGACCATTTTTTTAGTTTCTGAAGCATGTCGTAAGGGGGGTGGTTATCTCTTTCGTCAAAAATCGGGCGTTTTGCTTGAACAATAAATGCCTACAAATTTTATTTTATTCACTTCCCGTGGAGGAGAAACACTTTTTATGGCCTCAGCGTGAGTAAATTGGCCATTTTCATTCACTTTTACCCATTTCTCAAATCTTGTGTTTAGGGCCCCTGGAAGCTTGAAAATCACTTTAAACATCTAATTTTATCTCTAAAAGTGATTATCCACGTACAAATGTGAATTGTCGTTCAAAGACGCAACATTTGAGAATAGACCATGTTTTTCGTTTCTGAGGCATGTCGTAAGGGGGGGTGGTTATCTCTTTCGTCAAAAATCGGGCGTTTTCGCTTGAACAATAAATGCCTACAAATGTTATTTAATTCACTTCCCATGGAGGAGAAACACTTGTTAAGGCCTCAGAGTGAGTAAATTGGCCATTTTCATTCACTTTTAACCATTTCTCAAATCTTGTGTTTAGGGCCCCTGGAAGCTTGAAAATCACTTTAAACATCTCAATTTATCTTTAAACATGATTTTCCATGTACAAATGTGAATTGTAGTTCAAAGAGGCAACATTTGAAAACGGACCATTTTTTTAGTTTCTGAAGCATGTCGTAAGGGGGGGTGGTTATCTCTTTCGTCAAAAATCGGGCGATTTCGCTTGAACAATAAAGGCCTACAAATGTTATTTAATTCACTTCCCGTGGAGGAGAAACACTTTTTAAGGCCTCAGAGTGAGTAAATTGGCCATTTTCATTCACTTTTACCCATTTCTCAAATCTTGTGTTTAGGGCCCCTGGAAGCTTGAAAATCACTTTAAACATCTAATTTTATCTCTAAAAGTGATTATCCACGTACAAATGTGAATTGTCGTTCAAAGACGCAACATTTGAAAGTGGACCATTTTGTTCGTTTCTGAAGCATGTCGTAAGGGGGGGTGGTTATCTCTTTCACAAAAAAACAGGCGTTTTTGATTGAACAATAAAGGCCTCGAAATATTATTTTATTCACTTCCCGTGGAGGAGAAACACTTTTTAAGGCCGCAGAGTGAGTAAATTGGCCATTTTCATTCACTTTTACCCATTCCTCAAATCTCGTGTTTCAGGCCCCTGGAAGCATGAAAATCACTTTAAACATCTCAATTTATCTTTAAACATGATTTTCCATGTACAAATGTGAATTGTAGTTCAAAGAGGCAACATTTGAAAACGGACCATTTTTTTAGTTTCTGAAGCATGTCGTAAGGGGGGGTGGTTATCTCTTTCGTCAAAAATCGGGCGTTTTCGCTTGAACAATAAAGGCCTACAAATGTTATTTAATTCACTTCCCGTGGAGGAGAAACACTTTTTAAGGCCTCAGAGTGAGTAAATTGGCCATTTTCATTCACTTTTACCCTTTTCTCAAATCTTGTGTTTAGGGCCCCTGGAAGCTTGAAAATCACTTTAAACATCTAATTTTATCTCTAAAAGTGATTATCCACGTACAATGTTAATTGTAGTTCAAAGAGGCAAAATTTGAAAACGGACCATTTTTTTAGTTTCTGAAGCATGTCGTAAGGGGGGGTGCTTATCTCTTTCACAAAAAAACAGGCGTTTTTGATTGAACAATAAAGGCCTCGAAATATTATTTTATTCACTTCCCGTGGAGGAGAAACCCTTTTTAAGGCCGCAGAGTGAGTAAATTGGCCATTTTCATT
Organism: Triturus cristatus; assembly: GCF_964204655.1. Taxonomy (NCBI): domain Eukaryota; kingdom Metazoa; phylum Chordata; class Amphibia; order Caudata; family Salamandridae; genus Triturus; species Triturus cristatus. The sequence goes on from NC_140595.1 coordinate 178,312,640, forward strand.
CACTTTTACCCATTCCTCAAATCTCGTGTTTCAGGCCCCTGGAAGCATGAAAATCACTTTAAACATCTCAATTTATCTTTAAACATGATTTTCCATGTACAAATGTGAATTGTAGTTCAGAGAGGCAACATTTGAAAACGGACCATTTTTTTAGTTTCTGAAGCATGTCGTAAGGGGGGTGGTTATCTCTTTCGTCAAAAATCGGGCGTTTTCGCTTGAACAATAAAGGCCTACAAATGTTATTTAATTCACTTCCCGTGGAGGAGAAACACTTTTTAAGGCCTCAGAGTGAGTAAATTGGCCATTTTCATTCACTTTTACCCATTTCTGAAATCTTGTGTTTAGGGCCCCTGGAAGCTTGAAAATCACTTTAAACATCTAATTTTATCTCTAAAAGTGATTATCCACGTACAAATGTGAATTGTAGTTCAAAGAGGCAACATTTGAAAACGGACCATTTTTTTAGTTTCTGAAGCATGTCGTAAGGGGGGGTGGTTATCTCTTTCATCAAAAATCCGGCGTTTTCGCTTGAACAATAAAGGCCTACAAATGTTATTTAATTCACTTCCCGTGGAGGAGAAACACTTTTTAAGGCCTCAGAGTGAGTAAATTGGCCATTTTCATTCACTTTTATCCTTTTCTCAAATCTTGTGTTTAGGGCCCCTGGAAGCTTGAAAATCACTTTAAACATCTAATTTTATCTCTAAAAGTGATTATCCACGTACAAATGTGAATTGTCGTTCAAAGACGCAACATTTGAAAATGGACTATTTTTTTCGTTTCTGAAGCATGTCGTAAGGGGGGGTGGTTATCTCTTTCACCAAAAAACAGGCGTTTTTGATTGAACAATAAAGGCCTCGAAACCTTATTTTATTCACTTCCCGTGGAGGAGAAACACTTTTTAAGGCCTCAGAATGAGTAAATTGGCCATTTTCATTCACTTTTACCCATTTCTCAAATCTTGTGTTTAGGGCCCCTGGAAGCTTGAAAATCACTTTAAACATCTCAATTTATCTTTAAACATGATTTTCCATGTACAAATGTGAATTGTAGTTCAAAGAGGCAACATTTGAAAACGGACCATTTTTTTAGTTTCTGAAGCATGTCGTAAGGGGGGGTGGTTATCTCTTTCGTCAAAAATCGGGCGATTTCGCTTGAACAATAAAGGCCTACAAATGTTATTTAATTCACTTCCCGTGGAGGAGAAACACTTTTTAAGGCCTCAGAGTGAGTAAATTGGCCATTTTCATTCACTTTTACCCATTTCTCAAATCTTGTGTTTAGGGCCCCTGGAAGCTTGAAAATCACTTTAAACATCTAATTTTATCTCTAAAAGTGATTATCCACGTACAAATGTGAATTGTCGTTCAAAGACGCAACATTTGAAAGTGGACCATTTTGTTTGTTTCTGAAGCATGTCGTAAGGGGGGGTGGTTATCTCTTTCACAAAAAAACAGGCGTTTTTGATTGAACAATAAAGGCCTCGAAATATTATTTTATTCACTTCCCGTGGAGGAGAAACACTTTTTAAGGCCGCAGAGTGAGTAAATTGGCCATTTTCATTCACTTTTACCCATTCCTCAAATCTCGTGTTTCAGGCCCCTGGAAGCATGAAAATCACTTTAAACATCTCAATTTATCTTTAAACATGATTTTCCATGTACAAATGTGAATTGTAGTTCAAAGAGGCAACATTTGAAAACGGACCATTTTTTTAGTTTCTGAAGCATGTCGTAAGGGGGGGTGGTTATCTCTTTCGTCAAAAATCGGGCGTTTTCGCTTGAACAATAAAGGCCTACAAATGTTATTTAATTCACTTCCCGTGGAGGAGAAGCACTTTTTAAGGCCTCAGAGTGAGTAAATTGGCCATTTTCATTCACTTTTACCCTTTTCTCAAATCTTGTGTTTAGGGCCCCTGGAAGCTTGAAAATCACTTAAAACATCTAATTTTATCTCTAAAAGTGATTATCCACGTACAAATGTGAATTGTCGTTCAAAGACGCAACATTTGAAAATGGACTATTTTTTTCGTTTCTGAAGCATGTCGTAAGGGGGGGTGGTTATCTCTTTCACCAAAAAACAGGCGTTTTTGATTGAACAATAAAGGCCTCGAAATATTATTTTATTCACTTCCCGTGGAGGAGAAACACTTTTTAAGGCCGCAGAGTGAGTAAATTGGCCATTTTCATTCACTTTTACCCATTCCTCAAATCTCGTGTTTCAGGCCCCTGGAAGCATGAAAATCACTTTAAACATCTCAATTTATCTTTAAACATGATTTTCCATGTACAAATGTGAATTGTAGTTCAAAGAGGCAACATTTGAAAACGGACCATTTTTTTAGTTTCTGAAGCATGTCGTAAGGGGGGGTGGTTATCTCTTTCGTCAAAAATCGGGCGTTTTCGCTTGAACAATAAAGGCCTACAAATGTTATTTAATTCACTTCCCGTGGAGGAGAAACACTTTTTAAAGCCTCAGAGTGAGTAAATTGGCCATTTTCATTCACTTTTACCCTTTTCTCAAATCTTGTGTTTAGGGCCCCTGGAAGCTTGAAAATCACTTTAAACATCTCAATTTATCTTTAAACATGATTTTCCATGTACAAATGTGAATTGTAGTTCAAAGAGGCAACATTTGAAAACGGACCATTTTTTTAGTTTCTGAAGCATGTCGTAAGGGGGGGTGGTTATCTCTTTCATCAAAAATCCGGCGTTTTCGCTTGAACAATAAAGGCCTACAAATGTTATTTAATTCACTTCCCGTGGAGGAGAAACACTTTTTAAGGCCTCAGAGTGAGTAAATTGGCCATTTTCATGCACTTTTACCCTTTTCTCAAATCTTGTGTTTAGGGCCCCTGGAAGCTTGAAAATCACTTTAAACATCTAATTTTATCTCTAAAAGTGATTATCCACGTACAAATGTGAATTGTCGTTCAAAGACGCAACATTTGAAAATGGACTATTTTTTTCGTTTCTGAAGCATGTCGTAAGGGGGGGTGGTTATCTCTTTCACCAAAAAACAGGCGTTTTTGATTGAACAATAAAGGCCTCGAAACCTTATTTTATTCACTTCCCGTGGAGGAGAAACACTTTTTAAGGCCTCAGAATGAGTAAATTGGCCATTTTCATTCACTTTTAGCCATTCCTCAAATCTCGTGTTTAAGGCCCCTGGAAGCATGAAAATCACTTTAAACATCTCAATTCATCTTTAAAAGTGATTTTCCACGTACAAATGTGAATTGTAGTTCAAAGAGGCGACATTTGAAAACGGACCATTTTTTTTTGTTTCTGAAGCATGTCGTAAGGGGGGTGGTTATCTCTTTCATCAAAAATCGGGCGTTTTTGATTGAACAATAAAGGCCTACAAATGTTATTTAATTCACTTTCTGGGGTGGAGAAAAACTTTTTAAGGCCTCAGAGTGAATAAATTGGCCATTTTCATTCACATTTACCCATTCCTCAAATCTTGTGTTTAGGGCCCCTGGAAGCTTGAAAATCACTTTAAACATCTAATTTCATCTCTAAAAGTGATTATCCACGTACAAATGTGAATTGTAGTTCAAAGACGAAACATTTGAAAATGGACCATTTTTTTCGTTTCTGACGCATGTCGTAAGGGGGGATGGTTATCTCTTTCACTAAAAAACGGGCATTTTTGATTGAACAATAAAGGCCTCCAAATGGTATTTTATTCACTTCCCGTGGAGGAGAAACACTTTTTAAGGCCGCAGAGAGAGTAAATTGGCCATTTTCATTCACGTTTACCCATTTCTCAAATCTTGTGTTTAGGGCCCCTGGAAGCTTGAAAATCACTTTAAACATCTCATTTTATCTCTAAAAGTGATTATCCACGTACAATGTTAATTGCAGTTCAAAGAGGCAAAATTTGAAAACGGACCATTTTTTTAGTTTCTGAAGCATGTCGTAAGGGGGGTGGTTATCTCTTTCGTCAAAAATCGGGCGTTTTGCTTGAACAATAAATGCCTACAAATTTTATTTTATTCACTTCCCGTGGAGGAGAAACACTTTTTATGGCCTCAGAGTGAGTAAATTGGCCATTTTCATTCACTTTTACCCATTTCTCAAATCTTGTGTTTAGGGCCCCTGGAAGCTTGAAAATCACTTTAAACATCTAATTTTATCTCTAAAAGTGATTATCCACGTACAAATGTGAATTGTCGTTCAAAGACGCAACATTTGAAAATGGACCATTTTTTTCGTTTCTGAAGCATGTCGTAAGGGGGGTTGCTTATATCTTTCACAAAAAAACAGGCGTTTTTGATTGAACAATAAGGGCCTTGAAATAATATTTTATTCACTTCCCGTGGAGGAGAAACACTTTTTAAGGCCGCAGAGTGAGTAAATTGGCCATTTTCATTCACTTTTACCCATTCCTCAAATCTCGTGTTTCAGGCCCCTGGAAGCATGAAAATCACTTTAAACATCTCAATTTATCTTTAAACATGATTTTCCATGTACAAATGTGAATTGTAGTTCAAAGAGGCAACATTTGAAAACGGACCATTTTTTTAGTTTCTGAAGCATGTCGTAAGGGGGGGTGGTTATCTCTTTCGTCAAAAATCGGGCGTTTTCGCTTGAACAATAAATGCCTACAAATGTTATTTTATTCACTTCCCATGGAGGAGAAACACTTTTTAAGGCCTCAGAGTGAGTAAATTGGCCATTTTCATTCACTTTTACCCATTTCTCAAATCTTGTGTTTAGGGCCCCTGGAAGCTTGAAAATCACTTTAAACATCTCAATTTATCTTTAAACATGATTTTCCATGTACAAATGTGAATTGTAGTTCAAAGAGGCAACATTTGAAAACGGACCATTTTTTTAGTTTCTGAAGCATGTCGTAAGGGGGGGTGGTTATCTCTTTCGTCAAAAATCGGGCGATTTCGCTTGAACAATAAAGGCCTACAAATGTTATTTAATTCACTTCCCGTGGAGGAGAAACACTTTTTAAGGCCTCAGAGTGAGTAAATTGGCCATTTTCATTCACTTTTACCCATTTCTCAAATCTTGTGTTTAGGGCCCCTGGAAGCTTGAAAATCACTTTAAACATCTCATTTTATCTCTAAAAGTGATTATCCACGTACAATGTTAATTGTAGTTCAAAGAGCCAAATTTGAAAACGGACCATTTTTTTAGTTTCTGAAGCATGTCGTAAGGGGGGTGGTTATCTCTTTCGTCAAAAATCGGGCGTTTTGCTTGAACAATAAATGCCTACAAATTTTATTTTATTCACTTCCCGTGGAGGAGAAACACTTTTTATGGCCTCAGAGTGAGTAAATTGGCCATTTTCATTCACTTTTACCCATTTCTCAAATCTTGTGTTTAGGGCCCCTGGAAGCTTGAAAATCACTTTAAACATCTAATTTTATCTCTAAAAGTGATTATCCACGTACAAATGTGAATTGTCGTTCAAAGACGCAACATTTGAAAATAGATCATGTTTTTCGTTTCTGAGGCATGTCGTAAGGGGGGGTGGTTATCTCTTTCGTCAAAAATCGGGCGTTTTTGCTTGAACAATAAATGCCTACAAATGTTATTTAATTCACTTCCCATGGAGGAGAAACACTTGTTAAGGCCTCAGAGTGAGTAAATTGGCCATTTTCATTCACTTTTAACCATTTCTCAAATCTTGTGTTTAGGGCCCCTGGAAGCTTGAAAATCACTTTAAACATCTCAATTTATCTTTAAACATGATTTTCCATGTACAAATGTGAATTGTAGTTCAAAGAGGCAACATTTGAAAACGGACCATTTTTTTAGTTTCTGAAGCATGTCGTAAGGGGGGGTGGTTATCTCTTTCGTCAAAAATCGGGCGATTTCGCTTGAACAATAAAGGCCTACAAATGTTATTTAATTCACTTCCCGTGGAGGAGAAACACTTTTTAAGGCCTCAGAGTGAGTAAATTGGCCATTTTCATTCACTTTTACCCATTTCTCAAATCTTGTGTTTAGGGCCCCTGGAAGCTTGAAAATCACTTTAAACATCTAATTTTATCTCTAAAAGTGATTATCCACGTACAAATGTGAATTGTAGTTCAAAGACGCAACATTTGAAAATGGACCATTTTTTTCGTTTCTGACGCATGTCGTAAGGGGGGGTGGTTACCTCTTTCACAAAAAAACAGGCGTTTTTGATTGAACAATAAGGGCCTCGAAATAATATTTAATTCACTTCCCATGGAGGAGAAACACTTTTTAAGGCCTCAGAGTGAGTAAATTGGCCATTTTCATTCACTTTTACCCATTTCTCAAATCTTGTGTTTAGGGCCCCTGGAAGCTTGAAAATCACTTTAAACATCTCAATTTATCTTTAAACATGATTTTCCATGTACAAATGTGAATTGTAGTTCAAAGAGGCAACATTTGAAAACGGACCATTTTTTTAGTTTCTGAAGCATGTCGTAAGGGGGGGTGGTTATCTCTTTCGTCAAAAATCGGGCGATTTCGCTTGAACAATAAAGGCCTACAAATGTTATTTAATTCACTTCCCGTGGAGGAGAAACACTTTTTAAGGCCTCAGAGTGAGTAAATTGGCCATTTTCATTCACTT